>NC_068299.1:21647617-22340117 GCF_025860055.1 Xyrauchen texanus | reverse complement strand
CCATCCAATCTGCCAATCTTTTTAGTTCATAAGGTTTTTCCATTTTTTCTGTCTTTTCATTTTCAGCCAGCAGTGTGTTCATCCCAGAGGTTTTGGTTTTCTTTTCACCTCTGCAGAAAGATACACAGCAGAAGTTTCTAGGCTCCAGTTTAATAACCAGAGAACTAGTTACAATACCACTGCTCAATTCACTGCAGTCATTTTAAAGAAAATAATTGTAAATGTCTGGGGCTAATGTCTAATGTCTTGTTTTGTGATATTTGGCCATATCAGTTCTGGCCTGTGTTTGTTCTTAATGTCAGTGTTAAGATCAAACTAATGGCCTTCAGTAAAGTGAAGATTACTTGCTAACAAAAAATTTTTTTAAATATAATTTGGTCCAGATATTATATGCACTACCAGTCAAAAGTGTTGATACGCTTATGGCTTATACTTTAATGCTTCAAGAAAGTTTTGTAGATGGTAAGTTGGGCCTATATGTGAATTTCTTTAATAATTGTAATTGAAACTGTTTAACAAAATTAAAAATAAGCTCTCTCTTTGACACATTTGTGTTTTAGTTGTCAGGTAATTGTCACTGAATTTCGAATTAAGTGAAAAGTCACATCATGCTTGATCACCATCGATCATCATTTTCATGATTGATCATTGCCGTCAATGATAACCTGAGTACTCGAGTACTCGTGCCCATCCCTAATAAATATAAGCTATTCTTATATTGAATTACCAAAGAGTGTAAAACACTGTATCTCTCTTGCAACTTCTGAAATTTGCTATGATTGCTGCTTTTTGAGTGGTTGTACATCTGTCTCAAACAATGTTGAGGGAAAAGGGACCACCTTTTTGTCCAAATAATGGTAGACGTAGGCAGAAGGGGCCATAGGTGTGTTTGACAAGCTTGTTTGGAATTGTTACTTGATGACTATTTTTACCAAAACTTTTTTTGGGAATGAACAGTGTGTGCAGAAACTATGACATAAGTTAGGTAAAGATGTTTGAAAATGTGTGAAGGAGTGAACCTACAGCATTTTGCTTTCACAATGCACGGGAACTGCTCACACAACATTCATGAGCCAGAGAGAGACAGTTTTGACCCGGATGATATAATGCAAGAAATATGAGTGCTCCACAGGAATACACACTTCACAAGAAGAAATATGAGCTCTCCACATTAGCACTTCAAAGAAAGAAATCACAGGATTTGCATGTTTGATAAGGTTAAGTACTTAAATCTTTGAAAGAAATTTTATTTGTTTTATTTAAACAAAATATTTGCTTATTTGAAGATGATATATGATAGAAGTTGTATTGCTAGATTATACAAGTAAGTTTAAAAATACAGGGAAGTGTTGAGGAGAGAGTGAATTTAGATGCGCAAGCACTCTACTACACATCATGAGCTCATGCGCATCTGCATGAATGAGACTTTGTAGCAAAACTGTATTTTATTGAGGTAACATGATGGCATGTAACAGCAAAAGGAACAGTCATTCATGTGTCTCAAATGACTCCTTCGTGTAAAGCAGGCTGTTCTCAGTGCCATCACAACTTGCAAAACTAATTGGCTTAATGGGAAAATTTATCAGCTGATGCAGATAATTTAAAAATACCTAATATCTTTTTTTTTTTTTTAATCAGCCTCAACAATATATTGGTCGACCACTAGTTTGTTGTCATCTGGCCATTGTAGGAACAGTCACACTGCACAACTTTGATAAAACATTTCTGGAATCGTTTTATTGCATCGGCCAGTGGTGAACATGTCACATTAAGCAATCAAATAATGCAGATTTTGCCCCACAGCAAGATCATTATTTTAAAATTGCCAAAATTCATCTTTGCGAAAAATCCTGATGAAATTGTATTAGCTTTGAGAATGTTGTGATACATTAAGTGTTAGATGAAGCAATATTCATCTAAATATTTTATACATTTTAGTATTTGGGGTGATCAGAAAATCTCTCAGATTTGTTTTTTCTCAGAAGCCTCGTGAAAATCTGTATCTTAGGCCAAATGCTCCTGTCTACCAGAATCAATTTACTAGTGTTTTAACCTTTAGCATCCAGACCCTGACCTGTTCATTACCACAACAACTGCCTTTTTGCCATGACCACAATCGTACATATTCTCCAGCACATCATTACATTCCCATGCCGTTGGAGTCGGTCTCTGTAAGGGACAGAGGTGTATCCATCACAAGCACAAAACCGATCACAGGAGGCTGACCGTGTGTTTAATAGGCTTGTCGCTATCTTACAAGACTGTTTGTGATGTTTGTTTTTTTTTGCCCATTTGGTGTATTTCTGGACACCAAATAGAATCTGATTATAAGTCTCCTAATGTCTTGCTAATGGCTATAGACTTTATTTATTTATTTTCACTGAAAGAGCCCCTGACTCTGGATGATATGCCAAGAAAGTGTTACCTCTGGCTTTTTCATAAGGTGCTATTTTCTCTCTAATCTCAGTGCATCTCATAATTTCCCCTTTTCATTCTCTCTTACTTTATTATTTAGATTCCATCCTATCCACTATAGTCTGGTTCGTTTCCCAGGCAGCTTCACGCTACTGCCGTCATGGCGTCTCTTTCATTATTCCCTCTTATGGGTTTTTCCATCTTTCTGTCCCATAATCTCTCTCTTGCTAACTCACATATTTTCTCATGCCTGGATTTTTGCAGCTTTCTGTCATGCTCTCGTGCTCGTTGTGCCGATGTGCTCCAGTCAAGTGCTCTTCAGTCCTGAGGAGGCTTGTACATCTCACCTGCTGTCTGTTGGGCTTTAGTTGGGTTTTAACTCTCTGACCTGACTCATGATCAGGCCCTTCAAAAAGCAACAGCACAGAGATTAGATGGGCAGATGCTACACCATGGCAAGAAAAATGGTGCTCATTAATGAATCCTGTTGAAAATAAGAGGGTTTATAGTGAGGCAGAAACCAGGCAAAGACAAAAACAACAACAACAACAACAAAAAACACTTATTTTAAAGAACACTAAGCCTTGTAAGAGAGTAATTAAAGCAAAAAAGTTTTGGAGAGGTCGAGATTCAGTCTACGAGTAATTTGTATCACTGCAGGTAATGTTAAAAAAAAAAAATCAAGTTTGAAGGACATTTAAATTTTTAAATCTCAAGTTTTAATGAGACCTGCTGTTCTCTGGGCTCTTATGCACTGCTTTTTTCTCCATTTGTCCTCCTTTTCTCTCCCTTTTACTTCAAGGCTCCACTTTCATACATTGACATCTTCACACATAAGCCCTCCCCGCCGCATGCTTTAAAACCCAGATTGCAAAGTTCCAACATGAAAGCTTAATGGTTCATGGTTCTTTGCATCAAATCATTTAATTATTAAACTCAAACCATCTGTAAGATGCTCTGATCTCAGCCCATGTGCTGCAGAGCGTAAAGTAGCGAAGCATCTGCAGAGTTAAGAATGTAGAATATGGTGGCTCTATGAATGGAAATCATCTTCGGTTACATATGTAACCTCGGTTCCCTGAGATGTAGGGAACGAGACATTGCGTCACTGACGCTTATGGGAAAAACGGCTTTTCTCTGATTTCTGTACTCCTATTGGATCACAGCAATTCAGATGCAACTGAATTGAGCCCTTGGCGATTCACAACTGAACACGACTTGGGGATCAATGACTGACTGATGTGATATGACTACATTTTTTAGTCCTCATGTATGTAAACATAAGTGCACATTTGTGCCCATGTGTTTAAAAAGTGCACTTGTGTAGGCCCTATGTGTATAGAATCCACTTGTGTTGTCTGGGTGTCTGTTTGTACCCATAATTGCACAAGATTTTGTTTACAAATATAGTTGCCGCTAATCTCGTAATCTCACATGGCACTGTTGAGTGGAGTTGCAGGTTTTTGGGATGCAATTATGCAAAGCCAGTAGGCTTCCTCCCTCTTTCTTTCTCTCTCTGTCCTGTAATGAGGGCTGAAAGGGAGGAAACTTGGCAGGAGCTCATATTTGAGACTGTTTTTTTCTCCCTCAGGACATTTCCTACTCACTTTTCACAGCTGGAAAAGACATTGTCACTTATATTGCTGACTGCGTGTTAAAGATAAGGGCTTCAGCACAACCAAATTAAACAGAGGGGTTTATAGAGAGTAACTCTGTTTGAGTCTTATGGACAGCACTTCCTTGGGGTAGTAAATCCTTTTCCTGAGTGGTTGGGGTGGTGGTAAATCCTTTTCCTGAGTGGTTGGGGTGGTGGTAAATCATTTTCCTGAGTGGTTGGGGTGGTGGTAATTGATTAAGAATATGTTTACACTCACACCGGGTTCACACATCCTCTGTTTTTGTGTTGGTTCCCAAATTAACAGATTACACCGCTCGCACTGCAAGCTTGAGTCGTGAGGTGATGTGTCCCAGACGCGGCAGTGAGTAGCTCTGGGTGCACTACTACACAAAAATAATCAGGAGATTATAGAAAAGACACAAGTATATCAAACTATTCAAACTGAACCAACCTACACTACTAATTTATATGTCTGCAAGTAAACTCAAAATAACTTAATAAAGGAAAGAATTCAGGGGGTCACGTAACGCCATGCAAGAAGCAGACGTGTGAGCGATGAGCTCTGCACAATTTACTAAATTTTTTATTAATCTTATGTTATTCTGGTGAAATTCCATAAACCCAGTTACACGTTTGCTCTGAGTTAAAACATGGCAAAGATGTAAAAATCCTCTGGCTCTGGAGACATTAAAAGACACTTACGTGTTCAGGATGAAAGCCCCGACAGGCCTACACACCAGGGACTCGATTTGGATGGTGCTGAGGGAGAGGAGATCCAGCGTCAAAGGTCCAACATGTCGGTGATGCTGACAAAGGTTCTTGCTGACTTGAAGGATCTCGCTGTAATACGTCGAACGATTACGGCGTTGCAAATTAAATTCAAGAGTTAGTTACAAGAGTGTCGAATTTTCTGGAGTCATCGGAGAGGGAATTTTCCGCTATTCCACCCGTGACCAAAGTTGATTTGGAATATGTTCTTGAAAAGTTTGAAGATTTTGAGACTAGAAGCCACAGGAATAACCGAATTGTTGGAATTTCTGAGCATGAGGTGGGCAGAGATATAGTGAAATTCCTAGACCAGCTTTTCCCAAGTTTGCTCGACATAACAGGCCACAAGCTGGAAATCGAGCGAGCTCACAGAGTTCCGGCTCTGAGATCTGCTAAGGGAGAAAGGCCCTGTTCAATCCTTGCCGAATTCCTGAGATCATCCGATAAAGATCTTGTGTTGCGCCAGGTGAGGATCAAAGGAAAGCTTTCTTGGTAGAATCATAATATTTTCTTGTTCCCTGACTTTGCGAGTTCGACAAGAGAGAAATGCGATTGGTTCAGGGAATGCAAGAAACTCTTGCATCAATGTAAGATCACTTTTGCATTGATGGTTCCGGTCAAGCAGAGCATAGAAGCGAAGGACTGTTGTTAAGTATTTACATGTCCGAAAAAGGCGCTGTCTTATATAGAATCAATGGGTGAGTAAACCATTGGGTGTTTCTCTTGTGAGTGGGTCGACTCACTGTACTTACTCTGGCTTTCGGAAGAAGCTGGGCATCATTTTTGTTCCTTTTTGCGTTGGCTCCGCCTTGCGGCTGGAGCTTGTTTTGTTGAATAACACTGCTTTGGAACAGTTATGGATAGAGATGTCCCAATCGATCGGCCGCTGATCAAAATCAGCCCATGTTCATCTTAAATAATCGCCGATCGTGCCTAGATTTAGGGCCGATTTTTTTTTTTGCAGTATGCAGGCAATCACACATACTGTACACTGCTCCTCTAATGAATGAGTGCTTTGACAGAATGGCCTATGGAGGGTGAGTTGTTGGCAATTTTAAGCGTTCATGAATTTAAACTTTCAGACATGATGTAATGAGATAATTTGAATAATTTTTCGCCAGCCCAGTGCTAGGTGACGTAGCTAAGTGATAGCAAGGAAAATAGTTCACTGATTTACCAGACTCACATATGCCAGTCGTCCACGATTTTAGTTTAGTTTTTATTTTTTTATTTTTGCAGTTTAAAACGTAATTTGTATTTAAGGTTAGATGCGTAGGGAGTTTTGATTTTGATGGTATAAGTTCATAAGTTTTGATGACAGGTGTCAGACATTCAGCAGCACCAAATCATTTCCCATATGCACATGCAGTAATTTTCAATCACATTTGCTCACAAGGTAGAGACCCGTTTTTACATTGTTGCATGATGTTTTTCCAGCAAATGAGCTCAACCTTGCTAACAGTGTCAAATGTGACATAAAAAGCCTCTTGTGCTGACCTCGCAATTGCACAGATATTTACCCTCAATGCTCGAATTCAGCCAGCAATGCCGTACCTGCAATGATGCGCAATTCCAGGCACAGAACCAAATGCTATTCTTGCGACGCGATGAGGGGGGAGTTTTCAAATTATGCAGTTATATCATATCTAGCCTTCCCATCTCAATCGGTAAGCCATTTATTCAGTATGTTTATATAACATGTTTAATATAAGGGAGTTGTTTTACAAAGATAATTGTGTTAAACAGACATATTTTCAAATTACCTTGTGTGAATTGTATCTATGTCTTAGAGAGGGGTACACGAAAGGATGTTGAATGTGTTAAGGGGGACGCCACTGTAAAAAGTTTGGGAACCACTGATCTAGGCAAATACAAGTATCGGATCGGGACTCTGTATCAGCAGATATTTAATATTTAAATATCGGATCGGGATCAGGGGCCAAAAATGCTGATCGGGACATCCCTTGATATGGATGATTCTTTGTGCTTATGCCTCATGCTGGCTGGAGTTTGTTTTGTGGAGTATTTTTACGTGACATTGGAATAATTACGTCATCTGCTGAACTCATAACAGCTGCCTCACTGAACATGTGTTTGTCTGTCTGAGGAAACCAAACGGTTATATTTGCTGGAATTTGTTTTGTGCAGGATCAAACCTTTTGAGACAGTTCTGTGAATGAATCTACACGTTCTTTGTTTTCATTCTGCCTATTGGCTGTTTATTTTACAAAGAATTTAGCAAATTGAGCGATCCGATGGCAAAGTTGTTGCGTGGGTTCGTGGGCGTTCATGGACCTTTTGAGTTTAGAAGGATCGACGCTGGTTGGCACTGTCGTGCGCAGGGTTAATGCACGCAGACAGAGTCTTTTTTTTTTGCCATTACCTCGGTGAAATCTGCTTGTGGTGAAATTTTTACTTCGGCCATTGATATTAATAATGCTTTTAAAGAATTCTACTATAATCTCTATAGTTCCACTTATCTTGAAGATATTAGAAACTTTGTGGAACCATTAGAACTTCCTAAACTGATGGCTTGATTCTGAGATAAACTTGGACCATTTTTCTTTAAAAAAATATTTTTTTAAAATCTTATTATGTGTGTCTATAATCATCTGTATATACTTCTATGTTACCACAGGGGTGTTTGTTGGGGGTTAGGGTGGAGTGGTTGTGGGGTTGGGGATTGGGAGAGGTGGTTGTGGGGTTTAAATGTTTGAATGACTCCATTGATAAATGTATTTTTTTTTTCTTGTTTTGTGGAATTAATTTAAAATGTTAATTACAAAAAAAATAAAGGAAAGAATTAATAAACTGCCAGAACTTTTGCCATTCTTTGTACAGGGTGTACAGTGTAGACACAACATTAACCAATCAAAACCAAGTATGTTTAAAAATATGAAGTGCACATGACTGCCCGCTGTTGTCCTTGGCACACTTCTGCATGTTCAAACCTGCCACATTCACAATACACTTTTGAAACACTGCAATTTGTGTGCATTTTATTCTGTCCTCCTCATAATATAGGATTAGTTGTGTGCTAGGCTTTTGCCATTATGTCTCTTGTATACCTAAAATGTTGTAAACACGCAAGGAAAGCTATGCCGCAATGCAAGATATTTTGTAAATAATGCCTTAAAGTTCCTCACACAAGGGTATTTTATGGCTCTTGAAGACTTTGAGACAGTGCATTCATAATGTTTTCAGTCCCCTTCATCATTTTCACATTTTATGTTGCAGCCTTAAGCTAAAATGCTTTAAAAAAAATAAATAAAAATCACATCAATCTGCACTGCATACCCCATAATGATAAAGCAAAAAAACAGATTTAAAAAAAGAAAAACTGAAATATCACATTGACATTCAGACCCTTTGCTATGACACTTGAAATTTAGCTTAGGTGCATCTCATTTTTCTGGATCATCTTTAAGATGTTTCTACACTTTGATTGGAGTCCACCTGTAGAAAATTCAATTGATTGGACATGATTTGGAAAGGCTTTACATTTGCACAAAAGCACCTAAATGACTCTCAGACTGTGAGAAACAAGATTCTATGGTATTATGAAATGAAGATTGAACTGTTTGGCCTCAATTGTAAGCTTCATGTCTGAAGGACAACAGGCACTGTCTGCATATTACCATCCCAACAGTGAATCATGGTGGTGGTAGCATCATGCTGTGGGGGTGTTGTTTAGCAGCAGGGACTGAGGGACTGGTCAGGGTTGAAGGAAAGCTGAACACAGCAAAATACAGAGATATCCTTAATGTAAACCTGGTCCAGAGGCTGAGGACCTCAGACTGGGCCAAAGGCTCATCTTTCAACAGGACAATGACTCTAAGCACACAGCCAAAGACAATGCAAGAGTGGCTTAGGGACAACTCTGTGAATGTCCTTGAATGGCCCAGCCAGAGCCCAGAATTGAACCTAATCGAACATCTCTGGAGAAACCTGAAAATGGCTGTGCACCGACAGTCCCCATCCATGGCAGAAAATCTCCAAATCCAGGTGTGCAAAGATTGTTGCATCATACCCAAAAATAATTGAGGCTGTAATTGATGTCGATGGTGCTTCAACTAAGTACTGAGTAAGGGTCTGAATACTTATGTCAGTGTGATATTTCAGTTTTTTCTTTTTAATACATTTGCAAAGTTAACAAAAATATTTATTTTGCTAGTGTAGATTGATGTTTTTTTATTTATATATATATATATATATATATATATATATATATATATAAAGAATTTTAGTATAAGACTGCAAAATAACAAATACTAAATAAAAAAAAAAAAAGTTTCTGAATACTTTATGAATGCACTGTAACACTTGAGTTGTGTGGACCACTTTTATGGTAATTTGTTGTCATTTTTTGGAGTTACGCGGTCATGATCATGAAATTTGCTCCACAGAAGCAAAACAAACAAACAAAAAGGTTAAGTTTACTCCCATGGGTGAGTAAATAATGAAAGAACTAAACATTTATTTATTTTTTTGGAAGAACTATCCCTTTATCTCAGTATTAAGAATGTTTCACATACCATATGTATTTAACACAGGAAATGTCACAATTTCCTCTTGAAATGAAAATAATGTGGAGAGGGGATCTTATTCAATTTGTTCATTCCACATGACTCATGGTGACTGAAAAAACCCCAAGGAAGGTTTTTTTTTTTTACACTTCCACTGAAGAGGCAGATAGTGATCTGATTAATTTCCTGATGTGTTGTGGCTTGTCTTTGTGTGGATTAGGTGAAAGGTTTTAAGTTATTTTGTCACATAGATTCCCCTTCCCCATCCCTTGTTTCCCCTCCTTCCCCATCCCTCGTTTCCTCTCCTGTCGTCTGCACTCACATCACTTTCTTTATTCCCTCGCTACACTGACATGTCTATTCAGCTCACTTTTCTTCGGCCCCCGCTTTCTATCCCTCGTGGACTTCCTCCTCTCTGTCTAAATCCAGCTGTTGTGTTAAGAGTTTTCCTGCCGCCTGGAGAGACGAGTAATGAGATTCTGTTTGGAAATCAAGACCTTTCGGCTTGAAGAGACGTTTCATGTTATTTATTTATTTAAAAATGTGTTCATTTATTTGACTAGAGCAAACGCTCAGCTTTTCTGCCTTCATCTACCATCTGCTTCGATCAGTTTCTTTTTCTGTCTTACCTCTGCCTCATCATTCAGACACATCTTTTTGGCTCCATGTTTGATCCGTCTAATGTCCGTATTCTATTTTAGGGTCAATCTAGAAATGGAGGTTTTTCACTTCTTCAGGTCCACTTTTCTGCAACTTTTGTCAAGCTTAAGCATTTAATTGTTAGAACTCTTCCTTAGGGGTGACTTGAAATGAGTGTGTGAAGGAGTCGATGGGTCTTTGCAGTCAGAGCGCAGGCCTTATCTTAGCGCGAGTATAGATATAGTCTTTGTATAAGAGTGTAGATATAGTAGTTTTCCTACAGCCTTTTCTCACTTTCTCTTACACTTGAATGGTTTTGTTAATTTACTTATTTTCACTTTCACCTTTTTGAATCTAAATTTATTTGATTAACAAAGATTTGTTCTCACCTCTGTATCAGGTGATGTGGGCTTTACTGTTGCCCCGTTTACCCCTGGTATCTCTCTCTGGTGCTCTGATCATACAGCACTTAGTACTGTTCTAAGGGGGTCTAAATGTTTTGTGATCTGATCATTCACACCACATTTGTACTCCGTCAGAAACGCATGTGGCCACATTTGTAATGTAAATTAGTAGGGTTGATAACCAAGAAGCAAAAGGTTGTTTAGAACTGGCTCATTTTTTGTTTTTTATAAAATGCCGGAACCCATATAATTTTCATGACTTTCGGTTCCGTTAAGGGTTTTCGAATGTGCAATTTTCCGCCAATACGGACAGAACACAGCAAAAAAACTAAACTCTGGCAATGTTTCCTGTAGCACAATTCTGCCCCTCTACTGAATCTACAGCATGAAACACACAGCACAACTAGTGTAGTCTGTGTTCAAGAAGAATGTCCCCTAATTAGCTAGTTCTATTTAATCAATAGCGCAAAACATCCAGTGCTACCAGTATATTTAGATTCCTGATCAAATGACACTTATAAGCAGACACTTTTTAGTGAATCAAAAACACATACTTAGGTTGATGTGGTTCCTGAACTAATTTTACTGACACACAAGTAAGGGGTAGGCGATTTGACCAATGTCTTAGCACGATAATGATATATATCGCATTATAGTTAACGTTTTTGGAAAATCAAATAAAAATTGGTTTATGTCTTAAATAACTTTATTGCAATTCCTATTTTTGGGTAATCCAGTCAGTGAATGAAATATTTCCAAAATATTTCCTCTCTTATAATGTTCTCTTTATTTGGAAATTGACTAGTACAAATTGCAAACATTTTTATTATGCCACATTTCAGTCAGGTTATAAGCAATATTATTATATTATGTAGAGAATTACTTTCTCTTAGGGTTTTTCCTGGGTCAAATGTGATTGAGTAGTACAAGTGATCCCACTCTGCACTCTCCTGTAAATATCGGGTTACCTGCTGGACCCACACGCGACACTCTCATGAAACACAGATGCACGGGTAAGATGAGAAGCATATTATTAAGCACTTAAGTGCCAAACATGAGATGAATGTCATTAAATTAGCTTGGCTGTCCACTGAAAAATGTTTAATGCCTTAAAACCCTGTCCATATTTCTTAAATTCTCTCGGCCTCACGTGAAGCCTTTCCCACTGACAGATAATCACAGGCTGCTCACATGGATATTTACATATTGGTGTATACACAATATAACACTGTCTGTCGATTGACAATTTATATCATCGCCACAATATATATCATCATATTGCCTAGCCCTAACGCATGTAATGATTTTTCGAAATTCATTCGGAAATGAAATAAGAACTTTTAGTTTGATATATAAAATTTGTTGCAAATTTTTGATCAGGCAGTGCAGTTAACATACTGGTTGTTCATATGACAGTTAGTAATGTGCACAAGTAATCGAGAACTTGTTGTACACCAGCTACTACTAAATTAATTTTCCTTTCTGCATTTGCCTGCCGCGAGCAGCGGTAAAGTACACTATTCCCTCTGAATCTCTCACCAAATCTTGCAGTTACAGTTGAGACTGTGGATGTGTGTTGCCGAGGTGTTGGATGAGAGAAAAATATATATTGGCGAATTCTATTGAATTCTACACTCTTTGTATTTGGTTCTTTGTTGGAGTCATGCAAACCAACGGATGAGGGTCTGCTTCTATGGGGGAAGATACGAGGAACTTGGTAGCTGATCAGACGTGTGTGTGTGTGAAATCTCTGCAGAGCACATTTTATAAAAAGCCAACTTTCACCACTTGTTTTTCTGAATTATAACATGTGAAATTATAAAAATGTGGTAGTGTATGCGTGTATTACCCTCATGCCGTCAACATTGGTTTTTATGTAAGCTCCGGGTGAGAGCAAATATTTTTCTATTTGTTTTTATTTTTATTAACGCATATTTTTAAAAAAAAAATTCCTAAAAGAAAATGATAGTTTTTTTTAAAACCGTTCTTGTTAACGTTTGCTAATAAATCAAATAATACATTTCATATAGCCTATGTGTCATACGTGTTGTATTTTATTGTGCATTTAAAAAAATGTTGTGGGTTTGAGCACTCTACTACAAAATTACTCGAAAATGCCCATCACTAATGACAATGTGTAGTTAGTACAGTGCCTATAAATAGTATTTACCCCCTTGGATTTTTTTTTTTATATTTAACTTTTTTAAATATTGAATCATTGTGAACTTATATCAAAGTCAAAACACATTTCTACTAAGTAGTATAAATGTGTAACAAATATTAAACACAAAACAATTGTTTGCATAAAGATTTACCCCCTTCAAGTCAATATTTAGTATATGTGCCAATGGCAGCATTTCCAGCCTTGAGCCTATGTGGAAAGGTCTCTATCAACTTGGCACAACTGGACACTGCTGTTTTTCCCCATTCTTTGCAAAACTGCTCAAGCTCTGTCAAGTTGTGTGAAGATCATGAGTGTACAGCCTTTTTCAAGTCCATCAACATATTCTCAATTGTGTTGAGGTCTGGACTCTTGACTCGGCCACTCCAGTATGTTAACATTGTTGTTTTGAAACCATTCTTGTGTAGTTTTGCTGTATGCTTGGGATCTTTGAAAACTAATTTTCTCCCAAGTTTCAGTTCTCTTGCAGACTGCATCAGGTTTTCCTCAAGGAGTTCCCTGTATTTTGCAGCATTCATTTTACCCTCTACCTTTACAAGCATCTCAGGGCCTGATGCAGAGGAGCATCCCCACAGCATGATGCTATCACCACCGTGCTTCAAGGTTGGGATGGTGTATTTTTCATTATGTGCAGTGTTTGGTTGGCACCAAACATAACGTCTGGTTTGATGGCCAAAAAGCTCCATTTTGGTCTCATCAGATCATAGAATCTTCTTCCAACTGACAGCTGTATTTATACTAAAATCACTTGAAGCACCTTGACTGTGCACAGGTCATCTCCATTTAATTAATTTAGTGAATTTTAAAACCAATTGGTTGCACAGTGATTTAGGTGAGTTGCTTTAAAGGGGATGAATACTTATGCAATTTATTATTTTGTGTTTGATATTTGTTATAAATTTAGACTAATTATTAGAAATGTGTTTTGACTTTGATATGAAAGAGCCAACCAGGCACAGTTATAAGATGATGCCGATAATCAGTCCATCGCTCGTGAAAATACTATTGCGCTACACCACATTGAAGGACTGTCTACATGCCTATTAATTAGCCTTTGTGCTACAACAAGGTTATAAACCCACGCACAAGACTTCATGGAATATCTTTTGTGCCTGACATCATCATGACATCACAGATCATGTAAAGCACAAACATTTCAAGTTAAGTTAACACAGCTGCTTGACAAAAATCTAAATGTCAAGTTTGTGGTTAGATTAAAATTAGGTGTACTTGGGCACAACAGTGTTCTGCTTTTTTACTTGATGATTTGTAACTGTGAATTGCAGGTGTGAACCAGAATCTGTCCCAGCTGACTGCTTGAGTTTCATGTTATCACCTAAGATAGATATTAATGCTAGGTTTAAACAGTGCCTGGGCCAGTCTCCTTCCTATTTGAAAAAGCAACATATCTGGCTACATGTGTCTCCCTCTCTCCACCTGCCTACATTTGGAGGCAGGCCTGGCCTACTTGTGCGTGGCCTGAAGGTGGAAGTGTAATTTCCTGTGGCAGACAGGCTACAAACAATTGGTTGTGGGTGGATGAAGAGAAACAGGCTACTAACATGTGGCCCTACGATAGCACAAAGAGGCAGGCTGCTTTGTGGGTTCTGAAACCAAATCAAAGGCCTGAGAGTTGGGCTGTTGTGTTTTCTCAGGCTGAGAGTGGGGAGCACAAGAGAGGTACTTTAGTGTCGCCTCATTGCCATTTATTTCGCTCCTCTGTTCTTCTGGAACACCTTCGTAATATGGAAATAATTGAGCTCTGACAGAGCAAATCCCAGGATATTTTATTTTGTGTCCATGTATGATAGAGATCGTCTGTTTTTCCTTGTGCATGTGTGTTTGTGTGCTTCTCTTAGTGTTTCAATCTCCATCAGACAGTTTTGTCAAAAAAGTATGTGTGTGTGTGTGTGTGTGTGTGTGTTAGGGTGGTAGGTAGGTAGTGTTACTGTAGTATCATGGTACAGTATTACCGTAAGCAATGTTGAATGTGCAGTAGTATATATTATTTTCTTTGCTACAGCATTTATTTGATTCGGGTCAAATACATACAGCTCTGGAAAAAATAAAGAGACCACTCCAAATGTTCTTCAAATCAGCATCTCTACATGTATGGCAGCCATTCCATTCCAATATCTGTTGAATTTTGTGGCATAAAATCACCCAACAGCAACCTGAAAGACTGGTAGCGAGCATGCCAAGTCGCATGAAAGCTTTGATTGAAAATACGGGTTATTCCACCAAATACTGATTTCTGGACTCTTAAGTTAAAACATTAGTATTGTGTTGTTTAAAAACTTTTTTGGCATTATTTGTGTTTTGAAAACACTGCATATTTTTAATTGGAATTCAGGAGAAATATTGCCAGGAATTTATAGAATGAAACTAAAATTTTAATTTTGCTCAAACACATAAATATTAAATCTATCCACTAATTAAATCATAATCAGATTTGTGGCTTATGCTCCACTGCATTTATATGCATCAATAAAGTCAGTGTTTATTGGTCATTGTTAGTTCATGATACCTAATGCATTAACTAATGTTAACAAATGGAACCTTATTGTAAAGTGTAAAGTGATCAGCAATTTATTTTCAATAACTTAAAGCTTTTCTAGCTATTTCTTTACAACTTTATTTGATTAATTTGAAAAGTATTACATTGTATACACTTAGGAATAATCAATTACAGAATACTCACTGCCCCGCTACAAGAAACAAAATTATTGTTCGTGTGATACTACTTGGCATTATGATACTTTAGCTGGTATAGTATCGTAAGATATGATTATGTTATCTTGACAACCTTAGTGTGTATGAAGTTCTGCTGACTTTAGAGGTTTCTCAGAGTGTCCAGGTTCTTTCCACCCTCAAACATTGTTGATTATTTGTAATCTGATGCTGTCCCTCACTGATGAGATTGTATCAAGGACATGATGCAGCTAAGAACTTGTCTTGGATGCATATGATTACTTATTCATACATTTGTTTACCCCTCATCTTATTTGTTTAGTTATCCTTTTCATTACATTATCTGAGCATTTGCCTTTTATAGAGGGTTTTATTAGTCACTCTTCCGGTAAATTCTTGGGCACCAAGCCACATCATGAGTTGCATCCGGATGGTCACTTTTCACAGAGGAAAGCAGTGGTGTGTGTTGAGGACCATTTATACTGCACAAAACTAGATTCTTCCCCACTCTGCTCCATTAAACCTAAAGTTCAACTCATAGACAGCTGCTATTAACATCTGTTTCAGGCTATCCAAGTGTAAATATATATGAGAGAAACAGTGCACTGACTTATATTTTTTGCACTTTATCAACATGCAGTGATTCACTCATGCACAGTTATAACCGAGCTACAGCAGGCTTTTGCAAAGTTGAGCTACAGTCTACATCGGTTTATCTAAGTATAATTTACACAATGCGTAATTAAATATTTGAAAGAAGGACTTCAACTGAGGAACTGTTAAAAACACATTGCACATCACCTCTATCTTTTGGAACATGCATGTTCACAATGCCAGGGCCAATCGTAGTCTGATTAACATGTATACATGCTGGATGAAGCTGAGCTACAATCACATTATCTAGGTCTGTTAGTCCGACTTTGCAAAAATTGGACAGGTGTGATTTCAGTCAGACTGAAGCATTTAGATGACATTTTAAAAGACTTTATTGTTTTAGTCCAACTGAAAGTGAACTTTTGAAGTGCATGTAAACGTTGATGCCTTTATTTTTTTTCCGGATGAATATCGATCTTTATCCCCTTGTTTTTTGTTTTTTTTTATGTATTGTGCAAGTAGCACTATTTATAACTTAGAGGGTGTCGCACACCGGACACGTCTGGCTGAAGACATGGCATCTTGTAAAGTGAGAAACAATTATTTTCTATGGAGATACACACACCGCTCCCAGCTTTCGCCATCTGTTGGCAGCGCACAACTATGACCCTTGAGGCTGCTCAAAGTTCTGCTGCACCACAAATGGCAACTTGCAAAGTGTTTCTTCTTGAAGTACAAAAACCTTCATAACTTTTATGTATTTGGTGACTAGATTTACAACTTTGACATCTACCGAAGCGTTGTGTGTTTGATACTTGTCCTACCCATGATGTGGCACTTCTCATCTGGTGTGTGATTGACTTCAGTATTAAGTATAGTAAATGTTATATCACCCCCCTTGTGGTCTCCCGAATTTATACCAGATTACATCAAACGGAAGGCCAACTGACAGTTAACTGGAAGGCACGAGAATTAGGCTTAGTATTTGTATGTTTAAAAATGTTAATATATCTGACTTCCACTTAATTCATGAAGATTAAATGCTTATTTTTCTCCCCAATTTTGAATGCCCAATTACCAATGCACTCTAATTCCTCATGGTGGTGGAGGTCAAATCTCAGTTGCCTCCGTGTCTGAGACCGTCAATCCACACATCTTATCACGTGGCTTGTTGAGCATGTTACTGCGGAGACATGGCGCACGTGGCGGCTCACGCTATTCTCCGTGGCATCCACGCTCAACTCACCATGCGCCCACCGAGAGTGAGAACCACATTATAGCCTGAGGAAGTTACCCTATGTGACTCTACCCTCCCTAGCAACCCGGCCAATTTGGTTGCTTTTGAGACCTGGCTGGTGTCACTCAGCACACTCTGGATTCGAACTTGCAACTCAGGGGCACTAGTCACCGTCTTTACTCGATGAGCTACCCAGGACCCGATTAACTGCTTAAGTTCTCTGATGTGCATGTGCATTAGTCCATGATGAACTCCTGTGAAAATGTAAGGTCAGATTTTGTTAGTAAATGAAAACATTATGGTTCACTTAATGGCAAATATTCTTGTTCGTTGCAGATTCACACACACAGTAAGAAACAGCACCCATACGCCTTAAAAAGTCAAGAACATTTTGTATGACATTTATTTTTCAAAATCGTGATGAGCTCGAAAACAGACAATTAAAATAATAACTGCATTTATTTGTCAGCCAAATTTTATAGTCGTGACAGTCCAAGTACTGATTGACACATGCATTCAAGAATTCAGTGATCCTTCCTTAGTAAAATCCTGTTGGAAGTGTTCACAGGAGGTGCATGCAAAAGCCAGGTGTAAATTATTGTGTGCCTTAGCTAACAACTTGTGATTGGATCACCCGAGACAGATGTTAACACTATGTGTAAACAGGGCCTTAGTGTCTGCCAAGATGGAGCATGAAACAAACCTGCTCTTTGATGGTGGCATCTGTATTATAAAGCATTGCTTCTTTTCTGACAGATATTTGTTGGTAACTTAAATGTAAACGTGAGTTTAAAATCTAAACTTGAGCTCAGCTTTTCACTTGGTCTCAGTACAATTTTAGAGGATATATTGTTTTGTTGTGGCCTACTTTTTCTGTCCTTATTTATTGGAAGTTACCCTATGTGACTCTACCCTATGTGACTCTAACTGTTTATCTTTGCGGGTTTGTCTTAGTTCTAGCTAGATGTAGACTGTAAGAGATTGGAGTTGTAGTTTTGTCAGCTTCCCACCTCTCCTCTATCGATAGTGAACTAACAGTTTCACTTTTTTGGCCCAAATAGAGGGCCCAGGGAGGATTTGTATTAATCCTTGGTGCTACCTCTAATAGAATTATTAACTCCTGATGCAGTGCACACCATAAATCTTCACTCTGTTCCCCATTTTCCTTATGTCAGAAAGTGCAAGTTTGCACTTCTCCTGCAGTGCACTGTCCAAGTAGTGTTTCATATTTATTTTATCTTCCCTATTCTGCAAAGGGAGGAATGGAGAAAGTGTTTTCTGAAGGCAGGAGGTGGTTGCAAGACTGTTCTTTTCAGGTTTTGTAGCTTGCCTACGTTTGCATTCATTGCTATTAAAATGTTGTTTAATAGTAGTTAATTATAGATGAAGACCAATGCATGTTTTAAATGGTGTACTTGGAGAAACCTGCTGAATAATAGCCCTGCTGTTTGGGATTCATGCTACAACTCAATGCTCATTAAAAAGCCATGGCACTTAAGTGAATGTCATTGGCCCATTGGTGGCTGTGGAATTTACTAGATTTTTCATGCTCTATTGATTCCTAAGGCTGATAAAGCATGTGTCCTTTATCAAAGCCCCTCTCCCCTATTTGCCTTTTAATCTATGTTGGGTCAGCATAGAATGTTTGCACAGTCCTCCTGACTCAATTCTGTGATGCCATGTGGGCCACTGCAATCACTCATGCAGTCTGGGACTGCAGACTTCAGTCTCTAAACTGATAAACAAGCATGAAATCAATCTTTTGCACTTATGTGCCTTTTCATCAGTCAAAAAAATAAATACATTGTGAAAACACATAGGGGCTCATTGCAGGCAAGTTATTTTCTTCCTCTTGTTTATATTTATTTATATATATATGTGTGTGTGTGTGTGTGTGTGTGTGTGTGTGTGTGTGTGTGTGTGTGTGTGTGTGTGTATAAAATGCAGATTGATTTCAGTAGCTTTTTAAATGAATATTTTTCTTGTTTTGTTTTCATTCTTTCTTCATCAGGAGCATCACACATAGTCAATATTCTTCAGTTCAAAGCTCCAGAGAAAGTGCAAGTGGAGGAATCTCATTTTAAATGTATGCGCACAGTCTCTCACATATAAAGGCATGGGCCCTGCTCGCACTAACCACACACACAAAGTAGTTCTCATGGAAAGATCTCAGTTGGCACACTAATCATTAGGTCCATCTCATTAGCTAGCCTAACCTCTTCTGGGACCATGGCAGCAGTACTGTTTGTACAGAGGAGATCGGGAACACCCAAATGCAGGAGGATGTCATCAATAAGAGTAATAGAGGATGCATTATATAGACACATGCAGAGGAGCAGAACATCCCATACTGGACTATAAATTAGCTGTTTTGTTGCGCTAGCTGTGCTCTGTGTTTGGCCGGGCCGCATATTGTAGCTGTGCATTCGGGTTTGTGTGTGAGAGATGCAAAGAGAGAGTAAGTGTGTGAGTAACCTTTTGTGGTTTGGGTTCCATTGGGGGCAGATTAATTACTCTGTAGCATTAGCATGATGGCCCTATGCTTGTCAGCTCGCAAATGTCACTTCATGAGCTTCAGTCGCTCTGATTAGGAGTGAATGTACTCACTTAATTAGAGATTCCCCTTTTTTCATCTACAAATATGTTTTCCCTCCATTGGCCTCAGATAACTTCCCTCCTCAGCACTTTTGAATGGTTCCTTTTATGTTTAAACTGAGCTCTATATGGAATTGAAGGGTACAGCTGTGCCTGCGTTGCCATCATTGTGCACATAATAAAAACCCTAAGGCCCAAAATGTGCTCTATGCAATTATGTGAATGCTTCTGCTATACCTACTCAAGCTTGGAATTCATTTGTTGTTTTCTAAAATGTGTTGCATCATGAATCTGACACAAGGAGGCATAGCATTCTTCATGTTGTTGCAAGGGGCACCATTGTCGCCATTAGCATGAACTTCTATAAATAGTTTTCTCTTTCAGGTCAACTACTTACAGGTCATGGTGGAGCAACAGTTTGAAAAGAATCTTTCTGTAAAACTGCTGACATGTATTTAGCTACCTGAATAATAACACATTTGGCTTAAAGACACCATGAAATGGCTTGACAAAGTTTTCTTTCCTTTTGATGTGTTTCCTATTGAAATAATGTTAAAATGACATATCGAAGACTCCTAGCTTAAGCCACAGCCATTATTTGCTATTTGACATTGCTAGTTGATGGTAGGCAGGTTAATGGGAGGGTGTATTCTAGAGTTTGTTTTATAAAAAAATCGAGGCAGAATTTTAAGTGCATATGACTCACGACTGCAATGGACAAGTATGTACATTTCTGTACTTATGTTTAGGGCTGTCACAATGACTTGATTTAATTCAATTACTCAATTAAAAAAAATCCTCAAACAAAATTGACAAATTGACAAAGTGAAAATAAAGCTGAAGTGAAGCAGTCCCAGTTGAGGGTCTGAACACAACAAGATGTGTCAACCATGTAAGAGCACCTTGCTCTAGGTTTGAAAAACAATGTCAGGGCTCCAGACTACTATTTGAGAGTTATGGCACCGGTGTTGATGTGAAGATTTGAAAAGTCTTGTAATTGATGTTGGTGCAGGGCAGGCGTTTTCTCTTTCCCTCGTCAGCGCTATTCAGAATATCATGGTTTCTACATGGTTTCATTGCTCCATAGCACTTTAAAATAGAAAATGTAATGAAGAATTCAATTCCGGCAGATTGATGGGTCGTTACATTGTTTCGTTTCCACTTTTGATGTGTGTGCAGTTTGATGTTGTATTGCAGAAAATGGCAGTGCATAAACGGATATAGAGTTTGCCAACACTGTAATTGCAACTTACTCACACCGGAGGGAAAAATTATTACAAAATGCCATATAGTCACATTCTGGTGACTTTTACCCAATTTGGAAAGCAAATGCCAGGTTGCAGGGAACGGGAGAGGTCGGGAAGAAAATCGCTATGTGCAGAGAGCTTGTTAACATGGAGTAAAATTCAACCGGAGCTTTCAGGTGCGGAATAGAAACTTGCGATAGCAGACAGGTATGGGATGGAATAAACAGTCCCGCACAGACCTGTAGTGCACAGTGAAAAGTATACATTGAAAGGCTAGCATTTGCGCCAAACCGAAGTATACTCTGGGCTCAAGTTCACTTGGTAGACTATGCGATTTGCAGTGCGATATCCAGATGCTGGAGAGTTGAGCCCTTCATTGGCATGTGAGACATGCTGAACTCTGCAAGAAACACATTTTAATGCTCTCTAAATCTATTTATCTACACAATCTTTTGCAATATAGGCTTTTATGAGGCGACATAAAATATAGTAATGAAAAACCCTTCTGTCGGATGCACATAACAATTTGTGTTCAATATATCTGACTGAATCCAGACAATTCTAAGAAGGAAATTGTGGTTTTAGTTCCTTTGAATGTAAATGAGATTTAATGATGATTACGTGTTTAATAGTTCACAGTGCTCCACATCCCAAAAAAAATTTTTTAATAAGAGTTTATGGCCATTATCACAAGTAAAAATCGGTGGGAATTCAAAGATCTTTATTTACTAAACAGAGGCACATGTCTGTATGCTGTCAGTCAAAGCTCAACGTGAGCTTGCCGTTAAAGCCACATACATAGATGTGCACCCCGCAGACACTATATGAAAAGGCCTACTTGAGGGAGTAACGGCTAGTCTTTGCATGTGAAATTATTGACATTATTTACTCAAGTAGGAAATGTATGTCCAGATGCTTAAAGGCATTTTACATGGTACAAGGCAACTGAAAAGCTTTTGCAATATGGGCAGTATGTAGCTCAAGTGTAACAATGCCTGCAACTTCTGCAACTCATCGCAATAGATTGAGAACATCTTTCTCTCAATGGGTAGATCATGTTGAACTAGTTAATGAAAAGAAATTTGGGCACAGCTGTAGTAGCCAATGTCTTTCAGATTGAATTGTAATATTATAATGTAATATTGTTCACAATAATTTTGTTATAGTTATTTAAACATAGTACATCAAACCTTAGGCAAATTAACATATTTTATCCAAACATGAATTCACCTCGACATTACGTCATCTTGTTTAATAAATTTTATTATTTGTCAGAATAATCATTGGATTACTCTATTACAAAAAAAAGACAGTGACAGCCCTACTTGTGTTGAATATGTTTCTGGCCATTGACCCTGTTTACACCTGGTATTAACATGCAGTTTGGGCTATCCGTTTGAAACAGTAAAACAGGGTCCACAACGTTTTGACATTTGTCCAACTACTCACCTGTCAATCATCCACTGCGCAAAAACATAACTTTTAAACTGTGTTTCTGAAAGGAAATTACATGACCGTATGCTCTGAAAAAATGCACATGTACACAAGAACTTCATGGAACTTCTTCAGTGTGACTGGCATCAACAAACAGCGACACAGATGTGAGGCACATACATCCGCAGCTCGGGTAGTACAGGCACTCTAGTAAAAACTCTGATTTCTGCTCTTAAAATAACCTTATTTGGAGACAATTGGGAAAAATAGTGCCCAATTTTCAAATGTTCTTTTTATTCTTTTACTACTTTGTGCTTTATTATCATGCAGTAATACTGTAAATTACATATTGATTGGTGTTGTCATAAAATCAGACATGCTCCCCTTGAAATCCAAACACAAGTGGATAAAACAGACTTGTATTACTGCCAGGGGTAAACCGTGATGTTTCTCGGCTGTCCACTTGTGATCGGACGACCCAAAACATATCTTAATACCGTGAGTAAACGGGGTCTATGTCTTCTGAACATGGTCATATGTAGGGAGCGATCAAAGCTGTGTGTGTGTGTGTGTGAGAGAGGCAGGGCAAAGATCAAGCAAGTCCTTGTAGAAATGCTGGGCTCTCTGTTTAGTCTTGTGGAACTCGGCTCTGCTGATTTGCTACATACAGGTAATATCCCATTATGATAGACTACTAATCCTGACCTGCTGGTAGGCTACCTACTATCACTCACTCTGTCTCACAGGATTTTTTTTTTTTCTCTCCCATTCTTCTCCCATTCTTGCTCCATCTCCAAGTGAGAGACTGGTTTACAGAAGGATTAGAAACGCCATCTGCAGTCAGGCGCAATTGTTAGTGTTCCTGCTGGTTTGTTAATTGGCAGATAAATCACGTGGGCAGCATAAGGTATAAACAACATTGGCAGTGTCTTAAATCTGTGAACAACAGACACATCTTTCATTGAGTCCAGTGAGACATAATTCCTCATTGAAAGCATTGAGGTCTGTAAATGTGACCAAGAATTCTTCATTTAGTGAGTTGAATGATTTAGTAGGTTTCATTTTTAGCCACCAAAATGCCGGCAAGATTATTTGTAACCTCATGATTTTTTTACATGAGTGTAAGAATAAGGGTGCGTAGAATCTGTGCATACATAAAAATTAGTATAACATGTATGAATGATTCATTGCTGAAGCCGATATCTTGCATTATTTATGTACAGTGTTCGCCAGCTGGTTGGCCGATCCAAGATGATTGGCACTTGACATGCAGGATTGGGATGCAGTGGTCCAAAGTACTGAAGCTCATGGGGTTAACTGCCAAGGATCAGTAGCCCACTGATCCTCGAGTTCTTGTCCCATATTCCTTCTTTATTTCGCAGCTAGTCTACTAGGTCATCTCCCATGCTGTTTGGACCCAGACAGTAGAGCTCTACTCCTTTCCTGAAAATAATGCAAAATGTTGGTCAATAATAAGGCTGGATCCAAGGTTGTTTTTTATTTGGGGGGTTCTTACTAACGGCAAGCTGAGCTTGGAATGTGATTTTAAGCATGTAAATGTCAATCTCTACCTGAATATATCATCTTTAATTCTAACATTGCACCTGTCTTATATGTCAGTGTTGATCTCTGACAGATACTTTGACACATTTGCAATTACATTTGTGTGTGTGTTGTGTGTGTGTGTGTGTGTGTGTGTGTGTGTGTGTGTGTGTGTGTGTGTGTGTGTGTATGTGTGTGTATGTGTGAATGTGTATTTATCACTTTGTGGGGACCAAATGTCCCCATAAGGATAGTAAAACCTGAAATTTTTGACCTTGTGGGGACATTTTGTCGGTCCCCATGAGGAAAACAGCTTATAAAT
Source organism: Xyrauchen texanus (assembly GCF_025860055.1). Lineage (NCBI taxonomy): Eukaryota > Metazoa > Chordata > Actinopteri > Cypriniformes > Catostomidae > Xyrauchen > Xyrauchen texanus. The sequence goes on along the minus strand of NC_068299.1, from coordinate 22,315,903 downwards.
CATACTAAATTATGTTTTGTGAAAATTTTAAAATGCAGAAGGTTTTCTGTGAGGGTTAGGTTTAGGGTTGGGTTAGGTTTAGGGTTGGGTTAGGTTTAAGGGATAGAATATAAAGTTTGTACAGTATAAAAACCATTATGTGTATGGAAAGTCCCCATAAAACATGGAAACACAACGTGTGTGTGTGTGTGTGTGTGTTTGTGTTTGTGTTTGTGTGTGTGTGTTTGTGTTTAATAAAACATTGAATGTGTTTTTAATTTTTTTATTTGGACTGTGGAATATAGGAGGAGGGCAGGTTATATTAATGTAGACCGAAACAGAAGGGGCTACATTTGTGGAGCTTTGAGCAGCATCAGTATTGATCTTTCGCTCTCTGTCTCTTTCTTTATGCAGGTCTTTGGCTCTTCTGATGTACTGCCCCCAATAAGGTTAGTGATATACAGATATGTGTATACTACATGTGCTTGCATTATAATTTTTTGGAGTACTAAGACTAGATGTTCTTCCAGCAAGTTATTTCCCAGAGTGAGTTCACTGATGATATTTCTTTGTGTAAACTGATTACATCACAATATACATGTTGGGATAATGTTGGGGTTTATTTGCGATAACAACAGACTTGACTACATTATCTCACTTATTACATGGCTACTTACCAAATAAATGGCCAATTAAAATGTGTTTTGATACATATGTTACAAAAGACATGAAAGTAGCACAGCTATGTTGGAATTTGTTTGCAGGGACAATGGTCAATTAGTCTGTTTAGAGTTCATTATAGAAAAAACATTTACCAGACAATGCCACAATTGACCAATGAAAAATCAAGTTTCCAGAGAGCCGTTATATTAAACGTCTCTGTTGAATTCTTCATTATGATTGGCCAGTGGTGATATTGTTAATTAATCTAGAAATGGGACGAGAATGGGTTTTGTTATACTAAAACAGAGCATTTATCTTCATTTAAAATGAAGATAGAAAAGCTTGGATGCAACACACATGCACAGTGAGCTGACATGTAGTGAGAACAGCCTTCTATATCAAAGGTGTTCTGTCTTAAGTGTTTCCTTTGCAGTGTTCATGCTATAGCAGCATAAACGGCAAGTGCCTTTGATATCTTCATGCTATAGCAGCATAAGATTCTCAAGTCTCCAATTGCTTCCAGGTTGACTTGAACAAAAAATCATATCTTTATTTTTCACTGCTTTGAGGTTGTTTCCTCTGTTCAGGCAAAGTCTCTCAGTGATATAATTTGTAGGCTCTGCGGTGCAGTAAAAGCACTACATTCATGCTGAAAATATTTGATTTAATTCTTTCGGCTGAATATTTAAACTGTTGTTTTGAACAAATTTCTTTTTAAAACCCTCCCCTATTCGTCACCTTTTTCCACCCCTACTCTTACTCTTCCAACTACATCTAACACCTTTCTCGCGAGGTTGAGGAGGGCTGCCTTCTCTTTTTGCCATTTTGTTCCTTCCTAATCTATTTCTTTGTCTTTAAGTGATGGTGGAAAAGTCAGTATGTGAACATGCACTTTAAAAGTTTATTTCAGTTGGACTTAAAGCTGAAGCATGGAACTTTTTCAGCATTAAAATACTTTCTTGTATCCCAGCTAAACATGCAGAGACAGCTATAAGCAAGCCATTCATAGGTTCATTTTCTTGAAAACTGAAAACCCTGTCTCTTTGGCACTATTAAATTCCTTTGTTTGTTTTGAGAGATCTGCTTAGACCCCACCCAAAATCATAACTCAGCCAATGTTGTGAGTTGGTTTGATCGACTAATGGCAAATGGGAGGTGTATTCTTAAAGGTGTTTTGAAAAACATTGTTTATATTTCAATTCCATTTGGTGGTGCTCGTGCTGCAGAAATTACATACTTAAGCTTTAAACAATAATGTCTTTAAAAATGTCATGTAAATGCTTTTGTCCAACTGAGCTGACAGACGAACAGACCTAGATAATTATATGTCATAGACATACAGAGTGATTTCACATTTCTGTTGGAGGATTTTAATATGCACTTTATTTGCATTGTATGTTTAGCATGTTTGTGGGAATTGATTATATTGCAGTTAGGGCTGGGCGATATGGCCTAAAAATAAAATCTCCGATTTTATTTTTTTTAATTCGATTTACGATTTTTTCCCGATTTTCCCATCTACTTATTAAGGAAATCAATACGACAAACGGCAGACAACTTAAAGCAAATTTTGCTTTTATTTAATCAAAAGCAAGACAAATGTAACCCCCATTTCTGGGATGAAGTTTCTTGGGAACAAACTTCCCACTCTCACCGGTAGCCATGTTGTCGCTTGCTGTATGCTGTTGCCGTTTCGTGTGTGCTATGATGTTGTTGTTGTCGCTTGCCATACTGCTATGTGAAACTAACGCTACGGATGCTCCGGGGAGCCAAAAATGCGCCATTACACAAAAACTCGATTTACTTATTAAATCGCCCGCAACAAAAAATTCGAATTAATTCATTGAATCGATTTTTCGCCCAGGCCTAATTGCAGTAATAGCAAATTGGAGCATCTTCCGGTTTACTCTTCTAGTACTAGTTTCTCTCCCTCTCTCTTTTTCTGCAGTATCTTCTGTTCTGCTTAATGTGGCTGAGTAATTTATAGTGGGTTCGTGTAGAGCTGTTTAATGCCCCCTCTGCCATTGCCATCCTACGTGAGTGCCTGCAGAGACTCATCTGTGAGGAACATCTAAATATGAAACAAATGAAATGCAGCAGCAGGAAAAACAACATCAGGACTGATGATTAATGTGATTTACTCAGCCAGCAACCAAGCAGACCTGTAGACCTCCTCCACCAGATCCCCACCCCCCTCACTAATTCGTGGGGACAGATCTTGTGTTTAAACTACCTCCCATATGGGCAGTGTGTGCGAACACAGGTTGAAGGTTGCGGCTGGTAATTGCGGGGCTCTAAATGGATTTCTGTAACACAAGCTGTAGTGCATTTAATGTAGTTTGATCCACATGCTCAATCACAGGCTGAAGGTTGACCTCCAGCATGGGGCCATGCTGTCTCTGTGTTTACCCAGGGAAGGGTCTCACTCACCCTCTCTTTGCTTAGCCTCCATTCCTGCGCCATGAATCTTAACCAGTACCAACCAGTCTTTTTAGCTCATACTGGATCAGATATTAACCTGTACAGACCTTCTCTATAATGTTTTATACTTTAGAACACCAAACTTAAGTATTTACGTGTTATTGCATACACCCAATTTCCAACACGGTCTATCTGTCTGTCTCTGTCTGTCTCTATCGTGCTTGCTCTTTTGCACTCTCTCTATCACACTCTTATTGCTCTCTTTTTATAAAACCCACACTATCGTGCTTACTCTTCTCTTACATCTATCACACTCTCTAATGCTCTTTCTATCATGTTCACTTTATCGTGCTCGTTGTCTCGCTTTGCTCTGTTGAGCTCTGTCTATCATGTTATTGCTCTTTGTATTGTGCTCTATCATGCTCATTCTATCACACACTCTATCGCGAAGACTCACTCTATCGTGCTCACTCTATAGCACACTATCGCTTTCTACTGCTCTTTCTATCACACTCTTTGCTCTGTCGTGCTCACACTATTGCGCTGTATCGTGATTGCTCTTGCGATCTCTGTTGCAAGCTATGACTTTGTCTCACACTCTCTATCGCTCTTGCTCTATCGCATTCTCTCTGTTTCACTCTGTTGGGCTTGTTCTATTGTGCTCTATAACACACTTTATTGCTCTTTCTATTGTGCTCGCCCTATCATGCTCCATTTCACTCTGTCATGCTCGCTCTATGGCTCTCTATTACACTATCGTGCTCACAGTATCTTGCACACTTTCACGCTCTCTTTCTCTCTTTCCATCACACTCACTCTATCTCTCTCTACCTCATTGATGACTGTTATTGAATTATGTACACTGGCAGCCAAAAGTTTGGAATAATGTACAGATTCTGCTGTTTCGGAAAGAAATTGGTACTTTAATTCACCAAAGTGACATTCAACTGATCACAAAGTATGTAGTCTGGACATTACTGATGTAAAAAACAGCACCATCACTATTTGAAAAAAGTCATTTTTGATCAAATCTAGACAGTCCCCATTTCCAGCAGCCAACACTCCAACACCTTATCCTTGAGTAATCATGATAAATGGCTAATTTGGTACTAGAATATCACTTGCCATTATATCAAACACAAAATAGTTGAAAGCTATTTGGTTCGTTAAATTAAGCTTGACATTGTCTGTGTGTTTGTTTTTGAGTTGCCACAGTATGCAATAGACTGGCATTTCTTAAGGTCAATATTTGGTCAAAAATGGCAAAAAAGAAACCATTTTCTTTAGAAACTCATCACTCAAGTTTTGAGGAATGAAGGCTATACAATGCTTGAAATTGCCAAAGAACTGAAGATTTCATACGTAGGTGTACACTGCAGTCTTCAAAGACAAGGGGCAACTTGCTCTAACAAGGACAGAAAGAGATGTGGAAGGCCAGATGTAAAACTAAACAAGAGGATAAGTACATCAGAGTCTCTATTTTGAGAAATAGACACCTCACATGTCCTCAGCTGACAGCTTCATTGAATTCTACCCACTCAACACCAGTTTCGTCTACAAGACTATGTGGTGCAGTCCTTATGGGAAGAATTGTAAAGAAATAACCACTTTTGTAACAGGAAAAAAAGGAAATGTTAGAGTGGGCAAAGAAATACAGACATCAGACAACAGATAATTGGAAAATAGTGTTATAGATCTTAACCCCATTGAGCTTTTGTGGGATCAGCTAGAATGTAAGGTGTGTGAGAAGTGCCCAACAAGACAGCCACATCTATGGCAAGTGCTACAGAAAGCGTGGGGTGAAATGTCACCCGAGTATCTTTACAAACTGACAGCTAGAATGCCAAGAATCTGCAAAGCTGTCTTTGCTGCACTTGGAGGATTTTTTGATGAGAAATTTTTGAAGTAGTTTAAATTAGTTTTTCAAATCGTAATAGTACTTTTTCGCATTATTAGTGTCCTGACTATACATTGTGATCAGTTGAATGCCACTTTGGTGAATAAAAGTACCAATTACTTTCCATAAGAGCAAAATTTGTTTATTATTCCAAACTTTTGGCCGTCTATTGTCTCCATATAGCTGTGTGGCAGACCTCATAGATGGGCTTGATGCCCAATGGGCTCATCTGTCCCAGACTGCTAATGGCTTAACTGGAATAGCCAATTCCCCATACAAGCTCTGATCAGAGCTCATAACGCTGATCACTTTCATTGATCCGATTTATCAGGGCCCCGCTGAGTGTGCTGAAGTGTGCACAATACTGGGTTGGTTTTGCTGTCCCTCCCCCTAATGTGTGCTAAGGGGAAACGGACACACTTTTCCACAGATGGGCCACCTGAGGATACAAGCCTCTGTATTGCACTGGGTAATGGGTTGAATGAGGGGGAAAGAAGCTGAAAAAAAAAATAGCCTTGAAAGCTGTTTTGAGACAGATGGAGTGAAAATGAACCTGAGACGGTGTCTTCCGTTATTGACGGCCAATTCCCGTCATCAGTACTGGTCTCATGTCTTCTTAAACTAACATAAGGCCATGTTCCTAATCAGCTCTGTGTATTATAATTGGTATACACATAATCAGTTCTACTTTGACCCAGTAATCTCTCATCCAAGAGCCATTAATAAATATATAAATACACTAATCAGTGTGTCTTGTAGAAGACAGCTGTTTGTATCCATGTATGCTTTATCATTTGGTATGCTACTGTCATTCCTGCTTTGGTTTATTGTTGATAGAAGTTTACTTGAAGTTTCTTTTGAGTACAAGGCCTTGCCTGCCCACTTTTGCAAATTAAGTGAGATTTTAGAAGCTGGGACTGTATCCAAATGAGACCGTTTCCTCTCCTTTGTTGTTTTTATCCACACCCCATCCCCTTTCTGAATATAGCGATGGGTATTTTTGAGTAATTTTGTAGTCGAGTACTCTAACCCAAAACGAGTAACCGATTACTCATAAATTATAATGCATGTTAAAAACAACATGTATGACACATATGTGAAATTTATATATAGTGTTATTAACAAACATTACTAAGAATGGTTTTAAAATTAGATAAATTTAACAAACTATGTGTTACTTTTAAATGAACTATATGCATTAATAAAAATAGGGAGAAAAAAATATTTAAATATAACAGTAAAACATTTTGCACTCATCCGAAGTTTATATAGAATCAAATACAGGACTAAAATGCACATTAGGACTATTATATTTTTTAGAACAGACAAAAGAAAAGCGGTCAATGTTTGTGTCTGAGGCAGAGGCGTGCAGCGCGAGACTGTCAATTGGAACAAACGCATGTAAAGTGTTTTCACGCTTTTTTTCATTTGCCCTATAAACGGTTTGCAAGAATAATGTCGTCTATGATAATTCTGCATATGCTCTCTGATCATCTCAGGAGGTGCTGGAGTTCGCTTTATTTCAACTCAGTTTGCATGCAACTCTGCAGGTTCAGAAATATATCTTTGTATTAAAGAAACGAAGAAAGTGATTAAATCATAAAGTAATACAAGACACATTCACCTTGAACCTAACATTTTTTTTCTATTTTCTTTTCTTTAGGCAGTATTAACTGTTTAACCAAAATGCAATACAAACACAAATTCGATAAGAACACACATTTGGCAGCATTATTTTGTGAACACAAAGGAATTCATTAGGCTTATTTATTAAGAATATCATTGTCTTTACATTTCAAATTGTCTTCTTAAATTGTAGGCTCTTAGCAGTTTTCTACATAAAATAGTCTACTTAAAGGCTATCACGTTGTACATGTTATTATTGAGAAAATTTGTGTAAGTTGGCTTTTTATAAAATGCGCTTTTGGTGTTTAGAGATTTAACATACACACACACAGGTCTGATAAGCTTCTGAGGTCCTCATATCTTTCCTCCATAAAAGCAGATCCGTGTCCTCCAACAAGAACTGAAAACAAATAGAGCAGAATTCAATAGGAATCAAAATATTACCAGTATTGCTTTGTAATATAAATTGGCTGTGCTTTAGAAGAACAGACACCTTGATATGTTCTCTCATCCGATAGCTCGACGACACACATCTACAGCTTTAACTAACTTTTTTACTTGTGCACTTGATTGTGCACATTCCAACTGAAATATAAGACATTCTGCATCTATACTTGCTCAGAATGCATTTCCTGACAAGATGCTGGCCAAATAAATATTCCTGCCTGTTCTGATTTGAATAATTTATGTTGTTAAATGACTCCTTTGGTAATAGCTTTTCTGTGTGACATCCAAAGTGAGAGCCAGGCTAAAGCACATTCTGTCACAGTCCCTTTCGGCCAGAGCAACTCTGTCTCTTTCTGTTCAGTGTGATTATTAGTGCCCTGCGTTACATTACAGGGGCTGTGACAGAGCTGACATCACTCAACTGTGCCCTAATGGAGCAGGTTGGCTCTGTTTATTTTCTTTAAGTGCAGGTCAAGGCCCTTGTGTAGTTTTGGCAAGTTGGACGACTGCCTGCATCCAACCCTGGAAAGAAAGACTAGTATAGTGTACAATCTTAATGAGATCCTTTAGTGCTTTGGATTCTCATTCCTGTTGTGTTCAGGCAGGTGCTGTTCATTTGATTGATCTGCCTTTCAGTCAGTGTTGTGGCTGGCTGTGTTCGTGTATATGTTGGAGGTTAGGAACCTGAATTAGATTAGACTGGGTTCACATAAGTGACCGGTCATATTAAGTTGCACCTATTGAGGACTTTTAGTATGTCAGATCAGTAGCTCAGTATAGCTATGTCATTTTGGCATTCAGTATACAGTAGTTAGTATTTCTTGCACATTTATTTAAATTTTTTTTGGCACATTGCAGCCACTAAGGGTTTGTCCAAAAACCTAGTGAGCTGTCTCCGTAGGCAGTATTGTAAGGCATTATAGGTACGCCCCCGACGTGAAGGCTCTTTCAAAAAGTTGGGGCCTTAATTATGCTGTCTCCGAAGATACCTAATTTTGACCAAATTCATAAGTTAGGCCTAGTCATTTTTAAGGCTCCATTTCTCCTATATAGGCAGATTGCAGTGAGTCAGGTTTTGAACAGACTCATGGGATACCTTAGCAATCACATAGCAACACCCTGACAACTACCTAGAGCCCCCTAGCATCATGGTGGAGGGTTTTGCAAAGCAAACTCAACCAAAATTTACAAAACCCATCTACACTCTACTCCAAGACTCTGTGCATGTATTGTCCTCCATTTTCCTGCATTCTATTTAAATGACTTCGCTTTGGGCCGCACTTCTTGCAGATGTGTAAAAGATTTACAATACTCTCTCTTTCTGATGGAAATTGAGCCCTTAACTTTGAAAAAATTCTATCACACCACTTTGGCTTTCTCATATAAGTCATGCATTCTCACACACTGGCTCCCTACCTCACACATGCCTGTGATCCTGCCATAATGAGTGTGCGCTCCAGCATGCTGAGGTTCTGTCTCATTATCTTTGTGCTAAGGTTTGGGTGGATGGACTGTGCTACACTAATGCTAACCCATCATGATGACTAGTGCCTGACGGAGAGCTGAACGGTTGTCTTGAACCAAGACATCATCACCAGGCTGAATTAGTTTCACTTTCACTGCTGCCGTCACCATTAACTGTGCACGAGGGGGTAATATGTAGTTGGGTCAATTTAAAATTGAGAGCAGAAATGGAGAAAGAAAGAGAGGGGAGAAAAGGAAGGTGTCTAGTACCAAGGCTTCTGCTGGCGCAGTGCAGATGGCCTTGTCTAGCGTGCAACTGTCTTCTACCGCTTTCTCTCTCTGCCCATCCATCCTGCTCTCTCTCTCTCTCTCTCTCTCTCTCTCTCTCTCTCTCTCTCTCTCTCTCTCTCTCTCTCTTTCTCTGCCCATCCATCCTTCTCTCTCTCCCTGTATTTCTCCCACTGTGTGAAGCTGCAGCTGGACATTTGTCAGTGTCACCCACTGCCCAGCTCTCCCTCAGCTATCACTACAGAGACAGGAAGAGGCCATTGGCAAAGCCCAGAAATGGGGTTTGAGCTGAATCTGTCTTCGCACTTTGTGTGTGTACGTGCATGCCTGTGTTGTGATTGTTTGTTTGCATGGTAGATGGTATTTGTTGCATGTACCAGACCTGAGGAAAGACAACGTTTTGAACTCTGCCTTCACATTCTGTTTGTCTTTGTCGGCACCTATATGTTAAAGGTAAGAAAATCAGGGGCTGATTGTGTGTGTGTGTGTGTGTGTGTGTGTGTGTATATGTGTGAATAATGAGTGCTTGGTGTGGCGTTGATTGCATGCCGCTGAAAAGCTGAAATGGCTTGTTTCCAGGTGCTTTGAATGAGGAGGCAACTGTGAACTGTGCAAGACTGAAGAAAAAAAATACCTCAAACAAACTTCAACCAGGCACTCTATCACTGCATCAGCTGTACACTTGCAACATGACTTCATCAACGCACCAGCTGCTCTCTGCTAAACCTTTGAAACAGAAAGTGATAAACTCAAGCTCAAGTTTACACAACCCAAACTTTATTTTTACTTGGCTTTCTCTTCCAATTAAAGCAATAGTGCACCCAAAATTAATTTACTTATGTCGATCCAAATACACTTTTAGATTTTAAGCCATTATTCACTGCATATATTGCCCTATAAAATCAAATTTTCTATATCTGCATTTTCAAATTTGGCACTTTAGGTTACAAGACACAGTTGCACCAATGTTGTTTAGTGTCATTGATGTCAAACCTGACGTGAAACATTTACATACGAAAGTATTACACGTACTGTACAACCTGTCATGCACCAGAAGTTGAACTCAAGCAAACAAAAGGGATATAACGTGCACAGAAGTGCATGCAGTTTGACTACAGCAAACCCACATGTAGGGCTGAAACGAGTAGTCGACGTTATCGGCAACGTTGACAATAAAAAAATTGACTAATATTTTGTTATCAAATAGTAGTTTGATCTAATTTAATGTGACATTAGATCACTTTTAACGCTAATGATGAGAGCAGAACTGCAGTTTGCACCTGACCTAGGAGAGGAAGCATTACACAGTTCGCAGTCCAGATGCACTCTAATCTTTCCAAACAGCTTCAGGTGATGTAGATCACAAAGTTTGGGAGCACTCTCGTTGTGTAATAAGTGGAGTTGGAGCTGCCACTCCGCTGAAGCAAAACTTGCGTGTCGAGCGTCTTTAAAGGAAACACCCGGACATGACATGTTAAATAGTTATATTTTATGCGTTTTGGCTTTATTAAAGTTCAAATAATACGGAGGCAGATCATGTAAATAACTGCAAACTCTGAAACTGGCATTTTTCTGTGCAGTCAGCACCTCTTCTATGAGTTGCACAAATTTCCCGATCTGAGGGGCAGAGACTGAAACTGCATCTGGCTGATGCACACTCTGTCGTGGGGATAATCGTCCCTCGAGCATGCACGCTTTCTGCAGCTAGATTATAATGTATTGGCTTGCGACTTATTGAATCACAATATATGTCATTGTGCATTTCTTATCGGTAAGAAAATTGGCAATACGCAGCTTTATTAATATGAGAGAGTTTGTTTTTGGTGAGTTAAAGATAGATTGAAGTGAAAAGAAAGGTGAGAGACGAAGTCTTCGCCCCATTATACACGGCAACAAATTATGTTTTATATTTGTTTTTGTTTTGGCTTGTTTTCCAATATAAATGTGTAAAACTCTTAAAACAACTTACATTTTTAGCAATTATACTGCAGAAGGAAAAAAAATTATCTGTGAATGTTGAATATAATATTAAATATACAAATATTTAAAAATATCTAAAAATCCTTAAAGATGCATTCACCTGAGAAGTAGCATATGAGATATTTAGACTTTCTTTTCGAGAATAGATCTTCAATACAAGTATATTTTGTTTACTGCACTCGCAGAAGTATAACCAAGTGAAAAAAATACATGTAAATACACTTGCAGTATATTTAAGATCCATTCTCTTAAAGCAAGTTTAAATATCTTATATGTTGCTTCTCAATTAAACTGCTCTTGTTTTAAGGATTTTTAGAGATTTTTAAATGGAAAACAAGACAAAAACACTTGATAACAGTATGATTATTTGCAGCGGATTTCTTTACTGAATTAAATATCCCACTTTAATTCAGTGAATGTCATTTAGAGGTATTTTTAAAAGATAATTTTTCCTCTTTATTGTTAGTAAGCATGTTTAATACAACATTTTAAGTCGAGACACAAGCAGAATAATCAGTTAAGAGCTAATGATTAATTGTGGCAATAATCGTCGAATAGACAAGTAATCTTTCTTCTAATCATTAGATTAATCGATTATAAAAATAATCTTTAGTTGCAGCCCTACCCACATGCACACAATCATAATGGGAACTGTTGAGTCAATTATGAGGTGGTCAACCGTTGTTGCCTTTTCCACCATAAAGCAGAGTAACCTCTGATCCTGGTGACACAAAGGTGCGATTTTAAAGCCACTGCAATTAGATGCTGTGTTTTTCCATTAGCTTAACACCAGCAAAATTTGCACATACATCTTTCAACCAGCTTTTCAATTGCAGTGTTACACCAACAGCACAGCATTACTTGTCACTCTGGCAGCTGCTCTCAGAGGGGGGTAATCAAACACTCCTGCACTCCAGCTCCTCCACATAAACCTCTGGGGGGGGAGTTTTAGCTCTGTTTTGTCTGCGTTGGTCTAATATCTCTTCAGTATTTTGTGTTTTTGCTCAACAGAGTAATTTTTTTTGCTTTTCGAAAACTTATCAAACAGTAAAACACGTTTTACAGCAGATGTAGTAGGATGCCTAATATGCTGTGGCATTGCACAAGCATGTCATAGCTAAACTGCTCAGCTCAGTGTTTTATGCTGTGTTCAATGGCAGCTCAAAGCCTAGTTGGGACAGGGTTCCTAACAGATGCACGCTCTTACTTCAGATCAGTCTTAAGTTTAGTAGGCACGATTTCGCTGCTCACTGCATTTCCTTTGACTTTGTGTGAATAGCGTATGGAGTAAGTAGAGAGTGAGAGGGAAACAGAGTGGATATGTGAGGTTGAGTGATCACTAGTCTGTGCTGGAAAGCCGAAAGCTGTCCATAACGAGTGCCTGCAGCTTAATCATGTACAGGAATTTTCAGGATCTGTTTCCACCAGAAAGACGAGCAGCCGGAGAACGAGAGAAACAGAATGTGTGCAAGGAGCGAGAAGAAAGAAAGGAAGTGTAATGGGGAGAAGAGATGGCCCAGAGGGAGAGAAAAGAGAAGAGGAGGGTGCAGGAAGTGTCAGTCTTTCTCTGGGGAGTGTATAGAATGGAGAAGGTATGGATTAAGGAAAAGAAAGATAAAATGAGGAAAGCTATCTGAAATGTTTCCTGCAGTTAGCTCTTTTACCAGGGCTTTTGTTGATTGGTGTGTACACAGCAAAGTTATTAGCTTCAGGCTTGCAACTAGAGAGGGACAGTGGGTGGAACAAGAAGACCAGTTCACATTGAGATGGGATAAAGATGACAAGCTTCTCATAGTCCTCATAGCATTGGTAGATGATGCCATCTCGAACAAATAGCAGTGAACATGGACAGGCAGGTGCATAAACGCATTCAAAACGTTTTGTTCATTTACACTGTCACACTCACAACCGCAGATGGATTAAAAATTATTCTGGTTCTGCTGCCACCATCTGGGGTCGACAGGCACGCTCCTGCTGTATTTTTTTCCTCATAACAGCGGAAACAACTTCAAATACTCCGTCATTTTTGGGCATACAGATAAGTTTAAGACATCATTCGAAACTATAAAGGGTATACTTTATTTGTGTACGCTCACAGCAACAACAAAACCATGTGCTTTTGTCAAATAAAGAAAATATTCAGGGTGCGCTTTCAGCCGTCTGTCTCTGCGAGCATCTTTCTGAAACATGTCACAAAAATGTATTGAAACTCAGCAAATACTTCTCACACAAACATGAAACATATGTCTAAAGAAAGCTTAAAATGTGTATTTTAAATAAAATAATTCAAATTTAAAACAATTTTCTCCTGCAATGTAATCTGTATGAAAATAAAGAGATGTACAATTTCACCTGGTTCAGCTAATTATCGCTAATGTTATCCCACCCACACGCAGAGGGCGCTATTCATACGGTAATGTGCTGAGGCGATCAATGCAAATGGTAAACGCCACCAACAATTCCTTAAAGCATCAAGTTCATCATCAGATTCATTCACTTTTCTGTGCGTTTGGAAGATGTCACCCTACACAGGTGAGGAAACTCTACAGATGGTCTGGGGTAATGATGCTGGAAATTCAGCTTTGATCACAGGAATAAATTGCATTTTACAATATATTAAAATAGAAAACAGTTATTTTAAATTGTAAAAATATTTCACAATATCACTGTTTTTGTTGTATTTTGGATCAAATAAATGCAGCTTTGGTGAGCAGAAGAGACTTCTTTAAAAACATTAAAAAAATCTTACTGATCTAAAACTTTTAACGGTAGTGTAGGTCTAAATTTTTTAAGTAAAGTCTTTATTTAAACAAAATGTTTCGTCTGAGTACTTCTTTTAAACTTGATTTTGTCAATAAGCTACAAACAATACATTCAACCATTAAGTTTCCTCACATTCATTCTCTCTGTCACATTCATCAGTGATAGGCCCAGGGGAGGGGTCTTTGTCTCCTCAGGTGTGAATCACATACATTTTCATGATCATCCACGCCTCTTCACATATGACCTTTGTAACACTAAAAGTGTCTTATAAAAGTTAAAGGACTATATGGTTTTGTATGAATGAGTGATCAGGATGGTTTTCAAACACTTTTGTAGCAAAAACTCTAGGCTACCAGATCCAGTTCTCAAAAGTCTGTGAACAAATGTTTAGTATGTGTTATATGGCCTTATTTCAGTTACTTAAATTTTAGTTTTTTCAAAAACCATGCATAAACGTTAATACATTGAATACAGTGTTAACAGACTTTAGCCATTAACATGTTTTTAAGCAACTGAAAAAAGCACAAATATCAAGGCATGTCAAAACTTCTCCAGGGCCCAAAATACCCTCAGACCCCAGAGGGTTAACGATTCCAGGTCGTTGACCATTCCATTAACGATTATTTTTGTGCTCTTAAAGCATTCACCCAATAATAAGAAATATGAGTACTAATTTTAATTCTAAACTAGTGCTCTCAATCGATTCAAATATTTAATCAAAGGATTAATTTATTCCCTTCCAAATGCATTTAGCTCCTTCTTAGAAAACAAAATTTGTAAAAAAGTTTTATTAACATTTTCCTAAATACCATTCAGGACTACCATTTAAGCGTCACAGCTACTTATCACCAGCGTGAAAAACACGGCTTTACCAGTGTAGTCCGATTCCTGAGAAAAAGAAAAAAAAAATTGGAAACACTTCTAGATTCCCATCCCTAATGAATTAATATGATATTTCCACATTCAGACATGATGTTGACCAAGTCATCATTTAAACACAGACATGATTGTATTCTCAGAGAATGATTGCCTCTGCCTTTGCCTCTGTTTGTGGTAGTGGTCATGCTCTCTGATCTTGTCTCTGTAACCTTGTTAGCAGTGGACATGCTGTGCTGATATAGCCGTCTATCTTTCTATCAGAAAAGCACATTTCGATTTTTAAAGCACATTTAAAAACAACAACAGTTTAACCAAAGTGCTATCTATTCATCTTTCTGTCTGTCAGTCTCACCATATCCACCCCGGTGTGTCTGTCATTCTTTCTTTCTCTCCAAATCAGTGTCATGATGAGCCCACTGCCTCCATTGCTGCTTTACTATTTCTCTCAAGGGTCTTTCCTTACTGTTGAAAGAGCTGTCCAACTCGTGATTCACCGCCGTTCTTTTAAATCAAGCATTTTGAATGTTACATTGCCTCAGCTCCTACGGGATTATGGGATTGTTATGAGTCCAGTTGATCTGCACTTCAGAATCTCACCGGAAATAGGATGTCATCTGGGTATTTCTTCATTGCCTCATGAATACTGTGGATTCAGACATACTGCTCTATTGGAGTACCGTTTTTGGCATACTATATAGTAGGGAAGTATGGATATTCAGACACCGCATGTGAGTTGGCTACAATCTGGTGCTTTTCATTGTTGATTTAAAACATCAAATGCAGACAAGCTTCAGTCTTGGACAAAATATGGGGTTGAATAATATTTTATCTTATTTATTAGCTGTTTCTCTGTGTTATTGTTTTTTAAACCCTATTATCTTTGGCATCTTACCTTCATTTGATCTCTGTCTCTCTTGCCTCCAGGCTGATGATTGTCATCAGGATCTGCAGGTTGTTGTAGTGGTGATGACAGTCGTTCATTGTGTTGTGCAGCTGGTGAGGGATGTGCTGCACCTGAGAGAGCTGTAAGAGGGAGAGCAGAGCAGGGCTGTTTAAGGGAACAGTGGGGAGTAACTGCAGTAGAGGCAATAGGTTAATACTTATTTGTCACAGAACATTGAAGCAGAGACTGGCGCTCTGTTCTAAAACCTAGTGAGTTACCAATAGAGGCTGCATTTAAAGCATCAAAGGTGCACTCCAAAAGGTAGGCAACTTTATTGTGCTGCTTCCTAAGATAACTTGTTTAGGCTTTTTTGGCCTTCTCAGAGTAGACAATTTTGGCATGCATTCTGAAGAATGCTGTGAAAAAATAAATCGAAATCTGCATCCGAATTTGTGTATTGTCATTGTATGTACTGCATTTGATGAAGAATATACTTCTGAGCCGTTAATAAAACTTGTTATTTAGTTATGCAGGCAAGTAGTAAGAATACATACATACCTGGACATAATTTCATCTGTGTTATGGGCATTGTCCCTTGACCCTAAATGATGATAAAATTGCATAGTACCAACTAGGGATGTGCGTAAATAATTTTTTTGTGATTGTATTTATCCAATCTTTTTTTGCCTAATCGTAATCAGGGCTTGACATTAACTTTTTGAGGCACTTGTCCTTCGGACAAGTAAATTTATGTTTCACTTGTCCTTGCACAAAAGTCACTTGCCCGGGTAAAGATTTATAATTTCATTTATTTTTTGTGTTTTGCTAATGCAGAATTCGAACAAACCATTGAAAGCACCCAAACACTATCAATATTAATACAATTCAGTTGAAACAGTAGAAAGGAACGTGTCCCAAGAATAGAGTTCCCCTTCAACAAGAAATAAGGATCTCCAGACTCCATAATACAAAGTAATACTTTGCACGCTGGTGCGCAGTGTATCACCAGAGGTAGTGGTGACTCTTGGTGTAAAAAACACTATTACTCCACAACACTATTCATCCTCTGTATCTTCGGACCGATGCCTTGATTCCCAGGGGTTAAATCCTGGGCGCCGCTGCCTTTGGCTGCAGGTCCACCACCTCTCCACCACCAATCCAGCATCAAAGTCTTGCAACTTTGGGCCCTCTACTGACAGAAATAGCAGCCTATGAAGCTGGACTGAGCTGAGGCTGGTCCTCCAGTCGGACTTGATCCGTTTCATGGTTGAGAACCCTCTCTCACACACAGCTGTGCTGACTGGCAGGACCAAGTAAATTTTCAGGAGTGTGAAAAAATATTTATAGTTTTTATAACCACAATTGTTGGTCTTGTGCTGTCTGCGACGTTGGAAACGTCACGAAATATTATTTTTTTATTAATAATTATAAAATAAAACAAAGATGTCGGACGATTTTGAAGTTGGAGGAGAAAATTAGATGGAATTTTCATTTTGAGGTGAACTAATGCTTTAATGCTTGCTTACAGTAGCTACACAGCTGCCGACGCTAAGTTAGCTAGCTAACGTCACTTACTTGTCAGCCAGGTTGGGTTGCGCCCGACAGACGCCACAGAACATTACTCCGTCTTCATAAATAACCCAGTCGAATTCATCTTTCCATTTGGTTAAAAAATTTCGTTCCCGTTTTAATTCGTATGTTGTTGGTTTAAGGTGACTTCTTGTTTTTGGAGCTTTTCCTGGTGCTTGGCCGGGCTGTGGAGCCTGAAGAAACATAACTCTCCACCACTGCTGCCAGCAAGGTTTTCCAGCCCAAAACCTCGTCAAAAACCGCGAGAATTGGCCAAACCCGGTAATGATATTTTTCCCGCAGTGCTGAATGAGAACCATATACAGAGAGGTAATTTAGGCTATAGGTGATTTATAAACAGTCTGTTTATAACCTGAAAAAATTACGAGGCATTTTAATGTTTTCTAAATCAGTGTTTGCTGGAAATATACCTCCATCTCCGATGTAAAGCGGATGCGCCTTTAGAGAGAAATTTATATGGATTGCATAATCAGACGGTAACGTTAGGCTATTTTCTTTCGATTCGAATTGGTTCTTTAAAAGTGGACATTTCAAGCTTTAGCCTAACGTTACATAGACTATATTTTGTTTCAGTTCAGTTTTAGTTCACGGAGACCATGAAAGCGCACCTGATTGTTTTATTTTATTTTGCAAAAGCACGTTTTCTTGTTATTGTGAGTTTACACAAATAAAAGTAGTTGCAAATTATGTGTTATTATTTTCAGTATGACCAGAAATGATAGAGTATTTAAGTTGTTTCCACTGTTGATAGGAAAACGCAAGTGTTCGCGCCCGCGCCTCTGTTCCATGCAGTGCGCGCTCCACACTCCGCACAAACCCTTGGATATGCGTCAAAATCTTGTGTTTATTAAAAAATTTGTTAGTTTCAAATCGATTAAATTAAATCTGTAAAATAGACGTAATGAGTGGCACATAACGTGAAGTAACATGGCATTTTATTTTGTTTGAAATTTAACTTGTCCGGTCGGACAACTAATTTTCTCTTCTACTTATCCTACAAAAAATCCACTTGTCCCAGACAAGCGGACAAGCCTTAATGTCGAGCCCTGGTAATTGTTCTGGATCAGCTAGTTTACTGTTAAACTACTGGAATATTGCCAATATATTTTCCTTTGTGCAATTTTTTTCAACACTGAATGAAACTGTATTCTGTAATTCTCAAAGTTACTATTGAGTCCACTGGGGGGCGCTGTGGATGTGTTTCGTCAAGGTGTTGGATTAGAGAAGATGATATCATGACATCTGTGCTTTCAAGCAAAGCCAAATGTGGCAATACTTAAAATGTAGCCTAATCGTTCTTTTTTTTTTTTTTTTTTTTTATAAATATATACTGTATTGGAATTTGGTTCTTGTTGGAGGCATGCAAACCAACGGACAAGGATTTGCTTTTATGTTGGAAAGAAGTGGTACGAGAAACTCGTAAGCTTATCAGACTGTGTGTGTGTGTGTGTGTGTGTGTGTATATGTGTGTATATGTGTGTGTGTATATATATATATATATATATATATATATATATATATATATATATATATTTTTTTTTTTTTTCTTTTTTAATAATGCAGTGTTCATGACATTTTTTTCTCAAAAAATAAAAGCATAGTTTTTAAAATGATTTTTTTTTTTTGAAACCATTATTGGTAATGTTTGTGACTGAAACAAAAAATAAATAATGTTTTACTGCCATTTTAATTGACGAGTAATCGATAACTTCTATAAAATTATAGTGAAAATTATATGGTTTTGTTAAACAAGTCCAATTTAACGGCAAGGAACAACTTTCTTGCTATATATAGCACTTACAGCTGAAAAGAGCAGCATGACTCGCGTTTTTTTAATTTATTTATTTATTTATTTTTATTTTTTTATTATTACTCAGCATTTTAAATATGACCTCTGATCTGCCATGGTATTATGAGGTAGTGAAGTGTCAAGTGGATGTGTGCTTTGCAATCTTGGTGTATGTAGAAGGTCATTTGGGTATTTCTTGCGTACTGTTTTATGTATTCTGAGGATTCGGGCACCCTACTCATACTGTTTTTGGCATACTTTGTTTTAGGGAAGTATGCATGTTTGGACATGGGCAAAAATGGTGGACAAAGGAAGCGAAATGTTGGTTTATGAATATAATTCAATAGCGAAAACAATCAAATAAAAAATAGATTTTTTTTACCCAGTGTGTTTGTGCTATATATTTATATTGTTTTAAGGGGCATCACTATGATTCTCTGTAGGGCTGCCCCCTGATAGTCGACCAATGTTAGTCGATGAGAAGAGTCTTGGTCAACCAAGTTTTGATTGGTCAGTTGGTTGCAGGAGAAAAAAAAACTCCACAGGAACCACGACGAACACCAGTATTACCGCTGGTTGGATGCTAGATGGTCCTATGGGGTAATTGTCATTAAGCAGGGATAGGGTTAAGCCTACACAATAGACATCTTGATTTCAAACTTTGAACTTATTTATTTTGACAAATTCAAATAAAAAAAAAAAATGTGTGCAATTAAAATATGTGGTGTTCAGCTTTTTGAAAGATGGCTTTACAACAGTTGTGAAGGACAACATCTCTGGCAAAAAAAATGACTTCATCTGTACATTCTCTACTGGTTGGCTATTTCATTGTCCGGGAAATTACATCATGTGTTTGAATAAATTTGTTTTGTTCCCTCCTTCACTCTATATATATATAAAATCGCAAAATCCAGTTCAATTTGCAACCCCCTGGCTGAGGGATCAGTGAATATTCTTGCTTTAGTGTTTTTGCATTGAAAATGTAATTCAATTATTTAAAAATTAAAAACTTTAAATACATTTCTAAATTCAAATTGCACTCCAAACGAAAAGAAAAAGCAATTAAAATAATGAAGTGATCAATTATATAAATAAACAAAATGTTCAGACAGTCTCCTTGCTGGTTTTTCAGACACATTCAGAATCATTACCACTTTTGTTGCTGTGGCTCACTTCATGTGTATGCTTGTAAAATTTATATTTTAAAGGCTCATTATTATGGTTTAGTATTTCTCTGTAATGTAGAACCATTTTAGCAATGTTACGTATAAAAAAGATTCTCAGCACTGGAACTCAAACCATTTTCTGATGCCCACCCCCTTTCCCCAAAATTTTTATATTTAAGTAATTCAATTAATATCATAAACGTGCAACAACTAGTCGACTAATGGCTTAAACTAATGCCTACTACTCGACTAGGAAGATCTTTGGTCAGGCCGCCCTAATTATCTGCCTCCGCAATTCATTATTAATTGCCCTGCAATGTGCCTGTTAGGCTGATTGCTAGCTTAGCAACATCATCAGAGATATATCCATTTAATGAATGC
The DNA here is from genome assembly GCF_025860055.1 of Xyrauchen texanus. Classification (NCBI taxonomy): domain Eukaryota; kingdom Metazoa; phylum Chordata; class Actinopteri; order Cypriniformes; family Catostomidae; genus Xyrauchen; species Xyrauchen texanus. The sequence continues at coordinate 22,295,687 of NC_068299.1, read as the reverse complement.
ACTTAAGTGTTACATTTCATGTGTGTTTGTCTTTGATAGCAGCCTAGGCTGTAAGTGAGACTGTTTGGGATGTGAATGGTGTTACCAGTGGGAATTTGGTGAGTCCTGAATTTGCTGCCAAATGCTACGGAGACAACCAAAGCAGATGGAGAGGGGAAGATGCTCTCTTAGAGTCATTAACCATGGGCCAAACCAGGACATTTCGGTGTGCTTGCAAGTGTGTGTGTGTGTGCTTTGCATTTTTAGTGGGTTGATTGAGGATGATGCACATTGCTTGTTTACTCTTCTGTGTTCTTACTAACAGCTTATCATGTGTCTGTAAGACTTGCTTTCACTCTCTTCCTTAATGAGAATTTTTTTTTTTTGCTCCACTGCATCTCAACTGGAGAAGCAGAGATGCTATAGTTAGTGGCTTTTATGTTGATGTGCAGTTCGACAACAATCAGCTTTGTACCGCTTAGGAGGCAGGATGATGATTTGTGTTACCTCAGAGGTGTTCAGTCTTGCTTCTGGGGGTCTACCTTCCTGCAGAGTTTGGGTTCAACTCTAATCAAACACACCAGTAATCAAAGTCTTTGGGTTCATTTGAAAATTAGTGGCAGGTGTGTTACAGCAGGATTGGAACTGAACTCTGCATGGACGTAGATCTCCAGGAACAGGATAGATCACAACTGTGTTCTAGGCCGTGTCTACTACAGAAGGCAACTGTCATGCTTCCCAGTTAGTCCACAGTTAGTGACCCATATGACTTTTCTTTCTGGAACACAAAAAGAGATGTTAGTAGAAGATGATCTCTGTCACCATTCACTTTCCTTATACGCTAAAAAAGATGAATTGAATGTGAATGGTGACTGAGGATAACATTCTGCCTTACATCTCCTTTTATGTTCTATGGAAGACAACAAGTCTTACAGATTTGGAACTACATGAGGGTATTTAAAAGATGGCAAAATCTTACATTTTCAATTAACTATCTCTTTGAAAGACAGTATTTTTTGTTTAAAGGCATCTCTTAAACAAACTGTTTTCAGACTAGCTTTGAAGGCACCATAACATCACATCTTTTTAACTAGAATGAGTTCAATTAAGCTGTAGAAAAATCCTAGTTAATATTTGATTTTTTGGTAGAAATGGAGTCAAATAATCATAAGATTAATAATTGGATGTATATTTTAAATTACTTCCTTCAACCACTTCATCATTGGCATTTTTATTCTTTCAACAAGTCTTTACAGACGAAATCCCATAGCACATGCTTCTTTCAGACTTGAGAGGAAGCTAGTGGTTTACATGTTAACAGTGCCCTTGTGTGTACATAACATGCCCTGCATGTAAAACCCATCAAATCATGTCTGTACTTTCTTCAGTTAAGCTCTTTTAATTTTGAACAATATTACTTGTAAAACATTTTTTTATCCCCTTTTCTCCTCAATGTGGAATGCCCAATTCCCTCTACATAGTAGGCCTTAGAAGTAAATTGTTTTATAGATGCTAATCTAACCATCAAAAATACTGTAGCATCTCTAATACAGACATGCCTTTAAACATTCCTACCCCTGAATACTTAATTTTTCAGGTTTCAGACACAGCCTGAGAGTCTAAGCCTGAGTGCATCCTAAATGCAAGGTACGGCAAGTGAGTGTAATAAGTCACCGTCTGTTAGGCTGCTATCAGAAGAAGCATTGACTTATCTCAGTCTCATTTGAAGTACTGTCACTTGTCACTCTAAGAGTAATGGCAGCACTATAATGGGAGAGAGCATTTGCCTCTCAATCAATTCTGGCCTAATTAGTGTTAATGCAATGCCAAAAACCTCCTACAGTTCTCTTCATCAATGCCAGCTCCATCTCTCCCCCTTTATCATCGAGGTACTCAGCAATTTTACATAATGTAACAGTAGATACCATATATTCTTGCTGGTGTCGAGGCTTCTGTTCTTGTTATGGCTCACAGCACCGCAATGGCAAATTAATGTACCCTGACACAATAGGAGCATTTGCCTTATGAATTATGGGAACTGTGTGGAAACCCATCTCCACCACCTCGACCCACCCTCTCTTTTCTTATTGTTGCTAGAGTACAGATGGCCACTCAATTGTTTTATCAATGGTATGTACATATGCAGCGTTAATGGTCTTGTATGTATTTTATTGTTTTCTTAAGGGCAGTGCCTCACATATGGCTGTGCTAGTGGTGTAGGTGTGGGTATGGCAGTTTGTTCAAATGCCACCCAAAACGCTTGCTGATATATTGATAATGGTAATTATCCCAGTGTGTTTGCAGAGACAGGTTCTGAAAACAAACGGTGAGTGTGCAAGACAAAACAAGTGCACACTTTGCTCAAATGGACACCCTCAATTATGAATAGTGATGCAGAAAGCTCCACTCAGCAAAGTTGTAAAAATGTTAACTATATTCTTCCTCAAATTACTTTACCCCAATATATTGTGCATATTCTAGATTATATGGAGACTACTCTTTGGCCATTTACACACTCCAGCTACATTTGGTTGTCCAATCACCTTAAAGCACCTTTAGTGCTTAAAGGGATAGTTCACCCAAAAATGAAAATTCTCTCATTATTTACTCACCCTCATGATATCCCAGGTGTGTTTGACTTTCTTTCTTCACCAGAACACATTTTAAGAAAATTTGAAAAATATCTTGGCTCAGCAGTTCCTTAAAATGCAATTGGTTGGTGATCTGATTTTTGAAGCTCCAAAAATCACAGAGTCAGCATAAACACCAGCTGTTAAATCGAGGGTCTTCAACAGGTGGTGTGCATTGGTACCGCAGGGGGTCTGCAAATTATTGTTTGATCCACCACCGGCACTCATAATAATCACTCGCACGCAAGCGAGAGACAGTAACGCCGCTCCATGTATGCATATTACGCAGTCTTTGTAGGGCACCAATTCCCTAGGGTGGCACCATTTTACCCTAGGTAGAAACCAGAAACTTCAGTTGCCCTTACTAGCACGTTAATAACTTATGTTATTCAAGGGCCTGGCAGCAGTCGAGGAACACAGACAATCGCCTAGCGCTCACACATTCTCCTCGTGCTCGCATGTCCCTGGCAAGAGTATTGTAGTCCATACATATTCTGAAGCCCCTCTAACCTGCATGCTAAATCTTCCTCTTTCAGTAATCCTTCCTCATTTTTGTGCATCAAGTTTTATTTACTTCTGAACTAAATGGAATGCCAAACATTGTTAAAATTTGATGAAATTAGCCCATTGCCATGCTCATTACAAGCCACTCATAACGCAACACATATCAGGTTAAGCAGCCCTGTAGTAGAGGGTTGTGTAAGTAAATGCATCTGCTTTGCGTTTTTCGCGGTATGCAGATGTAAGCCTACAGTTTCTTGTATTATTAGTTGCTTTTTGCTTTCAGAACAATAGCCTATATTTAATATGTATGTATGTGTATGTAATATATATGTCTAAATATTCAGTTACCGTTGAGATTATCAAGTTGCTATTGGCTACACTGACGGTGACTTTCAAATCAACATAATTAAAGGTGCATACAGATTTTTTTCCTCATTACAAACTTTTACTCCTACAGAAATTAATTAACATGAGATGAAGACTCCAGGTATAGGCCTATCATTAACCTTATAAACATTTTTTTGTTCTGCATGGACAGGGTCTGTCTATCTGTCTTTTTTTTTTGAGGGGGTGTGGCACAGTGATTAATAAGGAACATTTAAAAAATAGCACTTAATATCAAAAAGGTTACAGACCTCTGTTATACTTAATTGAATTAATATTTGAATGGCTTTGCAGTGTAAACCTCATAAAATGTGTACGTAAAATATATATTTTTTTACTTTTTATTGGCATAAAATGCAACACTCAATTTTCATACAATATGCAACGGGGGTCCCTGATCCATCTCTTTACATACCAAGGTGTCTTTGGCCTGAAAATATTTGAAGACCCCTGTGTTAACTTAATGTCTTCTAAAGCGACACGATTGCATTTGGTGCGAAAAAGATACATATTTAAGTACTTTTTTTTTTTACTCTAAATCATGCTTCCTTTCTGAAGCAGTAAGTGCATGACATTATCAGATTGGCATTTGAAACACGTGAGAACTGACGCATGTGCGACACAACTGGAAGAGCAGCGCTGTTTAAAAGTGAGGAGGAACGCTGTTCAGTTGCTTGGTTGGTTTTGGTTTAGATCTGTATTTATCTGTTTCTTTACTCACAATAGTGCATTTGTGTGCTTATCCTGGATGTCCCAACTGAGAGGAGAACGTGAGATTGCGTCGGTATCATGACATTGGAATACGTCACATGAGCGACCGCTTTAATGTGTGAAGCTTACCGGAAGAGATGATTTAGAGTTAAAAAGTTTCAATATTTTTCAATATTTCAATATTTATATTTTTTTCGTACCAAGAGTAATCGTGTTAGAAGACATTAAGTTAACTTGTGGAGTATCAATAACGTTTATGCTGACTGTCTGTGATTTTGTTTTTTTGTATATTTTATTTTATTTGTATTTTTTTAGCTTAAAAAATTGGATCACCATCCACTTCCAATTTAAGGACCTACTGAGTTAAGATATCTTTCTAATTTTCTTCCATGTGTTCTAGTGAAGAAAGTCATATACACCTGGGATATCATGAGGGTGAGTAAATAATGAGAGAATTTAAATTTTGGGGTGAATTATCCCTTTAATCCTGGTCTATCCCTTTTACACAGTTCAGTAATTTATGAAAGTGAACCACATTTTCCTACCAAATTAACTCCCGAAAAATTCAGCTAGTAATAAATGCATTTTCATAAATTCCACGCAGATGGTACGGAACCAAACAGAACAACTAGATAATGACATGATTAAAAGCACTTGTGAGAAGTGTCGGTCCTCTCCTGGTGCAAGTCAGACAGAGGTATTTCTTCACTTAATAATATATTCTTTTCTCTCTCCAATGTAGTTTCTCTTATTAGCCCTGCTGAGGTAGGATATGTTGGATAAATATACATAAATAGATGTATATTGCACATAATTATTGCTCAATGGGGCAGTTTTAACTGTTCATAAGATGGATAGCCTGAGGGACAAAACTATTCTTGTACCTGGCAGCTCTTGTGCTCAGTGTTCTGTAGCACCGGCCAGAAGGCAACAGTTCAAATAGGTAGTGGGCTGGGTGAGTGGGGCCCAGAGTGATTTTTCCAGCCCTTTTCCTCACTCTGGATGTGTAAATTTTTTTAAGGGATGCTGGGGGTAACCAATAATCTGCTGAGCAGTCCGAACTATCCTTTATAGTCTTCTGATGTCCGATTTCGTAGCTGAACCAAACCAATCAGTTATTGAAGTGCAGAGGACAGACTCAATGACTGCAGAGTAGAACTGTACCAGCACCTGTTGCAGGTTGAACTTCCTCAACTTCTGAAAGAAGTACAACCTCTGCTGGGCCTTTTTCACAATGGAGTCAATGTGGGTCTCCCACTTCAGGTCCTGTGATATGGTAGATCCCAGAAACCTGATTTACTCCACTGCTGCCACAGTGCTGTTCAGAATGGTGAGTGGGGTTAATGTTGGGTTGTTCCTCCTAAAGTCCACTATCATCTCAACTGTTTTGAGCGTGTTCAGGTTGTTTTGATTTCACAAGACAGCCAGCTGTTCAACCTCCCTACTGTATGCAGAATCATCATCATCCTGTCGTCTGCAAATTTCTGGCTTGACAGAGGTGTCCTTGGCGGTTCAGTCATTTGTGTACAGGGAGAAGAGAAGTGGGGAGAGCACACATTCCTGGAGGGCATCAGTGCTGACGTACAGGTGCTGGAAGTTAATTTCCCCAGTCTCACTAACTGCTGCCTATCTGTCAAAGCTGGTGATCCACTGACAGATAGAGGTGGGAATAGAGAGTTGGTTTAATTTAGTCCAGAGAATAGCTGGGATGATGGTGTTGAAAGCTAAACTGAACAACAAAAAGGATCCTTGCATATGTCCCTGGTCTGTAAAATTCCAGACAGTTAGTATTACCAATTTAATAGTAATACAGTCTGACGTAGGCACAGCATGCAGTGTGGGTTTTGTTTTGTGTGAAAACATGGTGGAAGGCAGTGACAGCGCTCAGGAGATTTTTCAGTCTTCTAGAGGACCAAATCTGAGTGTAGTCTGCTGAGGGAAACTTAATCGAAGACGGTCACCCTGTCTGCTGAACATGCAAAAAACAAAAATTGCGAATGGTGGCAACGCTTCAAATATCTTGAGACATCTTCGTGACCACCACCCACTACTTTATAGCAAATGCAAGGCAAGTTAAATTTTAGCTCAATGCATGATTTGGTGACTTCGGAATGGGGAAAATGTAATGGTTTGTCTGTTTAACTTTCTAATAACTTGTCAATAATGTAAACTAAAGCTTTCAGTGTGACCTTCTGTTGTAAAAACACTACACGTTGTTCTGCTGCTTCATTTAAAATCCGGCAGTCCTCGACTTAAGTGTTCCATTAGGAGAAACACTATAGACTCCTGTACAAGACCACTGTATTTATGTCCGTTGTTGGGCTCATTGTAATTACCATCACTGTCTACTTAAGGCTCATTTGTATTTATGTAAATTGTGCATGGGGGCATATTCTCAAATGCAACACAGGTGTGTGTGTGTGTGTGTGTGTGTGTGTGTGTGTGTGTGTGTGTGTGTGTGTGTGTGTGTGTGTGTGTGTGTGTGTGTGAAATAATAATAATTACACTGGATGCCAAAAGTTTGGAATAATGTACATATTTTGCTGTTTTGGAAGGAAATTGGTACTTTAATTCACCAAAGTGGCATTCAACTGATCACAAAGTATAGTCAGGACATTACTGATGTAAAAAACAGCCCCATCACTATTTGAAAACATTCATATTTGATCAAATCTAGACAGGCCCCATTTCCAGCAGCCATCACTCCTATAACTTATCCTTGAGTAAACATGCTAAATTGCTAATTTGGGACTCGAAAATCACTTGCCAGTATATCAAACACATACATTTTTCACGTTATTAATGTCCTGACTATACATTGCGATCAGTTGAATGACACTTTGGTGAATTAAATTACTAAATTCTTTCCATAAGAGCAAAATCTGTACATTATTCTTTTATATACTTTTGGCCACAAGTGTATATTGTAACAACACTAATAATAATAAATTTGCTATTCCCTTGTTTACAGAGTTGGTTTTCAATATAAAACTTCGTGAAATAATTTCAGTGTGTATCAGTACTTTTTGAAAATGTCCTGCACATTTGAACAATACCACGATAATACTGATAACCATGATCATTTTGCTCACTATAATAGTGATATGAAATTTTCATACCGTTTCATCTCTATATTTATGTGTTCTTTCATATTCCTTACAGTTAAATTAATAAATGAGCTGGTCGGATCTAAAACTAGTCTAGAGATAGATTGAAATGTTTCCTCCAGATTCTCCGCCTCTTATTAACATGCTGGGGCTCTCGCACATTTGGCACAATCTTAATCGTGATCCAGATATGATATTGTGATGCATTGCTGTGTATTGAATCATAACAGAACTTATTACAATTGATTGATTTGGTGATACCCACCTCTTGTATGAGCCCTCTAATCCTTCCACTTTTACCTGAGCATATTATGGGTACGACACACAAAGGGATGTTAATGAAGGATTGCTGAAAATACACTGACCTTCAGCTTCAGGAAATCATCTGTTTCTAGATGCTCCTGTGGTCATTAGGAGACTAACTTATGGTTGAGTGTAGTTGTTAAAGTATACAACCAAGGATGTACAGCTGAGGGTAAGGATTTTGGTGAATGATGTATCATATTGCCTTTCATAGTGTACAAAATAAATTTGGCTGAACTTTTGATCTTGATTTGACTGACTGGCTCAATATAACCAATTTTCATCGGTCTTTAATTATTTAAATGCCACATCAGATGTCATCCTCCGTTCCTCATTTCTCAATCTCAACCTCTTCCTCCTCCACTGTCACAACTTGAATTATCTCCCTCCACTGGAACATCTCAATGTGTTTGGCTTTGAATGCCAAACACTCAATCACTGTTCTGTTTTCTTACTCCTCTGACCTCCAAAGTAATATCATGATTCCTCATCCAGTATGACTTGACTCGCTCTGGTCTAATTGAAGAAAGAAATGATGGCAGACAGTTTACAGTCAGACAGTAAATGCTCAAACAGTTCTCCTAAAAAAGCACATTTTCAAATGGAAATTAAGACCAAATTTACTTCATGTCATAAGGGAATTGGACTTGTGCATGAATATAAATGGGAATAAGTGAGAGAGACAGTGCTTTGGTAGATGGACTGATAAGAGCTTGAAGAGATGGGCAGATCTGTTTATGAGTCAGCAGTAGGGCTGCAACTAATGATTATTTTGATAATCGATTAATCTAATGATTTTTAGAATTACTATTATGGCAACAATTAATCATTAGCTCTTAACCGATTATTCAGCTTGTGTCATGACTTAAAAGGTTGGAATAAATGTGCTTACTAACAATACAGAGGAGAAAAAAAATGTGTCTTCTAAAAATACCTCTAAATGACTTTCTCTGAATTAAAGGGGGAAAATACTTTTTATTAATTTTAATTCAGTAAAGAAATTAACTGCAAAAAAGTGTTTTTGTCTTGTTTTCCATTTCAAATTGTCTAAAAATCCTTAAAACAAGAGCAGTTTAATTGAGAAGCAACACATAAGATATTTAAACTTGCTTTAAGAGAATGGATCTTAAATATACTGCAAGTGTATTTACATGTATTTTTTTCACTTGGTTATACTTCTGCGAGTGCATTAAAGACAAAATATATATAAAATATTCAAGATCTATTCTCGAAAAGAAAGTCTAAATATCTCATAATGCTACTTCTCTGGTGAATGCATTTTTAAAAAAAAAAAAAAAAAGGATTTTTAGATATTTAATAATATTTGTATTTTTAATATTATATTCAACATTCTCAGATAACAATTTTTTCTTCAGCAGTGTAGTTCCTAAAGTAAATGTACATTGTTTTAAATGAGCTTTAGATATTTTTATTGGAAAACAAGCCAAATCAAATCATAAACTGATTTTGTTGCAGTGTATAATGGGGGGAAGACATCACCTTTTTGTTCACTTCAATCTATCTTTAACTCACTAAACTCACTGTCATCATAACAGTTTAATGTGACCTCATGTTACGTTAAATGAGATCAAACGACTATTCGACAATGAAAATTGACGACGTTGTCGATAACGTCGACTAATCGTTTCAGCCCTGGTCAGCAGCGATTATTTTGCACTGATAACACTCATGTAAAACAGTTTTACAGACATATGGATTCTGCCTTGACTAATGAGGAGAGACATGAGCTCCGTTCCAAAACCTAGTTTGCTGTTTCAGTTAGGATCCTGCATTAAAAGATATTAATGGGCATCTACTAGGGCTGGGTGATAGGACGATGTAATCGTATATCGACAATATCTTACAATAATTCTGATTGCGACACTCAATTGAGAGATGATGATCGACAATGTCGGGAAATAGCAAAACCATGGATCTGAGTTGTCAGCAAAGCTGTTAAACCGTAGCCTAGGGTGTGAAACTAACACCTGCCACCCGCCAATGTGACTAGGCTGAATCCAGATCGCAAGCTCATCATGTAAATATATTTTTGCTAATCTAACCGCAACAGGCAGGCGACCTGGAAGACATCTCGGAGTGACACATGACAAGAAATTCTGTGAGTCACAAAGACACTATTATATTTTTTAGAACAGACAAAAGAAAAGCTGTCAATGCTTGTGTCTGATTCACAGTTTCTTCAGAGGCGTGCAGCACGAGCTTGTCTTGTGGAGCACGAATGTAGGCATGCAGCGTGACCCTATCTCGTGGAAAGATTTTTTTTTTTTCTCTGTTTCATTCATCTGAAAACTGGAAGAATAAAGTCGTCTATGAGAATGCTGCAAATGATCTCCGATCATCTCTGTGAGTTTAGTTCGCTTTATTTTTATGGACCAATTTGTGGGTATTGGGGGCATTGTGTACTCAACTCTGCATATTTAATTTTGTATTAAAGAAAAAAAGATGAAAGTTATTAAATTAAAAAATAATACAAGACACGTTCACCTTGAACCTAAAATTGAGTTCTACTTTACTTTCTTTAGGCAGCATTAACTGTATTACCAAAACGCAATACAAACACAAATTCACACATTTGACAGCTTTATTTTGGGAAAACAAGGGAATTTATTAGGCTTTATTATTATGATTATTATTAATCATACTTTACATTTGTAATTGTCTTTAGTTCTTTAACTTAATGATGGATGGGTCAAAAATGACCCACTTGTGTATTTATTTGCATATTAATTGTATTTGTTTAATGCATGTTTAAACTATGAAAAAACTGAAGTTCTGACATTTATTGTCTTCCTGTCAAACACAGATGAGCACAATCCTCCAAACTTCAGCATGCTTTTAATTGCAAGAGTCCAATAAATGAAATCCATTAGAGATTTTAGTCCAAAAATGTACAAATATGAAGAAATATTGATCAATCTGTCATTTTTCAGGTTTTATTTATTCAACACAAGTTATCAGTCATGTACATTCTCTGCAAAGTCTTGCACTCTGTGTAGTGTTTCAGTGGCAAAACACCCAAACATAATATTTGGGAGGGTCTTATGAACAAAATGAGCCCTCCTACAAAATTTTCTGTGCAGTTGTGATTGTGTAGTCATTCAAAACAGCCAAGCAGGACAGTCGACACGAGTGACGTAAAGATTTGCATCATCCATGTTTGTCTCTGGATAAAGCCAGTCAATGAAAAGCTAAATAATTTTTGACTGATGGGTCGTGTAACTAATGAAAAGATGAAAACAATGATATGAGGGTTGTAGATGTCCCTGATGCCGATTCCTGAAGGTTCGGAGTGGGAAACTATGGACTGTGTTTGTTTGTGTTTGCGCTTTTAAGCACTGTGTGCTGTTATAGCGCGTTACTGCCGTACTCTCGACAACAAACTTTGAACTATGATCTGATCCACCCTCCCCGGCTTCACTCACCATTCTGAAGGTTTGGAGAACACACGCAATTTTTTTCATCAAACCCCTGTTCACATAGGCGGAGGGTGAACCAACTCCAGGGCAAGGCTAAGATGTGCGCTTCCCCTTGATGCATTTAAATCGATTTTTGTAGGTTTTAATCAACGTGTCGCCTAGCAACAACTTAAACGTCCCAGTATAAACGCTCCCGTTAACTAATTTGTTATTAACGCGACTACGTTTACAAACTGTTAAAAAATGTTTTAGCAAAAAAGCAATCAGTACTAAATAATAATCAGCCAATATAAATAAACACTGCCTTACCTAATGCAGCAAAATCCTGCGTTTAGACCTGGCATCATATGCGTTGATGATTAGTTAGTTTTGTGGTTATGTCACTCTCAATATGCAGCAGACTCAAGGATGAAAGTCTCTCCTGTCCCATTGTTGAACGCATCCAATTCTTTACGCGTCGCATAGCTGAAAAAGATCTCTCGCATGTTGCGGTCCCCACCGGTAATGTTAGAGCCAACTTGAAAAGTTTTTCGAAGTTTGGATAAATTCCAGTCGAGAGTGCCTCCTTAACGAAGCCAGGAGATGTGTGACGTGAGTTCAGTTTCAGTAAATTCATCTCAGTACATGCCAATTTAGGGTTGATACAGAGGGTGGTCGCATATTTATTTAAAAGAAACTGCGCGCCTTCTGGGTCACATTTTAACACTGCATCCACACTCTTTGCTATTCCCATGGTCTGGGTGGAAAACCGGGACTGACACACACCCAACAGGGTATCCAAAACAGGAAAATAGAGCTGTTGGGCCCATTTCTCTTTCATGGTTTGTGTGATGTTTGTTTGGTATTCTCTTTGTCCAAGGGAACTTGTGACAACAGAGGAATCCAACGTAGCAGTTCTTTTCACAGTTCGCTTATGCGTGCGATCGCGTTCATCTTCACTGACTGAAATGTCAAGTGAATTACAGAATGCTTCAATCTCCATCCATACTTCGTCCCACTTTTCAGTGGTCCTCATGTTCTCAAGGCTGTTTATTGTAGATTCCATGACACTTGAGGCCTGAGACAGTGTCGTGTCTTTCTTTTGTAGTGCCTTGTGTGCAACATGGATCATACTGAAAACATGGTAAAACACCAACAGACACACACAGAACGTGGCCTTCTTGAGATGGCTTAAGAGACCGGATGCCTCAACAAACCTACGATAAGGGGGAACAGAGAGCTCGGAAAGAGTGGAGAGCAGGGCTCTTATTGAAGTCTTGACAGCTGCTATGTTTTTCCATCGACACGCCCATCTCGTGTCGCTGAGTGCTGTCAGTTCGGCTTTAACCCCGAGCTCCTTTTGGTGCTGCTGGTATGCATGGTGTGTGCCTGGTTGTGAGAAAAATACATACAGACTCTCGAGGATTTGAAAAAAACGTAGATGCTGTACGATTTACCTTGCATGCATCGACCAAAACCAAATTCAACTTGTGGGCCATACAGTGAATGTACACCGCAGATGGATGGTCTTGACGGAGTTTCTGCTGAACTCCGTTTACGTGACCGGACATGACAGCCGCTCCGTCATAACTTTGTGCAACAATGGGTAAAGTGTAGATTCCACACGCATCCAGAAAGTGTTTTATGTGTCCATAAATTCCAGTAGCATCAACTCTTTCAGAACAGTCAACAAATCCTAGAAATCTTTCCTTTATCTCCAGCTTCTCTGTGTACCTCACACACACGGCCATTTGTTCCTCTTTAAAACTCTGTGCTTCGTCCACTAGAACAGTAAAAAAAAACATTGTTTTCGATGCCGCAGATTATTTTGTTTTTGACTAAACCAGAAGCAATTTCTAAAATTTCATTTTGTGTGTCAGGGCTCGTTAGATTAAACGGGGCCTTTAATCGAGCACAGAAAGCGTCGTCACGTCTGGCGTACCAGTCACACAGCTCCAAAAAGTTCCCACGATTTGCAGAAGTTTCTCTCTCGTCGTGCCCTCTCAGTGCAAGTCCTTGTTTTCCTATATAGAGCAATATGTCAACAATGGATGCTGCATATTCCCTATTGCTCTGCACTGAGGTCCTGTGAGATTCACTTAACTGTGCAGCGATGGAACCAGTAGCTTTGGTTTGCTCAAAGCAGTGCCACTGATCACTGCACTGACGATGTGGTGCTCCGTCTGCGTGTTTCTGTAACTTTGCTAATATATTCTTCCAGTCACATACTCCATTTGCAATAAAAGCAGGATCTCTGTATGCACCACTAGAACTGCACTGAAACAATCTACATGGGAAGCAGAAAATCGCGTCTGCCTCTTTGCTGTATTCAATGAATGAATATGCCTTATAGTAATCGGACGAAAATGACCGGTTCTGCTTACCGAACAATGTTTTGGGGTATTCGGGCAAGTAGGGTTGTGATGGTCCAGTTTCCTTTGTGCCCAAATCCACAGGTGTGCTGCTTTTATTGGTAACACAGTCAAAGATCTGTTCACAAGGCCTGATGCAGCCAGACTCACCAGCTGTATCTGTTGATATCTGTGAAGATGAGCTTTCTTCTAAGTTTTTGTCAGATATTTGCACACTTGAATTGGATGGGTAAGGGCTGTTGTTTAGATCGTTGCAGCTTAAAGTCTTCTTCTTGAAAAATTTTCTTATGTCCATTATGTCAACTAAATTGGATGCCAGCTCAAAATTAGCCTATAGCCTAAATCACTTTTTTTTCTCTAAAGCATAAACCCGCGGTTTTAGGCGAGTCGTGGTTATAGGTGTCATTAACATTTTTTTTTAAATGAATGAATTTGTATTTAAAGTGATCACAATTTAATAAAAACATTGTAATTTATGAATTATATTGCTTTCATTTATTTAAAAATTGTTTATCTAAAGAAAAAATCCGGCATATACATGAATTATCTCTGCGCGTGCGCACCGCATGCAATTTACGCTTTCCACAGACCACAGCTGAGCCAGCTCAGCCGCGCTTATCATTTGGTTTTGGAGTGGAGGAAACTGATCCTAGACCAGCAATTATGGGCAGCTTTTCTCTATAAAAGCAACTAGTAGTAGCAGGCAGGCTGCTTTTGAGGGATACATTTTCACTCTCGAATTGTATATTGCTAGTCTCAAGGCCGTGGCCAGGGGAAGGCTAAGCCTTCCCCCAGCCTTACACACGCTCCGCCTATGCCTGTGCAGCTGCATATCCTGAGGAGCCACCCTCCCCAGCTTTGCTCACCGTGAGTTAGACTCCATCCAATACATTGAATTTGTCATTTTTTCACAGCTTTTACTTTGCTGTTCACCCAGGGCCTTTAGCCTCTGCCTCAAGCTGAGAGGTGCCACCCTCCTCTGCTTCAGTCACCATCACCTCACCGAGGGCCTTGAGGAACAGCTCCTCCCAACTGCATTTTCACTGGAACCCCCTGTTCAACTGCACATCCAGGGGGCTCTTGCATGTCATTCAAGCCGAGATTAGCCACCCTCCCTGACTTCGCTCATGTTATCTGCCACATTATTTCATAATGGCCATTAAAAAATGCTAAATTTACTTGAGTTTTGGTTAATTATTATATCCGTTAAACAAAAATCTACTGAGGCCCTGTTGTACATTTTTTTTTTTATATATATATATATATATATTCAGAATTCACCATAATGGACATTATAATTGAAATTAATTATTTACAATCTAATCAAAACTGGAATTTAATCAAAATGGATTGAGATCTTTTGAATCGGATTCTAATGAAATCCAAAATCTGTATCGATACCTAGCCCTTACAATAATTGCTTGGGAGAGACTATTTGAAATTGAATGGTCTCTGAAATTAACAGTAGATTTTAATTAAATTTCATGTTAGCATGTTACTAAGCTAACAATGCAATATTATAATAAGCATAAAACTACATAGCACAGACAAATTTAGATAAACAAATCAGGTGATTAGATGTAACTTGATCGACACTTATTGGTATTAATAAAATTATATTTGTTTATAAATATATTTATATAATGAAATCTATTTATATTATTATGTGTTTTCATTTCTCTTGACTTATCTGCCATATTAGATGTGTTTTCTTTACTGAGCTTGTCACATAATGGGATTGCGTTTGTTTCGAAGGATACAAGTCATGCCGGCATCACACTAGCCAATTTTTACAGTGATTCTCAGGTTTATTAACATAATCACCATCCAGGTGGAGAGAGACGAAGTGCGCATTAGCGTCTGCCAGCAAGAGGTCATTAATCACTTGACCGTCTAGACTCCCTGCTCGGTTAATGGTTACAAGAAGGGGAAAAAGTATCCAACATGACAGAAAAAATTATGTTGCAGGGGCGGGCTCTTGTGTTACCTTCAAGTGACCGATGAGTTTCTTATTTTACTGAAGCACTGACAAGACGTCAATCTGATCTGACCATTTTATCAACAAAAATGCTAAAACGCTCTATTACAATTGTTTACTCGCGGTACTCCTGTTGTTATTTCGGCAAGAGTCGTGATGAGTTGGTATGTCTGTCACCCCTCCAACATTCTCAATCAGCAAGTGTGTCATACATCAAACTGAAGAGAGCAAGACCTCAGCAAAACAGACTGCATGTGTGTCACCCTCAGCCAAAATCAAGTTTTTTAAGGTCTGCTAATGTGGTGCCAGCTTTATGCAGTCTTAAAGTTTGTCCTAAACTCTGGCGCCTCTCCGTGGTTTTATTTTTCCCCATTTCCTGTTTCCTCTTTGCAGTTATTTGGTCTGAAGTGTCTTCTGCTGTCTCCGTCTCTTGCCCTGTGATTCTTTGGAACAATCACAGACCTCCATGTGTTCATTTCAAATTTGTGTGTCAGTGTGACTTATGCCTTAGCTGTGTCTTTGCTTCGTTCCCACTGAGCGGTTTAATGAGACGAGGGGCCAAACGGCATTGTATTTTCACAAGACTCTGTGAATTAAGTATGACTACACCAGAGGCACTCCTGAATTTGGATCAGTCTGGAAGAGAGAAGGAGAGATGTATATTTCCATGTGACACCTACTGCATATCCACTTTAATTACCACCACATTTAAGCTTTCCCCTTATGTCCTTACCCCCAATTCTACCATTTGAAACAAGCATGTGGAAAAACATTCTGTTGCATCCCTCTTCTCATGTGCTAAAGCGTCATTGCTTAATCCCATAATTTAAAACTCATGTGTGAGCAGAACTTCCTCTGAGTGTGTGTCTTGCTGTAGGGTAATGCTTCTACCCTGACTCGATCTGACAAATTGAACCGCTGCGTCTCAACTGCCACACCATTACCTTCACACAGAGTGCTCAGTTGCTTCCAGAAGAGAGAGAATCAGAAAAGAGAGGACATTACAAAAACTTCACTGAAGCTTGGGGGACAGATATCTACTGTTTTGTGTTGCTCAGGGTAATTTGTAGTTTCTCCTAAGAATAACAAGTTGTCAGTCTTTAATCTGTATGTTCCATGAATTTTGGTTCCGGGTGTCATCTTGATCTCTGTTCAGTGGAATCAAAGTGTTTGTAAGTGGGATGCGTCATCGGAAAAGCTATCTTTCTTTGTGTGTGTGCGCTCTTGCAAGAGGGTCTAATGTAGCAGTGAGTCAACATGTTCTCTCCAGCTCAGAGCTTTCTCAGCGGGAAGTCTCATCTCCTGAGCTACACTGCATTAGAGAGAAGCTGAGCAGTGTGGTGCATTTAACCCATTAAGTGCCCTCGAAGTGAGCAACCACCTCTGCCTCTTCCTTTCTGATACAGAGAGAGAGAGTGAGGGCAGTAAGGCTTTATGAGCCCAAAGATTGGGACTGGTTTCAGAGTTTGTCCCTCTTTATTTACTGTGATGCTTGCAAGGTGAGCACATTAATTAATTTAAATTCCATTTTCCTCTCTACAGATTTCTGCAATTAATTTTTCCCAAAACTTAATTGCAGAAAATGCTCAGAAAAGTTCCTTCTCCAATTTTGAAGTGTTAAACAGGTGTTCATCTGTTCTGGCTCTGTAGTGTTTGTAAAAAGTGTTCACATGAAGCGCCACTGTACCTGCTTCCATGCATATATCCTGACTCTGTTTGGTTTTATATCAGTCAGCTCAAATCTGAATTAGGCATCGGACGATATCAAATGTTCACGTCATGATAATTGCTGAAGCTTTTATCATGGTGTACGGCATTATCACAGTATTGAATTACAGTACAAAACGGATTGAAAAATAAACAAACTTTATTTTTTTTCTTTTAATAATAAGTTTAATTACTTTTTCAATAAACAAACTGCCATTTTAAATAACAGACAGCAAAGAACTTTGTAAAGAACCCTGAACATTTAAAAAAACTACCATCAAAACCATAGATACATAGCCAGATAAAATGTTAAATTGATGTCAAATTTAAATGGTCATAGACCTTTTTCACACTCTGAGTTTTGGAACGTGGAATTAAAGTATTGCAGGGTGAACGTAAAAGCTGTGAATGGGGACCACAGCAAATATTATATTCACGTATTCCACTATTCCATTTGAATGACTTTCCAGAAGAAAACAAATAGAGAGCGGTAGATTAAAACAGTCAGATGGGCCAAATTTAGTCTCTCAGCAGCTGTAATCAAAACCCCCTCACAGCTGTGGTAATTCCTTTTTTTTTAAACTAATTCCAGGGTAATATAACACAAAGTATAATGTTATAAAATTACACTCAATATAAAAAAAAATATATCATATCATAAGTTAACACTTTATAATAACTACAGAGAATTAATAACGTTTGTAGTTATTTGATCGTTTATAAATTATTGTTCCTACATTATTAATAGATTCATAAGCTACATATAAATAGTATGTTATTTGTTTCTATTCACAAAAATGTATTTATAATTTTTCAATAAGTACATATATATGCAGTTTGATAATGTTTTTGTTTTTATCCTTAGTAAACAACGTGTTAATCATACATAACTGATGTATTTTAGTTGATGTAAACCAGTGGTAAATTGTTTAAGAGAACATGAAGTATAAATTCATAGTTATTAAAGATATTAAATATGTAGTGAATTGAACATGCATTTCTGCTTAGTTGCAGTTGCTGCCCCTAGGCTGTGGAATCCGCTACCACTTGACATTAGACAAGCTTCATCACTGTCTATTTTTAAACGTAGGCTTAAAACGCATTTGTATTCTCTAGCGTTTTGCAGTATTAAATGAGATTGTCTCTGTTTATTTTTGTAAAAAAAAGTTTTAACATGTTTGTTTTATTTTATTGTATTGTAGATTCATCTGTACAGCACTTTGGTCAGCTTTGCGGTGTTTGAGTGTGCTTTAGAAATAAATGTTACTTTTACATATTGCGTATATTAATGTTTTAGAAACACTTACTATTAAATTAATTAATGCTTAATAAAGGTTGTAATAAAGCACTTACTAATGGCTAGCTAAGCATTTTGTGTGACCTAATCTAAAGTGAGATCTATATATGCCTAATTAAACATGTATTATAATGGTTCAACTGTAGTATGGCCAGCTAGCCCGGGGCTAGTGTGAGAGTTTCACTCTTTCGGGCCAGTACTGCATTGTCATTAAATCTTCCGTTGATCTTGTAAATGTGTTGTACATGTGTCTTAGTCTGATTATTAAACCACAGCAGCCTGCAATTTCAATTAAGAAATATTCGTTTCTCTTGTGTTGGCATGCTTCAAAGTGATGTGTGAAGGCGTTGACCTGCCAAAAACATCACATAAGACTTCTGTAATCTGTGTATTAGATTAAAGAAAGACAAACGCTCATTTAATGTGAAGCATGCAGCACATTCCAGACTGTTTATTGAATGAAATTGCAGCAGCTTACGGTGTAACAATCAAACGACCAGATAGCGAACTGCTTATCCAGAAGATGTGCAACTTCCATCAATCAGACTCTGAAACTCACAAAGTGATCCATCAAAATAAAAGTTTGGTTTAAAAGGATGTGTGAATGTTATGACAAAAAATATATTACTATTTATGTATTTATTTATTTATTGAATATCTAATTTTCAAACTTGTCATCAAAGTGGTGATTTGGCTGCATATAGGTTTGTATGAGAGACAAATGTGTCTTCCTGAAGGGGGCGCCTCCTGGCCTGAATCCTGAAAGCAGAATTCTTCGTTGATCAGCATTCAAATCTTTCTAACTATTTGTATGTAGCTTATTAATGCAGGAATAAATGATCAATTGGCTTCAAACTAATGCTTTACAAATACTTTATACCATGAATTAATAATAAAGTGTTACCAAAGTTTGCTAGATTTACGCTGCTAAATAAGGTGGAAACGTGTCATCACAGTCTGTGAAAAAGGTCTATTATGCCACGGGGCCACTGATCATTACAGATCAGTGCAGACCTACAACTTGTCTTGTTGAGGCTAATGTTAAAGCAAGGCCAGCCAGCTACTAGGCTACAACAATATTATGCATGTTTTTTTTTTTCCCTTCCTGGATAGCAAGCTATTGCTAATATGTAGGCACTAGCTAAAATTTTAAAAACATCAAGTTCACTTACACTGTATTAGTGATGCACCGAAATTTCGGCCGCCGAAAATTTTCGGCCGAAAATGGCACTTTCGGTTTTCGGCCGAAAGAGAAAAAAGGCTGAAAATATGAGCCGAAAATATATACCTCCTCGCCCCGCCCCTCAGTGCTCAGATTTCAATCTGGATCGATGTAGCCCTTATCACAGCTGTTAGATAATTCCACAACGGCGCTACCAAACAAAGGCGATCATGTCAGCGGTGTGGAAATTCTTCAAAGTTTCTGATAAGGACATCAAATTTGCGATCTGCAGTGTTTATTCAGCAGAACTTTCAAGAGATATATATATATATATATATATACACACAGAATACAGCAAGAGATTCTACAGGAAAATGTCACAACTAGCGCAGCTACACCACAACTTGAGACGTATTTATCTGAACTACGCCAGAAGCAGCAATCCCCTTGACTACGGTCGCATAAACAAAGACGGCTTTCCTTTGCTTGCGCGGATTAGCGACAGGTATTTATCTGCCCAAGCACCAGCACAGAGAGTGAGAGACTGTTCAGTGCAGCATCTCATGTTCTTGATGAGCTTTCTGACAGGAGAGACTGTCAGAAAGTTTAGCAACTTTTGTTCTTGAAGAGAAACCTGTCACTTGTAGTTAAATAGAAAGCGGTCCAATATGATGTGAATAGCAATTACATTACACTTGTTCTTCACTTGAGGATACATCTGTCGTTTACAGTTGAGGTTGGATTTAGTTCAATTACTGCTGTTTTGCACAATCATTTTCACTTAAAGTGTACATACGTTTACATAAACAGAATAGAGCACTGATCTATATATATAATTATATATTATAGATATATATATAGATCAGTGGAATAGAGGCCCTCTGCCATTCTGTGTTCTGCCTGTTGTTTTAATTAAAATTACTGTTGCATATTTAAACTTTTTGAAAGATGCTAGCTAAGTTCATTACTTGACTGTTGTTGTGCATATAATAGTTTTCTAAAACTTTACATTATTTGGATAATTGTTAATAAAATCTGTAAAATTAGATTTTTACAGAACTGAAAGAAGAATAATATTTAATATAGTTTTAATATATTTTTTGTCCAGTTTTGTTGTGCTACTTTCAATAAAAGTGTGATTTATTTTATTGGTTTGTAGTTTTTCAATTCAGATTAGTTAAATTCATGAAATCAATGAAAAAGTATAAAATTAATACAATTATACACAACATTTTTTTTTTTTAAATAGGTAAAAATTTTGGTTTCGGTTTTCGGCCAAGTGCATCCTGGAGTTTCGGTTTCGGCCCAGAATTTTCATTTCGGTGCATCCCTACACTGTATGGCAACATACGATTGCATTGTATTCCAACTTAGTATATCATTGTGCCACATTGCCATTATTTATATTTACATTATATTACAGGACTTAGTATTAGCTGATTACAACTGTATTTTGGTTGTTACTACAAGACGCAAACGTTACTGTGTACAGCTAACTAAGTTTTAGCAACCTATGCTTTAATCACTTGAAAGCAAGCTCATTATCTGCAAATGGCAACAAAAGTTAACTATGTCATCTCAGTTGTCAATCAGGTAGTTGTCTCTTAAAGTTTTGTCTCTCAGTTTTCTAGAACAGTTTGGTAAAATGAGCAGAACTGTCAGAACTTACCTGTCCTGCAGATTAGAAAACATGTAGGTGTTTCCATGTTTCGCTGCCACATTTCTGCCGCATGTTTTACACGAAGGTAAACCATCTTCAACCAACAATCCCTCTGCACATTTATGGAACCCAAAATACTTCCACACTTCTGACTTAACCTATTTAGATTGTGGATAAAAGGTCAGCTGCATTCCTCCTTCAGCCATGCTTCTAGTCCATGTTGCTTTCGTTTATCAGAGTGCGCATGTGTGCCGCAAACACTCAGTATTGTGTGTCTTCATTCGTTGAGTGGAGTGGAGTGGGGGGGGGGTACTGTGCAGAAAAATATAAACAATTTGTCTAAAAATTTATCTAGAATTATTTACATTATTTTGAAGTGTCCACGATAAAAATATTGCATCTGTTAATTACTGTGATATACCGTATTAACAAATATCATCACATGCCTAATCTGACTATCATGAAATCAGTTTGTTCTCCTTTTTATTAGTGATTATCTAAACAATAATCTGTCTCCTGCATGCTAATTAAAATCTTAGGAGAAGAAACTGTTTATTTTCCCCGCATTAAACTGGTGGATAATACAGAAAAAGGAAGCATAGATATTATCTTTTTTTTTCCAGTTTTAAATGTATTCTTTTGTCAAACAAAAGATGCACTTTTTCTTTTGTTGGTTGATGTTGTAAAAGAGTGTGAATACAGCCAGATCTTTAGAAAAGAAATTATGGCCAATTCTAACTGAATAGCTCTGACTATTTTAAAGGAGACCTATTATGCCCCTTTTTACAAGATGTAGTATAAGTCTCAGGTGTCCCCAGAATGTGTCTGTGAAGTTTCAGCTCAAAATACCCCACAGATAATTTATTATACCATGTTATAAATGCCTCTTTTTGGGTGGAATCAAAATCACGCTGATTTCGTGTGTCTCCCTTTAAATGCAAATGAGCTGCTGCTTTCCTTCCCCTTTCTGGAAAAGGGCTGTGCCTTTACAGCCCATGCTTCGGTTACTACAGCAACAACAAATCAGAACCAATATGATTGACAGTGTAAATACCGGAGTTCAGGCAGGGCTGGACTGGGAATAGAAATCGTCCTAGGATTTTACATAGCAACTGGCCCAAAAGTTGGGGGGCTGTTGTTCGCTGTCCTTTTCTGCATATCACAGCACCATTTTGTGGTCCGTTCTGCATAACTCTGCGGCTCATTTTAGATTATCGTGGCCCAGTCGGCCTGTTTCATGGGCAACCCATCGACCCGCTCTGTTCTCCCAATCGCCAGTCCTCCCATGATCTTCCCCAAAGTGCGTCGGCCCACCAGGAAAATGTCCGGTATGCCAGATTACCAGTCCAGCCCTGAGCCATACATGTATGAATATATATATGCATGTATATCTGGTCCCGTGAATACAAACAGAGACAATGGTAACTTTAGCTGCATTAGCCGTGGAATCAGCTAACAAGCACACTCGGAAAGGCGATTTGCAAACATTCACAAAATATAAAGTACGATACTTACATCTTCAGGATATAAAGCTGGAACACGAACAGTTGGTACTGATCCATGCTTGAGAATTAGTTTTTTTTTTAAATCCTGCTTTATATTCATTCCCAAATGTAAAATTATTTGCACAAACATACAAAACATTTTTGTATATTTTGGGGCACATTTCCTTCAAAAACAAAACTTGTCCACTGCGTCTTCAGTGGCTCTGATGCTGGGAGTACATGAAGACTCTTATGTTCACTTTTACAGCCAACAACAGAACACTTAAGACACTTACGAAGCTGAGACATTATTCTTCTCACTGTATCTGCTCCAGTGTGGAAAAAAATAGCAGACTGTGTGTAGATCACTCAGGGGAGGAGGGTGGAGTCCGTCACCTGTCAAGGACGAGGCCTGCTCTAACGTGACTTCACTTTAGAGCAGAAACAAAAACCATTCATTTTGACATACTGTTTTTGATTAATAGATATATAAGAAAGAGGAGTGGGTGGACTTTTAACATTGTAGAGTGGTCGTGTACACACACTGCCGTCTCACATTTATGTACAAACACCATGTAAAAGTGAATTTTGCATAATAGGTCCCCTTTAATGTAAATAAATACACAGTAATAATGGTGTTTAGTTTTGTTTTCATGTTAACAATTTGCTTAAAATGAAGGTGCCAAATAGGATAAGAACAGAAACATATTCAGATCCCGTTGAGTTTTCACCTGGAACATTTGCCCCCCACAACAAAGTAGTTAGGCCTGGACTACGTCAATACTCAGTTACAGTCCATGGAAAGGAATGCCCACACTGGTCATATCTGGCTTGTTTGAGCAACTGCGTGCACACACACACACACACACACACACACACAAAATGCAGTGTTGCTCCAAAATGCATACTTTTAAGCCACTTTCACATGACTCGTTTCAACATTCCCTTATGCATGGAGCTCTATGGAGTGAAGCATCAAACAATGCCATTACCCCTGCATTGTATATACATGTACAGGTCAAGTGTTCAAACTTTGACCCTGTTTGCCAATGACCTTTCGAAAGCACCTAATGATTACCAGACAATTTGCACGTGTTATTTCATCATGGGGCTAGTTTAAAAATCAAAAGTAGATGCATTGAGTTGAACATATCTTTAAATGGATTTCATGATATTGAACTTATCTTAGAGCTGAATGATTTTGAAAAAAAATCTAAATAAAATCTTTCGATTATTTTGGTGAAAAAAATTTGATTTTAATTTTAACTGCGATACGGTAAACATAAAAAAAAACTTGAGATTCCTTTTAAACCATGTTTTGCTCATGCTTTCTGCCAACTGGAAATAATATTCTACAGTAGTGGCCAAAAATATTGGCACCCTTGGGAAATATGCACAAAGATGGCTATGAAATAAAATCTGCATTGTTTAGCCTTTTGATATTTCATTAAAAAAAATGAATGCAAATCTAACATTTAATTGAAGTAAAACAATTAAAACAGGAAATATCTCATTATTAAATAAATGCTTTTCTCCAAAATGCATTGGCCATAATAATTTTTCAGCCTCCTTTTGCCAAGATAACAGCTCTGGGTCTTCTCTTATAATGCCTGAGGAGGTTGGAGAACACCTGGCAAGGGATCTGAGACCATTCTGAGCTCTCCAGGAAGTCCTGTAAGTGTGTCTGTTTGTAGGCAAGTTCACAGTAGTTTAATTCGCTTCTTATTCAAATTATGGTAAACTATTGAGAATCTACATTTGAGATGTTGTTTGTGAGTAGTGCTCAAATCTTGCACACCGCTGTGAAGGCTAAAAATAGCCGTCAGTGTGTGTCAACAGAGCAGCGTCATTCAATAAAGTGCTGGAGCTGCACGTGCATTTAATAAATTTACTTATTAAACAAAGCCTTTTGTGACTCACAGAGCTATCGCACATCTTCAACTGGCTTTGAATAAAATGCACGAGACATATTAACTACTTTAAATGTTTTTATGGTTCTTTTATGTCATATTTTGAGCTTGACAGTAACGAACATGACTAACACACAGTATTGAATTTGGATCAGGCTCATCGGACCGAAACTTATCCGTCTGAAAGCTTCGGTATCAGAGCCGATACTGATCCAGGTTTCGGATCAGTGCATCCCTACCAAAAAGCTCTTTTTTGGTTCATCTGACCATAGAACGCTGTCGCATTTGAAGTTCCAGTAGTGTCTGGCAAACTGAAGACGCTTGAATTGTTGTTGGATGAGAGCAGAGGATTTTTTTCTTGAAACCCTTCCAAGCAATTTGTGATGTCTGTTTTTTTTTTTAAAACAAATTTTTTTATAGACTTTCTGACCCCAAGAACCAATTAATTTCTGCAATTCTCCAGCTGTGATCCTTGAAGATTCTGTGGCCACTTCAAACATCCTCCTCACTGTATGTGGAGACAATATAGACACGTCCTCTTTCAGGCCGATTCTTAACATCTTCAGTTGATTGGAACTTATTAATTATTGCCCTAATGGTGGAAATGTGTATTTTCTTATAGCCGCTTCCCATTTTGTGAAGCTCAACAACCTTTTGCCGCACATCAGAACTATATTCTTTAATCTAACCCACTGTGATTGATGATCAACTGAATTTGGCTTGTGTGTTACCTCATATTTATACCCCTGTGAAACAGGAAGTCATGACTGAACAATTTCTTGTTCCTAGTCACCCAGATGCACTAAATATGCACTTAAATATGAATGAGAACATACTTCAGAGATATTTTACTCATAAGAATTTCTAGAGGTGCCAATAATTGTAGCCAACGTGTTTTGGAGAAAATATTTAATAATGAGATATTTCCCCTCTTTCAATTGCTTTTAATTGTTTTTCACTGACTTCTTTGCCATTTCTACCAAGGGTGACAATATTTTTGGCCACTACTGTAAAAAGGGTTTTCACATTTGAGTCCTCTTAAAAAATATATATATATATATTTTTAATGGTGAAACACGGAGAGAAAAAATAAATAAATAAACCTCAACATTTTTAAACCCCATCAACTTGAATTTGATATTATTGCAGTATAATAATAATAATAATAATAATAATAATAATAATAATGTTAAGAAATGATTATATAAATATATTTCAGATTAAATCTTTTTGTTGATTCAAAACAAAATAGGAAAAAACATAATATAAATGCACAGAATCAACTTTTAACCCCTTTAAACCCTAACTGATTCACCATCCCCCTCCCAATTTCAAACCCCCAACAAACAACACCGTTGTCAAAGCTTGGGTTATATACATCTAATAGAAACACACACACACACACACACACACACACAAAAAACATTTTTTAGAAAACAAAAATCAACAAATAAAGAGAAGAAAAAAAAAGAAACATTCCACTAAGGAAAAAATTTAGAATTTAGACTATAATCATGTTTCTCTCCACATGTTCTTCACTGAGAGACAGGTATTTGCCCCATTTCTTAACATACACATCTAATCCACCAAGCTGCTTATATGACATCCTTTCAAATACCGTCACCCAACTCGTTGAACCATTCCCGAAATGAGTGAGCGCCACTCAACCTCTCATCCTCCAAGAACCATCTACCTGCCAATCACTACACCAGCCTGGAACCAGCACTTCAATAACCGCAAATAAATTTGAGTGTCTAAAGCCTCACATATACATTTCTGGACTCTTACCCAGATTTCTTGAATCTTTACGCAAAACCACAGATCATGGGCTATGTCTCCATCCTCCAACTGACATCGCCAGCAGGTAGGTGTGTCTTTTATGCCAAGCCTAAACAATCTAGAGAAGGTCCAATAGAAACAATGCAATATCTAAAACTAAATAAGGTGTACCCTTGCATCCCAAGACATAGTTTTACTTTTTTTTATTTTTTATTCTTTCCAACTCCCCATCCTCGTACCAAGTTCAAATGTCTTTCCCATAACCTCTTAAGAGATGTTAAGGCCCAATCAAAAGACTCTGAATCAACAAGGAATAATAGACTGACTCTTCATGCCCCTTTCCAAAGGCTGTTCTGTATCCTGAAAATTTGGAAAAGGAATTAATAATTTTATAAAGGCTAGGCATAAATCTACTAGGGTCAGAGACAAATAATAATATATCATCTGCGAAAGTAAAAGATTATCACCACACCTCCTGCAACAATACCTGGAAAATCATCCTCTTATTGTGGCTGCTAATGGTTCCAGGGCAAGACAGAACAGCAAAGGGGAGAGAGGACAACCTTGCCGTATTCCCCTGCCAAGAGACAAAAAATCTGAAATGAATCCATTAGATATCCAAAACCTGTAAATTTCCAAAATCGTAAAAAGACAGTCCCATTCCACCCTATCAAATGCCTTCTCAGTATCAAGTGAGATATAAGCAATCGGGGTCTGATCATTCTCTACTGACCACGTAATACACTGGTGGCTAAAAGTTTGGAATAATGTACAGGTTTTGCTCTTATGGAATTAAATTGGTACTTTTATTCACCAAAGTGGCATTCAACTGATCACAATTTATAGTCAGGACATTACTGATGTTAAAAACAGCACATCACTATTTGCAAAAAAAAAACTTTTTGATCAAATGTAGACAGGCCCCTTTTCCAGTAGCCATCAAACCAACACCTTATCCTTGAGTAATACTAAATGGCTAATTTTAAAATAGAACCATTATATCAAACACTGGTTTTACAATAACAAGTGGTTTTCTAGGGCCATATTAGCTATTTATCATTACTCAAGGATAAAGTGTTGGATTGATGGCTGCTGGAAATGGGGCCTGTCTACATTTGATAAAAAAATTATATTAATTATCTTTGTGATTGTTTTTGAGTTTCCACATTATGCAATAGACTGGCATGTTTTAAGGTCAATATTAGGTAAAAAATGGCAAAAAAGAATCCACTTTCTCTAGTAACTCATCAGTCAATCATTGTTTTGAGGAATGAAGGCTATACAATGCTTGAAATTGCACAAAAAAAAACGTGCGTGTCGAGCGTCTTTAAAGGAAACACCCCGATGTTACATCTTAAATGCAGTTATATTTAAAGCTTTATTAAAGTTCAAATAATTCAGAAGCAGATCATGTAAATAACTACAAACTCTGAAACTGGCATTTTTCTGTGCAGTCAGCACCTCTTCTATGAGTTGCGTGAATTTCCCGATCTGAGGGGCAGAGACTGAAACTGCATCTGGCTGATGCACACTCTGTCTTGGGGATGATCGTCCCTCGTGCGTGTACGCTTGCTGCAGCTAGATTATAACTTATTTAATCTAATATAAAAAAATACAAATATTTTTAAATGTCAAAAAATCTTTAAATAAAAGATGCATTCACCTGAGATGCAGCATATAAGATATTTAGACTTTCTTTTAGAGAATAGATCTTGAATATAAGGATATTTTGTCTTTACTGCACTCACAGAAGTATAGCCAAGTAAAAAATACACTCCTATTCAAAATGCACTTTCTGTATATTTAAGATACACTCTATTAAATATGTTATATGTTGCTTCTCAATTAAATTGATCTTGTTAAGGATTTTTAGACATTTTAAAATGGAAAACAAGACAAAAACACTTGATAACAGTATGATTATTTGCAGTGAATTTCTTTATTGAACTAAACCTATATAAAATTTAATGTTATGTAATTTAGAGGTATTTTTAAAAGATAATGTTTTTCCCTCTTTATTGTTAGTAAGAACTTTAAATACAACCTTTTAAGTCATGACACAAGCAGGATGATCGGTTAAGAGCTAATGATTAATCATTGCACTAATTGCCGAATAGTCGAATAATCGTTCTAATAATCGTTAGATTATTAGAACTCACATGTAGCCTCACATGTCCTCAGCTGACAGCTTCATTGAATTCTACCCGCTCAACACCAGTTTCATGTACAACAGTAAAGAGAAGACTCAGGGGTGCAGGCCTTATGGGAAGAATTGCAAAGAAAAAGCCACTTTTGAAACAGAAAGACAAAAAGAAAATGTTAGAATGGGCAACGAAACACAGACATTGGACAACAGATAATTGGAAAAGAGTTGTAACACAAAGGTCGGGCAATGAGGTGGCGGGAACCGGCTGAACAGTATTTTGGTAAACTTAAACCCAACATAAACAAACGTGCAGTGCATCTGCGTGCGTCTCTCTCTCTCTCCCGCTGATCAGCTGATTCAGCGCCGGCCGTGTTCCATCACGGCCTGGCCAAGAAGCCGCCTCATCACAAGAGTGTTATAGATCTTAACCCCGTTGAGCATTAGTGGGATCAGCTAGACTGTAAGGTGTTTGAGAAGTACCCGACAAGACAGCCACAACTATGGCAAGTGCTACAGGAAGCGTATGGTGAAATGTCATGATTTTTTGATGAGAACATTTTGATTACTATTACAGTTTAAAAAATTTATTTTTTAAATTGTAATAGTAATTTTTATGTTATTAAAGTCTGGACTTTACATTGTGATCAGTTGAATGCCACTTGAATAAAAGTACCAATTTTCTTCCATAAGTGCTAAATCTGTACATTGTTCCAAACTTTTGGCTGCCAGTGTATTTATAAAATGTCTAATAATATCAGAAGAACTATGAACACTAATAAACCCCATCAGTTTTAACAGGATCCACTTGTTTCAAATTCCTTACATTGTATTTACATTTGCTATTAAACTTTATTTAGCTATAAATCACCATCTACGTGATTACAGCTGTGTGGAAACACAGTGGAAATTAATTATCTCCAACATTGTTCAAGAAAAAGTATTGCATAAATGCATAGACATTCATGGGGAAAGTACTCGTCACAATAGACGTGTTTAAAAGAGCTTTGTGTCAGGCGGCATTGAGAGCACTGATGAGATTAGCATGCCATTTGCTTGAAGATAAGCTGCAGGTGCGCTGCTCTCTGTAAAAAAAAAAAAATATTTCAGCTCTGTCAGCAGGTGATTCGTGAGGCAGCTGCTATAATTTAGAGACGAAACATTATGAATAATTCTGATGCCAACCGGGATGGACACTGTAATGGCAGCAATGTATTTATTCATATTTATCAGATATGTAAACACACATAATCGGTATCGGATCATTTAAATAAAATAAAAAAACAATATCAGACGATCTCATGTATTAAAGTGCCATCTATATGATTTTATTTTCTCTATATGAGGCAACAACACACCATAGCATGATCTGAAACTAAAATGTTCCCAATTGAGCATTCAGTGGTTTTGTATATATATATATATATATATATATATATATATATATATATATATATAAAATTCAACATTGCTCTAAAGGGTCTACACACCTTTGCATCACTATGATCAAGGACCAGATCCATTAACAGATTGAAGTTTCTGCCCAAAACATTATCATGAAGGATCCCAGCTGCTTGTAACTTTACCTCAAGATCTATAAAAAAGTCTGATGCACTGCATAAATTGGGTGCATAAATATTAGCCAAAATAAGAGTTTATAATAATTTATTATTATTCAATAGTAATGCATTTATTTATTAATTTCTTAACTTGCTCGAGGCATTGCTATGAAGTCTGGTTAAACCTTAAGCCTTTATTTTGGCCAAAGCTTTTATTTTAAAACTGAAAGAACAGAAGTTTCTGTTTGTAGTTGAGTAGACAACATCCTTTTAATACAGTGAAATGCTCTCATCTTCCTGGCTGTCCACAAAAAAAATAAAAAAATAAAACCACCTCTCTGAAATCCTTTTCATGTCAAGGGCAAAATGGCATATGACCCATATTTTAAGAGGTGCATTCAAGCTCTGATGTGTGTCATGTGAAAGGGGTTTTAGACAACTTTGTGCATTTTAGTCACCATTGTAATATACACTTGCCTCTGGGGTTAATAATGAAGGTTTATAACACACACTCATATCTCAGGGTGGGTTTGCCTCTTGCATTAAACTGGATTGTCATTAATCAGAATCAGAAACAGAATGAGCTTTATTGCAAAGTATGCTTACACACACAAGTAATTTGTCAGGGCGACAGAAGAGAATGCAACGTATATACAGTATCTCACAAAAGTGAGTACATCCCTCACATTTTTGTAAATATTTGATTATATCTTCATGTGACAACACTGAAGAAATGACACTTTGCTACAATATAAAGTAGTGAGTGTACAGCTTGTATAACAGTGTAAATTTGCTGTCCCCTCAAAATAACTCAACACACAGCCATTAATGTCTAAACCGCTGGCAACAAAAGCGAGTACACCCCTAAGTGAAAATGTCCAAATTGGGCCCAAGATGTCAATATTTTGTGTGGCCACCATTATTTTCCAGCACTGCTTTAACCCTTTTGGGCATGGAGTTCACAGGTTGCCACTGGAGTCCTCTTCCACTCCTCCATGACGACATCACGGAGCTGGTGGATGTTAGAGACCTTGTGCTCCTCCACCTTCCATTTGAGGATGCCCCACAGATGCTCAATAGGGTTTAGGTCTGGAGACATGCTTGGCCAGTCCATCACCTTCACCCTCAGCTTCTTTAGCAAGGCAGTGGTCATCTTGGAGGTGTGTTTGGGGTCGTATCATGTTGGAATACTGCCCTGCGGCCCAGTCTCTGAAGGGAGGGGATCATGCTCTGCTTCAGTATGTCACAGTACATGTTGGCATTCATGGTTCCCTCAATGAACTGTAGCTCCCTAGTGCCGGCAGCACTCATGCAGCCCCAGACCATGACACTCCCACCACCTTGCTTGATTGTAGGTAAGACACACTTGTCTTTGTACTCCTCACCTGGTTGCCACCAACATGCTTGACACCATCTGAACCAAATAAGTTTATCTTGGTCTCATCAGACCACAGGACATGGTTCCAGTAATCCATGTCCTTAGTCTGCTTGTCTTCAGCAATCTGTTTGTGGGCTTTCTTGTGCATCATCTTAAGAAGAGGCTTCCTTCTGGGACGACAGCCATACAGACCAATTTGATGCAGTGTGCGGCGTATGGTCTGAGCACTGACAGGCTGACCCCCCCACCCCTTCAACCTCTGCAGTAATGCTGGCAGTACTCATACGTCTATTTCCCAAAGACAACCTCTGGATATGACGCTGAGCATGTGCACTCAACTTCTTTGGTCGACCATGTCGAGGCCTGTTTTGAGTGGAACCTGTCGTGTTAAACCACTGTATGGTCTTGGCCACCATGCTGCAGCTCAGTGTCAGGGTCTTGGCAATCTTCTTATAGCCTAGGCCATCTTTATGTAGAGCAACAATTCTTTTTTCAGATCCTCCAAGAGTTATTTGCCATAAGGTGCCATGTTGTACCTCCAGTGACAAGTATGAGGGAGTGTGAGAGCGATGACACCAAATTTAACACAACTGCTCCCCATTCACACCTGAGACCTTGTAACACTAACGAGTCACATGACACCGGGGAGGGAAAATGGATAAATGGGCTCAATTTGGACATTTTCACTAAGGGGTGTACTCACTTTTGTTGCCAGCGGTTTAGACATTAACTGTGTGTTGAGTTATTTTGAGGGGACAGCAAATTTATGCAAGCTGTACACTCACTACTTTACATTGTAGCAAAGTGTCATTTCTTCAGTGTTGTCACGTGAAAAGATATAATCAAATATGTACTCACTTTTGTGAGATACTGTACATACAAACATATACATTTAAACATATACGTATAGTGTTGTAAAAAATAAGATATAATATTGTAAAGGTATTCAATGGAAAGGAGGGCGCGGAAGGCGCGCCCTCCCCCAGGGAAAGGGGGGGGATGTACATCAGGCCATACATGTCTGCTAACGATCTCTCTCTCCCGCACGGCCCTCTGCAGTCAGCCTTTTAACCTCACGGAGGCATAATTAGACTAATACGGGACCAGGTGTGTAGTATCACGACCCGTTCCCGCCCTCCGCCCTGCCACAAATATATAAAAGATAAATATACAATAGCGTAATGTTAGAATATTTTATATACAGATATACACTTATGTGCAGGTGATGTAATGTATTGAAGAAGAGGTAGGCTATGTTAAAAAATATAAATGAAATATGGATACAAGTAGGAATGGATGGATTGTATATTGCACATGGTTATACTGACCAAAGGAAAGTATTTGGTTGCAGTTTTGTGGATGTGGATGGCCTAAGGGAAACTACTGTTCCTGTGCCTGGGTGTTCGGCTGCTCAGTGCTCTGTAGCACCTGCCTGGATGCAACAGTTTGAAGAGGAAGTGTACTGGGTGAATGGGAGTGAATTTACCAGCCCTTTTCATCACTCTGGATGTGTACAGTTCTAGCAGGGTGGGTAGGGGAGCACCAATAATCCTCTCAGCAGTCCGAACTATCCTTTGTAGTCTTCTGATGTCTGATTTTATAGCTGTACCAAACCAGACAGTTATTGAAGTGCAGACTCAATGACAGCTCAGTACAGCTGTATCAGCAGCACCTGTGGCTGAAGTTCAACCTCTGATGGGTCTTTTTCAAAATTGAGTCAATGTGAGTATCCCACTTCAGGTCCTGTGAGATCGTAGTGCCCAGGATCCTGATTTACTCCACTGCTGCCACAGTG
Organism: Xyrauchen texanus; assembly: GCF_025860055.1. Classification (NCBI taxonomy): domain Eukaryota; kingdom Metazoa; phylum Chordata; class Actinopteri; order Cypriniformes; family Catostomidae; genus Xyrauchen; species Xyrauchen texanus. The sequence goes on along the minus strand of NC_068299.1, from coordinate 22,262,429 downwards.
CTGTTCAGAATGGTGAGCAGGGTTAATGTTGGTGTGTTCCTCCTAAAGTCCACTCTCATCTCCACTGTTTTAAACGTGTTTAGCGTAAGGTTGTTTTGAATGCACCAGATGGCCAGCTGTTCAACCTCCCTTCTGTATGCAGACTTATTATCATCTTGTATGAGCCCGATGACTATAGTGTTGACTGTGAACTTCAGGAGCTTATCAGAGGTGTGCTTGGCAGTGCAGTCGTTGGTATACAGGGAGAAGAATATTGGGGAGAGCACACATCCCTGGGGGGCACCAGTGCTGATTGTATGTGTGCTGGAGGTGAATTTCTCCATTCTCACTAGCTTGTTATGGGCACAAATACATGAAAATGTATTTGAAACAAAAATACAAAATACCTCAGTTTAAATGTATTAAAATAAAATGCGGGGGGAAAAAAAACATAAAAATAAAATACAGTATTTTGTATCTTGAAAATACACAAAATACAGTACAATTGGCCATTCAATGAGTGTTTGTTTAATTTCTGCTTGGTATCAGTATTCGACTGAAATATATCTGGACCTATTCTGAATGCAAAGAACATTTTGTTGTACAACTGCTTAGAAACTTTTTAATTTCACCTACCTCTTCAATTAATCAAAGACAATTATATATAAACAGATACATGATTACAAACAGAGCAAAATGCCAAATAGCTGCCATTTCTATACTTATTCATGTCCAGGTTACACTGCAGCCTGCTATTACTTGTGGCGGACCCTAATGAGTAAATCATGTGTAAAACAGTGGGTACTTGCTATCTAGCAATGAGTAATGCTTTACACACAAATAGGTAGTAAATACACGAGCAGTATCTAACACCAACAACCGATTAGTGAACAAGACTGACTAGCTAGCGCTAATGTTATTTTCCCCTTGTCATTTCCCTCTTTCATGTTAACTAAAAGCAAATCTGAATGATGTACAATTTTAGCTTGCTAGCTAGCGATCTAGCTAAAGATAGCTAGTGAACTCACTAACGATAGTTAGACTAGCTCAATAGCTGGCCGCTGACTAGTTTTGATTTCCTCACGGTTGACATGCATTGCATTGGCTGGAGAGAAGTGTCATAGCTACCTTAATATTTAACAATTGCCAGCAATTATGTTTTTGCAACAAGTAGAATCAACCATTATTCCTCAATTTATCTTATGCTGAGTTCCATTTAACTCAGGATTTTCAAACTTCCTACTAGAAAAAGTGCAAATGAACACCACTTCAAGTAGGAATTCCAATTGGGAAACTCGTGCGGAACGTTTCAACACATGTGCCCTTCAAGTGGAGTTAGAAATATTGTAATAACGAGTTCCGAGCACATGAACGGCTCTCCAAACTCATATTAACGAGTGGGAAATGAGTGGAATTCTAGATGAGAGTTTCCGAGTTGGGACATTGGAAGGGGCGTTTCGACATAAAAGATTATGAAAAGCAAACATTTTGAAAAATTATTTCAATGCATTTACTTCAATAATTATATATGACAGTCAACTAATGACTCAACCTTCACGGTTTGATTTAAGCAAATTAATTAATAATATGTTAGATACCATGCATTAATAAATCATATGTCAAGTGATGCAGGTTTATTCACTGTTTATTCATGGGCTTTTGCCTTCATTCATTGCGTAATTGTTCAAGCTTGGCTTCATCCATATTTTTTAACCACATAAATGTGTGACGTCATTGTAACGAGTGCCTGACTTGAAGGTACAAGCTTCCTAGGTGCACTTGAAGGTAGTGTCCGATTTCGCTGAGAAGCAGGTGCGTGATGTCACACAAACATGTCGTCACAAGGGGAGATATACAAAGTAAGTAAGTGATAAACATGAACTTTTATTAAGTTCAATTTTTAATTGAGTCAAAGTTCTTACATTACATGATGTTAAAGTTTGTTTAACAATCATCTACAGAAACAGGTGTATAAAACATGGTATAACAGGAGCATTGCAGTTTTGTTACCTTACACGCCATCTTCAGAGCTTCTGGCAACGGAATGCTGATTTCCTGAAATAGGAAATCAGCAGACTAACAAAGAGGTTGACTGGCACAAAGTATTTTATGTATTTTGAAAGTACACAAATACCAAACTTAAATGTATTTTAATACAAATTAAATTCGATTTTTTTTTTTCAAAGACTTTAAAACACAAAGTACAAAATATTAATTTGTATTTTAAATACATATTTCAAATACATGTATCTGAAATACTGCCCATCCCTCGTCTGAAAGCTGGTGTAGGGTATGCAGATCAGGTTTGGGGAAATGTATAATTAATTTCAATGATCGTAATCAATGATTAATCATACGATTTGACCCGGATACCAATACATGTAAAAACACCATTCAAGGGCTTATATAGTCCAGGAGTCTGCTTCAAATATATATAGATAATTAAACACAATGAATTATAATTAATTAGGAATATACATTATATGCAGACAGGCTATATTAATTTAATTAAACCCTCAATGGAATTGACCCGTAGGCTACCGCAACCAGTCAGTTCGTCCAGCGAACAGCTTTGCTACATATTCCTGATCAATTCTCTTGAAGGTTTATTCTTAGTTATAAGCTAACTCATCAAAGCACGTTAACTTACTTTGATAATATCAGCTCGTAGCTTAAAATCGCACATTAAAGAGGCTTTGTTTTATGATCAACAAACACAGACAATCAAGCATATAATTGGGTTTAATACAAGGAACTAGGATATATCACTACACTTGACAAACAGACACTTAACATGTAACATAAAATAAACAGAGTAAAAGCAATAAGGAAAATAAAGAGATTATTAAGGATAGCAACTTATTACAACAGTTAACCCTTAAGAGCCAGCAAATGGAATTACACACTTTAACACGTTTGGATTTCAGATGAAATAATACTTGCAAAATGGACCTTAGTGTGGCTGAGCAAGACTGCGTGTATGTCGTGTCCTCGTGGCGTTCTTGAGACGGAGGATTTCGGTTCGGTGTTTCCAGAGCGTGGAGTTGAAACTCACTTGAAGAGAGAGAGTTGAAGGGTTGTTCCGAGAAGTTGCAATGTTCAGCAGAAGAGAAGAGAGAGATGTAAGATGGCTTGAAGAGATCCGGGAGAAGTCCAAGGGAGTTCCAGAAGTGAAGTGGGGAAGTTGGGAGCAGCCAAGAAGACTAGAAGAAGAGAGTTGACGTGTTCAGCAGAAGAGGGTTGAAGTAAGAGTTGAAAAGGAAGATAAGAGAAGGTCCGTTGTTGGTGCAATTTATGCCCTTAGAAAACGTGTCCCACCTCTCATTGGCTCGACCAATAAGAAGAGTGGAAGTTTCAGGCGGGAATTTGGTTTATTGCCCTTTGTTCTGCGAGGGGTGGTAGCCGATGAAGAAACTAGAAAATATTCTTGTAATACTATGTTGTTGTTATCGACATATCATGTACACAGTCATTTGAATCTTCAAAATACCAAGTTATAGAGACCAAATATGCCACACATATGATTTCGGTTAACCATAGTATGCAAAGTCTAAAACATTAACCCATTAGAGTTTGCAAGAAAACATAGATCAAGCAACATTTAAGGAAATTGTGAGATGGCACATTAGATACATGTCAATATTTTTACCACATGGATTATATATATATATATATATATATATATATATATATATATATATAGGATTAAAAGGGGTTCATTTCTCCTTCTCAGTACGAATTTGGTGAGAATCAGCCCTGTCTGAGCCTTCCTTTGGGAGTCAGTAAAATTCTCCTTCCTTTGGGCAGGAGAATGATTCCTTTGTCCCGTCAGGCTCATTTGCATGTTTATGACTGTGTTTATGACGGTAAGAGATTTTGGGCTGAATGACTCAAAAGATGGTAAACATAGCGAAATACAATTCTAAGGTGATCTTATATTTATATTCAGCTAGGACAAGTCGTAAGGTTTAATTTGATACCAAGAAAAGTATATTTGGTACCCTTAAAAGTGGATATACACTATGAGGCTGTTAGATATACGGCCTCAGAGTTTGAACTCTACAACAAAACAAGTTTCAACTATTTTTGATCTAACATCAGAAATTCACAACAAATTAAACGTATTTTCTTAAGAATAAAACATTTCTAGGTTTTAACTGGAAGACACACACATTCTCTGTTGCCAACTTTTCACGTGCCCTTTTCTCACGTGGTGAAGCACAGAGTGTCACATGTGCGGGGGTTTTTAGAAAGCACCACGAGGATCCTCTGTCAATAGTTCCTTGTTTCTTTGTCAATAGCGCATTGTGCTGTGGAGACTAGTCGGCGCTATTGCAGTAATTAGGGGAGTTTTAACAGTAAGTTCTTGTTTGTTCGGAACCTGCTGAGTTAATGATTATCCTTCATTGATTGCTCCAGACGCTACACTGGTGAGCTACTGACAGATAGAGCCGGGAACAGAGAGCTGGGTTAATTTAGTCCACAGGAGATTGGGGTTGATGGTGTTAAAAGCCAAACTGAAGTCAACAAATAGTATCCTTGCATAAGTCTCTGGTCTGTCTAGATGTTGAAGTATGTAATGCAGTCCCATATTGACTGTGTCATCCACACATCTGTATGCTCTAAGCAAATTGAAGGGGATACAGAAAGGGTTCAGTGATGTCCTTCAGGTGGTCCAACGCCAGTCTCTCAAATGACTTCATGGCCACAGACGTCAGAGCGACTGGTCTGTAGTCATTAAGTCCTTTGATCTTGGGTTTCTTTGGGACAGGGAGGATTGTGGAGCATTTGAAGCAGCAGGGAAATTCACACTGCTCCAATGATCTGTTTGAAGATGGGGGCCAGCTGGTCAGCAAATGATTTTAGACAAGTGGGTGAAACACTATCTTTTAGCGTACTTGTACAGCACCGCAGCTCCTCCGAATAAAATGTCCAACCGAACGTCCGAATAATCAAAAACCAGTAAAAGATTGTTTGGTGTGTGCTGCCAAATATTCAGCAGCTTTTCTCTGGTATAACTGATCAGAAATAAATTACTAAACACAGGACAAACTAACTAAACCATAAAAAGAAATGGAGAGCTCCATACCGTGGCAGCCATCTGTGGCGTCATCTTGCAGAGACCTGTCTTTAAAGAAGCAGCCCTCAGGGACCCGAAATTTGGCACTCAAAGAAAGCAACAGAAAAAGACAGCAGGGAGTGTAACCCTCCATGAATATTTCCATCAGTTAATCCTTAGTCTCTCTGGCTCTCCTCCCATTGTGCTCGCGTCCTCTCAAATGCCTGCTTCTGGTCTTCAGTTTAATTCAACCAGCCTGTGATTAGCTGTGGCTTGTCGCCAATGGGGCTGGATCAGTCTACTGCCCAATCAGACAATCTCTCGCCAGCAGGCCACTTCCCCAAGCCTCTTCATGGAGCTCTCATCTCTCCAAGATGCAGATTATCGGCTGTAATGGGCTACACTAGCAACACAGCCTCAGGGCAAGATAGAAGGATCTGTGTTATTGCAATGAGATGGACTGGTTAGATTATTTAATTGACACTAGAGACAGACCTCCAGCTTAGCTAATGAAGTGCTTGGAGTGGTGCTTATTGTCTGGTGGAGAATTTATTGGGTCACATTTCAGTCCGACAGGGGTTCTTCAGAAGCTCAAAGCCAAGCCAACTATTAGCTGGGTCTCAGGGTATTGCACTCTGCCTTCACTTGTTTATATGGTGAGACAGATATTAACTCTGCCCCTCAGCCCCCAAAACACTATCTGATGTTTGAATTGGAGGTGGAATTTTGCTGACTTCCAATGATAAATTCTCAAAGCCATTTTTGGGGTCATATTGTGGTTGCTGAGCCTTGCTGTTAGTGGTGTGTGAGAAGGTGCATGGCTCTTTCATTGGAAGCTTTCTGTGTGTTTGGCCCTAGACACAGTGATGTGGAAGGATACATTTCTCCACTCTCCTGTCCCACAGCCTCTGGACAGCCTGCTTGGATGGCCTTGTCAATGTCACCGACAGATGTGCCTGGAAATTTCCACCCTTATTTATTCCTGTTTCACTCTCCTCATCACTTTACCTTGTTTGCCCTCTCTTTCCTCACTGTTTTTTCTCTCTCTGATCTATCTCCTCTACTCTGAATGACCTCTCTTCTGGCATGATGTGTGTGTATTTGTGTGATCACATAAAATGTTAGTGTGTTAAATGAGCTGGAACCAGAGAGTGGAAAGGTAAGCACTGCAACGTGCAGGTGTGAGTGTATGTTGACGGATAATCTGTTTAGATATTTAGTTGGTATAAAATGTATTTGAGTATTCAATGTTACATTTGTGTGTGTATACAGTGCCTTGCAAAAGTATTCAGACTCCTGACCAATTATCACATATTGCTGAATTACAAATGGCGCAATGAAATGAAAAACAAAACTGAAATATCTTTCTTGCATAAGTATTCAACCCCTGTGCTGTGGAAGCTGCCAGGTTACACCAATGAGAGAATTTGCACTAATGACGACACAGTCATTTTACCATTGGCATTAGGTCTGAAATGATTAGTCAATGTTATCGACGACGTTCAACAATAAAAAATTGTTGACAAAAATGTCCGTTGTTGAATATTCGTTTGATCTAATTTAATGTAACATTAGATCACTTTAAACTCTAATGATGAGAGCAGAACTGCAGTTCGCACCTGACCTAGGAGAGGAAGAATTACACAGTTCACAGTCCAGATGCACTCTAAACTTTCCAAACAGCTTCAGGTGATGTAGATCACAAAGCATGCTGGAATTATAATGCAAAAATATAAAGTAAGTAAATGCAGAAGAACTCTAGTTGTGGAATAAGTGGAGCTGGAGCTTCACTGAAGCAAAACGCTTTCTGCAACTAGATTATAACGTATTGGCTTGCAAATTATTGAATCATAATATATGTCACTGTGCATTTCTTATCTTGAAGAAAGTTGGCAATATGCAGCTTTATTAATATGAGAGAGATTGTTTTTTGGTGAGTTAAAGATAGACTGAAGTGAAAAGAAAGGTGAGAGAGGGTAGTATTCACCCCATTATACACTGCAACAAAATATGGATTTTGTTTTTGTTTTGGCTTGTTTTCCAGTATAAATATGTAAAACTCTTTTAAAACAACTTTTGTTTTAAAAGAGTTTTAAAAATTATACTGCAGAAGAAAACATTGTTATCTTAAAATGTTGAATATTTTATTAAAAATACACATACTTTAAAATGTCTAGAAATCCTTTTAAAAAATATGCATTCACCTGAGAAGCAACATATAATATATTTAAACTTTCTTTTAGAGAATAGATCTTGAATATAAGGATATTTTGTCTTTACTGCACTCACAGAAGTATATCAAAGTAAAAAATACACTCCTATTCAAAATGCACTTTCTGTATATTTAAGATACACTATTAAATATGTTATATGTTGCTTCTCAATTAAATTGATCTTGTTTTAAGGATTTTTAGACATTTTTAAATGGAAAACAAGACAAAAACACTTGATAACAGTATGATTATTTGCAGAGAATTTCTTTACTGAATTAACCTTATAAAAAAGTATTTTTTCTCCTTTAATTCAGTGAATGTCATTTAGAGATATTTTTAAAAGATATTTTTTTTCCCCTCTGTATTATTAGTAAGCACGTTTTATTCAACATTTTAAGTCGGGGCACAAGCTGATTAATCGTTACAATAATTGCCGAATAGTTGAATAATTGTTCTAATAATCGTTAGGTTAATCGTTTATCAAAATAATCGTTAGTTGCAGCCCTAATTGGCATCCACCTGTGAATCATTAAAGTTGCAATAACATTTTCTGGATAAAAATCGCATTGTTGAAGGATCATTGGTCAGGCTGTGAATCTGAAGGAAAATGACCAAAGAGCATTCCCCAGAAGTTAGAGATAAAGTAATAAAAATGCATGGATTAGGAAAAGGGAACAATATAATATCCAAATGTTTGAATATCCCAGTGATCACAGTTTGATCAATAATCAGGAAGTGGAAGCTGTACCACACCACCCAGGCACTGCCAAGAAAAGGCCTTCCCTCAAAACTCAGCGCTCTAACAAAAAGGAGTCTTGTGAGAAGAGCCACAGAGAGGCCAACAATCACTTTGAAGAAGCTACAGAGTTCAGTGGAGTAATGGTGCACCAGTCAACCATATCATGAACACAGCATATTGCTGGCCTGTATGGGAGGGTGGCAAGAAGCCATTACTCAAAAAGTAGCATCTGAAAGCACGTCTGGAGTTTACCAGAAAGCATGTGAGTGACCCAGCTGTGATGTGGGAGAAGGTTTTGTGGTCAGTTGAGACCAAGTTAGCGCTTTTTTGTCCAAAACTTAAATCGCTGTGTGTGGCGGAAACCTTAACACTTCCTATGCCTCAAGGCACACCATCCCTACAGTGAAGTATGGTGGTGGCAATATCATGCTGTGAGGATGCTTCTCATCATTAGGGACTGGACATCTTGTTAGAATTAAAGGAAGAATGGATGGAGCAAAATATAGGGAAATACTGCAAGAGAACCTGCTTCAGTCCGCTAAAAAAACTGAAGCTTGGGAGGACATTCACCTTTCAGCAGGACAATGATCCCAAGCAAAGGCCAAAGCAACATCGGAGTGGCTCAAGAACAAAAAGATAAATGTCCTACAGTGGCCCAGTCAAAGTACTGATATCAATCCTTTTGAGAATCTGTGGCATCCAACCAACCTGAACAACCTGGAGCAAAACTGCAGAGAAGAACGGGCAAAGAGCATATGTGTGCAAAGCTGGTACATATGTACCATTTGTAATTCGGTAATACGAGAGAATTGGTCAGGGGTCTGAATACTATTGCAAGGCACTGTATATATGTGCATTTTCTTTCTCTTTCTGAATTAATAACTCACTGACCAAGGTGACACCTTATTATATGTGCTCTTTACATTTAGTGCTCTTTACAGTGTGGCTTTTATAGCCATTCTTGGTCATATGTTTAAGACAAACCATCCATCATAATTAAATAGAGGTTTCAACCTTTGTTCTTTCATCACCCTGTAACCAAACCAAGCCAGTCAGATCTCTAGCTCTGCCCAATCCTGAGAGACCCAGTGAAACATTTCTTGTTGAAAAGAGAGCACATCCTTTCTACATGCACAGCTGATTGAGCCACACGTTCCATCTCAGCTTCTGAGAGCCCCATAAAGGCTAATTCCACTCAACACGGTTGTTGAGTTTTGGATATGATTGTTAAAGGAATAGTCCATCCCAAATGAAAATTCTGTCACTATAAACAGATAATGTAAATAATTTACATAGCCCAAATCAGTATGGTGACACATCAAAAACATAAAACCTCATTGGTATGGCCTGTACATGAGACTGAAGCACCAGAAAGCAGTTTATTGCAGGAAAACGGCTTAAGGACCAGTCGTGTTCACATTCTTTGTGTAAGCAGCATACTCTTTACCCTCAAATAACATGTGGATTGGTCAGTAAGAAGTGATGTAATCTCTCCGCAATGGTGGTGTAAACAATGAACGTATCTGAGGAGGACTCTTTTTGTTTTTTGTTGCATTGCTTTATTTCCAGATGTCCCACAGATGTTGCTGTTTGTTTGCTCAACTTTTCTTAACGGCCTGCTGCAACATTGCACTGCAATTGTAGTGTTTCCCTCTTACGTCATACGTCAGGATTCCCCAGGTGCCCTTGAATACATACGTACATGTACACTCTTCAAAAACCTATATGAACATTCCTTATGCATTTACATAGCCACAATGCAGCTTATGTTTCTTTGTTGTTTTGCTTTGAAAAGATACTTGAGGAAAGTTTATATGGTTACACATGGTGATTTAATAATGTACATAAACCATTTTTGATTTTGATTCAGAAAAAAACTAAACAAATCCTATATTGTGATACATTGATGTTAACATGATATAAAATAACTCATTGGTCATATTGCCCACCTCTATTTCTCAACATTCCAAATCCAACTGCCTATTTAAACATGTTAGTGTGTGTATTTTTTTTTTTGTTGGGGCAGTGTGAGATAGCCTTTAGAGAGAGTGCATGTGTGGGTTTTTGGTAGCTGTGTGCTTGCAGATCTTCGGTTCAGTCGTTGCATTGAAGCTGCTATGACACCTCCTGCACTCCCTGCCATTGGTCTTCTCCTCACTGCTTCTCCACAACGCTATTCAGCCCTAGAGCACCATTATGGTGAATGATGGAGAACGCAGCACTGAAATAAATTAAGTCGCTGTAAATCACACTGGGATGTGTTGGTGGATCTCAGCGCTTGAGCGCTGCTGAGTTCTGTTGGAGATCATTGATTTCTGAGGGTCTGTAATTGGGGAAGTGGAGTTAATGGAATGTGCTGGAATGAAAACCTGGTCAAAGGAGGTGGTTAAAGATGACGTGCAGTGTTATGGTCAAGGGTTATTCATTGTCATAGTTTTTGTTTGAACATTTCTGTCTTTAATATCTGATTTTGGTGTGTGGAGGGTTACCTCTGTTTGCCAGTTTGCGGTCCATTTTTGTGATGTAGTCATCCTTTATTTTTAATTATGTGATAGTGTAAGTTGACGTCTCTGTAAGTGATCACATGACCTCACATGAGATCAGTCTCAATGACCTTTTTGGTAGGCCAGTTTTGTGGTCACTCTAATCATGTACGAGTATGAGAGCAATGTTAAAGATGCCATTAGATGTCATTCGCATTTAATCCTTAGTAGCAGTAATGCTAGAGTTTAGAGTTTCTGATCTTCAAATTCATTGATTTGTTTTTCATCACTCAAAACTGTTAAAAAATAAATATATAAATAAATAACAGGATGGATAACACCTATATTTTGAACTGAATTGTTTTCTGTATTAGATCTTACACAAGCATTCTTTCACAGCAAATATGTAAATATAGAGAGAGATCTAATACCTTTGAAAAGGCTGAAAAATACACAACAATGATGATCACTCCTCTTTGTTTTATTCTCCCTCTCCACTTCAACACCTCAAGGGTCAAGCAGCTTTATGACCCATGGTTGTGCTGCAGTGCCCTTGAGCAAGTTATTTATGAAGATGTCTAGTTGTTAATTTGTTTTTTCATGACCTTAAAAACAAAGTGGAAATACTGTCATTAACCTCCTCATCTAATTTAAAACCCTAATGATTTTGTTTTTTCAGTGGTTCACAAAAGGACTGAACAAACAGATTTTTCCAAGGTGGGACACCTGGCAAGACCCCAGGTTTTAATATACTGTACCCAAGCGTGGATGAGATTTGAGAGCTACGAATGAGGGGAAGATATACCAATACTTTTGTTCCATTTATAGAGATTTTGTTATGCTTTGGAAAAGAGCAGCTTTGGCATTCTGCAAAACATCTCCTTTTGTGTACCACTGAAAAGTCATAGGGGTTTGGAACAGCATGAGGAAGTAGGGTTGCACGGTTTACCAGTGCTATGGTAGTACTGCCTATGTATGCATAACATCTTTTGTGTACCACTGAAAAGTCATAGGGGTTTGGAACAGCATGAGGAAGTAGGGTTGCACGGTATACCAGTGCTATGGTAGTACTGCGTATGTATATGTGGTAAATATTATTCTAGCTAAAACCTATAATGTAGTCTTTTTGAGTGGTGTCTCTTTCACGCAGTACCCTTTAAGAGCACAAAATACTGTTTAGAATTTGCCCCTTATATGGTGTTGTTTATTTTTTAAAGTGTGGTTTTTCCATGGTTCAAACATGCACGTCTGAATCAGCATGTTAAATTGTCGTTCTATCTCTTAATGGATAATATGGATTTAATGAAAACTTTGGAGAGTGAGAAGCTTTTTATAAAAACACAATTCACATAGCGAGATTTGGAATTATTCTGGGTTTTGCCTGATGAGACAGGGAAAACCCATCTGCTGTGAATGTCGACAGAAATTTCAAGTCAAATGTGGAAACACCAGCAACCTTATTATACACCTTCGGACACATCCGACTGCTTCTGCAGAATACACATGAGTTAGTGCCACTTAATTTAAAAGTTATTATGCTTAACCTTTACAGATTTACTGTTTTTTTAAATAAATCAAAAAATCGAATGTTGTACTTGTTACAAATGCATGGTGACGGTAACTTCGCACTTATGATCAGATCGGTTTGATCACGCCCCTGAGACGTGCAATCACAGCGGTGTGCAATCTGCATTCACACTGCTGTTTACCAGGAGAGAGGGGCTGAAGCGATTGAAATAATTAAACAGCTGCTCAAAATAGTCTTTTTAATGTCACAGTATCTTTATTTGTGTTACCAACATTCAAATATTACAGAAGTAATGGAATAATTCTTTAAATGGTTGCCATTTTTTTATTATTATTAATTTTATTTACATCAAACTAAGAATGTAGGCTAATAAGTAACCAGTTAGTCCTTTTGAGCTTTCTCCTAATTCATCCATCATGTATTTTCACCACTTCCAGAGCAACAAGTGGAATGGCTAGTTTCTAAGAGCACCTTTGTTATGAAAAAATCTGAATCCAATGCAGCATTGCAACTAGATTTTGTAGATTTGAGAAGTATTATATTGTATTTTTATAAATTGTTAAGAATTAACTCAATATCATGTGGTATTGTGATACTCTTTGGTGTTGTGATACTTTAGCTGGTATTGTTTCGTAAGATATGATTATGGTGTAGTGACATCCCTATGAGGTAGAATGACATTCCTTCAATTCATAACTTTAACCTGGACATAAGAAGGGCAGAGATGGGTCAGCTACTGCTCATTTCTGGGCTTCAGAAATTAAAACTTGGTTTCTTTTTTGTTTGACTTTTTCTCCATTTCCTTGGAACTCCATTTTGTAATTTTGTGAGGTTCTTTTTCAAGCTTATTCATATTTTAAGGAATTTGCTTCTGCACAAATAATTGTACCTAAATTCTCCAGGGCATGTCTTCCTGCATATCTCATCTACATTTTCTGATAAGCTCCAACTTCTCTGCCCCTGAGTGGAGAGGGAAAAAATAAATAAAACTCTAGTTTCGCACCAGTCGAAGGCTCTAAACAACTTTTTTTTTTTCTTCTCTTTTTTTTTGCATTGATACTTTCAGAATTTATTTAATACTGAATTCACCCAAAAAAATCATCCCAGAAAATGTGAAAAAAAAAAGGCCACATTTTTCTGGTCCTGGGTATGTGTGATTTTTGTTCTAATCACATCCACATCAAATTTGACCTATTGACACTGGTTGATCTCATGTCTCAGAGGCAGATATGTGTAAAAGCTGTGCCCACTGCTGAGGATTAAGACAGTATTTGTCAGGATAAGAAGATTAAATGGAAATAGGATCGCTTCTCTGCTTTATCTCCTCTGCGTGCTTTCTTTTGTAGCAGAGATGATAAAATGCCTTCTGAGAGGATAAGTGTTTCTTCAGGGATGCGAGAGGCCTCCGTCTGCCGTATTTTTCTTGTGGTGATGTCTTTCTATCAGCCTTAGTATTTAAACTTATTCTTTCTTTCATGTTCAGGTATTCTCACTGATGAATTTAAAATGTTTTATGAGTGCTCCTTACTATCCCCCCTCACATGATTTATGATAAGATTTATCTGGAGTTTTTCCCTTCATTCTTAATAATTTTCAGTCTTGCTTTGCTTTTTCATCCTACGTCTTTCTCTCCATCTCGTGGGTCGTAGTTCCAGGTATAATTAAGTCATTCACTGTCATTAAATTGGCCACCATGTTATGCTACGCCCCCCTCCCCCTGCTTTGTGTCGATCTCGCCCATGTGGCCTGCAAATTGGGAGAAACGCTTGGCTTATAAAATGTCATTGAGATTGCAGCATCTTAAAAGGGTATTTCACTTATTGCTTCTCTCCTCCCTCCACTCATCCTTTTTTTTGTTTTTCTTTTCTTGAGATATGCCCATGATTCTGACTATTGCCAGCCCAGCCCTCCACAATCTCCAATATGATAATTTTTTAATCTTTTCCCCTGTCATTGCACATGGAGCACTGTCATGTTTCACGGGTCTCTCACGACTCCCTGCCGGAGCGATGAGTCACAGCCATTCATAGTCCATTGCCAGTCACATCCTGACCATACGCTCACCACTGCTACCTGGTTTGTAATTGTCAACTGTTTTTTTTATGGTCAATGACATTACTGATCATTTTTATGTTCAAATATGTGATTACCAATATGCAATACCAATATGTTTTTTTTTTTTGACAATTATAAGTAAATGAATACAATTTTGACTACTATGGTAACACATGTTATGAATACAACTATTAATATTTTAATAAGAATTGTATTGATATTTCATGCTGTTATTTTTGCAAAGTTGTTTGGCACTCTGAATTTGTGTGTGTGTGTGTGTGTGTGAGCGTGTATTTATCACTTTGTGGGGACCAAATGTCCCCATAAGGATAGTAAAACCTGAAATTTTTGACCTTGTGGGGACATTTTACATAAAACATGGAAACCAAACATGTGTGTGTGTGCGTGCGTGCGTGCATATATATATATATATACCGTAATTTCGGGACTATAAGCCGCAACTTTTTTCCCACGCTTTGAACCTCGCGGCTTAAACAACGATGCTGCTAATATATGGATTTTTCCCGCTTTCAAATTTTATTTAAAAAGAAAGAAAAAACATTCTGTGACGTGCTCAGTTTTTTGGCGGCATGAAGCTTTTATTAGACCAATGAAATTGCCGAACAGGTTAAGGTCAAACAACTTTTTTGTTTACTGTTTAGATTAAATCGAGCACGCTCAAACTTCCCATCATTCTGATTACGGTAGTAATTTTGTCACCCTCAAGACACGGAGAAATGCATATGATGCAGCTTTCAAGTTGAATGCGATTGATCTGGCTGTTGGAAAAGTATATAGAGCTGCTGCACGGGAGACGTTGGAAACAGCAGCGTGATGAATTGACAACTAAATCTGAGGCTATTCAACTCCGACACCGAAGGAGATGACTTCAATGGTTTCATGTGCACAAGAGGAGGAAGATAGTGACCAATGACTTTCTTGCTAGGCTACTGTTTACTGCTAATTTTTTATTTTTTGTTACAAGCCGTGTGTGGCAGCGGGGGCGTGGTCAAGCGCCCGTCTGGGAGAGAAAAGCGGTAAGGGCGCTTACACCTGAGCTAATGTCTAACACCTGTGTCTAATTTCAGTAAGCGTGGGGAGAGCGGCATAAAAAGGCAGCAGAGAGAGTGAGTGAGTGAGTGAGTGACAGACAGACACACACACGTCAGTCTAGTGTTGGCGCATAGAAGTCCAAGAATCGAAAAACTTACATTGCTGTGGCCATTAAAAGTCTTACCTGGAACGTCAAGTGCCCTGCTTCACGTGTCCTTCTTGGGAAAAGTGTCACCCTGGCACCAGTGTGACAGTTTTCAGCACTTGATGTAAGCGCCCTTACCGCTTTTCTCTCCCAGACGGGCGCTTGACCACGCCCCCGCTGCCACACCGTGTTTCGTTAAAGCCTATTTATTTTTGTTACAAGCCGTGTTTCGTTAAAGCCTGTGTAAAGTTCATTTGTTTCAATGTACCGGTAGGCACCTGCGGCTTATAGACAGGTGCGGCTTATTTATGTTCAAAATAATATTTTTTTGAAAATTCAGTGGGTGCGGCTTATATTCAGGTGCGCTCAATAGTCCGGAAATTACGGTATACATACACACACACACACTGATGAGCCAAAATATTGACCACCTGCCTTATACGCTGTTGGTCCTCTGCGTGCCACCAAAACAGTGAAGACACGCCAAGGCATGGAATCCACAAGACCCATGACAGAGACCTGTGGGATCTGGCACCAGGACATTAGCACCAGATCCTTCAAGTCCTGTAAGTTGTGAGGTCGAGCTACCGTGGATCTGACTTTTTGATCCGGCACATACCACAGATGCTCAATCGGATTGAGATCTAGGGAATTTTGAGGCCAGGGCAACACCTTGAACTCTCAGTCATGTTCCTCAAACCATTCCTGAAAAAAAATATATATATATATATATATATATATATATATATATATATATATATATATATATATATGTATATGTATATGTGTATGTATGTAGTGTATGTGTGTGTGAAAGCGATTATCCATCTATATATATTTTGTTTGCTTCTGCACATGCCAGATGACAGTCAGTGGACAACCAAATTAATAAAGGGGTAGATGGTGTTTGTCTGGTTCCTACCTGCTCTTACAGAGCAGGAAGCTAATATAAGTGATTTCAGCTGTCTCCAGTGCTGTCAAACAGTTAGCCAGTCAGAACACTCTCCACAGGCTAAGGGAATTTAGCCAATCTACTAGCACCCTGCACAAGAGACGATTCACTGGAGAGGTGGGTTATGAGAAATTTTGTGTAAATGAATGGACCATAGAGTAAAATATTTCACTGCTTATTTTATACTGCATAGTATAAAGTACTGCCTACTCTTTTTTTTTTTTTTTTTTTTTTTAAATAGTGTGTGAAATACTTTGCATAATGCAATGATAAACATTTCAAAGAGTAGCATGCTATATTGTTGGCACAAGGTCTCATTATATTTGACCTGATTACAAACATGTTAAATTCAGCAAGTGGTGTCCAGTTGTAAAAGAATTAAAACAATCTAGTTACATCATAAACATTTAGTAGTCAGCTCATATATTGAGTCAGGAGTCAGAGATTTCACCTGATATTACTCCCATTTCATTCATCACACTAGAAATTAAAGGTCAAGGTGACCTTGCTGCAAGTGCACTACACTGTGCACTGCCGTTTTCTTCACATTTTTGCAAATGTAGTAGGTCATCCGGGGTATTCTATGCATACAGAAAATTGGCATACTGTGCATAGTAAACAGACTTCTGTACATACTGCAGAAAAAAGAAAATTATGTTAGTATGCTGTTCTGAATAAGTCTTTTGCATATAGTGGGAGCAAGCAAAGAATCATGGAGGAAATAGAGGAGTTCTGGGGTTGGGAGTGGAGGGTAGAGTTTGGAGATTGTTGGTACTGGGATTCTTCCAGGAATGATAGCCATGCTTTTAGTTTCTCTATCAATATTGAATCAGTCAGTGTAGAGTGGCTCTCACTGGGACTTTGACACTCTGCAGAGGTTGGTTTGTGGAGAAGATGAGAACAGTAATGTTGAACTTAAATGTTAACTAATTGTTTACTTGAAATGCCTTTGTGGTTGTGCCAATGGCATTCCCCATGTTAAACACCAGAATGCTTATCAATGTCCATTATGTATGCTTATCAATGTCCATGTGCAGGTGTGTGTTGATGTCTCTGGGTTTTGTGAGAAATCTTCGATGTCTCTCTGAGTTCCATTAAACATTAAACTCTCAATCTGCAACAGCAAGAACAAAGGAGTCTTCCTGTGTGCTTCATCTGTTGTCTTTTGTGCCCACCTTCCTTGTTCTCTCTCCCTCTATGCATATCTCCCTTTCCTTTTCACAGTATCATTCTCTCCCCACATGTGCTTGTTTTCTTTAGGCCTCCTGTTGTGCAAGACCAGCCACTGAATAAAGCCACTGCACAAATGCACAGCAGCACATAACTCCTGATGCACGCTGGTTATTGCAATGATGATCAACAAGTCGGTGCGTTGTCTGAACAACTATTCTACTGATTGTTCTTAAGGAAGCCCTATATAAAGACTTGTTTTGGGTTCATCTGACCCCGTTTGGAAAAGTTTTTGAGATGGTGTTTACATGCGAAGCATTTAAGAATTGAATGAATCAATAGAATTGATTCAATCAATGTAAATTGCTAAGGAGAAAAGAAAAGACATTTGCAAAAAATGTGGGTAAAATTATTACCCCCTTTGCTTCATTGATGTCTGTTCTAAGGAATTTTACACAGTTTAAGAGCCATTTTAACGGATTCACAGGGTAATGTGGTTACCTATGTTTAACGTAGGTCATTGGTTTGATTGGGAACTGGCAATTACACTTGTCAGAGCAGTAAATCACAAGTTCAATTATTTTATTTGCAAAATGAATGCATCATTTTCTGAAATGTCTCAATAAATTGGCCTATGCACTTAAATTACATTATTTATGAAAAATAGTACCTTGATACAGTGCATCCGGAAAGTATTCACAGCGCTTCACTTTTTCCACATTTTGTATATTACAGCCTTATTCCAAAATAGATTAATGTAATTATTTCCCTCAAAATTCTACAAACAATACCCCATAATGACAACATGAAAGAAGTTTGTTTGAAATCTTTGGAAATGTATTAAAAATAAAAAACACATGTACATAAGTATTCACAGCCTTTGCCATTACACTCAAAATCTTGTTTCCACTGTCCTTGAGATGTTTCTACAACTTGATTGGAGTCCACCTGTGGTAAATTCAGTTGATTGGACATGATTTGGGAAGGCACACACCTGTCTATATAAGGTGCCACAGTGGTCAGAGCACTCTGGACCTCAGACTGGGGTGAAGGTTCTTCTTCCAACAGGCCAACGACCCCAAGCACACAGCCAAGATAACAAAGGAATGGTAACGAGACAACTCTGTGAATGTCCTTGAGTGGCCCAGCCAGAGCCCAGACTTGAACCTGATTGAACATCTCTGGAGAGATCAGAAAATGGCTGTGCACCGACGCTCCCCATCTAACCTTATGGAGCTTGAGAGGTCCTGCAAAGAAGAATGGGAGAAATTGCCCAAAAATAGGTATGCCAAGCTTGTAGCATCATACTCAAAAGGACTTGAGGTTGTAATTGGTGCCAAAAGTACTTCAACAAAGTATTGAGCAAAGGCTGTGAATACTTATGTTCATGTGATTTTTGTCATTTTTTTATTTGTAATAAATTTCAATTTGCAAAGATTTCAAACAAACGTCTTTCACGTTGTCATTATGGGGTATTGTAATCCATTTTGGAATGTCGTATGTTTATAACTACCCATGACACTGCAAAAAGATGATCTTTCAGAACAGTGTTTATTTTTTTTATTTTTTTTTGTGGAGAGCAAGTACAAATGTCAAATTGGCCAATGGGTGAGAATAAATGAGAATAATCTCTGAGAAAGCATGAGAAAGTTCTTCTGAAACTTAATGATTTTGTTAGTTTGGCAAAATGTTCAATCTTAAATTGGTTTGACCATTTAAAAAAGCCTCTTAACTATGTATGGAAAGCATAGTTCATTTTTGTTCTCAGTAATTCAAGCATTCTCAGAAAATTTAATAGATTTTACTGTTGAAGGGGTGGATTTATCCCTGTCTCTTCAGCCTATTGATGAGTTGAATACATTTACTAGTAATTGTTATAATCAAAAGGTAAAGTTTTTTTAGTCATGTGTATTTATTCCGGTTATGTTATAATTATTCATCAAATCACTTTGTCACTCAACCATGTACACAAGTGCAACAGTGGGTGAAAGTGTTGGGTGCAGTTCCGAGCAACATAGCAGTCATGACAGTGATGAGACATATACAAATTTACAATAAACATCAGATTTACACAACACAATATACAAATAATAACATACAATGTACAGTATATAATACACACAATATAGAATACACAGTATACAATAAAAAAATGTATATATAAAACATACAGTAGGTTGTATTGTGTTGTATTGACATTTAGGCTGTCAGTTGATAGTCAGTTGCCAGTTTGTTGTTAAGAGAGAATATAATTTGTGACAGTCCATTGTGAGATTAATGAAGTGCAATGCTGATGTATATTGATCGTGAGGGATCAAGTGTTCAAAGGTCTGATTGCCTGGGTGAGGAAGCTGTCATGGAGTTGGCTGGTGCAGGTCATGATGCTGCTATACCGCCTGCCTGATGGTAGCCGTGCGAGCAGCCCATGGCTGAATCCTCTGGTGATCCTCTGAGCTTTTTTCACACATTGCCTGGTATAGCTGACCTGGAGGGTGGGAAGCTTACCTCCGATGATGTGTCTGGAAGTTCGCACCACCCTTTGCAGGGCTTTGCGTTTGTGGGCGGTGCTATTGCCGTACCAGGTTCATTCCAAACATTCTCAGCCGTCTCAGGAAGAAGAGGCGCTGGTGAGCCTTCTTCACAATGGCCTCAGTGTGGACGGACCATGTGAGTTTCTTAGTGATGTGGACACTGAGGAACTTGAAGCTGCTGACTCTCTCCACTGGTGCTCCATTGATGGTGATGGGTCTGTGTTATCTGTCTTTTCTCCTGAAGTCCACCACAAGCTCTTTGGTTTTACTGATGTTGAGGGAGAGGTTGTGCTCCTGACACCAGCCTGTCAGAGTGTGCACCACCTCTCTGTAGGATGTATCATCATTGTCAGTGTTCAGACCTAACACCGTCGTATCATCGTATCAAACCTAATGATGGCATTGGAGCTGTGTGTTGCCACACAGTCATGTGTGTACAGGGAATATAGTATATTTCGGGTCATTTGGGTATTTTTCCTCTGAGGTGTGACTGAGTGTCTGACCCAGGTCAGGAATGCCGTTAACAGTGCTTACTCATTTAGCACGGCTCCCAGAGAGTGGATACACATGTGAGTTTTAACCATTTCATTGATCACTTATTCAGTTATGTAAGAGTTTAATTGTGTTTATGTTTAAGGTCATTAATTGCTGAAACAAATACATTCTAATATATTCACAAAAATATATATCTGTTATAATTATTACATAATAAATCACCTCTTCTATAAACATTTCATTCTATTTTATTTAAATCATTAGTAATTGAATGAGATTTTAGTTATGATCTTATTATTATCCATGTTTTTATATGGTTCGTAAAATTGCATACAACATATCTACCTCGTGTAATCATTGAACTGAAACACCGAATTATGATTTTATTGTCATATTGGGTGACTATGTGCCTTTTTAGGCCGTGTGTGTGTGTGTGTGTGTGTGTGTGTGTGTGTGTGTGTGTGTGTGCTCTCTTTGTCTTTCTCCTTGCTCTGTCCTAATTTCCCAGAGATTGTGTGGCGGCTCTGCATTCCACCAAAGATTATGGAGAATTCATCCCATCCTAGTGGAGATAGCACCTACCCATTGCAATGTCTAACTCATTCAGTGTTTGGATTGTTTATGGTGCGCTATCTGTAACACCAATGATGGGAACTTGATTAATTTTATGTCTAACTAATTATTGTTTGCACAAAGGTGGAAACAGACCATATTTGTAAAGTGCTAAAATGTTTGAAGTGACCTACCAGAATTTTAGAAAGTGTTGTACTGTGACACCTCTATATTCAATTTGCATATAACTATAATTGCTTGTGAATGTTTTTGAATGGGTGCTTTTTATTTTTGTCATGTGTTTCTTTCTCTTTTGGGGTTCTTTTTCTTCTCCTCCTTTCTTTCTGAACCCCATTGACTTGTGATTCTTATTGGAACCGCAGAGAACATTCAGTAAACTCTCTCTCAATTTTTTATTCAAGTTTTTATTCCTCAATATTCATATTGGGGACCCAGCTGTTACCTCCTACACTGCATATTCTTGCTGTCAGATTCAGTTACTATTTTAATTGATTTATTTAAAACCATTTAATAAATTTTTTGTCTTTGTTTTACAAATAGGCCTATATGTTAAAATAGGATTCCAGCGGATCCTTAAGTCTTAAAAGGCATTGAATTTATTCATCTGAAAATAAGGCCTTGATTGATATTAAAATCATTCTGTCAAAAGTCTTAAAAATGCCAAGACATGGGAAGTAGGATTTTATTAATAGTTTTTTTTTTTTCTGATGTTGCAATTTAAAATCTAAAAATAATCTGTAACATCTATTTTTTTTTTATATAATTACGGAATGCTTCCCGCATTAATGTCAAGCAGATCAGGATAGTGGAACTAACAACACTCATATTTTATTTGCGGCCGCGATGCTCAGAGCAGATGCACTTTCTGCTACATAACAGCGACATGGTGAAGTGAAAATTCAAAGAATATTGGCTATTTAACAGTGATGGGCAGTAGCTTCGCTACAAATACTACATTTCTGAGTAGCGAGGTGGTAGCTTTGCTAGTTTCTAAATCAAGTAGCTTGTCAGTAGCAAAGCTTTATTTTTGATTAGGTAGGTAGCTTTAACAAAATCTACACCGCTACATCATACATCACATCAATGTTTACTATCGGCAGTTTTGAATTGGAACTAAAGATATCTGACTCATCTGAGTCGATTCTTTACAATTAATTGGTCAAATGTGGTAGCAAAGAGGTCTGAATCGGTTTGCAATTTAACCTGAATGACTCCAAAAGCTCACACACGTGCTGCTGAACTGCTGATCTCACTTGATAACAAGAGATCATTTGAAAAATATGTCAAATTAAGATAACACTGGTTGCAGTGGATCTACAATCAATGGAAACCAAACCTGCAAATGTGTCCTATTGTTTGCCAGTGATGAAGGTCTTTAACATGTTCAACATATGTTCAGCTTGTGAACAGCACTGCAGGTAGATCGTCTATCTATTTAGGCTGTCTCAATTGCTTCTGTCTCTTTATGTAATCTCAGACTGACACAATGTTCAGTGGGGGGCTTTGAGGGCGGCCATGACATCCCTGTTCTTCTATTCTTATCTCTTCTATTTGCAAAAGTCAAGTTTGGGAGCCTAACATTTATATTTCCTATTGACACACTAAAGCTAATGATATAAATAACCATCTTAAAAAAAATGCTTTTGTGAAGTATCTTATGTATTAAGACTGTTGCACAGTTCAGTAGTTCTCAGCCAATTGTGTATTTTTACTGATGATTCATGGTTATGTCGTTTAATGTTAGTGTGTTCCACTCTAGAAAGTGTTACATAGATCGTACATTTTTCACTGGACCAAAAAAGTCATGTTTTATGTCACAATAAACATTTGGGCAAAATTGTCCATAACCCTAAGTAATTGATGTATTTTTCTTCAATTTGGGTTATTGTACAGTTGGTCTTAAATTTAATTCCGAGGTGCATTAAAAAGTCTTAAATCTAACTTGCCTTATGCTGTAGGAAATCTGTAAAAATACATTAAAATCTGCAGCAAAGCTTCAAATGCATCCTGTCTGACCTGGATATGAACCCGGGCCACTGAATGTACTGCCAGTAGGATTAACCACTGGACTAGTGTCCCAGTACTATTTGTCTGTCACTTGGTTGATTTTCAGGTTAACCAAGTCATTTTTCATTCTTAAGAAATAAAAGCAATTGAAAATATATTATTGACACACATTAATATTGCAATTAAAATAATTCCACTTGCGATTTACTGCGCCGACAAGTGTAATCGCCAGTTTCCATCTGAACCAATGTCCCACGGTAACTTGGAAAACCAGATCTTAAACTGTGTCATATTCGTTAGAACAGACATCAATGAAACAAAGTGGGTTAATAATTATACCAGCATTTATTTTTTTTATTATGTGCAAAGCGTTTTTCTTTGCTCTTTGGCAATTCACATTGAGCGAATCCGCTGAAAAGGCAAGTGAAATTATTTACATGCACACACACATACCCAGTTAACACGATCCCCAGTTGATCCATAACACCGGCTCTGCTTTGCCCTAACAAAAAGGTGCGGGCTGGCGCTGTGGCGTCATTACGTACAAAAATGTCCCATTTCATTGGCTAGGCATTGACCAATAAAACGACTTAATTGAACCTACCCCCTTCAAACACTGGTCTTGCTGTCTCGCACAAGGATTTTACAAGTGCACAAGTGAGTTTTACTACAGGTTTTTTGTAATAGTTGCAAAAGTCAAGGTGTGAAGATTTAAAGTTGCAGTGTCAGATTTGAGAGGTTGTAAGTGCCGATTTGTGGATATACTGCGAAAATGAATTTAACTTCAAAAGTTAATGTGTAATGCAAGTTTTTGTCTGTAGTTGTATTTATATGAATGTCATTTTGCTAATTTTTTGACTACTAGTCTGCAATTGTGAATTCAGAACACTAGCTTTGAATTACAGTCTGTGAGTGCAGATTGCAATGTTCAACTTCAAAAATTGAGAAAAGTTCTCAAATCCAATATTTTGTCATATTGAAATTTAGAAATTGCTATTTAAATTGCTATTGCTATTATATTTTGCATAAAGAAAATTAAGTGAACTACTGGGACTATTAAGATTTTTTTTTGTGACAGTAAATTGTGACAGTATTTTCAGGACACTGAAGCACATTTTATTGCACAATTCAGATGATTGTAGCTCATTTGGAGGTTTTACTTTTACTATTCCCATTATTTTTAATGATGATTCTCATAAACATCTTTTTTCTATATTTATTTTTATAAAAATCATTGAAAATTAAATGCAGCACCAAGGGAGCACTACTACGATGTATAAATACCATTTAAATAATATAGGTTTTTTCACGTTGTGGTAATGAGAATATCATGATGACATAATGGGGAATAAAATGTACTGTCATAAAAATGTCACAATGTAAGATATCTTAATGGCCCTAAAAATAGCCTTTATTTTCTATATGCAAAATACACATTTCTATTTATGTCTTGTTGACTTTGGAGTAAAGTAAGACTGGGACATTTTCTGAACCGTTTTTTTTTTTTGAGAATCACCTCTGTGTGGCTCAGCTGTATTGCCCTTTCTCTGTATATGCATGTCTTCATAACTCATACTCTCTTTGCATTAGTCCAATTATTGGGATCAAATCTCCCAGCACAACATCATGCTTTACCTTTCACTCTTGCTTTCACCTTGTTTAAATACCCCTCCTGGATCTTTCTGCTGCTGGATCAGCAATTATAAATATTGTGTGACAGAATTGCCAGAGTCTCTCTGAAATTGGTCAAGGGGAGGGTTCTTATCTCTGCGTGGTTTGTCAATACCTATGCATCAGTACACACAGATATACAAAGCACTTCAGTGGTCTTCAGATTATGTCTAGGAGAGAAGAGTGCACTGCCTGAAACAGACACTTCGCAAATGAGAGAGTGCAAATATTGACTGCACCATGACGCATCTGAGCAAGAGTCATCTATCAATGCCTCACCACCTGTCCTCTCTGTCCTCATTACAGGTGTCTGAACACATGCTGAGATTCACACACTTCCACCCAAGACAAATCAACTAACTGACTGACCGATTTATCAAGCTCACCTAAGATTAGCTGCAGCTTCAAGAGACGTAAGTGTTTTTTTTATTGTTTTATTAACAGATTCTGTCACTGAAATGTTCCCTAATTTTCTTCTATGTAGAGATGCAAAATATATTTGTGTCCACATTGATATTGGCCATAATTGTGTGCGTTATTTTAAATAATTTCTGTAGCAGTTTGATTAGGTCGATATTGGAAGTACATTATATTGTATTAGACTTCTCAAAAAAAAAAAAATAATAATATGTGAAAACTTCAGTATTTTTGTTTATGAACATCAAAACGTTGAAGAGATTCCAGATGTTTATTAGACCTCAGGAATTCATTAAACATGTTTTTTTACACAAGTGAACCACATGGTAAGTTTCCATTTTATTTAAAGTTCAAGAAGTATACTCCGTTTAGGATTAAATCAAGATGTGTGATCTATTTGATCAGTTTCATTCTTCAGCGGACATTGGACTCCATTGAAAGACTTTCTTGTGACATTCCCCACTCCAGCTTAGTAGGTGGTGTTAACGCACCATAAACTAGATTGCCAACTGCCAGTAAAGATTACAAGAAGAAGAAATACTTTCTTGCCTGTGTCAACAATTTTGCATACGTGACTTTGGATCATGAGAAAAAGGTTTAAGTAAATAGAAAATATATAAACAGCAATGGTGCTAATATCTGAGTTCTTGTTGAATGCATTGTGAATGATGTCTTGTTCAGTACACAACAATATCATTTTAGCCGGATAGATGGATTGCGGCTACCCAGCCTCATTACTGGTTTACGTGACAACAGGGCGAGGTTGCTGCTAGCCAGCTAATTCTTCCTAACAGGCTGATTTAATGACTGTGATTCAGTTAGCTAGTTTCGTGTTTAACTTCAAACTGCTTAGGTTTTCTGCAACTTCTACCTGATTGGATCTAGATGTCGGACATATGCCAAATATCGAAAATTACTTAAGTTTATCATTTATGTAATTTTGATTTCATTTTATTTTTTCAATAAATGTCAATATCGTTTTATCGGCCAGTCCTAATATATAGTATTTTATATATAACATTTTTGCCATCACATCTGTTGTTTGCCATAACAAAACTATTGGCTATATATATCAGCCAGAATTTCTCTTATCAGTCCATCCCTGCTGTTTTTGGTGAAGGGAATGACTATTTTGAATAGTTTTGTTGTTGTTGATTTATCCCATATCAATTCTGAGACTCTTCGCTACTGATTTCCATCTTATTACACAAATCTGATGCAGAAATAATTGTGTGAACCTTGTACATCACTCAGGCAAGTGATAATTTTCATCATATTTATTGTCATTTTCATTAGTGCCACACATATCAACACAATCTTCTCCTCTCACTTCTGAGAGGTGAAGCAAAGTCTTAATTCCACTACAGTGAACAAAACTCTCAAATGTGTTTGCTGCCATTTCCGTTGATTAGCTTTCCAAACTTTTTGACTGATCTGCAGTTTCTGTACAAACAGTGAAGTCTGAAAGACTTCATCCAGTCACTTTGCTCTCTCTGATGACTTTGGATCTCTATAAATCACAAGCTTTGAAAGTCACAATTTATTAAGCCAACCTGGGATTTTGAATTCAGACAGAGAGAATATATTCTTTGACTTTTCTCTGAGTATACTTTTTATGTGTGCCTTTTAATTGCGTTTTGAGTTTCAGTGAAACTTGTGAGCTGGACTAATTTAAATGTATTTGACCCCAGAGCCATGAGGAGCTTTTATGTTTCAAAACACACACACACATACACTTCCTGGGCATGTTATGGGGCAAATCTCAGTGGAAAATACAAGCTCCCCAGGTCTTTGATGTGTTCCTTCTCTCATATCTCACCTCACCCACTCTCTGTCATTCTGAATAGGCAGCCACATTCCCACTAATTCACCTGTATAAATGTTATGGGCTGCATTCCTAAGAGAGACATAAAGAGACAATCTAAGCAGGGAATATCTGATGACTTTGTAAATATGCATTGAAAACTACCTTGATTTGATATTGTTTGCTCTGTTGAGATTGCATCAGTGTTCCTGTTTGAGATTGTTGAACTGTGCCATCGGCTGACTCTCTGTTCTTAGAACGTATTCACTGCTCCACTTCAGGTCAAAGACATTTTTAATGTGGCAGTTTAACCATAACAGCCTTTGAGTATTTGCCCTGGATCTCAAATAATGAGAATGACTTAGTTGTGACCGTAAAACAGGGCAAAGTGATGAGTTTTTGTGGTTGTCTCTTAAGGAGAGCTGCATACTGGTGTTTGTCATATGCTCCATCCATACTTTGAATAATAGCAATAACCCATCCATTGAAATCAGTATAAAAGAATTGATTGAAGCTGAATTGCTTTGATTGGAGAACTGGCAGAGAGAGCCGAGAGTATTGCTTTATAGAATCAGGTGTATTGTGCTATGGACGCTCGATATACACCCTGTCCCCCTCTGAACTCAGCTCAAACAAAAAAAAAAAACACTGCTTTGTCACAGTAATGACACTGGCCGATGTGATCGATGACTCTCTTACCCAATTGGAGAGCTGTAATTTTTTCCCTCCCCTGGCACTGATTTGATATGAGTTTAGACTGAGGCCTAGATGTTTAGCCTGAGTGTGCATTGTGATTTTTGTTTTACTCTTATGAAGGGCTTGATAAAGACAGATTTTCCAATTCATTACAATCCTCATTAGAAAGATCTGATATTGATTCTTAAAATACCAAGATAGCTATATAAATGTATTTCTTTTTACAGTGGATGCATGAATTTTATTTGATTTACTGTGAAGGAAATCTTTGGAGTTTCTCTGTGGAAATGATATCGTAAAATGCTAAATAGCTATTTAATATGTGTAAATTCCACCTCTCTTATTATGTTATCATAGATTGTTTTAGTATCTTGTAGACCAAAAATGTATGGAATTGTGTTATGTGAAAATAAAGTGATAGTGGAACACTTCACATTCACAATTAACGTCACGATCAGCCGATTATGTAATAATCAGCCCTGTTAAATTGGAACTAAAACATTGCCAAAGGAATCTAATTGGTATAGAATGGAGAGCTTGTGTATCTAATGAATTTGTGTTCCCAATGTTTTGTCTGCACTGAAAACGAGCACTGTTGTTGACAAGCACTCGAATCAGCCTATTTCTCCTAAATATGGTAATTGTAAAGACGTAATTACTATTTTTACTTTGTAAATAATATATACATAAATAATATTTAAAAACATTTTGTTTATTTGTTGTAGTGGCTCAGAAATCAGGTTCTGGAGTCAAAAATCCCAATAAATGTTTCCATAGACAAGCTCTTTGTTAACAATATATTTTTATCTTTTAAGGCAGCCTACCATGTTCTCTGAGCTTGTAAATTGTGGTTTATAAATTTTTTCAACTTCATATAGATGTAATTTCTGTTAAATAACCATTCTGTCCATGATCTTGAAGGGGAAAATCCACCAATCAGTGAATTGCGTCAAACAAATATCAACAAAAGAGCTATGAAGCGACGCTCACTCCTAAATTGAATTTTTTGCAATATTCTTCAAATATTTTATTCTATACTTATAATCTGCAACTTTAAATCAAGTTTTATATCTTTCAATCATTTTTATTTTGATTATGTCATTCGCAATGCTTCATGGAATTGTTCATTCCCTCTTAACAAACTGTAAGTGCACAGTCGTGTACCTTGGTCTTTTTGTCTGATTTTTAAATACTTTTTTAGCTTCAAATCAAAGTTTGTAATTTTGTGATTCACCTCAGGGCTGATGGGCTTGGTTCATGGCTTTGAACTCTTTTATGAAGGATTTTATGAAATCCCTAAGGGAAAAAAATTATAGGGGAAAATACTTTTGGAACCACAGACAGCGAAAAAAAAGAAGGGCAGACACTGTTGTACTCCATTAAAGCAATTTGATTTCAGACGTGTTTGTTATTGCTATGGTCCTTTGTAATAATCAGTACTATGCAAAAGTGATTTTTTTATTTTCAATAAAACTCTGACCTGAAGTTATCTATATCAAACAGGTATATTTGTAAAAATGTTAGGTTTCTGCCATGACAAATATTTTCTTGCTCACCCCCGAAGTATGTCTGGTGATGCAACAGTTTGAGAACAACTGCATTCGAATAATTTAAAGAACTGTGAGACTGATCCATACGTACATATAGTCAGTGATGTTCATGGAAATCACTTTTGGCTCCAGCAGTTTGCTCTGTGGGTATTTTTGTGTTTATTTGCTGATTTAGCCTCCCCACACTTTTTTTTATATTCGTGTTGCCTGTGAGTGGGTGTGCAATGTTGAGTTAGTGCAGACATGCATTTGCAAGTGGGCATGCCTGCTTACATGAATGATTCCTATTATTATGCATTGCACATTCTCTGTATTATGAATGTGTAAGAGAGTACGAATGCCTCAGTGTACTGCTCCATGAAGCAGCACGGTGACATGCCTAAAAGTGTGTGTGTGTGTGTGTGTGTGTGTGTGTGTGTGTGTGTGTGTGTGTGTGTGTATGAGGTCCCTGTGGTGCTATTGGCTCTGCCAGGAAGAGAATCGTGGCTCCTTAACCTTGCCCCTGTCTCCTTTCCTCCTGTCCTCCATCTAGCCCTGTGCCAATTAAGCTAGCACCTTGTCAACTCACAATACCTCCAGGGTCACCTTCCTCACCTAGCTAGAGAAACCCAGCACAAGAAGAAATGTTGCCTTCATTCAGGGCTTGGTCATCAAGGCACTAATATAATGGCATGTTTTATATATATATATATATATATATATATATATATATATATATATATATATATATATATATATATATATATATAAAATATTATTATTATTAAATTTTTTCAATTCAGACCTCCCCTGTGAAGGAAGGATTCATTATTCAGAGGGGCCATGCTTGTATAATTCTGTATGGCTGTATTTGTCTGTTGAGAGAGAGAGAGAGAGAGAGAGAGAGAGTGAGAGAGAGTGAGAGAGTGTAAAAAGGCGAGTTTGTACTTGTGGGGTCCTCCAGGACTTTTTTGTGCATGGTAGGATTGATCACTGAATGAATGGAGCATACTGGCAAGCACCTTCCACAGACCGATACAAAGTGAAAAGATAACCACAGAGAAATTGTGCCAAAGAATTTTTAATTGAAGCAGAGAGGCATTCTTGTTTTGGGGTGGATGGGAGTGCCTTAAACCCTGGCCAGGAAAATCGCCAAGGCAGAATAGAGAAAGTAGGGTCGCTCTCTTTCGTGCATTCAGATACACACATACGCCCCCCATAGCTTTTTCTCACACTTACACAATCAAACACACTGAATCCTCAGGTTCATAGAGGCAGCTTTTGGTACTGATTGGCCAGCCGTGACAGCATGCCATCTTATTGAAGCCAAAGGGAGCTCTGATTTTCAAACAAAAAATGTTTGCAATGTATTACAGAGGTACAGGATGTGGGTGGTTTGCGGATGTGTGACTTGACAGCAAGTGTGGATCCATTGTCATTTGTCATTTTGCCCCTCTAGAAGTCTGTGCATAGTTTGACCAATTAGAAAGCTCTACAATCTCCTGTCACAATGACTTGGTGACAGGAGCTGGTCGTGATTGGCCACTGTGACATCTTGCTGGCAATTTATCAATTTGTAGCTTACTCTTCTCCCTCTATTCCTGTATCACTTAACTCACATCTAAAAACACACTCTTACTTTAAGACACGCACACTTATTTTCCCCACAATTTCTGCTTTCTCTTGAGCTACGTTTACTCAGCAGAAGAGATGTAATGGTATGAAAATTGACCAAAACTATCACGTTATCAGTATTATCACAGTATTGTTAAAATGTGCTGAAAATGTACAAAAAGTACTGATACACACTGAAATAATTTAAACAGGTTTTATATTTGAAAATCAACAAACAATGAATAAAATTAGTAAACAAGGGAATAGCAAATGTAGTATAATAATAATAATTATTATTATTGGTGTGGTTACATTATTATTATTATTATTAACTTACACATTTTAAATGATCAAAATATGTTGTCGGCTTCTTTCATGTCTCACGCTGTCTCCTTTCGTAAAAACACAACTGGTGCCATCGTGTGTCTCTGTTATTTATCGATTGTTTGAAAATGTATTGAGGACTTCAGAATTTTTATTGGACGATTGTTTTATAGACTGCAATGGATTATAAAATAATTAAAGAACTGGTAAAATTTTAAAGCATTCATCTCAAATCACTATTTCATGTCCCTGTAATTATTTGAAAAGCTGTGTATTAGTGGAATCAGTTTAAATCACTTAAATGTTGCACGTATTTGTTACTGTCTTGTTTTCTTGTTCGTTTGTTTTGCTCAAAGCCATGCACTTGCACTTGGAACTTTTTCTTTGCAAAGCTTGCATTTTTTACAAGTGAGAAGACATTATTTCAACCCAATTAAATATTGTGTCTGACTATTTACTTTTCCCCAACTCATGCACTGAGCTAAAAGTTAACTTACCTTGCATGCACTATAAAGTAATGGATGGTTGTCACGAAGATGACACGCCAGATTGCGTTGCCCCTTTTTGCAGTTACATTCCTCTGGCAAGCTCTGCATACAGAGATACCATCTTCTACGAATTTTCCCTCAGCATTCTTATAAAATCCAAAATATGAACACACTTCTGATTTGGTCCTCTTGGAATGTTGGAAATTCCCCAAAGCGCTGTCATTGCCTTCCGCCATATTTTCACGCTAAAACAATAACAATGTTGCTGGGTGTGTGTGGACAGTATTTACAGCGAGTTTTACAAATCACGATAATCAAACACGGTTTTAATGATAATTAAATGTGACACGGTAATACTAATCATTGGGGAATTTTATTGTGGTTTACAGTGAAACCGGTAACCGTTTCGTCCCTACTTAGCAGTGTACGATTGTCAGTCCTGTTTGGAGTGCTTGATGCAGATACACAGGTATATTAGGAAAGAGAGTGACACCCACATTCTGTTACCTTTTAGGCCATGTCCACACCAACACATTTGTGTTCGGAAACGGATTGATTTTATTACAATCCCGCCTCTCATCCACACTAGAGTGGCATTTTCTTCTATGAAAGTTGAGCATTTCGAAAAAGCTCTTCTTTACTGCATATTTTGGAAGGTAATGGCAAACTGAAATGGATTGGTATGGATGTGGCCTTTGTTTTCAGGAGTTACAACCAAATTTTGGAAATCTTCTGAAATAAGAACTTAAGTTAAAGCAATGTCAGAAAATTTTAGGTATATGCTTAAAATCTGAGATGTGATTGAGTACATTTCTATGTTGCTAGATTCTGAGATCTCATTATTCTTGAGAAGGAAAGTTTCCATCCAATCACTGCGCTGTCTCAAGCATGAGCTTGAATTACAGGGAAGAGTTCAAAAACCCTCAGGGATGTGACAGTGGTTCTGGCCTGCATGTTCAACTGCACTTGCAGAAAAAAATAGGACTTTGCATTAAACACAGTGGTGAGACAGAAATCCCTCTTCAGATCCGACCACTGTCCATAACAGGACCAGAGAGCGTAAGTGCTACTTACACACCAATATGCAGCAGCTGTTTCTTAGATGCCGTATTCAATCACATCTTCACCATACATCTGATCAGGGACAGGATAAAACAGCGTCTTGTTCAAAAACAGAAGACTATGATGAAAACTCAAAATCATGTCATCTCTATTTTTGGAATGCATTCCATTGTGCGAAAGTTACAGGGATTATGTTGTCCTGACACACCAATATTAGAAAACTGGATAACTTCACACAGACATGGTTAGAGTAAGCTCTAGTGTCTTGTTAAACAAATTATGTTTCAGGATTTTGGCTATAATTTCGAAACAGAGTATGTTTAATGGTTAATATGCCTCACTGAACGCGAATTGCTTTTTTTTTTTCTTTAGAATTTTCTTCACTCTTGACACGTTCACACTTCTGTCCTGATTGACATTCAGCAAAGTATCCAACTAATCTTTTCATTCTTTTTTTTTCAAGCCTTAGTCGGCAACTAGTTGTTTGTCTATGTCATTGATATATGTATGACATAAGCATGTTTCACAGATTGTTCTTCGCTGTTAATCACTAATGTTAGAGCTCAACCTTTAAAATTTAAATTTGTTTTGACCACATCTCTGATAGGGTAAAACTAGTTGCCCAAAATGTTGTTAAGAACACAAATTAAATCCATAAATTAAATAAAGTCTGTATTTACTATTGATGTTTGTCGCTATGGTTACAGGGATCACTCAAGGCTATTGCGAGTTAGAGAGGAGGGTTGCCTTCGGTTACCTGTCCATACAGACATTATTTCATCTGCTCCTGTTTGCTAATTTATGTACTTTATGTACAAAACAATTTGAGATTCCCAACTGTTAAGTTGTAAATCCTGAACATGCTTATGAATGTAGCCTTAGAAAACCAAAAATGTATCTGTCTGCTTTCTCCTCTCTCCTTGTTTCCTTCTGTATTATTTTTCCAGGACTGTGTGCATTTAGCTATTTATAAGAGATGTTGGATAGCAATTGCTTTATATACCTGCCACCAGTAAAACCCCCTGTCAGATTTTAGCAGAGTGCCACTGACAGTTGTAGGTAAGTGTGTGTGCTCCCTCAGCAGAACTCCTTAAGGGCCTGCCTTTGATCACAGCCCCCTGTGAACTCCTCTGTGTATGATAAGTGGAGGACAAGCAGTGCAAAGGGACATAGTGCCATCAGCTTTCAACCCCCTGCTGCCACAACTTCAGCCACCAACAGACATCAGAAAGCGCCAAGATAGAAGGAAATAGCCACCTGCACTTATGGCTTTTCAATATGGCTGATCTCTTCTGCTCAGAGATACGCTTTGTTAAAAGGCACTTCTCACATTAGAAGGTTTTCAAGAAGCTCTAGAACAGGGGTCGGGAACCTATGGCTCACAAGCCACAAGTGGCTCTTTGTTAAAAATCAAGTTGCTCGCCGGGTCTCACCAAGGTTTGAAATGAACACCCTCCAAATGCAGATTTTTCATGCAGAGTATTTTACTGCAGAAGGTGACCTGTAAGACTTCTCGGAGTGATATATTACAAGAAATTAGACACTAAGACGCGTGTTTGACGAAAGGTGATTATATTTTGAAGAACAGGCGAAAGAAAAGCTGCCGATGCACGTCTGATTTGATATGTGTGCGCAGTGAGCTCCGGTGTTCACGAGTGCAATGAAAGCGCTTCTGCAAGACACGATAATGCATAGAGTTCTGGGCCTCGTTTCCCAATAACTATTGATCTTAGATGTTAAGAGCATTTCTACAAACAATTTTATGAATGTTTGTTATTTGTTTTTGTACACTCAGGGTGTGAAACTAGCACCCGCAAAATGCGACGAGACTCAATTCAGTTCACGAGCTCCTCGTCCAAATGTATTTCATGCCCGAGTAATTTTGCTCATCTACCCACAACAGGTGGGTGACCTCCTAAGATGTCTCGGAGTGACACATGACAAGAAATGCTGTTAGTCAAAAAGACGCGCTTGAGGAAACGCACTTTATTACATCTTTAAAAACAGACAAAAGAAAAGGGGACCCTGTCTCGTGGAGCTAACGCTTGTAAAGAGTTATTACAAATCTTTCTCTGTTTCATTCGACTGAAAACTGTTTGGAAGAATAATGTAGTCTATGAGAATGCTGCAAATGTTCTCCGATCATCTCGTGGGGTACTGTGATGGCGCAGTTCGCTCTTACACATAGTGAACGGAACTCTGCAGGTTCAGTAATATATACAGGAATCTTTGTATTAAAAAAACAAAGACGAAAGTGATTAAATCATAAAGTAATACAAGACACTTTCACCTTGAACCTAAAATTTAGTTCTATTTTCTTTTCTGTAGGCAGCATTAACTGTATTAATAAATGCAATACACACACATCCGATAATAACACACATTTGCAGCATTTGTTTGGAACACAAGGGAAATTATTAGGCTTATTTATTATGATGATTATTATAATTATCTTTACATTTATAATTGTCTTTAGTTCTTAATTTGCAACTGTTGCTGCATAATGATACTTGCGTGATGGCAAATGAAGCCGTTGGAGATGGTAAATGTTTTTATTTGGGGAGGTGGTTATATATAATTTTTTTTAATCATTTTGTTATTTTAATTGCTTTTTTGTTTAATTTAAAGTGCAATTTGAATTTAGAAATGTCTTTCGTGGTTTAATAAATTAATAAAATTTCAAATCAATAAATAAAAGAAAATAAAAAATCAATAAAGAAAAATATTCACCAAACTTGGGGATTGGGGATTGGGGATATATTCGGATATCACGATATTTTAAATTTAAATTTTTTTTACATATGGCCCAGCCCAAAAGGAAAATTACATTTTTCATAAACAATTGTAAAATTAATATTATGAAGACCCACACAAACACATGTATATTCCATATTGCAACATGTTACCTATTCATTTTTGCATATTTATTTGTTTTTGAGTAGTCTATGGGCAATATAAAATTTTATTTTATTGAAAATAGTAATTTATTCGTTTGTGGTATGGCTCTTTCAAAAAAATGCATCAACCAAAAATTGGCTCCATAGTAAAAAAGGTTCCCGACCCCTGCTCTAGAAGTTTCTGATTGGAAGAGGAACCTATCCTTTGAGGTTTTGTTGTTGACTCTGTGGTCTGACTTTAAACTATTAAGAAGCATTTCAGAGAAAGACAACAGCAATCATGCTTTTATTTTAGGCAAGTGACATAATAGATGTAGAGATGTAAACAAGCTCTCCTATAGCATATCAGACAAGATAGAGAGTTAAACACAAATATAAGAGTTAATGGTACGTGCTAACATTAGCAATTATGTTGTTTCCAGGAAGCATTGCTATGAGAAAAAGGTAAGGTGCTTTAGCTTGTTTTGGCAATATATTGTGACTAATTCCCTTGCTGTTCCCCACTCAGACTTTCTACTTTCTAAGAATGTTGCCTAGCAATATTGCATATTTGCATTACAATATGCTCACGTTACAAATCTCATTAGGCAAGACTGTCTGGACAGAGCATTTGTATCATTTTTTTGTAGGAGATTTTGGGCAGGTTTTCCACAAAGAGACTTAGCAGGTGTAGTAGATGTAGATGAAAATAATTATTATAAAATTGTTCTGACTCTGAATGTTTATTGGATGAGCAACAGTTAAAGTGATTATAAAATAGCTGATATATGCACACCTGTGATCACACCTTAATTTTGTAGTAATTCTGGAAGTCTACATCTAGAGCATTACCTCAATTTACAGGTCAGTGACAAATAAGTTTGTCTAAGGTGATACAAGTTAGAAATTATTTAAAACATGTCAGGTTTATAGAAATGTTATTTTGTGTCCATGTTGTTTTCAGAAATGTATGAAAAATATTTATAGCATTTTCTTCAAAAAATGCTATAAAAAAGTGACAGAATATGAAATAAATGATCAATACAGAGAAATGAACTTTATGGAGTCTGTAGACAATGCCTTAAGAACCATTTATCCTTCTTTGAGTCTAAATCGATTTACAATTGGATTACCCAAATGTATTTAATGAATACATCAGCATTTTGAGCAAATGTCTGGAGATGTACTTGCGTGTCATTGCGTTTCCTTGAATTGTGTTTCCTTACTATGGCTTGGCTCTTTGTAGAAAGTCCATTCTGTCAAAGTCTTGGACTCTGTTATGATTGTTGATAGTTGTTGTCTCGATGGATGATGAGGTGGGCTTTGAAGCGAGGCC
This sequence comes from Xyrauchen texanus, assembly GCF_025860055.1. Taxonomy (NCBI): domain Eukaryota; kingdom Metazoa; phylum Chordata; class Actinopteri; order Cypriniformes; family Catostomidae; genus Xyrauchen; species Xyrauchen texanus. Next base: position 22,225,630 of record NC_068299.1, on the reverse strand, counting down.
TTCTGCAAGGAGGACTCGCGACGTCCGTTGGGTGTGTGAACCGTAGAGCAGAGAGTGAGAGGCTTACTCGGGACTTCGGGTCATGAGTTTCCTTGAACTCTACATGGCACGGAGGCTACGATTGCGGAACTGCAGAGGAAGTGAAGAGCAAGAAAGCCAAAGAAGAGAGAAGACAGAGAGAGAAGGCCGAGTTCTTCCTTGGTAAGAAACTTCTGAACTGAAATTGGCCACACCCCAAAGGTGTCCTGAGCCAATCAGAAGTGGCTTTTCAGAGTCACATGGTCAACTGGTCTGTCCTTTTCAAAGTTGATTTACAATCCTTTGTGTGGAGGATTCATACAAACTTCCCGTTCATACTAGTGAGTGTTTAATCATGAGCATGTACACTCACCTAAAGGATTATTAGGAACACCATACTAATACTGTGTTTGACCCCCTTTCGCCTTCAGAACTGCCTTAATTCTACGTGGCATTGATTCAACAAGGTGCTGAAAGCATTCTTTAGAAATGTTGGCCCATATTGATAGGATAGCATCTTGCAGTTGATGGAGATTTGTGGGATGCACATCCAGGGCACGAAGCTCCCGTTCCACCACATCCCAAAGATGCTCTATTGGGTTGAGATCTGGTGACTGTGGGGGCCATTTTAGTACAGTGAACTCATTGTCATGTTCAATAAACCAATTTGAAATGATTCGAGCTTTGTGACATGGTGCATTATCCTGCTGGAAGTAGCCATCAGAGGATGGGTACATGGTGGCCATAAAGGGATGGACATGGTCAGAAACAATGCTCAGGTAGGCCGTGGCATTTAAATTGCCCAATTGGCACTAAGGGGCCTAAAGTGTCCCAAGAAAACCACACCATTACACCACCACCACCAGCCTGCACAGTGGTAACAAGGCATGATGGATCCATGTTCTCATTCTGTTTACGCCAAATTCTGACTCTACCATCTGAATGTCTCAACAGAAATCAAGACTCATCAGACCAGGCAACATTTTTCCAGTCTTCAACTGTCCAATTTTGGTGAGCTCTTGCAAATTGTAGCCTCTTTTTCCTATTTGTAGTGGAGATGAGTGGTACCCGGTGGGGGCTTCTGCTGTTATAGCCCATCCGCCTCAAGGTTGTGCGTGTTGTGGCTTCACAAATGCTTTGCTGCATACCTCGGTTGTAACGAGTGGTTATTTCAGGCAAAGTTGCTCTTCTATCAGCTTGAATCAGTCGGCCCATTCTCCTCTGACCTCTAGCATCAACAAGGCATTTTCAGCCCACAGGACTGCCGCATACTGGATGTTTTTCCTTTTCACACCATTCTTTGTAAACCCTAGAAATGGTTGTGCGTGAAAATCCCAGTAACTGAGCAGATTGTGAAATACTCAGACCAGCCCGTCTGGCACCAACAACCATGCCACGCTCAAAATTTCTTAAATCACCTTTCTTTCCCATTCTGACATTCAGTTTGGAGTTCAGGAGATTGTCTTGACCAGGACCACACCCCTAAATGCATTGAAGCAACTGCCATGTGATTGGTTGATTAGATAATTGCATTAGTGAGAAATTGAACAGGTGTTCCTAATAATCCTTTAGGTGAGTGTATATGTTGAATACGGTGCAAGAGACATGACATTCGTTGTCATCAACATTCTCTACGTAAACAAGCAAGCATTTACATAGTAAATATGGCATACTTTCATGATTATTATAAATGTAAGTAACAAAACATGAAAATCCCTGACTACAAATCATACTGGTTAATTCATTGGTTTTACAACATGGATAATACATTACACATCATGAGAAACCTGATTGTCAGTGTATATTATTAATTTGCCAGATATAAAAGTAATCACAGGTCAAAGTAATTTTCAGAATTATCTAGCAAGGCAAGGTATTTTGTACATTTTGGGTTAGATTATCAAAGTACAGAAACTGTGTGTAATGTTCATGGATTAAGATGAGATGTCTTCATAGTAGGATTGTCCAAACACTAGGGCTTTAACAAGGAAACCTTTCAAAGAAAGCCTGCTTTAGCTCTGTGTGGAAGTTCAGAAGGTCATGCTGAGTCTGCCCCATGCCACCATCCCATGGGTTGAGGGGCCTCTGACCTATGGCCTCTTATGTTTAAATTATGCTGTTTAGTCTCTATGGCCATTTTATTGTCCAAAGGCAGGCCTCCACTAGATTTCTTGGTGCCTAGTCGAGCAGAATCTTTTAATTTATGACATTGAGGAATTCCAGGGTTAAAAGGTTGGGTTTTCTAATTTCAAGTAATATTGCAGCAATTGTTCGCTCTTCTGGCCCTAATATTCTACAATATCTAAAAATTATTCAGTGAAAACTTGGAAACAACTGAGAAATATACTTTTATTATCCAGTTACTAACGTTTAAAAATAAAGTTTTCAATCTGGAAGATTCATTTTTCGGTTTTCGTTCCTTGGAACATTTTTAGTCCCTGATTAATAATAATAAAAATATTAATAATTATACATTTATTGAAGCTGGGATAGGCTCCAGCCCCCCGCGACCCTGTACACAGGATAAGCGGTTGACGATGGATGGATGGATGGATGGATACATTTATTGAACATTTATGTCTTTATCATATTGCTTTTGCCAGCATTATATAAAAGGGCTTTGTGTCATGCCCAAGAACACAACTTCATTGCAGTAAAATCATTGTAACAGTCTTTCTTGGCTTACTGCTTTATTTAATCATGCCTGCAACATACTCTTCACACACTTGCAATGCTTTAACATGCACATATAATTGGTGCACTGAGTAACTTGAACTGAGTTTTTTTTTTTAGGTTTCAGAGCTTCAAAGTCTATCTTTACAAAGATTATATTCTTCATTATTCTTGCAGCAAAGTTAATCTTCGTTCTTTGCTCAGAGCCTAAAATAAGTTGGAATCAACTGAGCAGCGGTGTAATATTTGCAAACATTCAGAAGCATTTAAATATGGCTTTAACATGTTAAACTTTAATATGATTTTAAAATTGGTAATCAATCACTTCATGCCTCATTCAATGAGTAGAATTTTAACCACTCAATTTAAAGTAATGTATGCTGTAGATTGTGTTTAATTTGTCATGTTTTCTTTTGATTTCATGGTGCTAATGTGCTAAAATGATAATATGGCCATAATACATTGGTTACACTCTTTTATTGTAATTTATGATGACACTAATACTACTACTACTACACTGATACTTCTGCCAAGATGGGTGTATAAAGTTAATGGGCAGAATACAAACAAAAGAATGATGATAAGAGGCATATCTCACATATGTGTGATTGGCTTTCGGCCAATGAGTGAAGCAGCATATCAAACAACAGAGTGAATGGCCACTTAAGAGTATTTGAGTAGATTTTATTCTTTTTGTAGAATAATTTAACAAAAAAATATGTATACATTTATTTTAAATTATTTTAAAATTCTGTCTGGAGATCTCAGTCTATGTCTTTCAATCTATCTGTCCCAGATATGCCACCGGACCTGTGCTTTGGGGTCATAACACAGGGCATTCTTTCTATCTCTTCTGTGTTTAGCAAGTGGGAACACGCTCTTCTCCAAAGACCAGTGCTGTCTTAAGACACTTGTAATGCTCTGAACACATCACACATGATAACACACGCACTTTCATATTGGCTGTACAAACAACATCTTCACATAACATCAAACATGTCCTTATACATAGAATGCTCTTACATGCTGTGATTCACAGAAAACAGTATGCAGTTATTTATTTCCTTAAGCTATGGTCTTTAAGCTTCTCAATAATTGTATTGACATTAGAAGGTTCTGTAACCATTGGTCTGACAGATTGTATAGTTGGAAAGGACTATTCAAGCATGCCTGCAACATGCCACACTTGACCTTGCTAGACTTTCAGTTTGAATATGGCTTTGGCCAGCACTATTAGAACTCAGTGTTCCAACGTGAGAGGCAGTCAAGGCAGAGCTAAACTGTGCAAACAGGACTTGACTCTTTTTCACTTTCTCTCCATCCTCCTACGCTTAATCTTCACTTCCTAATGATGATGCAGAGCTAGACCTGTCACTCTTTGCCTCTCTCTCACACACTCTTTTGAGTTGCAGAATGGACCTCTCAGTGTCAGAATCAGATCTATTAAAGGGATGTTCACCCTCACAGTGATTTTTACTGTCAAAGTATCCTGAAGTCTTCAATTTGTATAGTGCTTTTCACAATACACATAGTTTCAAAACTCTTATTCCACAACGAGAGTGCTTCTGTATTTACTTGGTATTTTTGTATAAATCCCTTGTACTTTGCGATCTACATAAGCTGAAGCATTTTGGAAGGTTTAGTGTGCATCTGGACTGTGAGTTGTGTAATTCTTCCTCTCCTCAGTCTTGTGCAAACTGCAGTGCTGCTCTCACGCATCATCATTAGAGATTAAAGTTCATGTTACGTTAAATGAGATCAAGCGACTATTCGACTGACATTTTTTTGTCGCCAATTTTTTATTGTCTGCATTGTCGATAACGTCAACTAATCGTTTCAGCCCTATTCATTACATCCTTTTGAAGTTTATTTCTCTCTCTATCTTTTAGAGAACTACCATAAATACTGTTGAAAAAGACACCTCACAATTCATACACCTTTGGAAGGCTATTGATAAATGTATTTTTTATGATAAAATCGTTGTGTGGGCTGCAAAAATGGCATTAGGGTGCATGTTGAGTAGCACTGCTATACAGGAACTTCACTTGGTCTTTTGAGATCAGGGAGGCATGGGGGTTCATCCAGCGGTCGGTGTAAACCAGACAGATGGTCAGATTCCTTCATTCTGCTTTTGGAGCAGGCATGCATCCCCTATCCCACACATGCACACACGGTGGGTGGCCAGCTGTGCTTCCCTCTGTAGTGTACAGGAACGAAGGTTTATTCTCCACACAGCTGTGTGTGGTGCTGCACAGAGTGGGAATGGCTTGCTCTCAAGGTAAAATTATCTCTGCTGACTCTTTGGAATAATGCTGTCCTGCTCTCTCAGTTGACTTGAAACCCACTCCTCTAAATATCTCCAGATCATCTGCAATATACTTGCAATTACCAGCCTGGTTACAGCACAGTTATCATGCAGCAATGAGCCAGCACATTCTCTCTCACACACAGACATTGACAATGATCACACACTTCTGCATTGTGGCAAAGCTCCAGAGCTTGGATTAGTGGGGATAATAGGCATTACATTTTCACCGGCAAAGTAAATATTTTGACATGGTTTTCTTGATGCCAATGGGCACATCATGGCTGCCACCTGCAAGAGGATGAGTTTGAATTGTGTCTGACTGACTGCCTACAGCAGTACACTCTCACAACAAATGGACCCTCTAATGAGGTGCCATTTTTAATCGGTAAATATTTATTCTGCGTTAATGAGAGAGATTAACCCTCAATATCTTTCAGCGTGGGAATCTGTTAATGGAACTCCTGATATTTTTGTATATTCCTTACTCTTTTCCTTCTCTCGGGAATGAAATGTTTTATCTGCTTCCCTCCAGCCATTCCATCGTTGCTATGCTTCTTGTCATTCTTAACCAGATCTGGTCTCTCTCAAATGTTTGATGGTAAATTAACAATGAGCATTAATAAGTGTAGATGAGTAGGATTTTAGAGTGATGCTTTACTGAGAATGAGTCATGGCAGGCCCACATGGAATCTGCAACTGCAGACATCTGTAGAAAGCTCTGAAGATTTTTGCTGAATTTGAATGGCCATCATTCACAAAGTTCTGTGTGTTTATTAAAGCTGCATTGTTTAATTTCTACGCCACTGGCATCATCAAACGGAATTGCAAAATTAAACATTACTTTTAATCAGATTTTCAGAAAACTCTCTCCATCTACCATGCATCAAACAAACAGATTGACCCACCCCAAACTCATGTCATTGGGTGATTAAGTGAGCGTGTTTATATACACACAAAAATGCTGAGAATTATCAAAAATCAGCTTTTCGCAAAACACAAAATTGGGGTAATGGCCAAAAATCAAACTGTTTATGACCATACCCTGATAAAGTAAAGCCATTTATGATGTTTACATGATTTTACATGTCAGTTTATTGAGCATAATTGGTGTAGCATTGTACATGTAAACATGAATGTTGCTATGTTGGGCTGGTCAAGTCGCTCACCAATAATTTTGTTTATATGCAAATAAGAGAATGGTTTATTTCAGGGTTTTTGCAGAAAGCGGCATTCTGAAACGTCATGTATGTGCAATCACAGTTTTTCGTATCCTGCTTAAAAGATTAAGAGAAAGCGGGTTAATGTAAATGAGCTCTGTGCATCAACAGAACAATGTTCTGATAACACCACTAGTTTTTACAATATTTTAGCTAATTTTAGTACACTTAATGCTACCAATAAGAGTGTAGTACTCACAGCTATTTTAACACATTTTAGTATGTTTAAATTAATTCAACATAATTCGGCAGATTTTCCCCAAATATCGGTACAAAAAATGCTAAAGCAGCCCACAGATTCCAACTGGGAATAGTCATGGGTGTAATCGGATAAAAGCGTTGGCCACTCATATAGAGAAAGAGCAGGTGTGATGACCTCACAATGTGTTGTTTCCTCAGCGGTCTAATTTTGTTCCATGTTTTCTCTCTTTTTTACCTTTAGACGTCTTCTCCCTCGCTGCTTCTTTTTCTCATCCTTTTTCTTCTTACAATAACATATCCTATCTCATCCAAAAGAGAGGGGCTCTCAAAAAATATGGTCCTGATGTAGAGGTGGCTTTACAGCAGATTTAAGCTTGTCCCAGCAGTTTAAAGAAGTAGTTTAGCCACACTTAAGATCCCCAATTGTAGTCTGAATGAGATGAGAAACATTAAAAGGTTTTTATCTGTCCACATTGAACAAAATTAATTGACTTGATTGACAGATTTCAGCTCCCAGGAAGATTCAAATGGAACTGACATCCAAACATTTAATTTTTTATTATTATTATTAATATTCCTTTTCCATTTTTTTCCCTCTCAGCTGAGATCAGAAATGCCATAGAGAAGATGAATGTGGTGATGGAGGGGGAAATTTTATAATTTCTTCTTTGTTTTTTGTTCTTTCTGTGTTTCATGCACCGGAGTGAGTCTATTTGGTGTGTTATTCATAGTGAATAATCAGAGGGGGCAAGCGCCCTGTGGAATTTGAAGGTCAGCATTGTGTTGTTTGGGTAGGGAGGGCTTGACCCTGGGGTTGCTGAGGGGAAGGGGCTGGGGAGAGGGTCCTTGCGTGTTCCCCCTTTGTCTCTTTGTTTCAGACTTTTTGTGGTTCAGAGAGCTAGTGTAGCTGTTGTCATCCTGCAGTCTCCTCACAGTTAGGGATTCTGAATTACGATTCAGATTAAGCCACATTCAGATGTTTGTTAAACATTTCCTTTAAGAAAAGCTGATGCTTTTTTTCAATGTTTAATTTTCCCCCACAGCTTGTAAATTCTATAAATAATTAAAATATTAATTGCCCCATGGGATTGTATACATCTAAATATATTTTTTTACTATTGAAGCATTTTATTATTGTGGAATCAGTAAGTATTTTTTCACTTGAAAATTAGATCTAGTAGGTAGGCAACAGAAGCATTACATTTAACACACTATAGCAGTTTAAGTTTAAAAAATATATTTTTGTATTATTAATTGAAGCAGTCTGGTTTTCTTGCAGGTGTGAGTGCGTATGTTTGTACAGGCGAGACTCCCATGATGTCTAAAGACCTGCACACCTGTGGCTCAAGTATGGCATAACCTTGTGTTTTAATGACAGCCCCCTCCTCCACATTGCCCAGAGAGTTGAGTTCTCTGTGCATTGTGCGTGGAAGCCCCCTGCTGGTCAGTTGGTACTTTGCATGTTTACCTGTAGGCTATTAAGGGGTGTTTTCTAAGGCAAGCATCACTGTAACTACTGCAAGGGATTTTAATTCCTAACTGTTGTGCACTGTTTGTGCTACGGACGTAAATTATACATTTTCTTCAAACTGCAACTTGAAGTGCGGTGCTGTTACTTTTTACGAGTGATCAGGCTTAAGATTGTCATTGGAGGATGATAATATGGCTGAGAGAAACCCCATATACTTTAAGGAGGATTTTTAGCCATATGTAGGGATCAGAACAACATAGAGGCTTGGGGGTTGGCTGTTTTGCTTTGGGCCCTGAAGAAAACACCCTGAACAACCTAGCAACCACCAAGAACACTGCAGCAAGCAAATGGCAAAATGCTAAGCATTCAGCACCCTCTCATAACACCCTAATATGGTAAAAATCTAGTTTGATGTAGATAATGTGGTATAGTCACATTTACTTTAGAACTGCTGGTTTGATTGAATTAGGTTCTGATTTCTGTTAACAGTCAATATACAGGATAATGGTAGATTGAGCTGTTCCTTCCTTATTAGGTTAGAGTAGGAAATCTAAGACACCACATGTTCCACTAGCTCAGCTAGTATGGGTTAGTGGTCAGAGGTCATATTGGCCATGAGGCATGTCAGCCTTGCAGGTTAATTTATTAAGTGCCACAGGAACTGGCTCCCTCCTAGTTGGTAATCTTGGCAATTTAAATCTAACCCAACACTGAACTACATTAAACACTGTGTCTTAACCAGGTGACCCGCAATAAAGCACAAAGTGATTACAGCTATCTCTGATGTGTGCTTTCACACTGGTACACATGCACTGAAGAATTAGGGGAGACGGGGGGCATACGTACCCCCCAATGCTGTGAAGGGGTGAATCTCCCCCCACACACACCATGCATCTGTCCATATTTATATATTTTTATCAACGCTGAAAATAATTTCGTTTGAGACACCTTGCAATTGTATTGTTGTGAGACTGTCATATTTAGACAAAAAAACTGATGTCTCACTTTCGTTGTACGAGTTGGTAGCGCACAACTAGATGGCGGTGTCACGTGGTACCTGTTACTTTTCTCAGCGCTGTCCAGGATGCATGAACTCACTGTTGTTTATTACTGGTGAGGATTTAAAAAAAGTGGATTTTTATTTACTGGTATCAGAATCAGAATCAGCTTTATTGCCAAGTATGCTTACACATACAAGGAATTTGTCTAGGTGACAGGAGCTTCCAGTCAACAACAATACAAACAATACCAAAAACAGCAGCAAGACATAGGTAATTAAAAACAAAAAAGAACACAACATAAATAATTATACATATACGTACATACACTCACCTTCATACATACCCACATACACACACGTAGTATGTGGCAATTATCAGTTTTTATTAAAAATAACTATCCTGTGTAAAATATCTACAAATGATATTAAACGTTCATAGATTTAAATGCGGATGTGTGAAGGATTCGGTTTTCAAGTGTCAAGCTCCTCCTGTAGGAATAAAACTCACAAGACTGGTCTGTAGGTGTGTAACCCACACAAAACTTTCGTATGAATTTAGAAAACATGAAATATATCACATGAGTCATATGTGGAGTCAGTGAAGATGTTAAAGGTGTCCATAGACATGATCAGTTGTTTTTCATAGTGAGGAAGGCAGACAGGCATTTCAGATGAGCAGGTAAGAATTGTAATTTTCTGAAAGGGTACATATTTTTATGAAACATTAACCCTAATACTTTTTCTGAATGTTTGATATGATACAGTGTATAAATATTTAAAAGTATGCATTGAATTAGGGATGATGCGATAATACGGTTAATTGTAAGAATTTAGAATACAAGGTTAAAAAGCGTGAAATGCTTTATTTACACATGGCAACAATATTAGATATAATGTGTAAATGTAAAAGAGTTTTTTGTAAGATTTTGTAAGCCTAAATGAGAATACTCATTTGTGTACTGGAGCTGTAGCTATGGTTACGGACGGTGGCTGTGTGGTGCTTTAATGGCCAGGTGTCACAAACTGAACATGAATTTTCAATTCACATGAAACTGTAGCTTAAATACACAAATTCCAAAATATAACAGAGGAATTCGATCAACTAGATTCATATCCATCAAAAAAGCAACTTAAATTGACATTTAAATGACTGACTGAAGACGACAGATGTAAAAAGCAGACAGAACTCTTAGAAAGTAACACAACCTTAGGACAGGATGCTCCACTAATCGTCCAACAACAAACTAGTTCGTTTAATATTCTTAGCTGTGTTGATTTTAAAGTGATGAATTAAAGATGCCACTTTTTTGTAATCAGGGTTCGTACGTTTTGAAAAAACCTGGAAAAGTTATGGAATTTGAAAAATGCAAATTCCAGGCCTGGAAAGGTTTTGAAAAAATAAAAAGGCACAGAAAGTTTTGGAAAAGTCATTGATTTTTTTTTTTTTAATTTTAATTCATTTTTAACACAGTAATATGTGATTAATACAAAAACTGTTTAATAAAAAAATATTTCTCGTTGTCTTAAATGTCCTTATATTCGGGCAGCAAAACGTTCTGTTCACTTCCGATTCACTCGTTGCCTGAGGCGAAGTCGGTGCTGACATAAATTAAATTTAATTGAAATGCCAGGAAAGTGTAGATTTAACAATGTCTGGCTTCACTTGGAAACATACAATACATGGCTCGAAAAGGTCCAGGACCCGAGGAAAGCGAGATGTGGACTATGTTCTAAGATAATTGACATCTCTAATATGGGAGAATCAGCGCTCACTAGCCATGCTAAAGGCGCCAAGCACCAGGCAGTTAAGGCTGCGCGTGAAGGCTCAAGCATGACTATCACTAGCTTCTTTTCTCCTCCGGCGACATCGACCAATGTTAGGCTAATTGCAGGTTCTTCCATCACGAGTCAGGTTGAAGGCACAAGACAAGGGACTATCTCAAATGATAGAAAAGACGCGTTAAGGGCCGAGGTATTGTGGGCGTTAAAAGTCGCAAACTCCCACTATTCTTTTAAATCGTGCGAGGATGTCAGCGCACTTTTCAGAGCTATGTTTCCTGACAGTCAGTTGGCAGCCAAATTTGCGTGTGGGGAACGTAAGTGTGCTTACTTGTGTAATTTTGGATTGGCTCCTTATTTTAAACAGCTCACTTTGAAGACAGTCACTACACAGATGTCTTATGTACTTTTATTTGATGAGAGCCTGAATAATTACCTACAGACTAAACAGTTAGATGTCCATGTCAGGCTATGGGACGGGCCCAATGTGAAGACCAAATACATCGGTTCAGAGTTCCTGGGGCATTCAACCGCCAAAGATGTTGTTGAGAAACTCAACAACTTGCTTTCACAGCTCGGAATGACCAACCTCATCCAAATCTCGATGGATGGACCGAACGTGAATTGGAAAGTGTTTGAAATCCTTCAAAAGCAGCTGCAGATTGATGTGGGAAAGTCACTTATCAACATCGGGTCGTGCGGTTTGCATATACTGCACAATGCATTTAGAGGCGGATGTAAAGCGATTGGATGGGACATTGAACATGGACTTTCTTGTCTCTACTGGCTGTTTCACGACTCCCCAGCCCGGCACGAGGACTTTGTGACAGCGACTGGATGCAGCACGAGCATGCTAAAGTTTTGCAAGCACCGGTGGGTCGAGAATGTTAACGTAGCGGACAGAGGATTACAACTCTGGCCGCATGTGAAACGATACGTGGAGATGGTAGGGAGAGGCGAACTCCCCAATCCAAAGGTGAAATCGTTTGAGGAGGTGAAGAACCGGTGTGCTGATCCTCTCTTCACTGTAAAGGTTGGCATATTCATCAGCATTGCGCGAGAAATTGAGCCCTTTCTCAACATGTATCAGACGGACCAACCAATGCTGCCATTCCTTGCTGAGGACATGACTAGACTGATCAAAGGTAAGCTTAAACATTAAATCCAATTGCCATATGTTACTTGTTTTCTAAGTTGAATTTATTGACATTGTTGGACAAATTACTTCCAAAATGTAATTGATGTCACTCGCGGACTGGAAGCAACATATCTCGTTTTTTCGACATCTTATCTCATTATTTCTACATATGCTGTGACATTCTAATCTGCATTAAGCCAAGTGTTCTTAATTGTTTTCTATGGGAGGAAAATGCTTAATGTGTAGGCCAATTAAACGTTTGCGTAATCTCCACTACTGCCCAATTAGTTGTTAATTTGCAGTTGCTGTGTTTTATCAGGACACTTATGTACATTTTACTTATGTATTTTATCCTGTGTCCTTCAAAGATCTTGCACTATGTTTGCGTTTAAATAAATGTGTATTTTGTATTGAACCACATACATTGTCATCCATTTTATTGTTAAACCTCTGAGGGTAAACTTAAACACATATTTTTATTCTTATAATGTTGACTGACATTTTGAGGAATACATAGTCATGGAAATGTGCCGAAAAGTCATTGAAATGTCATGGAAAAGTCATGGAAAAGTATTGGTTAAAATGTGTATGAACCCTGTGTAATGTTTAAGCAACTATAAGCGAGTAAACTTTGAAAAGTTGCTTCTTAAATCGTCCTCATTATTTAAAGCATTGCTTCTTTACAAATTCACCGGATTAAACATAAATATCAATTTTAATCATGATCGGACTTTAAATTGCCTGCTGTAAGCAATGTTCCAGTTATATTTCATAGTACAAAGGTTTATTTGTAAGGTGTTGTGGACAATATTTATAGTCTGTTGCCAATTCTTTATGTTGGGGTGTCTGACAGAACAACGGATTGCTTTAATACACTGATGCAGAAGAATTTATTTTTTAATGCTGTGAACTACATGTTAACGCACCCACAATAATATTACATTTACGCACCTTTGAAGTACTCTGGTTACATTAGCACATTACTGACCTTGAGATGCTTATAAGCAGTGTTGTGCCCTAGATTGGAGCATTTCTTATTACCTCTTATTTTTATTTATTTATTTGTGTGTGTGTGTGTGTGTGTGTGTGTGTGTGTGTGTGTGTGTGTGTGTGTGTGTGTGTGTGTGTGTGTGTGTGTGTGTGTGTGTTTATCAGTTTTCTTATTATAGGGCTTCCCTTAGCATACACATAACACCCAGAAATATGTCCACTTAGACATTTAGACAATTGTTATGTGATATGCATTTTTTGCATCAGTGCTGTTGCATATTATTAAGCAAATGAGCAAATAATTGTATAACCTGTTTACCATAATTATTTTCTCAGACGGTAATCTAACTGTCAAACTCACACAACCGCATCCCTTCATTGAACATACAGCACTTTATTTATCTTATTTGTCCCCCTCAATGTTCAAACCAAATCTACGGCATTGTACACGTGCCTTCAAGGTGATTACATCCATAAACACCTAACAAATCAGCCCCCTGTGTAATCTGTGTTCTTTCCTGCTTTTATATTAACCCCTTTTCTTTTTTGCTCTCGCTCTGCCCCATTAGCAAAGTTCTGTATTACCGGGACATCTCAGTGTCACAGGATATTGAGGCGAGACTTTTAATTTTGCCTGTAATTACAGAGAAGTGTTCTAATAAATGTTCTGCTTCTCCATTTCCTTGCCTCTCACATTTAAGAAGTACATGCGTTTTACCCAGTCTGTTTCAATGCTTTGAAAAACAGGCTTTGTCCGACAGGTGAATAAAGCTTGAGGTCCATTCACAAGTGCCTAAATTGTTGGAGGTTAGAAAGTCACTATACTGTTGGGCCGAGAGTAGGTGTTTCTACTATACTGAAGTATCCAATTGGAGTAGGGGGTGATCATGTGGGCTCCACTCTTCTCACTTGCATTGGTAGTCACCGCATCACGTCACTGTTTATTTGCATAAAGTTAAGCCAACTTTGGTGCATCAGCAATGGTCGTTGCCACTCATGTCACCTCAAAATGGCCCAAATTTAATCAGAAATTAATGACTTCTAGTTTTTATTTTGTCACTGCACAATGGGTGCAGTGTGAACACCCTTTGTTCACGTGGAATTATTGGACATATTTAGAAGGTTAGTCAATCATGCTTGGATTTGAAACCAGATGTTTAGTTGTAGACATACAGAAAAACATTCATATTTCCACCCAAGAGTTTCCACTGTCCTGTAAATCATCATCAAGCTTCTTGTTTTGTGTAATAGTCCCTTATGGACAGTTTTCTGCTTTTTTCTTTTTATACTGTATTTTTACAGTGAAATACTCTCTTCACCTTTAGCATTCACCTTGCATTTTATCTATCCCTTTTTGCCCTCTTTTATTCCTTGTTCTCTTTCTTTCATCTTCCATTTTCTTTCCCTGTCTTTGTCCTTCTCCCAATCCCATTTTCTTTCCCTGTCTTTGTCCTTCTCCCAATCCCATTTTCTTTCCCTGTCTTTGTCCTTCTCCCAATCTCATTTCCTCCTGCGCTCATGTGTACTGTTGCTCTGTAAGCTTGTTTGTTTTTCTGACAAGTGTAGCCTAATATACACAAGATATGCATTGTCACCTTGATCATTTCCTGGTCCAGATCAGCTCCGATTTGCATTCGCAGTCTCACATGTGCAAGCTATTCTCTTGAGATGAGAAATGCTCAGTAGTAATTTCATCCTGCAGGGTTCCCGCAGGTTATAAAAATAATATCTTAAATGATACAACAAAAGTCTTCATTTATATTTAAAGAGGTCTTAAATTTGGGGGTGGAAAGACCGGAATCATGATATGACCTAATGTGATTATCAAACTTCAAAAGAATACAATCTAATTAAATGTACGCGCTGCGTCCTTCAGAGAAAACACGGCACTGTTGTATTTTCTCCACGCACGTGGGGGCGTGTGAGTGTATCCAGCTGTTGCAGAGCAGTTCACAATCATTAAGCCATATTGGAAATTTATGACAAGTGATCACTAAATATCAACTGTTGATGATGGTGATATAATGTTGATGAAATATGACAATGGTTACTTTTAATTGTTTATATTGCATTATGTTGTAGATTATTGTAGGAGTGCACATATTATTTCCCTTATCTCTTTGAATTAGCAGCTGGAAGCTGTGAAGCACATACATTTAAAAATAAGAGTCCCTGGTGTATTTCAATGTTAAAGTGCCTTTAAAGTTAAAAGTTCCTCACTATGAATTACATTTAAATTTACCAATTTTAATGTGATATATGGTATATGTGGAAAACATGTCTTGAGTATTTTAAACTTGCATATCGCATACCCTGCTTTACTGATGAGCAATGTTAAGGCCATGTTTAACGTGTGCCCCTGCCTTTTTAAGTAAGGGTCTGTGATACACGATTGATTTTGAGATTGTGTTGGTTTATTTTGGTATGGGGATACTGTATTCATTTTATTTGTTCAGGTCTTGAAAAAGGTCTTAAAAAGTCTTAAATTTGGTTTTAAATATTCTGAAGCAACCCTGTCCTGGCAGTACATACCATGTGAAACCATTTCGCTCAGTGATTCAGGACTGTGTTCTTGCTGTAACGCTCTTTAGCTTTTTCCTGCTATTATACAATATAGATAATATAATATTGAATTGGATACACTGACCTGAGTGAACCTCATGAATCGCAATGTGTCATATTTGAAGCCTGCTATCTGTATACTCTAGTGTTTGCATGTTTACTAGTGTGTAGGCATTATTATGTAGAACTGTACAGCGTGGTTACAGTGCTTCCAGACTAATATCATAGGTTTACATTTTAGGATGCCTGTTTCTGTAAGGTTCACTGTGAGGTTGATAAATTTTTTTGCAGCTAAGCACTTTGCCACCATTCTGCTTTTCTCACTATAATGCTGTGCCCTGACATAGTTTAATTTTAACATTAGAATTCTCTGCTCTTATTATTAACTGTGACCAGACCCACATGGAATATGTGTCCAGAGTACTTTTCAGTGCACAGAAAGCTTTTCCGCTGAATTGGAATGACCATCATTCACCAATTTGTACACATGAAGGTTACCGTAAACAAAAACTAAATGTGAAAAAACAAAAATTAAAAAATGTATTTTATGATACTTTTATTCTAGTTCTCTTCCATCATCCAATGCAAATTAGCAATGCCCAAATGAAAATGCATGTTCATCAATCTGAAAGAAGCCGATCTATTTCTTTGCACAACACCTGAAAATGGAACTTAAATGTTTTGCTGTCACTGTAAATGTTCACTTTCACATGGCCACAGGGTTAAATTAGAGATTGTAGGTCATATTCAAACAGCTGTATTTTTTATTTTTATATGGTACAAGCACTTAAATGTGGAATTGTATCATTATTACACATGCAATATGATAATACTGTAATACTAGGTAATACTTTTATTCACCAAACTGGCATTCAACTGATCAAACTGTATAGTCAGGACATTAATAACAGGGAAAATTACTATTACAATTTGAAAAAAAAAAAATCTAATATTTAAAATACTTAAGAGTTCTCATAAAAAAAATAATAATCATCCTCCATGTGCAGCAATGACAGCTTTGCAGATTCTTGGCATTCTAGCTGTCAGTTTGTAAAGATACTCATGTGATATTTCACCCCACGCTTCCTGTAGGACTTGCCATAGATGTGGCTATCTTGTCGGGCACTTCTCAAACACCTTACAGTCTAGCTGATCCCACAAAAGCTCAATGGGGTTAAGATCCATAACACTTTTCTTTGCCCCGTCTAACCTTTTTGTTTTCCTGTTTCAAAAGTGGCCTTTTCTTTGCAATACTTCCAAAAAAGCCTGCACCCATGAGTCTTCTCTCTACTGTTAGAATCAGTCAGCTGAGGACATGTGAGGTGTCTATTTCTCCACGGAGAAATTCACCACCATTCACCACGGAGTGGTGGTGGTGTAGTGGTCTAAGCACATAACTGGTAATCTGCTACCTGTTAATCAGAAGGACGCTGGTTCGATCCTCACAGCCACCACCATTGTGTCCTTGAGCAAGGCACTTAACTCCAGGTTGCTCCGGGGGATTGTCCCTGTAATAATTGCACTGTAAGTCGCTTTGGATAAAAGCGTCTGCCAAATGCATAAATATAAATATAAATATAAAATATATATTTCTCAAACTAGAGACTCTGATGTACTTATCCTCTTGTTTAGTTGTACATTCGGCCTTCCACATCTCTTTCTGTCCTTGTTAGAGCCAGTTGTCCTTCATCTTTGAAGACTGTAATATACACCTTTGTATGTAATCTTCATGTAGTCTTTTGCCAATTTCAAGCATTGTATAGCCTTCATTCCTCAAAACAATGATTGGCTGATGAGTTTCTAAAGAAAGTGGTTTCTTTTGTGCCATTTTTGACCAAATATTGAACTTAAGACATGCCAGTCTATTGCATACTGTGGCAACTCAAAAACAAACACAAATACAATGTTAAGCTTCATTTAATGAACCAAATAGATTTCAACTGTTTTTGAAATAATGGCAAGAGATTTTCTGGTACCAAATTAGCAATTTGTCATGATTACTCAAGGACAAGGTGTTGGAGTGATGGCTGCTGGAAATGGGGCCTGTCTAGATTTGATAAAAAATGACTTTTTTTTTTTTTTTTCAAATAGTGATGGTGCTGTTTTTTACATCACTAATGTCCTGACTATACTTTGTGATCAGTTCAATGTCTTTTTGGTGAATTAAATTACCAATTTCCTTCCGAAACAGCAAAATCTGTACATTATTCCAAACTTTTGTCCGCCAGTGTGTCTATATTATATGTGTGTATAATATACAATAGACTGGCATGTTTTAAGGTCAATATTAGGTCAAAATGGCTAAAAAG
Source organism: Xyrauchen texanus (assembly GCF_025860055.1). Classification (NCBI taxonomy): domain Eukaryota; kingdom Metazoa; phylum Chordata; class Actinopteri; order Cypriniformes; family Catostomidae; genus Xyrauchen; species Xyrauchen texanus. The sequence continues at coordinate 22,207,964 of NC_068299.1, read as the reverse complement.
AAACCGCTTTCTCTAGAAACTCATCAGTCAATCCAGGGTATCTCTCTCTCACTCGTGCATCCGTCATTTAAGCAGCAGACGCTTGAGTTTAGTGTGAGCGCGTGCAGGGAAGTGCATTTTTACTGAATTTATGATGTAACGCACGTATAAACATTCATAAACCTGTTAATCCGAAATGCAAATGTTATTTTGCGTCTTTAACACTATCACTCCTGCTTATAATCGACAAAGCTGTCAATGTTACAATTTGCAAGCACGCAAGGTTGAAGTGGTCTTTTGATGCCTTTCAAATCGTTTTCCTTCCTAATTGTAAAGCTAACAGAACTACTCAGCTGCAGAGTTACAAGGACAGACTGACAGAACAAGGACAGACAAGACAGAACAAGGACAGACAAGACAGAGTAGCCTTCATGTTGATGCAAGTAATTCAGACCAATCAGGGGGAAAGCAGCAGCACAGCGTCTCTCCTTCTCTTTAATAATTTAATCTGTTAACATTTTCAATACATCTTGTCAACTTTAAACGGCCATTTTTAAGGTAACTGGTGAGTTTTTATTTGAGATATTTCACTCAAAAATTTAAATTGTCATCACTTACCTTCATGCTGTTGCAAACCTGTATGACTTTCTTATTTAAGTTTATATCAAAAGGAGATATTAGGGAGTTTCAGTCACTATTCACTTACATTGAATGAAAAATAAGATGCAGTGACAGTGAATTGAGACTGAGACTATACGTTTTGCTTAACATCTCCTTTTTTGTTCCATGGCTGAGAAAGATTCCTACAGAATAAACAATGTGCAGTGATGACAGAAATGCCATTTTTATATGAACTGCCCTTAAACTGCCTGTTAAAGTATTTGTTAAAGTTATCTACCAAGAAAACAAATATAAATATGAATATGTTATTCAGCACATCCTAGACCTTATTCCCAACAAGGCTGTGCGGGATAGACGTACAGTCTCTTCGATGAGATGTACTGCAGTTTAAAGTGTTTTTGGATCGTTCCGTATACAAAACATTGAAAAATAATATTTTCAAGGACATTCAGTAGACAAAGAACTCCAGACAACATAAGTTGTGGAAAATCAGATGGGATATTGGAGCTTTTTACAGATTTATACCGTGCATGCCATTGAAGAGATGTTAAGTCTATCCCTCACAGCCTCGTTTCCATTCCCATTAAATATCAAACATGGCGCTACTGTGAATAAGTGGTGGCAGAAAGCCCACTGACTTTTGTGTTAGATTTGACATATTAGAAGATTAAACAAAAGTATGACACAAAACCATCATAAATACAAACATATTCTTAACGATACAATTACTACAGTGCATCCAGAAAGTATTCACAACGCTTCACTTTTTCCACATTTTGTTATGTTACAGCCTTATTCCCAAATGTATTAAATTTATTATTTTGCTCAAAATTCTACAAACAATACCCCATAATGACAATGTGAAAGAAGTTTTTTGAAATCTTTGAAAATGTATTAAAAATTAAAAAATCACTTATACAGTATTCACAGCCTTTGCCATGACACTCAAAATTGAGCTCCGGAGCATCCTGTTTCCACTGATCATCCTTGATGTTTCTACAACTTGATTGGAGTCCACCTGTGGTAAATTCAGTTGATTGGACATGATTTGGAAAGGCACACACCTGTCTATATAAGGTCCCACAATTAACAGTGCATGTCAGAGCACAAACCAAGCCATGAAGTCCAAGGAATTCCGAGACAGGATTGTATAGAGGCACAGATCTGGGGAAGGGTACAGAAAAATATCTGCAGCATTGAAGGTCCCAATGAGCACAGTGACCTCCATCATCCGTAAATGGAAGAAGTTTGGAACCACTGGGACTCTTCCTAGAACTGACCGCCCGGCCAAACTGAGCGATCGGGGGAGAAGGGCCTTAGTCAGGGAGGTGACCAAGAACCCGATGGTCACTCTGACAGAGCTCCAGTGTTTCTCTGTGGAGAGCGGAGAACCTTCCAGAAAAACCATCTCTAATCAGGCCTGTATGGTAGAGTGGCCAGACGGAAGCCACTCCTCAGTAAAAGGCACATTACAGCCTGCCTGTAATGAAACAAAATTCTCTGGTCTGATGAAACAAATATTGAACTCTTTGGCCTGAATGGCAAGCGTCATGTCTGGAGGAAACCATGCACCACTCATCACCTCTCTGTGAATGTCCTTGAGTGGCCCAGCCAGAGTCCAGATTTGAACCCAATCTCTGGATAATGGCTGTGCACCAACGCTCCCTATCCAACCTGATGGATGAAGAAGAATGGGAGAAACACTATAAATGTTTGCTGTTGAGTTGAAATGGTCCTCCTCAGATCTCCTCAGTTCAGTCAGCTCTGTTGATGATCTTGAAGCCACAGCAGTCAATTAGAGCCCTCAGAATAATTTTTCAACAATGTAATCCAATAAAAGTTTATTTATTTCGCATGGTTTTTGCCACCACTTGCGTGTTTGACATAAGCGGTGACGTTGCCAAAGCACTGGTCTAATGTGTCATGTCTTGCTAGAAAGTAAGTGACTAAAGAGAAGGGTCACAATATAGGCTACATACTTTAGGCTACATGCATTCTTAATGATTTCATTTAGAGTTTTAATATTTTATTAACTTATTAACACATAAATGCACAATAATATATATATATATATATATGTATATAAAAAGAAAAATGTCCAGAGACATTCAAGTAGCCTCAGTGGTTATGTTTTTGCCAGCTAATGAATTGATGTGTTGCCTATATATTGTTCTTATATTTGGCCTTAAAAAGCCTTAAATGTAATACCTTCAACCCTGCAGATACCCTGTCAATCATTGTTTTGAGGAATGAAGGCTATACAATACTTACAATATACAATAATAAAAAAAAAAAATTAAGATTTCATACAAAGGTGTACATTACAGTCTTCAAATACAAAGGACAACTGGCTCTAACAAGGACAGAAAGAGATATGGAAGGCCCAGATATACAACACAACGTGTCATGTCCTCAGCTGACAGCTTCATTGAATTCTACCCACTCAACATCAGTTTCATGTACAACAGTAAAGAGAAGACTCTGTGCAGGCCTTGTGAGTAGAATTGCAAAGAAAAAGCCACTTTTGAACCAGAAAAACAAAAAGAAAAGGTTAGAGTGGGCAAAGACACACAGACATTGGACCGCAGATAAGATTTTATGGATGTGTTATGGATCTTAACACCATTGAGCTTTTGTGGGATCAGATAGACTGTAAGGTGTGTGAGAAGTGCCTGACAAGACAGCCACATCTATGGCAAGTGCTACAGGAAGCGTGGGGTGAAATATCACATGAGTATCTGGACAAACTGACAGCTAGAATGCCAAGGATCTGCAAAGTTGTCATTGCTGAACGTGGAGGATTTTTTGATGAGAACTTTTTGAAGTAGTTTAAGAAGTTCTGGGGGAAAAAAAATCAAATTGTAATAGTAAATTTTCATGTTATTACTGTCCTGACTATACATTGTGATCAGTTGAATGCTACTTTGGTGAATAGAAGTACAAATTTCTTTCCATATTTGTTGCGCAGCGAATATCATAATGTATATGGTTAATGCATTGCAAATGAGCAACTTGACAAAATTAGAACAAGCCTATTATAATCAAACAGTGATAGACACACTGTAAATAACTTATTGTGCAGTGAGTGACCGCTTGAGTTATTGAGTTATTGTTATGGGAGCATTCTAATATTGCCACGTTGCTTGATTTCTGTGCTATACAAAAAAATTAATTACAGGTTAATTTTATCATGCTACTAGGTGGGCCAGTGTAAGGTTGATTTAGTGATGAACAAAACAGCTATAAATTAATTTAGCTCAACGGTTCTCAATTTGTTTTGGATGTGCAGCCAACATAAAAATATGGCATGAAGTTGAACAAATAAGTACTTAATGTAAATTCTCTGAATCAACATTACCATTGTCATAGTTCAAATTAAATATGCTTGATGTAAAATGTTTTGACTGATTACATCTCTGTACACCCCCCCCCCCCACCCCCATTTAGGCACTGATCCTGGGCATTGGTGAATGTATCGGCCATGTTGGGCCTCTGGAGGGGGCACTGTTCATCATACTGCCTCAGTGAACACCCTCAGAATACCCAATACTGAAGCCAGCAGGGCAAGTGGAGCACCATATCTCAAAGACCTCTCTGCACTGAAAAACACGTGCTTATTTGAACACTTAGAGTAGCAGCTGATCCTTTGAGAGTAGTGGAGTAGCGTCAAGAGTGTTCAAGAAACCCAATCCTCTTATCCCATGCCCAAGACACCAGCTGAGTGAGAGTGTGCTCTGAGAAGGTGTGGCAGGGGTAAAAGAGCTGACTGACCTCATTGGAAGACTGAGGCTAAAAGCAGCTTGAGCATTTTGGCAAGAGACAGTAATCAGAGCAGAGACGCACGTCATGGGCTATGGGGGCCATGGTAACTTAGAATAAATGGCTGCTCCTGACCCAAAGTTTGTGCCAGTGTCTGCTGCTCAACCCTCCTCCTTTTTCCTTCTCTTTTACTCTCTGTCCTCCTGCTCTTGCTACAAACACTGCAACTGTCATTCTCTTTTTCTTCCCTCTGCCCCCCTTTCTTCCCCAGTCCCACTTTTGCTCTGCGACCATGGGCCTGTGGAAGTTAGTGCGGGGCGTCAGGCAGCTCGAGCTCCACCGCCTCATCCTGGCACTCATCGTCTTTTGCCTGCTTTCTGTGGCTTTCCTGGCCTACTATGTCAGCAACAGCCCGAAAATAAAGGAGGCACCCCCTTTACCATTCAGTGACTGTGGTGGGGTTGTTGCAGCTGCAGCAGGAGGACAACGGGCTCCTCTTTTCCTGCCCCCTTTTACAGGCCAGCAGAGGACAGTCAAAGCAGTGGATAACTCACGAACAGAATCTGTAGTGCTAGTCTTTGTGGAGAGCATCTACTCTCAACTTGGCCAAGAGATTGTGGCTATCCTGGAGTCCAGCCGCTTCCGTTATCACACGGAGATTGCACCCAGCAAAGGTGACATGCCTACATTAATGGAGCGTGATGTTGGCCGCTATGCCTTGGTCATTTATGAGAATATTCTCAAGTACGTCAACTTGGATGCCTGGAACCGTGACCTGCTGGATAAGTACTGTGCCGAATTTGGTGTAGGCATTATTGGTTTTTTCAAAGCCAATGAGAACTCGCTGCTCAGTGCCCAGCTGAAAGGCTTCCCACTTTTCCTGCATTCTAACCTAGGCCTGAGAGACTATCACATCAACCCTGCTGCCCCATTACTGTATATTACCAAACCCAATGAGGTGGAGCAGGGCCTTCTCCCTGGCAATGACTGGACAGTCTTCCAGTCCAACCACAGCACCTATGAGCCTGTACTCTTAGCTCTGACAAAATCCTCAGAAGCACTGGCCCACCTGGGCCCCCACCGAGCCCTGCACGCCACTGTAGTTCAGGACCTAGGTCTTCACGATGGCATTCAAAGGGTGCTCTTTGGGAATAATCTGTCTTTTTGGCTGCATAAATTGGTTTTTGTGGATGCCATTGCCTATCTGACAGGAAAAAGACTCTGCTTGTCCTTGGAGAGGCATCTGCTCGTTGACGTGGATGATATATTTGTGGGAAAGGAGAGTACGCGAATGAAGGTGTCAGATGTGAAGGTGAGTGACTTTGCATTTCTCTTCAAACATTGTTAAAAGGAAGTTTATTTGGCTGCTCAGAATGTTGTTTACCTGTGAGCATTCACCAAAGAGGAATATTGATATCTCAAACATTTCATCTCAGCTGTTTTAAATTTGACACCATATGTAACAAGAAAAATGTTTTGTAAAGGTGTGTTCTCAAAATAAGTTACACAATTTGAGGTTGCACCCAATTTGGCTGAGAGATAACAGGGTACACAGATGAATCATGCTTTAAGCACTGTGGTGTGATGGAGAGGCGAGGCTAAACAGCAAGTATTCAAAATAATGTGCTTGTTATAGCAAGGGATAATTGCTTTGTTTGGACAAAGTGCTTATTAACCCTGATTTTATTAGCATCTTTGCTGAAAAGGCTGATTACAGGCTGATGAATTTCTCCCAGTTCTTACCATCAGATTGAGAAGTGGTTTCTAAGCCTTCAGGAGCTTCAGGCTTATAAACATAAATGTCTTATGTACACTTCACTATTTATCACTATGTTTTCATGCAAAGAGAGACAACACTTGGAGGTTGTCCTCTTTGAAGCCAGTCAAAACAAATGAACATCTCTAATAGGGATTGTGCAGCAAAGCCATTATCTGTAGCTGTTATTGTGACAAAATTATCTTTAACTATCTGTATTCGGATAGAACCGGATGTGAACGTGGTTTATACTGGAAGTGTGTCAAAACATTTAGGCTATAGCTTCTGTATATAAAGTGTGCCCCTGATAGCCTATTTAAATATGATTATTATTATGATTATGATTATTAATATAAATATAATCATGATTATTAATATTATTATTATTATTATTTAATTATATTATTGATATATTAGTTAGTTTTTTCTCACCTGATGAAGATGAATATGTAGGCCACATAAACTGTGGAATATGTTGTTAACTGCGGTTGCTCCTGGTATTTCAGACATTAATATCTGCTGAAGCAACATTTTCATTTGTCTGTGCAGTGTGCAAGTATTCTGGGGGCATGAGGAGTCAGGCAATTGTAAAATGTAATGTACACATTTTGCAGTGAATATTAAATACAAATATGAATATTAAATTAAATGAGAATAAATTAATATAGCCTACAAACTGAAAGCACCACAAATCTCTATCAGAAATTTTTATGATACACTCGAGGCTTATTTTATCTTCACATATTTTTGTAGAGGACATAATTTGTTAAATTACATGTGCAGAATTAGTGAAATGCAGTGGAATTGCTAGATCAATCCTCTATATATTTGTAGAATTGAAAAAAAACGTAATCCTCCGTGTGCAGGAATATTCTGAATAGATTTACACACTATTTAGCATTTAAACAGTTTTGGAATAAAGGATTAATCAGATAATTACCTTAATGTGGACATACATTTGCTCAATTTATAGTCGAGCTCCGCTATAAAATCATCACTTCTTTGGTCAGGAATTAAACATTGCGCTCAGGTTGGTTTATAAATCCTTACGTGTGAATTGTGGGAAACGTTGTTTATGTGATCAGACATTTCAAACAGACATTTCAAAAAGTGGATGATATAGTTAATTCTATTTACAAGCTTAGATTTCTAAGACACACACAATTAACAGAGACTGCAAACAGAGTCAAGAATGCGGATATCCGATCTGAACTTAAGTTCGCCATGTGCATCTTCATTCATAAGGTATTCAGCTTCGGGCACATCCCTAATCTCTAATGAGGAATAATAAGAAACTTACATCCCATTTACATTGACAACATTGAAACCACTGAGGAAGTAATGAAAGGTGGGACAGAAAAGGAGATAAAGTTGTCGCTTCTACAAATTTGACAAAGTTAGCACCGTTTTGTTGCGTATGCATGGGGTGTGAAGAAATTTGCATTTACTGATGATTGGTCCATTGAAAGTTTTATATGACTTGATGTGCTGAAATGACTAATCAATATAGTGGATAGACAGAGATGGAACATATCTGTAACTAAACATCACTGAACACTAACTTACATATAGATATCAAATGCTATCTAAAAATCATTTCATCAGTGTGATGCATTACAGAAGAGGTAAACAGAAATTGGGGAACTGATATCGCTTAAAATGCATATTCCATCTGATTTTCCTATTTATTTCTCTTCCAATGCAATCATTCTTTATCACAATGGTTAGTGGGAACAATACCTTGGAACAAGGAAAGTCTTTAGTTAATGCATGTTTTTCTGTTTTCTACAGTTATTATGTTAACTGATTTGCAGGAATATATGTAACAGAGAGATTATCCACCCACATTGCTGTGTTTATGTTGTGTTTTTGCCACTTTTGTATAGCAAAATATATGCCATGCCTCCTGGCCTCAGGCTGAACAAGTGGGTTGTAATCACCTCAGGAAGCATTGCTGCATAGAAAACTCAAACAAACCATGTCTAATGGTGGGCTAATGTCATCTATTCTTACTCCATGTGCTTTCTCAGCAGTGCCTATAAGCACTTTTGCTTTTTCCCACCTATTCACAGATACATGCATACATTATGTCCATACTTCACACATACACACAAATAGTTTATAGCTCTTCTTCCAGAGAACACATTTAGCTTGCTTTTGATTGGCTGTGGGTTGTTGATTTGATGTTTCTGTTCAGAAGACCCACAATTAATGTTATGCCACACCTTCTAGTGGTGGATGAATATAAATATTTCTTACTGTCCTTGAAACATATTTTGCTATATTTTTTATTAAAAATATACTTTTGTTCCTATGATCAAATTAACAGTGGAATTTCTTGGGAACTACTCACCGAAAAAAATATTTCACAAATTTGTCTCTACATGGATTTCTGCTTTAGGCATGCTAGATTATGATGGTCAGTTTTAGGGATGTAGGGATCAATCTACCATCGATCGTGCCAAGATTTAAGATCTTTTTTTTGCACATGCACAAAATCCCATATACACTGCCACTCTAATGAATGCGTACTTGCTCTACCCTCAAAGCATGATACTGTGTGGCAAGGGGCACTTTATAAATAAATATTGGTAATCGGATCAGTAATGGCCAATAGGTCTGTCAACAGGGCTGCAAAAATAGAAAATAATTTTTTTTTTTACATATATATTACCAAAATCCGAATCATATCAGATTATAAAGACATTATTTCAGGTAGGGAAAAAAGCTACAAGTCTTCTGAGTTTTAAATTGATGTTGTCTCCTTTGTCCACCAGAGGGTGGAACAAATCAACATAAATTAAACAGCGCTGTTTTAGCTATTGTATATTGCAAAGAACATATTTGGCTGTTAATAAAATAAAATCTTAAAATCAAAATATTTAGCTGGCTAATTTTCTCAAATCTTAAGTAAATAATGGAAAACAAGAAAAGAAACGCTTCAATAGATATTAGTCTATACTGGTGCCATAGTAATACCACGGGCTACATTCACACAGAGTTTGGGATTGACAACCGTATTTACTTACAGGTGTAAGTCTCGATATGTCCCTTTCAAACAACAACTTACAGTAGTAGTTTGAAAAACGTCTGTATGACTGAACAACTGAAGTCACAGCCATATTCTAACAGCTATAACCATACTAGTGACAGTGACTAAAGTAAATATCGAAGATATTTAGATAGGAATTCCTTATCAAAATTGATATTGGTCATTGATTGGTCATACAATTACATCTTAAGTAATGAAGATTATAACTGATTCAAGGTCAGTCATTAAATTAAATTATTTCTCCTTTGAAATGCATATATGCCTGCACTTGAGTTGCACATTTACAGGGTGAACTGAAATAGTTATCAGGGTCCAACTTGACAAAAGGGCACAGAGATCCCCCTTACGATGTCATCCCACGTAACAACTTTTAGCAAAAAAACAACATAAATAATACTACAAAAGAGCTAAAACCTCTATGAATTCTTAATAACTATTTAAAAGCCCTCATGAGTACCCAGGAAGCATAATTAAATAATTCAAGTGCAAGGCAATGTGGATATTCCCCATAGCCTCAATTTTGTACTCAATAGTTTGATTTATTAACACTTCAAATTTTAAGTCTATGGATTTCTAAGAAAATAAATTCAAGGAAGTTTTCTAGATTTGAAAATAATTCAGACATTTCAAGTAATGTTTAATTAAGACAAGTCGATTTTTCCAGTAATTACAAACTTATGGTTTATAGTGCACACATAAAAAATTCAAACGCACATTTCAGTATTTGAATGTGCATGTGTCTTAAATTTGACAGATATTTGAATTTAAAATGTATATTTGACAGCCTAATCTGTGTTAAAATATATGTGATCAGTGTCCTCCTCAAATGTCCTGATCGGTGCACTAGTTAATTTTAGAATTAGAGAAAGTGCAATTCACAACAGATGTTTCCATTTAAGTTGCTCATGTTATTTACACTTACATAAGCAAGGGTACAGAGCAGACTATTGTTCTTAACACCATGTAATGTTTCAGTTCCTAATAAAGGTACTGGCCAACAGATGAGTAACTCAATTTTTTCTCACCAATAATTTTTTACTCACATTTGGCACATAGCAAGTGTTACTTTAGGACCCATAATTTCCTCTATATACTGAATATTAAGGGTGAGGTGAAGACTGAAAATGGTGTGTTTGTTTTTGCAGTTTGTTGCAAGTTTGAGCTTCTATGACCACTGAGTCACAGCTGTATTAGACTGAACAAATTCTGCAATGCAAGATCCTTTTATCCCTTTCCCAGATGTGAAATTTGATGGAGATTGTTGTGCATCACTCTGTCTGCATGAGTTGAATCCTGTCTTAAGGATTTGAATATTACATCTAGTGAAGGACATCATTTAGAGTCATAAGCTGTCTTTGGCTGTGTCCAGTCTCCAGTGTGTCCTTTTGTCCTATTTCTGACCTACAATCCTCTCTCACTCACTCTGGCAGTTGCTCAGAAAGAGAGAGAGATATGTTGGGTGAGCCCAAGTCTGACAGGTAAACAAATTAGACTTGCCCTGAGAAGCGGTAAACTTGATCCAGGTGTTTGTATGAATGTATCATTCAGACTATTTTTGTGAAGTTCAGAATTATAGCAATGCTTCCGCTCCAGTGCTGAGCCATTCTCTTGTGGCAGTTGCAACAGCAAAGGTTGGCTTCTAACCCCTGGCCTATATTCATTTTCTTTGTCATAAGTTATTGATGCTTTAAAAGGAAAACCAAATTATACTATTTTAAATAGATCATTTATTTTCAAACCAACTCCCCTTTTAAATAATTGTCAAAGTGATGATTGATTCACAATATTGAATTTGGCACAAACTCTGTCCAACCTGGCCATCCCCATGTGTTCCCAGATTGTCATAAAAACATCAGGATTGTATCGACATGCTGAGCAAACACACTCGAGGCAGAAAAAATTATTGGAGACACGTACTCAGGGACACAGACGGCTCTTAAATCAGCATAAGATGCCATCTCTTCATAGCGAACAGCAACCTTCTCTCCCCAGCAGCACGACTTGATTTGTGATACTGCCGCATCTATCGCCTCGGCTTTGTGTTAGATTTGTGCGCAAGGAGACACTATCTCTCCTGCTGTTGGATTTGTGCCAGAACAAAATTCGCTTTTACGCCTGTATCACTCTCAAGGTTTGAAGGGCTTAATGGCAAGATAATTCTGTATTTCAAGCCTCACAGCGCCATCATTAGCTAGATGTATGCGGCGATGCCAAGTTATGAAATGTGTTCATTTCACAAGGATGAGTTTAGATTGATGTTAAGGCTGCGGCTTCCTTCGACGCGTCTGACCCGCCTGTGGGTAGAGGAGATTTAAATGCAAATTTATATTATACATCCCACTCACTGTCAGTGTGGACGATGGCCTGCAAGTTCTTTTCTTATGTAGGGCTGTGTGCATCGGCACCGCATTGCCATCTATTGGAGACTTTAATTGATTTAGAGATATATAATGTGTCTATATATAATGCCTAAGGACATGGAGAGATTCTTTTAACAGCATAGCTCAGAATAAAGTCAGGTTATGTGACTTTTTTGTTTTTGGTAAAACACTTATCTTAGTTATTAAATTGACTCTTCATTTTCAAGGCTTTGCTCAACACACAGAACAAACTACGGACGTTAGTTCCCAACTTCACCTTCAATCTTGGCTTCTCTGGGAAGTTCTATCATGCAGGTAATTTGTCTTTTTATTCACTTGTTGTTTTTTGGTGTCTTTAATTCTTTCCAACCCAAATATATTGTTATTACTATTTTTAATACAGTATCTGTATTAACCTGACTTTTGTGTTGCTGTGTGCAGGTACCGAGGAAGAAGATGAAGGTGATGACATGCTGTTGCAGCACAGGCGTGAGTTCTGGTGGTTTCCACACATGTGGAGTCACATGCAGCCTCATCTCTTCCACAATGTCAGTGTGTTGGCAGAGCAGATGAGACTTAACATGCAGTTTGCACAGGTTGGTTTTGACTGTAACTCTTACATTATGCTACATAAAGGTGTGTAATATTACTGCAAATAGCCACCCCAAACCTGCAGAAATTATAGAAATGATTACTTTTACAGAGAGGTTCTCAAACATTTCATGCCATTGCCTGAACAAATAGATAGTCCTGCCCCAAACCTGTGTCATCGGTTGAGCCAATGTTGCTAAATCTGTCAGCTTTAAAGGGTTAGTTCATCCAAAAATGAAAATAATGTCATCAATTACAGACTAGGGGTGAAACGAGTCACTCATCTCACGATTCGGTTCGGTTCATGATTCTTTATACTAAGCAAAGAAAAGTTAAGATTGAAAGTTTTTTTTTGTTGTTGTTGTTTGATAGTCATTTATTTAAAGACATATGCAAAACAGTTCCTTTCCTTTTAAAATTAGCTAAAAGTACTGTATTTAGTGCTAAATGATCCATCAGAGATGTACTGGGACTAAAAATCAGCCCAAATCAGGGCAATGGTGACACCAAATGAAAACAATAGCTAATGATTCTGCTTTGCTGAAAATACAGAATTATGTTTGATACATATACTGCTTATACAGTCAATTATTACTTACATTAAAATATTTTACATTTATTGTATTTTTTAAATAATATTGTCTCTGATTGCATCGAAATATTCTTTACAAAAATAAATATTTAATGGAAGTGCATGCTTATCCAGTCAAATAATAATAATTTACTGATTAAATCAAATCAGACATAATATTTGACAAAGATTATATTTCCACATATCATTATTATACATAATATTTAGCATTATATTTTGGGCGATGGGACGGCTATCGATGTTGAGAATAGACAGTTGAGTGTCATGACTGCCAGACAGATACTTTTAAGGGGTTGGAGGTCGACTGGAGCACCCTCATTTCAGGAGTGGTGCTCGGAGATGCGGCCTTTGAAGAAGGGTCATTTAGAAGACTAGAGAAATATAATTTTTTTGTGGAGAAATGAGGCGGATATCTGACGTTGCTGACATTGCTATAATCATGTACGACCACTGGGATGTTGTTTGGGGCCAGGGTGGGGAAGGGGTGATAGTGGGGGTTGATTGTTGATTATGTGTATATATGTTTTGTTTTTCTGTTTTCAATATGTGAATCAATAAAAAATTGTTAATCAGAAAATATTCAGCATTATACAGTATATAGTACATTAATATATCATTAAACTTCTGTAAACTTTAGTTTTCTCTCATGCAGTCAGAGCAGATCACTCTCGCTCTTCAAACGGACATTCGATCCCTCGCACTGAAAAGGTGCGTTACTCTCCCGATTCAGGTTTCAGTTTCATTTTCCACAGTTTCAGCCGAACTCAGCGTATAACATCTGTGGCTGCTAGTGTGCAATCTTAGTTTAGTGCTCCTTGTGTGCAATGAAGCAATTTCCATCTGTATGCCTGTGTTACATAGGCTTAGGACATTGCGCATTTTGGATAGAACCGACGCTAAAATAATCATTAAAATTATATATTTTTTTAAATCCCATCTCCAAGATGTGCATCGTCAAATTTTTTAACCACGATGTACCATTCCACGATAAACCATTACACCCCTATTATACACAACCTTATGTTTTTCCTTGGAACACCTTAGGAGATGTAAGCGATTGACCGCCCCAGTCACCTTTCACTTTCATTGCATCTTTTTTCATACAATGAAAGTGAATGGTGACTTAGGCTGTCAGTCCCCAACATTCTGCCTAACATCTCATTTGTGTTCTATGGAACAAGACATGGGTGAGTAAATTAAGATAACATTTTATTTTGGGGTGAACTATCCCTTCAAACAAACAAAAATCCCTTCAAAAAATCTTTAGAGAGCTGCAGTGTTTACACTTTTCTGGGAAATCAAACTATTTAGTAGCTGGCTTAGTGTGGGCTGCACATTAAACTGGAGTAGAATAAAATATTTTATCATTGAAAAAAAATACACCCCTGCTTCCCCATTTGTTATTTTGCCACCAGGGAGCACATTTTGTTTCTTCATCATTGTGTTACTATTTATGGCTATTATTGCTGCCGTCACAGAGGTACAAGTATTGATTCTCCGCCAGCCAGCTTTATCCCATGTTGGTTTTTCATTATAGATTTGTATTAGCACTTTTTCATTGGATCGGTAGGATTCTCTTTGACCTTGAATCGGTGTGTATCATCTGCCAAAGATTGTGAATTTGGCCTGTTGAAACGAGCCCACCCTGGTGTAATGATGTTCATTGGAGTGGGATATGGACCGCAGGCAGAGAGAGAGAGAGAGAGAGTGCGCACTGTGAATACTAACCAGCCCTTTCCTCCTCTCTCTAATCCCTATGTCACATCCTGTCTTTAGAGCAGACACTGACATATGCCTTTTTCTGCATTCTGCTCAATGGTGAAGACGCAGCTCCTTCATCAAGGTTTAATGAACCTGCAAAGTGCTCTCCTTAGCCAGGGCTTTGTGGATATCATAGTCTGGTCTTCAAGCAGGGAAGAACACACACGTAGAGTTCTTAAAGTGTAAGGTGAATGCAAACACCTCAGACTTGTGAAGCCCTCATGCTGCCTCAGTGTTACTTTAAACTTATTTGAGGGGGTGTGCTTGTCTACCACCCTCCTGTGGTGAGTGAAATAACTACGCCCCCTGACAAACTGAGTTAGATCTTTATTCTGCAGAGAAGCATAATCAAAAGCTTCTTGCCTGCACGCCACCTGATGACATGTCTCTAATGCATCTTGTATCAACTTTTCTCCTTTGTTCCACTCCCGTTCACACTGTAAGCTTTGGCAATGTGGTTTGCCAAGAGTGAATTTAAAGAGATAGTTGAGCCAAATATGTTAATCACCCTCAACCCATATGACTGAATTTCTTTAATGGAAAAAAAAGATGTTAGGCAGAATGACAGCCTCAGTCACCATTCACTTACATGTGATTGAGATCAAGATATTACCAAGGATCTCCCCTTGTGTTCGAGGGAAGAAAGATAGCCATGATGTTTAGAACAATATGAGGGTACCGAAATGACACAATTTTCATTTTTGGGTGAACTATCCCTTTAATGTGGCGAGTATTGAGATTGATCGCTTTAGCATCTTTTTGTCTCTCCTTGTTAAAGGAGCATGGCATTCCCACAGACATGGGGTACGCTGTGGCCCCCCACCATTCAGGGGTTTATCCTGTACACAGCCAGCTATATGAGGCCTGGAAGAATGTGTGGCAGATCACAGTGACCAGCACAGAAGAATATCCCCACCTGAGACCGGCACGCCATCGCAGAGGCTTCATCCATCATGGGATAAAGGTAAAAAGATGTGAACATTCTGAAAGAAGGCTGCTGACCTCTAGGTAAATGTTCCTTTGTCTTTTAAATGTCATTTTCATAGGAGATACAAATTGCAAAATTGAAATTAAAAGCAATCTCTTAAAGAAAAACATGGAAATTGTATTAATTGAGCCCTATTTTAAGAGCACCAGTGTTAAGTGCAGTGCTATGCCATAAGTCATAAGTGCAAAGTCTTGAGTATGGCCATGAAGTTTTGGTATTTTCGTGCAAGCATGTGAATACAAAAATAGAGACCCTAATGTATTGGAAAATGTCAATGAATTAATTTCCTGAGGTATTTTTAATCTCCTGCCCTGTTCATTGTTTTAATCTGAGAAATGTTAATACTGTTAATGTAGTCTGAGCTAGAGGTCTGAACGGGTCTTAAAATGAAACCCGGCACGTAAATGACACCGTGTGACACAACCCTACCTGGCCCGAACGGTACCATCAGATTGTAAGCCTGAACCCGAAATCGTTCACTTTGTTTTAAAATTTCTTTTCCAAGCAAGTATTGCTGCAAATAGGCTGTATTTTATGTAAGAATCATTGGAAATATTCGTAACAGTATTGTAACTGTAAAACTGTTTTAACATGGCTAGGTGAGACGCGGTGAATTGCCCGTACTGGTCTCTAACCTTCCTCTGTCTGCAGGTGTTGCCCAGGCAGACATGTGGCCTTTTTACTCACACCATCTTCTATAATGAGTACCCTGGAGGCTCGCGAGAACTGGACAAAAGCATCCGTGGAGGAGAACTCTTCCTCACTGTCCTTCTTAACCCTGTTAGTAGAAACAAGCTGCATTGCATTTGTGCTGTTCTTGTCCCTCTGTGTATGTGCTCGCATGTGTGTATTTAGCGAATGGGAGTGGGTATATTTTTCTTTGTGTCTGTGTTTGTTTACATGTCCCACAGACGGTGGTGACGGAGTCTGCCCTTGTGCTGTCTGCTTTTGTTTGTGTTCAGGGCTATCGCATGTAGTGCTTGGTAATTCAGTAGCTGAAAACATAAACCACATTTTTATCTTCATAATTATTCAAATAGATGTTTCCACAGCTTCTTTTTAAAGAATAAAACTGAACTTAACTGTAAGTAATGTTGTTCCTGCCCACAGATCAGCATCTTTATGACACACCTGTCTAACTATGGAAATGACAGACTCGGCCTCTACACCTTTGAATCGCTGGTGAAGTTTGTTCAATGCTGGACCAACCTAAGGCTACAAACTATTCCCCCTTTAGAACTGGCTGAGAAGTACTTCCAGATCTTTCCAGAGGAGATGGACCCCCTATGGCAGGTTAAGGAAGATTACAATCAATTTAAGTGTAGCATATTACCATGTAGAATGTTGTACAGAAAATGAGATGTTTTCTTTGTTTTCAGTCTTCGATTGTGTACAGGGACTGGAGAAAAGTGTCACTCATCATCTCTTTTTATTTACTCATGTAACTCATTCAGAACCCCTGTCATGACAAGAGACATAAAGACATCTGGTCCAAGGAGAAGACCTGTGATAGACTGCCCAAATTTCTGGTCATTGGCCCACAGAAAACAGGCAAGACAACTATATTTATTCCCTGTATTTCCAGTCCCAGATTTAAATGTGAAGTGTGTCATTTCTGCACCATTAGCTACATCAAATTAATTTATACTGTAGTCCAGGGGTACTCAATTAAATTAGGAGGTCCGGTCTAAACATTTCCATGCCACCAAAGGTCTGGACAATAATAACTTGCATAATTTCGTAGCCATTCTGACTACTGGCAACATGTAAGAAATGCCCATTTTTTGGAATAGTTATTATAAATTCCCAAGTTTGCTGCCATAGTAGCTTACCTTGTAAAATAAAAATTATTTATTCACCAAAGTGAAATTCAACTGATCACAATGCATAGTCAGGACATTAAAAACATGAAAAATTGGGCCTGGGTAGCTCAGCGAGTATTGACACTGACTACCACCCCTGCAGTCACAATTTCGAATCCAGAGTGTGCTGAGTGACACCAGCCAGGTCTCCTAAGCAACCAAATTGGCCTGGTTTCTAGGGAGGGTAGAGTCACATGGGGTAACCTCCTCGTGGTTGCGATTAGTGGTTATCACTCTCAAAGGGGCGCATGGAAAGTTGTGCGTGGATCACAACAAGCCACATGATAAGATACTCAAATTGAGCAGCGGAGGCAACTGAGACTTGTCCTCCACCATCCGGATTGAGTTGAGATCTTTTTTTATTTTTTATTTTTTTATTACTATTACAATTTGAAGAAAAAAAGGTTCAGAACTACTTCAAAGATTTCTCATCAAAAAATCCTCCAAGTGCAGCAAAGACAGCTTTGCAGATTATTGGCATTCTAGCTGTCAGTTTGTCCAGATACTCATGTGATATTTCACCCCACGCTTCCTGTAGCACTTGCCATAGAAGTGGCACTTCTGTCAGGCACTTCTCAAACATCTTACAGTCTAGCTGATCCCACAAAAGCTCAATGGGGTTAAGATCTATAACACTATTTTCCAATTATCTGTTGTCCGATGTCTGTATTTCTTTGCCCACTCTAATATTTCCTCTTTTTTTCTGTTACAAAAGTGGCTATTTCTTTGCAATTCTTCCCATAAGGTCTGCACCCCTGAGTCTTCTCTTTACTGTTGTACATGAAACTGGTGTTGATCGGGTAGAATTCAATGAAGCTGTCAGCTGAGGACATGTGAGGCGTCTATTTCTCAAACTAGAGACTCTGATGTACTTATCCTCTTGTTTAGTTGTACATCTGGCATTCAACATCTCTTTCTGTCCTTGTTAGAGTCAGTTGTGCTTTGTCTTTGAAGACTGTAGTCTACACCTTTGTATGAAATCTTTAGTTTTTTGTCAATTTCAAGCATTGTATAGCCTATCAACAATGAGTGACTAATGAGTTTCTAAAGAAAGTGGTTTCTTTTTTGCCATTTTTGACCTTATATTGACCTTAAGACATGCCAGTTTATTGCATTCTGTGGCAACTCAAAAACAAACACAAAGACAACATAAAGCTTCATTTAACAAACCAAATAGCTTTCACCT
The DNA here is from genome assembly GCF_025860055.1 of Xyrauchen texanus. Lineage (NCBI taxonomy): Eukaryota > Metazoa > Chordata > Actinopteri > Cypriniformes > Catostomidae > Xyrauchen > Xyrauchen texanus. Next base: position 22,189,457 of record NC_068299.1, on the reverse strand, counting down.
TTTTTTTTTTGTAATGTCAAGTGATTTTCTGGTACCAAATTAGCCATTTATCATGATTACTCAAGGATAAGGTGTTGGAGTGTTGGCTGCTGGAAATGGGGACTGTCTAGATTTGATAAAAAAAAAAAATATTTTTTCAAATAGTGATGGTGCTGTTTTTTAAATCAGTAATGTCCTGACTATACTTTGTGATCACCTGAATGTCTTTTTGGTGAATTAAAGTACCAATATCCTTCCAAAACAGCAAAATCTGTTCATTATTCCAAACTACCATTATGGGATAATGAACAGATTTTGCTGTTTTGGAAGGATATTGGTACTTTAATTCACCAAAAAGACATTTTTGTCTACCAAAAACATATAAACAATGTACATCAGAATAGTGCATTTTAAAAATACTGTTTGCTATATTTAAGTATAAATGGGCTGAGTATCAAATAATGGAAATATTTTTCATCATTAGGAGAAAACTCTTAATTTCAATGTTTTGATTGTCTTTCTTGCTATCCATGACAGCGATTGTTGTCTCTAAATAATCTTCACATAATATATAAAAATATCTCTGTTTACTGTCAGTAGGCTTGAAAATTTTTGATTAGTTAAGCTAATTTTATACGTGAAAGCAAATAGTTTATAGTCTAAAGGCGCTCTGAAACCACTATAAATTCTCATGTCACAAACCTTGCTTAGCTGAACTGTCGGAGTCATATCAGACACATGAAGAGTGTTTCTGCTTCATTTTCGTTTTCTGAAATGTAGCGAAAGATGCCAGTATCCATCGATATTTCTGCTCACTGTATTTCTCCGCTACGGTCTACTGTCGGTCTTAAAATACCCACATCTGCAGCTCTACTGTGCGGCACCTCATGTTGTGGGCCGGGGGAGAGAGACAACACACGTGGAGCGTGAAAGGGTCTGCTATTTGGTGACCACTGCTATTGTCTGTTTGTTCGAGTAGCCTGACTGAGTCTAACATAACAACATTGGCTCAACCAATGGCATGAGTTTAGACTGGCACAACCTGCCCGATCACTGATAATGTTTTATTTTGTATTTTTTCACCATTTAGAAGCTTGCTGAAATTAAAACAGTTAAGTGTCTTCGTCAAGAAACAACAACCTTAGAGGCATTTGGACACAACCTCGCATTTAATACAAAATTGACATTGATGTTTTGTTTCTGGCTGCAGGTACCACAGCATTGCACTCCTTTCTTACCCTCCACCCCGCCATCACCAGCAACTTCCCCAGCCCTGTCACATTTGAGGAGATCCAGTTCTTTAATGGACCTAATTACCACAATGGCATTGATTGGTAATTTGTAACGCACTTATGCAGACACGTTTTTTTCACACTTAACCAATGTAAGAGATATGAACCATCAATCATAACTTTTTATCACCACTCCACCTTATTATATCTATTATTCTGTCTCGGTTTCATATTGAATTCTTAAGCCATCTTTACACTGCAAACGTGGCACAGAAAGTGGCTTTTACGTAGGTGCATTTACACAGACCATTTAATGCTGCTCAGAGCAGGCATAAATGCATTTACACAGCAGTAACAACTGCATAAATAATGTTATGAGATTAACATTTTAAATATAAAATTATGAATATAGAAATATGAAATGAATGAAAATATGAAGTTGTACTTTTGAATATGTTACTAAATTATGAAATATATGCTCTATCATAACAACAACAAAGTTAAATGCTGCTTTGATGCTGCATTTCATTTACACAGAATTTAAGCAGCATCAGAACTGCCTTTGATACTAGGGGATGGGGTGGGACAGAGCAGGCTTAATTTAGTCTTGCTTTTGCATCTTTACACAGAATTTTGAGCAGGCTCAGAGCAGGCTTAACTCTGCTGTGTAAAGAGCTATTACCTGTACACAGGACAAGGCCACTCCTCATTTGAGTCACTCTTACCTCTTGCAACATAGTTGTTTTGTTACTAAATATCCTGATCTCCTGTAGGTACATGGACTTCTTTCCCTTTCCCTCAAACGTCAGCACAGACTTCATGTTTGAGAAAAGTGCTAACTACTTTGACACAGAGGTGGCTCCAAAGAGGGCTGCAGCCTTACTGCCCAGAGCCAAGATAATAGCAGTCCTCATCAACCCAGCCGACCGAGCCTACTCTTGGTATCAGGTACAATACCACAGCTTTCTCTCTTTATTCCTCTCTTTTTTAAACACCTTTGTGTGGTAACTATGAATCTACTTCCACCCTTGTTTTGTGTTTTTCTCTATAAAAGACATGGATAGTTTAGATCCACTGATTTCAAACTGGGGTGGAGGAGGGGGGTGCCGTAGCATGTCAGGAGAGGTGCAGAGAATGATGATAAATAAATAAAATAATAGCTTTACAGACCATATACGTGTGTGTGTGTGTGTGTGTGTGTGTGTGTGTGTGTATACACGTTATATTACATTTGGCATAAGATTTATTATTAGTCTGATGAGAGACGTTCCATTAGCACTGATGGTCTCACGCCATCAGCACTCACGCTTCACTGTGTGTAACACTCCGTTGTGTTTGTGCTAAACTAAAGTGCAAGAGCAATGCATACGTGTTAAGAGCTACAGGATGTCTGCCTATTTATGTGTATTTTTCTTTTTTGACATTACATTTTTGTGTGTAATAAGAGCCAGTTAGGTGACTTGAAGTGCATCTGTGTCAGGCAGTGTTTACATACAACAGCGCTCCATGATCGCTCGTATTACTACTATACAACTACAGCTAGAAAATAGCTTTAAACAGCTTTAAATGAACAACTGCTGCATTACGGCTCATCTAAGCTGAGAGACACAACAGACTGATTAATTACAGAACTCAAGGCGCTTACCTCTTACTGGATTTTCCACATTGGCGAGGAACTACTGTTTAAAATGGTGGAGGTTTCTATAGTGAAAGACTCTTGCGCACTGGCTACCGTGAAATAGGGAGAATTACCCCCGCTTGGACAGCTATTTTTCCACTAAGAAATCTGATCTTCAGAAAGCTGTAAGCATCTCTGCTTGGGAGTGGCAACAGGTGATCGCACATGCTCCATCTCTATCTCTCTCTCTCTCTCTCTCTCTCTCTCTTTCTCACACACACATACAGTGAGGGAAAAAAGTATTTGATCCCCTGCTGATTTTGTACATTTGCCCACTGACAAAGAAATTATCAGTCTATAATTTTAATGGTAGGTTAATTTGAACAGTGAGAGACAGAATAACAACAGAAACAATGAACATCTGATTGATTCAGAGGAGAACTGGGTGAAAATGTTGTGGTCAGATGAGACCAAAACAAGCTCTTTGGCATCAACTTAACTCGCCGTGTTTAGAGGAGGAGGAGGAATGCTGCCTATGACCCCAAGAACACCATACCCACCGTCAAACATGGAGGTGGAAACATTTCCAAAAGCCAGGGCATTGAAAATGGGTCATGGATGGGTATTCCAGCATGACAATGACCCAAAACACACGGCCAAGGCAACAAAGGAGTGGATCAAGAAGAAGCACATTAAGGTCCTGGAGTGGCCTAGCCAGTCTACAGACCTTAATCCGATAGAAAATCTGTGGAGGGAGCTGAAGGTTTGAGTTGCCAAACGTCAGCCTCAAAACCTTAATGACTTGGAGAAGATCTGCAAAGAGGAGTGGGACAAAATCCCTTCTGAGATCCCTTCTGAGATATGTGCAAACCTGGTGGCCAACTACAAGAAATGTCTGACCTCTGTGATTGTCTAAGTCATGTTTTGCAGAGGGGTCGAATACTTATTTCCCTCATTAAAATGCAATTCAATTTATAAAATTTTCTGGATTTTTCTGTTGTTATTCTGTCTCTCACTGTTCAAATTAACCTACCATTAAAATTATAGACTGATCATTTGTTTGTCAATGGGCAAACATACAATATCAACAGGGGATCAAATACTTTTTTCCCTTACTTTACAAAAAAACATCCTTGTTTATCCAATAACTTGTTAGAAACAGCACAAGCTGTGATACTATTTCTGAAGTGAACTTTTTGAATTACTAATGGAGGTTTGGACGCATTATTTGTTTTGAACCAGAAACGGCAGATTCTGATCCGTCGCGTAATAAAGTAGTTCCATGCACAAATGCATTTTTATGACCGTACTCAGCTTTTCCTAATTTTTTCAAATTTTCTTGTTCATTGAACTGTTGTATATATGCAATATCACACTCGAAATCATGCTATATGGCCCTACATCAGCCCTGCTGTGATTACCTGAGGCTGAATAACAGCAGTGTTGATGTAGAGACATATCGAACTCTTGCTCGTGTGATATTGCTTTATTATTTACTTGGATATTGTATAGGCCTATATACAACATTATTGTATTTATATACATATATATTATCTGCAATAAATAAAAACAATATTTAGGGGGGGTCTTAGGGGGTGCACAGTCTTGTAAATTTTGTCAGAGAGGGGCTTAAAGTTTGAAAACCCCCTGGTTTAGATGCATTCTTTGTGTTTCTTCTTAGCATCAGCGAGCACACCAGGACCCTGCTGCTATAAACCACACTTTCCACGAGGTGATAACAGCAGGTCCCTCTGCATCTAAAGAGCTGTTGACTCTTCAGAACCGCAGCCTTAAGCCTGGAACTTACGCCACACACCTGGAGAGCTGGCTCCTGCACTACCAGGCCAGACAGGTACTACAGTTATCTACTTATGATTAACTTATTTCTCCCATTTGGGCTTATGGTATATTTAACTAATCTTGGTGTGAAAGCAACAATTTGAAACTTTTATTAAAAGTCTTTCTGTCCTTCCACTTTATTCTCTTCTGAGCCTTGCTTGATATAGGAAATAAGAAAAAATGCAATTGGAAATAGTGATAGTGATACTGAATACTGATAGTGCTGAATGTATTTTTTTTTTGTTTGTGTTTTGTTTTTTTACTAAGACAAGTGAAAATATTGCTTTTTTTATTTTATTTAAAGCACTTTTGGTGATTTTGCTTTTGTCGACAACAGTTTACTGTACCATCATATGCTTAACCAAAACACTGAGTGTAGAACTAACAGACTGGATCATTTTATAGTAATGTAAAATCCAGCATAATTGGTTGTATGCTGTTTGTTATAATTGTGGTGACAGATGAATGTAATGAGCTGAGAAATGTGTCTAGAGTTTAAATAGTTTTGCACATCAATCCTTATAAGACATGCTGAGCACTCTCTGTGTTGGACACCCCCACATTAGCTCCATATTGTAGACGGCACCCTGCTCCGATCAAATCCAGTTCTGGTGATGGACGGCATCCAGCGGTTCCTGGGGGTCACACCCATCTTTAACTACACCCAAGCCCTAGTGTAAGTCCTGCTGTGATTTTTATGAACTTTTGCATATGCTTAAAGTGTGAATAATCTGAAAATTTTTACCGTTATGGATTACAGCTTTGATGATGGTAAGGGATTCTGGTGTCAGAGGTTGGAAGGTGGGCGTCCTAAGTGTCTGGGCAAAAGTAAAGGAAGGAAATATCCAGAAATGGCCCCTGAGGTAAACGACAGACTCATCTCTTCTCCCAAGCCTCATATAACCTATAACTTACTCACTCTATCTCTCTGCGCTCTGAATGATCCCAGTGGCAAGGACACATTTTTACAGATTTGTGACTCGCCAGTGATGTATTCTCTGGATCAAAGATGAATTTGACTTCAGGTTTCCAAAATTTAAGGTCATAAAATTCTTAAATATCTTAAATGATACAACAAAAGTCTTAATTTTTATTTAAAGAGGTCTTAAATGTGGGGACGGAAAGACAGGAATCATGATATGACCTAATGTGATTATCAAACTTCAAAAGAATTTAATTAAATAAAGGTGCTGCTCTGACTACTACCCCTGGAGTCGTGAGTTGGAATCCAGGGAGTGCTGAGTGACTCCAGCCAGGTGTCCTAAGCAACCAAATTGGCCCGGTTGCTAGGGAGGGTAGAGTCACATGGGTTAACCTCCTAGCAATTAGTGGTTCTCACTCACAGTGGGGAGCTTGGAAATTTGTGCGTGGATCGCGGAGAGTAGCGTGAGCCTCCACATGCGGAGTCTCTGTGGTGTCATGCACAACGAGTCACTTGATAAGATGCGCGGATTGACAGTCTCCGAGGCAACTGAGACTTGTACTCCACCACCCGGATGGAGGTGATTAACCGCACCACCATGAGGACCCTACTAAGTAGTGGGAATTGGGCATTCCAAATTGGGAGAAAAAGGGATAAAATAAAAACGCGGCACTGTTGTATTTTCTCCACGCACGTGGGGGCGTGTGAGTGTATCCAGCTGTTGCAGAGCAGTTCACAATCATTAAGCCATATTGGAAATTTATGACAAGCGATCACTAAATATCAACTGTTGATGATGGTGATATAATGTTGATGAAATATGACAACGGTTACTTTTAATTGTTTATATTGCATTATGTTGTAGATTATTGTTGGAATATACATTTTATATAAATTATGTATATTGTATGTAAATTAGGTGTATTTCACAGGTAAAGTGCCTTTAAAGTTAAAAGTTCCATGCTATTAATGAAATCTGCCCCCAACCATAAAATGCATCTGGAATTTATTTACATTTGGGCTCTTGTAGCCTCTGTCTGGCCCTCCCCATCACAAGAAGGAAAGACTAAGAACATTTAATATAGGCTACCAATTATAAAAAAAAAAATATTGGCTAACTATGTCTTTCAACACATTATTGAATCAGCACAATCCAATATCAGTCGACCTCAAATTTGTATCAATTTATGTAATGTACGTATACCAATTTTAATGTGATATATGTGGAAAACATGTCTTGAGTATTTTAAACTTGCATATCGCTTTCTCTGCTTTACTGATGAGCAATGTTAAGGCCATGTTTAACGTGTGCCCCTTCCTTTTTAAGTAAGAGTCTGTGATACACGATTGATTGTGGTATGGGGATACGGTGTTAATTGTATTTGTTCAGGTCTTGATAAAGGTCTTTAAAAGTCTTAAATTTGATTTTAAAAACTCTTCAGCAACACTGCAGTTGTTAGGTAGAAATCAGTTACTGTATTGTGATTTTTAGCATGACTACATGTTTGTGTTTTTCTCAGACACGTGCCTTCCTGACGGAGTACTACCGGGAGCATAACCTTGAACTGTTGCGGCTGCTAAATCGGCAAGGCCTGGCGTTACCCTCCTGGCTCCGAGAAGAGCTCCAGAGCAGCAGCTGGAGTTGAGAAGACTTTGTCCATCTCCAGTATAAGAACCCCTAAAAACAGTGTCCACTCAATGCAGAGGAACCGAGGGCGAGACTCTCAATTCAACACTCCTATGCCACTCTGTTCAAATCTCTTGTAGCAGTGATGGGATGGAGTGCGGTTATGACTGTGACTTTGAGTGGACTGCAAACACGAGCCTTTCCCTGCAGCCAAGGTGCTTGTACGTTCTCTCTGAGATGTTGAAGGCATTGGGAAATGTGCTTCCTTGCCTTCATAATCTTCTCTTAATGGAAGGTCTGCATATCAGGTCCGGAACGCACTACTGGTCTGGACAAGCATGAATTAACTGGTGAATTTAAGTGTGTTAATACACGGTAATTCTCAAAACACACACGGTTTAGCCTTGCTCATCTCGTCAGAAGAATGATTGTAAAATATTGTACATTTAAAAGCATTGTATATTTTGGGTCTGGGTGGGTGGGATTGTGACTGAATAGACCTCGGTTCATCCTGACAGCGTTTGTGTACAGACTGAGCTCTGTTTGAGCAGGATCCCAAATCTTAAGCCCCTCTCTTCTCCACATGCGCAAACGCACAAAGTTGGATCAGAAACCAAATGGTAAGAAAGTATATGCAATTGAGGGAATATAGAGTTGTGTACATGTCTGTTTCCCCACTGTATTTCAGACAAAAGTTTTTAATCAAGTGTCTTATCTGGTTGTAATCCCTCTATTTATCCTCACCATGCACTTTCCTCTACGCTACACACAGATGCATGTAAGTTGTTGTGGTAGATGTGTTGTATGTCAGGAGCTGTAAATGAGGGAGAGGAGAAGGGCTGTGTTTTGATTTGTGGTCTGTCCTACATAAGAAGCTGCAGTATTTTTTTTTACAAAAAGTATTTGATAAACTCCCAACACTGTATTATCTCTAATAAACTTAGAGAGGTTGGAAATATTTGTGTGATTCATTATGTGTGATTTTATCTGATTCTGAGCCTTGACTTACAAATATTAAATAGTTGTTTTATTTCACTTACGTTTAAAGGAAGGAGTATAATTTGGTAGTAAAAGCAATAGTTCATCAAAAAAAATTTTATCTCTAATTTACTCACACTCATGCCATCCCAGATGTGTATGACTTTCTTCTGCAGAACATAAATGAAGATATTTAGAAGAATATCTCAGATCTGTAGGTCCACACAATGCAAGTGAATGGTAAACAGAACTTTGAAGCCCCCAAAAGCACATAAAGGCAGCTTAAAAGAAATCCATATGACTCCTGTGGTTATATCCATCTAATAGCGATCTAATAGATTTTGGATTAGAACAGACCAAAATTTAACTCCTTTTTCACTATAAATCTTGACATCAGCCATCTCCTTGGCAATCATGAATACAAGGTTATTACACGTCCTAGTGCCATCTAGCGCTCTGCGCATGCGTCGGAAATGTAATGATGCTTCAAATCCTGATTGTGCCAAGAGACTGAAATGGCAAAATGGAATCGTATGCCTTGTATGGATTACTTTCATGCAGCATTTATGTGATTTTTGGAGCTTCAAAATTTTGGTCAACATTCACTTGCATTGTATGAACCTATATTGAAATAATAGGTTGAATGTATTATGAGCTGAAATATTAACATTCTTCTAAAAACCTTCATTTGTGCTCTGCAGAACAAAGTCCTACACATCTGGGATGGCATATGGGTGAGTGAATGTTGAGCAAATCTTCCTTTTTGGGTGAACTATTCCTTTACTTCACTTAGTATTAGATTTTCTTTAAAACATGCAATGAGAAATCCAAAATTAATCAGATGTGCTTTCTTAAAAAGTGTCATGTAAAATAATATGCTATTGATTTTAAATGTAAACTTAAGTGTGTAATTGTGTGTACCAGATTACAAATCAGTAATAAATGTAGATAAAATGACCATTGTTAAATTTCATTGCTGATCAAATGTTGTTCAAATGTAAGCTTAGCCAATAGTTTTAGAGCATTTGGTCTTACCTCATTCAAGTACTGTAGATAGGACTGATACTTGTATAAAAATCACCAGATAACCCCTAAAGGGACTCACATCTCTACCAAATGTGCAACTCTCCAAAAAGAGCAGCTTTTTAAATATATAACCTCTGAGCATTTGCTGACAAAACTGAAGTAGGTGTAACAACATTGTGGTACACCAAGTAGCTCCGACTCGATGACAGTCACTTGCCACTCAAGAAAACCACATTTCTCTCACCACAGATAACACTTCTGCATAATGAACTTCCTGTGGAAGCTTTGGTAAAAGAAGACTTAAAATGTCAGTAAAAACATTTTAATATGTTGTTACACAAAGTTAAAACACCTGTTATGGGCTAAAGGACTGCTTATACAATATTACATTTTTGAATGCAACCGTTTGTAAGCATGGCATCTTGGTAGCTACTTAATTAATATTTAGTTGTCATGCCTTTTCTCTCCACATAGCGGCGCTACGTACTGAAGAAGAGATTTGGTAATGACTTGAATGCCCTTTCTTTGTCTCACTAAAGTTGTTGTAAGTAAATTCATCCCTTTTGCTAACTTCCTTCAGACTCTGCATACACACTCAGTGCACCTTAAACATTTCCACTCTACTATTGATTAACAACACAAGCTAATGTTAATCTTTATGGGCTGTTAGTAGGCGTTGGCTACTTAATAGTTTATACTGTACCTCTACTGAATGTGTGTAAATCATTCTTGAATATTTAGTATGAGTAGAGATAAAGACCCACTACTGTCTAAATTCACTTACTATACAGGCTCTGTCACTGTCAAGACAATGCAAATTATGACTCTTTTAATATAAATATCCTTTTTAGAGAGTTTAATATCCTCTTATGTCACATTTATGGTTTGAGATGCTTAAGGCTTGTTTAAGTGATTTTAATATAAGGTGCCATTTAAAATTCTGTTGTTTTGTTCTAAATGCTTCATTGTGAGTGTTATGTAATTGTTTGTTTTTCCACTAAGGTCTCATTGATGTGAGACAAGCTAAATGCTCCATCAGACTATTGAATTCAGTTTGAATCAAGATTTGTCTATCAGAGTCATAATTTCACCGAAACCCTGCCTGATAATCATTGCACGTTCCCTACAAAGTAACAGGCAAGACTGCTCATTTTGAGCATTTATATCTGTTTGTAACTCTTGCTTCTTTCTCTGTCTTCTGCGTAATTGTTGTGGCATTGATTTCCTCACTGCTTCATAGGGGAGATTGCTGACAGAGCAAACCTGAGAGTGGTCGATTGCCCCGCAGAGGGGCTCTCATTTGCCAAATATGTTTGCTACACCTTTCTTCTCATTGGAGAGGGAGAGAGCACTTGTGTGTTGTGGTTTGTTTCCCCATTTTAACTGAATTCTCAAAATCTTTGTGTGTAACAATAGCAGTAGTCTACTGGTATGGGCTCTTAGCCTCACATAATGGCGCTCCTGCTGTATCTGTTGTGTTTGCAAATGTCAGAATGATTTGTGTTATTTATTCAGTGGTGTCAGTGGCTCTCTTGTTTTGTTATAATGCAGAGGACCCTAAAGTTCAATGTTACCAGCTTTGATTTATTTAATTGGTAGGTTTTACAACATGACACGTTTATTATAAAACATTAATCCAGGACAGGTATGTTTGGAGTTATTTGTGCTGTTGCTATTGAATTTTAAGGATGGATGAAATGTGTTTTCATTTTTTAAAAGGTCATGTCTTGAGTTGAGTTTAATTCATTTTTTTTAACTGAGTTGTCATTTCTGCGCCACTAGCATCACCAAATGGAATTACAAAACGAATCGCTGTTTTCAGAATCCAGAAAACCTCTCCCATCTTCTATTGTTTATAAACAGATAGTTCTGCCCAAGCTCACACCATTGGTCAAGCCAATGTTGCTGTGTCAAGCTGGACTCAAAACTTTTTCCCTAGTCCAAAAAGACTGTATTGAAACTTATCTGTATTCAGAAACTTGGCGCACTCGAGTCACAATGAGCTAATAAAGAGGAAGTAGGATAGATACGCCTGTAATTCCTAAACTAAATAATCTGTCAAACCATGTTCTGTTCCTGAGGGTGTATACGACCTAATGCTCTGCATATTTGTCAGAAGGATTTCAACATGAGGAAAGAGTGGCTGAACCTTTATAGTTTGTGCGGCACATTTCAGTGCACATTGTGTTGTGAAATTGTATCAATGTAAATCGGGCTTTGAAAAAAGAGGCTGTTATAGAACAATTTGGTATAATGGATCAGAAGGGAAAACCACAGCCCATGAGTAAGCATTTTGCTATTCATCATTGCACATGTGAAAAGAAGTCTTAAATGCACAGCATAAAATAAATTAATAGAGAGATGGTGGATAATGGTCTAGAAAAACTAAATTATGACAATTTTTCCATTATAAGTGAAACTTAGATGAACAAAAATAAAGTTATAAATGTATATATAATATGGCCCATCTGAAGTGATCCAGTCAGTTTTGGGTGATAACAAACCCAAATATAACTCTATTTTCACTATAAATCTTGGCATCAGCAGTCTCCTTGGCAATTATGATTTTAAGCTCGATTACATTTCCTAGTGTGACGCTCCTTTTTACCCACTCCGTACGGGACTCGAACCGGCTTGGGAGCCGGGTGCTCTAACAAGGAGGTTAAAGGTTACAGCCTCTAGCGTCAGTTGCTCGTGCACCTCTTGAGGTCAGGAGAGTGAGGGTTATACACATTGTACAGCTATCTATCAGCTGGCCACCGTTACACAAGCACCATCTAGAGCTCTGCGCATGTAGCAAGCACTAGGAAGTTTAATCAAGCTTGAAGTCATTTACAGTGAAAAGGGAGTTATTTTGTGCTCTGTTCTCAGAAGAAGAAAAAAGTCATATCTAGCATGCTATGAGTGATGAGAGAATTTTCATATTTGGGTGAACTACTAATATAATTGCTGTGCATCTCATCAGTGTGAATAGAGGCCTTATTGATGGGATAACTGCAATATCTATTGGGTTTAAAATAACTCTATCAACACAGTGGTATCCCTTCCATGCACAGCTCCACAGTAAGCATCACTTAGCCTGTATACAGGAAAATCAACCTCCACAGTCTGTTCTGGGAACTCATTATGAGGTAAATGCCTTTCTTTGGTTCTGTGGTAATTACAGGATCAGTGAAACAACATGTGAGGTCTCATAAGCACTGCTTCTTTTGCACTAATGCTTTTTGTTTTGTGTCAATATCCTCTGTCGTTAATGTCTGACCTTTGAACCTGTAAGTCAGGAATGTGGAGCAAGAATATTTCCAACCCACTAATACAGAAGTTTAGTGTAATACACTTACTGACCAGGTGGTGTCAACACAGTATTCTTAAATATAACATCATTTTATTTGTCCTGCATGTTTTTCAAGCTAAACATTTCACAAAAAGACATTAGATTGTGAATAGTAAAACAACAGATATAGTTTGAAAAGTTAAGACAAAAAGTATTTAGACACTTTTTTTTCAAACTTTGTGGAACATGTCTATAGATAATGTGATGAATTACACCAGTGGTTGCTCTTCTCGGACACCTGTGTAGACTTGAGGGGAACTGACTGCATACATTCACTTAAAAGAACTGGACACCAACTGGTTGAACTTGATTTTATATTTTGTATCTAATGCATGCCACTGTCTGGTGAATGTTCTGTAATCCTGATCATGTAGGTGTTACTGCTAGAGGAATGTAGCAATGTGCAGTTAGAAAACATCAGTATTTGCTACTGGACAATTCAGCTTAGCTTGCAAAGATAATCAAACTTACTGTACTGTACAGCATCTTGGCCTAACACTCAGAGAAGAGCTGCTGTACTTGTTACATTTACAGCACGATTTGAAAGAAAAACTAAATTAAAAGAGGTGAATCTGCTTCAGTGGATAAAAAAGGTCTTTACTGCACCATGATGAAGGGTAACAGCAAGCTTTCTCTGTTAATCTGAATTGGGTCAAGTCAAGGTTTACAGTATTAAGAGTTGCCAAAGGGCTAGTCAATGGACTTGAAAGCAATCTGTTGGATTGGCCAATTATGAATGTGTTGTTGCTGCTGGGTTCTTGCTTCTGCTTGGCGCAAGAACTAAAACACACCATGAAGTTCTTTGACTTCATAGTTCCTGGCCAGGGCAAAGTTGCCCCGCATATTGTTTTTGTGATGGTGGATGACCAATGCTACAATGACATTGGGTACCATGTCTCAGAAATCCACATGCCTGTGTTGGACCAGCTGGCTGGTGAGGGGGTGAAACTACGTTCAGCCCATCTGTTCCCCATCACATAGGCAGCTTATGACTGGACGGTAAGAACAATGCTATCGATAGAATAGTTATAAAGGCATTTAATTAATGGTAATACAAAATGTAATGTTTATTACTGTACATAAAAAATATCATACTTGAATCCATTGAAAGATTTTAACCCAATCTAATTTAATATTGCATTGCATATGCAGCATGATTTGCGGTTCTTTGTGGAAAATGAAGCCTCCATGGAAACCAAATTGGAGTCTATGTCTGTTAGCTTTGAGTTCATCTATATGCTAGTCTATTCCTAAAAGATGAAAAGATGTTACTTTTTGGGAGATCATTTACAGTCTATAACTTTTAGGAAAAAGCACCAAAAATATTGATGACTCATCCTGTACTTACTGATGTATTCAAATTGTTGTCCAATCAAATACTTTCGAGGATGAGCATGAATGCCAACCACTCTCAAGAGGCTGTAATTGGCCCCCGCGTGGAGGCAAAGGCTCCTATTGGGAGGGTGGAGTTCGTAGGCAACAGGGACTGGTTCCCTCTGCAGACAATGCCTTAAGGTCCGCAGCAGTGGCAGGGCATACAAAAGAGACGAGATCAATGAGGGAAGTCTGTCTGGCTTTTCAGTGTCAATGCTGATCCCTACGAGAGGGCAGATTTGGCATGGCCTGAGGTCGTCAAGCTGTTGTTGACCAGACTTGCTGAGTACAACCGGACCACTGTGCCTCCACGCAATCCACCTGACGATCCAATGGCAGACCCACAACTGTATGGAGGAATCTGGACTCCCTGGCTAGATTCAGACAGCGGCAGCAGAAAAGGCAGATACAAGAGTATCTGCAGAGTCTGCAAGCTCAAATACTTGTTTAAAAAGGACCGCTGCCACATGCAAAGGGCTGATTTGTTCTAGTAGTCAGTGAAGGGACAGCGCTTGCGTCAACAAAGCTGCCTGACTACAGTCTGTCCATACCAGTCACAAATGAAGGACGATCTGCATATCGTCCTTCATACCAATACAAATATACACCTGGTATTAAGATGTATTTTGGGTGATCTGTTTGAAAGAGAACACTGCTAAAGTTGTAAATGGGGTTCAAAACGTTTCAAGATTTGTCCAATTCAGCCACATTTTGAGGAGATCGAAAACACGTGACCACATTGGGCTCATAGTGTAAACGCTACCATCCGTTCGAATGTGTTTGAACAGCTGCGAAGCACCACCCACTCACCTGTCAATCAACCACTGTGTTAAGACCATGTCCACACATTTTTGTTAGAAAATGCATTAATTTTGCTTTGTTTATGCCTCACTTCCACACTAGAACAGTGTTTTCCTCCACTGAAAATGAAGCATTTTGAAACGCTCTCCATTACCGCATTCTTATGTAAACTGACATTTGAAACTGAGTTTTCAAATGAAAATGAATTAGTGTGGACGTTGACCAAAAGAAGAGTTTTTAAACTTTGTGTGATTGTTTGTGTGATTTTGAAAGAAATGAACTGTCCGATATGAAAATTTAGAAAAAGCACAATCATTGAGACTTTACAGAACTTCTTCAATGAGCCAGATATCATCATGCAGATAGATTAAATGCAAGTATAATTGGGATAAAGTGTGTGCCATTTTTTTTCACTCTTTTATTTTTACTTTAGTCAAAGATGTAAAATAAGCTGCAGGTATTTGGCTTCAGGGTGACCCTTGACCCAAAATAATAAACAAAACAATCTAGAAGGAAAAAGAGAAAATAACTAACCTGAAGGAGGAAATAAAAATACAATTAAGCTTACCTAACTTAACTAACAAAAACAGAACAAACAATATCAACTAACAGGTAAGGTCACCCCTAAACAAATAAATATATAAAACAGGATCAAACACAATATCAAACACACTCAACAGCAATAATGCAAAAAACAAACATGGGACATAACAACCTTTTTATCATTCAGTAATACACCGATATAGAGATTAATGTATGTCATTATGAAATCAGAGACCCTCCCCTCGAATCCAAACACAAGTGGTCAAAAGATATCCACATCACGAGCAGGAGTAAACAGTGATGTGTCTTGCCTGTCCACTTGCAAAAGGATCACTCAAAATAAATACCAGCTGTAAACAGGGCCTGTGTCACACTCTCAGTGTGTGAATATGTGCACTAATGGCTTATCTCATCAACAAAAGAAACAGTGATGTTGACATCAGGAACACGGAAGAATGTTTGTAATTTACCCGACCCTCTATCAGAATGTACTATTTCACCATAGCATGGTGTTGTGAAATAGTGTTTTTTACACAATAGTACAGTGAAGGTTAATGATTGTGGTATTCTTTTGCATTCAAAGTTAGCACTTAACAGGCATTAGTATATTAGAAAATGTCCATCTCTGTGATGCAATGGACTGGCCGGCCATTATGTGATCTAGATAGGAACTGTCAGGATTTGATCACATGTGACTCCACAAACACTTAAAGGAGATAATGTTGTGTCTTATTAGATGATCCAGTTATTTGTCCACAGAAAACGACTCGGTTACTAACGTAACCTCGGTTCCCTGAGAGGAGGGAACGAGTATTGCGTAAGTAGCTTACGCTATGGGAAAACTCCGTTTCTCGAGAAATATTGAAGTCTTTATGTAAAACGCATTGCAGCTGCACAGCAGACAGTAATGAGCGAGGCAGCTCGGTCATTGGCTGTGCTGCGGCAACTGCTCGAACCAATGACGGGGTGACTCTGAACGCGCGACCAATGGGCGCTACGCCTGCATTCGCAGCTCAGAGCCCGCCGAAATTAGCATAGCCAGGCTATATAATGGGCACCCCGTCATGCGAGTTCCTTTAGGTTCAATCGACTGAAGCGCACTGACCAAGCACAAGCACGTCAGCTTACGCAATACTCGTTCCCTCCTCTCAGGGAACCGAGGTTACGTTAGTAACCGAGTCGTTCCCTATCGAGAGGTCTCTCCTATTGCGTAAGTAGCTTACGCTATGGGAACACCCTGCAAAACGCCGTGCGTGCTGACTTCGCTCTATAAAGCCAGAGGCAGATGCCTGAGCCTTAAAGCAAAGTGATTATTCCACGAGCCGGCCAATGGCGAGCTATATAATGGGATAACACAGAGCGCCTTTGCCCCAAGGTGGGGCGCTCATTGTACAAACACAAGCACATATCTTATGTACGGCGTTTTCTATGTACTGGTACGCATAAAAAATCCTCTAAGTCGGTCAGAGACGGACCTTATAAGGGAGGAGACAATGCCCAGCATATACATACTCTATTCCATTCTATAGTCAGGCTGATAGAATGTTGGAATGTAATGAGGGGACCTGTAGGTTATAAAACCTGATAAATGTCGAAGGCGAGGCCCAGCCTGCCGCCGCACATATCTTCAGTGGGTATCCCACTCGACCACGCCCACGAGGAGGCCATGCTCCTCGTAGAGTGAGCTCTGATGGCTAAGGGGCATTGAAGGCCCTTGGCTTCATAAGCCAGCGCTATAGCATCCACTATCCAGCGTGATATTCTTTGCTTTGAAACTGCAAGACCTTTAGTGCGGCCGCCAAAGCATACGAATAATTGTTCCGTCTGTCTGAACAGGGCAGAACGTTCCAAATATACTCTGAGCGCCCTGACCGGGCAGAGTAAATTAGCGTCGCTTCGCCTGCTGGGGACGATAAGCTGCCAGAGATATCACCTGTACTCTGAAGGGTGTAGAGAGCACTTTAGGAATATACCCGTGCTTTGGCCTAAGGACAACTCTGCAGTCGTTAGGTCCAAATGACACAAACGCTCGAGTGACGTCACCGAAGTCTACGTGCTCCGGCAGCCTCTGTGAGCAGCGCTTTTTCTTGCGTGGCTCGAACAGAGGTGGCAGCACGGTGGAAGCAGGCTCGTTTGCGGCGAAGCGGCAAAGCGAGCGCCACCGGCGAGGCCCAGGAGTCGCATTCGGGGCATCCGCCCTGAATGAGTGCAGCTTCTGCGTGGTCCGGTCCCAGGCAGCGAGTGCAAATGACGTGCCGATCTCCGTCAGGAAGAGGGCCTCTGCACGAGGCGCAGGCTGAAGGCATTTGAAACAACGCCTTGAAAAATTACTCTTTTACTTTAAAAAGCGTCGCGGGGGCAAGCGCTTGCAGTAAAGGATATGCGATGCGTGCCGAATGGCGTAGCAGAAGGCTTCGAAGGTGGCTGAAGGCGCCGGCGTCCTCTTAGCAGTCCTGCTGTAGGCTTTTCGACGGCGGGCGAAAGACTCCAACAATCCGGAAGATCCAGCGAAGAGAAGGTCTTCGCTGAAGGAGATTAAATCTAAAGGAACTCGCATGACGGGGTGCCCATTATATAGCCTGGCTATGCTAATTTCGGTGGGCTCTGAGCGCGCGAACATGAGGCGCGCGCCCATTGGTCGCGGCGTTCAGAGTCGCCCGTCATTGGTTCGAGCAGTTGCCGCAGCACAGCCAATGACCGAGCTGCCTCGCTCATTACTGTCTGCTGTGCAGCTGCAATGCGTTTTACATAAAGACTTCAATATTTCTCGAGAAACGGAGTTTTCCCATAGCGTAAGCTACTTACGCAATAGGAGAGACCTCTCGATAGGGAACAATATTAGTACAGGCATTGATATGATTTGTAATTAAACGGCACTTCCATTGTTCTTCACTTGTTCTCATGTTTCTTATCCACCCCCTAAATCACTTTCTCTCATCTATCTGTTCTTTCTGTGACATGCCTGTACCTTGCACTCCTCCTCACGCCTCTCTCATTCTCCTACCTTTTGCTTTAATGCTTGTGCAGTTTCCAAGTTTGCTCTGACATAGCCCACTCACACTTCTTCATTGTTTCTTCACATGTTCTCCTCCACCTGTTCTTCTTCCTCTTTCCTTCAAGTCTCGGTATTCTGGACTTGATGCAATATCATGTTTAAGTTCTTGTGTTTGCTTCCTATGTAAATGTTTTTTTCAGATTAACATTTTTATTGATTAATATATTATCAAATAAAAGCAAGAACATCTACAAACAGAATCAATACTTAACCCCCTCTATTACCATCCCACCTCCCAATCCTCAACCCCACCCACAATAACACCCCAGTGGTCCCACATGATTATAGACACACAAAAACAAATATGAAAAAATAATTAAATAAAATATAATAATCACACACATAACATCTACACCTCTCTCTCCACTGTCTCTCCCCAAGAGCCCTCCAAAAATGCCAGATATTTGCCCCACTTTCCCACAAACAAGTCCAAATTACCCAATCCTCTAGATTGTGTGCCCCTTCTTCAAAAGCTGCCACCCTTCCCATCTCCGCACACCACTCTGGAAATAATGGCACTCCATCCGACTTCCACCCCCCTTCCACCGCCAATCATAACACTTGTCAGAACCCAATTTTTTATAAATTTGTCCCCCAAATTTATGACCACCCAATCGCCCAAAATACAAAGTCTGCGGCAATGTAAAACTTGAGTGCCCAAAACGTCACACAAATAACTCTGAACCCTCAAGCAAAAATCTTGAATCTTAACACACTCCCAAAAGACATAAATTGTGTCTCCATCTTCTGATTGGCAACGCCAGCAGGTGGGTGTGTCTTTAAGACCAAGCCTATATAATCTAGAGGGGGTCCATTAAAATCTATGTAAAATTTTAAATTGCATAAGGTGATCCCTTGCATCTCTAAATGCAGACTTGATTTTGTTTTTAATCCTAGTCCACACTCCCTCTTCCAATACCAAGTTAAAATCTTTCTCCCACAATCTCTTGATAGATGTTAAAGCTCCGTCCTCAGACTCTGAATTAGCAGAGAGTAATACACTGATGCCTCATGAGCGTTCCCAAAAACAGTAATCACCTCTCCCAAAGTAACTGCTGCTTTGGGGGGGGTGTGCTACTCCCAAAAACTGAACAGAGCATGTGGCTCAGCTGTAAATACCTATAAAACCGAGATCTGGGAATCCCAAAATAATGACCCAAATTCTCAAAAGATCTCAACACTCCACTCTCATACATGTCTCCAAGTGTAGCAAACCCCCCTTACAATCCACGCTGACCAACAGAAAGTGGACTTATTGATACATAATTTGGGGTTTTGCCATATGCTTGAGGTAATATTTAAATAAAGGTCATGTTTAAATACTCTGGCCACTCTTGTCCAAATCACGTGCAAATGTGAAATAACGGGGTGTGATTTAACTTCTCCAGTTAGTTTGATTGAAAGGCTTTGCAATGGCGATATATTGGCTCAGTAGAAAACCAGGGAGGGGCTCTCTCAGGTGGAAGCGACCAGTGAGCCAAAGGTCTGAGACCAAATGCATAATAATAAAACTAAATCTTGGGTAGACCAAGCCCACCATTTTTATGTAATTTGTTGAAATGCAGTCTGGGACGTTTACCGTTTCAAATGAAGGACTTCGTTATGCTTTCAAATTGCTTGAAATAAGAGAGGGGGACATCTACAGGGAGAGATTGCAGCAGGTAGTTGAATTTTGGAATACAGTTCATTTTAAAAACATTAATCTTCACAATCATCGCTAAATGTAATGAAGCCCACCTTCCTACATCGCTCAAAAACCTTTTAATTAAAGGGTCAAAATGAACTGTAACTAATTCAGACAAATTTGATGGGAATAAAATACCCAAATACTTAATGACCTGTTTGGGCCACTGGAAGGCGCCAAAGCTTCGGATTTAGACCAATTGACTTTGTATCCTGAGAACTTGGAAAAGGAATTAATAATTCTGTGGAGGCAAGGCATAGATCTAGTAGGGTCAGAGACAAATAATAAAATATCATCTGCGTAAAGCAAAAGTTTATGTGCCACACCTCCTGCCACCACCCCTGGAAAATCATCCTCCTTTCTTATAGCGGCTGCTAATGGTTCCAGGGCAAGACTGAAAAATAATGGGGAAAGAGGGCAACCTTTCTGGGTGCCCCTATCCAGAGCAAAATTAATTGAAATTATTGCATTTGTTTGTTTGTACCCATACCTTTCCAAAATCTTAAAAAGATAATCCCATTCTACCATATCAAACACCTTTTCAGTGACCAGAGATTGATCATTCAATTCGATTGATCAATGTTATCAGAAGAAATACAGACCCATATAAACCCCACCTGATCTATACATATAAGAGATGTCATAACTTTAATCGGTTAGCCAAAAGTTTTGACTAAATATTTTACACCAAGCTGGATCAGAGAAATTGGACGGTAACTCTTACACTCGCTTGGATCTTTGTCCTTTTAAGAATCAGACTGATCTGGGCTTGTGTCATGGTTGGCGGAAGCTTTTCATTCTTCAATGATTCCATATAAACTTCTAACAAACGTGGGGCCAATTCTGTAGCATAAGATCTAAAAAATTCATCAGCAAAACCATCTGACCCTGGAGCCTTGCCTGTAGGCAAGGCCATAATTACCTTACCAAGTTCCTCCAAGGTTATCTCAGAATCAAGATAATTTTTTTTGCTCAGTCGTCAATTTAGGGAGTTCTAATGGTTCCACAAAAGTTCTAATATTTTCATCAGTAGACAAAGATTTGGAACCATAAAGATCAAGATAGAACTCTTTAAAAGCATTATTAATATAATAATGTAGAAATTTCACCACCAGCAGATTTCACTGAGGGAACGGTAGAAAAAGACTCTATGCTTTATATATCTAGCCAAATCTTGCCCTGAATAACCAAAACGCCACTTTCCGTGAAAAGATAGCATTATATCTGTATTTCAATCGGGTCAGTTCTCAGAGGCCGTCAGACGACATTCTGCGCTTCAGCTCTGCCTCTGCACTTTTAATATTCCCTTCCAAATCCACATGTTCTTGGGCTTTGGATATTTTGGTAAATGAGGCATTCTGTATGATTCAGCCCCTAAGAACCGCATTCAGTGCCTCCCAAGCCACACCCACAGAAGAGACTGAGGACCAGTTGACCTCCATATAAACACTGATTTCAGCCTTCAACATTTGTTGGAATTCAGGATTATGTAAAAGTGATTCATTAAGTTCCAGATATATGATTTATTTTTCTCTGTATGTGGCAACACCTCTAAACTCACCAGGGCGTGATATGAGACTAAAATATTTCCAATTGAGCAATCCACAACAGATGAAATGAGGGATTTGGATATAAAAAATATACATATATTCTAGAATAAATCTTACGGACTGATGAAAAAAAATTCAGTCCTCACCAGATGGGTTCAAAAGTCTCCAAATATCTGTAAGACCAAGATTTTTACACATCCTGTGAAGCGTCAATGTTGCTCTAGGGGGCTTAGACACTATTGCTTCACTATGATCAAGGACTGAGTCCATCAATAGATTAAAGTCTCCTCCCAATATGATATCATAAGGGGTGCCAGTGGCTTGCAACATACCTTCACGATCAATAAAAAAAGCCCTGATTATCAGCGTTAGGTGCGTAGATATTAGCCAATATCAACCTTTGCCCCTGAATTTCAGCTAAAACAATAAGTACTCTTCCTTATTTATATTTAATCTGTTTTAGACATTCGGTATTCAAAGCGCTTTACACTGCGCCTCATTCACCCATTCAAACACCAACACCAAACAACCATACAAGACGCTAGCCAGCCATTGGGAGCAACTTGGGGTTCAGTGTCTTGCCCAAAGACACTTCGTCATGTGGAATCGCGTGGGCCAGGAATTGAACAGCCAACCCTGCGATTAGTGGTCAACCCGCTCTACCACCTGAGCCACAGCTGCCCCCACATGTGTAGATTAATTCACAGAACTGTCTCAAAGGTGTGGTCCTCCACAAAACAAACTCCAGCCGATATAAAACCATTCAGTTTCCTCAGACAGAAAAACAAATGTTCAGTGAGCAAGCTGTTATGAGTTCAGCAGATGATGTAATCATTCCAATGTCCCGTAAAATACTCCACAAAACAAACTCCAGAAAACAGGAGGCATAAGCACAAAGAACGAACAGATTCATCCATAGCTGTCCCGAGGCAGTGTTACTTTTGGGTGGTCTGTGTTATATCTGATGTAGTTTAGTTCATGTTTATTGCAAAACTTTAATTTCACATGTGTTACCCTGATGGTGTTTTGTGTTTGTGTGACAGCACTGTCTCTACATTTTTAATGGTCATTGCTCCAGGAAGGGTCTCTTCTGATGAAATTCATGTCATCATGTGCACTTTTGTAATTACTATGGTGATTAACAATACATTACAAAGTGAAAAGCTGATTTATACAGGTTAATATATTAAGTTTATCATGTAATAATATAAATGACAGTACTGCACCATAAAATATACCATAAAAACAACAGTTTTAAACTGTTCTGTAAAGTGGTTTACATTTTTTAGTAGTTTGTCTTTTTTACATAATTATCCTGGAAACCACAGCTGCCAGGTTTTTAACAGTGTAGACAATCATTTAGAGGACAGGCTTTATGTCCAGCATTTAAGAATAACCAGAGCAACATTTCAGAAGCGATGATTGTGATATGAGCAAATTATATGGAGATAGTCACATGGCTTGATCAGGCAGTCACATGACTTTTTTGATTCCAGTATAAATTCTATAGGAATATATTTGATAAATGGGTTCCCATCATAGTTTATGCAAATGTAGTCCTATCGAATAAAAAATGTGTCCACCTCAAGCAAGTGTATATGGTTTTCCTGCGCATTTTCAACATTTTATTCACATATTGGTGTTTCCATCCTGCATGTTAATGCAATATCAAAAACATTTGCATAAAAAAATATGTGTATGGAACCCAGTATTCCTATAGAATCCATATAGAAATTTTATAGAATACTTCTGTAATGGTCAAAAAGGTTTAGGAATCTAGAATAAGGTTGGCTAATAGTGAACACCATAAAGATAATGTAAAACAGATGTTTAGTTTAAGAGTTACACAGCAAGAATTCTTGGGAGCTTTTGTTTCTTGACTGTTCTTGTTATACATTGATTAAACCACATTTCAGACTGACAGATCTGCCCCTCCTTGTCTTTGTATTGTCAATTGTTGAATAATAATACTGTATTAATTGGGTGTTATTTTAGGTGTTCAAACTCGGATGTAAATCTTTTGTATACTCGTCAAAGGTCATAGTCCAGAAGCCATTTTTGTTTCCTGTTTTTGAGTGCCCATTCAAAAGAAGGAAAGAAAATTCAGGAATTAGCATGGATGAATTGATAAAGTATAATCGTTGGAAGGACTTAAGCTTTGGGTAGAATTCACAATGGGTTAGCCCAGAAAGAAAGTGAGAAATCCAGCATCCTCCCTCACTAAGGACGGTATGAGTCATCCTGAACACATACTGAGTTTGGCATCTCTTTTATAGAGTGTACCACACATAATTTGTCCCTACTACCTGACAGATATCAATGAACTAGGTGTCCTGAGAAATCACTAGGCTCTAGGCTCTGTAAACAACCAAAAAAGTCAAGATGTTTTATATTAGAATAGTCTTCGGCTGGAAGAGGTTAGCAAAATGGCTGAAATTACTCTCAGCAGCACCTTTAATGCATTTCAGTAAAATTGCCATGCTAAAAGCATACTATGAGTCTGTTTCACACCAAATAATGATGTGATACCAATCATCACTGCAAGGGGCAGTAGGCAACTTATCACAGGCAAATTGTTATTATTAAGATGATAACTTAACCAATTTAAAAACAGTTGTGTTATAGTGTATTACACTGTAATGTAATACAATACATTTGCATCAAGCCTGACGAACAGCTCTTGATATTTAGCTTACTTTGCTTTGGTTGATCTTCAGTTACACAGATGATGTGATAATGTGGGCAGACCAAGTGACATGACCTGACAGTGCTGGTAAGTCTTTCATTTTAGTGTAGCTCAACTGTAAATGCAAAATGAACCATGATCACCCATGTACAGTGTTTAAATAACAAATGTTTCTATAGATGCTTCTGTATCACACCAGTAATTAAAATCTAAACTGTTAAATGTACAATCCCAGATCACTTTATATCAATACATGTTGATAAATAAGAGTCCCATGTGTTTTTCTGGCATTATAATTAAAAGTACAGTCGGCTGAACAGTCAACGTCACTTTAATGACATAAATAAACTTAGACAAATATGAATTGTGGTGGCGTAGTGGTCTAAAGCACATAACTGTTAATCAGAAGGTTGCTGGTTCGATCCCCACAGCCACCACCATTGTGTCCTTGAGCAAGGCACTTAACTCCAGGTTGCTCCGGGATTGGGGGATTGTCCCTATAATATGTGCACTGTAAGTCGCTTTGGATAAAAGCGTCTGCCAAATGCATAAATGTAAATGTATAAAAATATGGTCTAGCTAATAGCACCTCATTTTCATGTGGAATTGATGCTGTTTGGCAAGTGGCCATCCACCCCTGGCAAGCCACCTATGCAGCTGAGCTCATGCAGTGAAAGTGAGTATACCAAAATGTGGCTTTTCCCAGCATGCAAAGACACATTCTCACACACTGCCCACGGTTCCATCCCATCATAGCACTGAACACAACATCATTCCAAAACACTACCCAGCAACAGCACTACAGGAGCACTGCAATTAATAACCACCCACCTCTACTCAGCTCTAATTAAGCTTTCATATCAACCTGCCTCAGTGTAATTACAGTCCTTGGACTTCTCATGCATTCATTTCTAATCAGTGTTTTGCTCCACAAGGTTGACCATGAAAAATGAGAGAGCATTTAAAACCATGAGACAGTTTACTCTGGTGAATTGTTACTACATTTTTACATTCTTGTTCTAAAGACTGATAAGTGTCCACATAGTTTACCTAATGGGCCATACCTGAGGCAGACTTGCATAATAGTAAGCATTAACAGTTTTTTTTTTTATTTATTATTTATTTATCCCATTTGAGAGGCTGGGGAGAAGGAGCAATGAGTGAGTGGGTTAAATATCTGTAAACAATATTTAAAAAATAATAACATTATTGAATAAAAAAGAACCCAAACATTATTATTATTATTATTATTATTTGGACCTAATCTTATGTTTTGGAAAATAGCAATGAATTAATTTGAGGCATCTTTATGTTCATGTTCAAGGCAATTAGTGTCAATGACATGGCACTCATGTTTTGTCCAGATTTATTAAATTATACAAAAAAACTGTTTTGATAAAAATGCAACTCACAAAACACACACACACACCTACTATGATCAATGACTACCGAGTTCAAAGTAATTTTCCTCTGGGGCATAAAGTCATACATGTCATTTGGTGTAACCGTCTTAATAAAAGGTGAAATTATTGAAAAAATAAATGTTTGTCCACCAAAATGAGTCATGTGGTGTAACCAACAGGTAGGTAGCCACTAGCCAGGTTGTCATGTGACAAAATAATAATAATAAATATACAAGTTTTAAAAAATATTAAATATTTTGATATTTTTTTTTAAAAGGCACATTTTATTCAGATCATATTAACCATGAGAAAACATCTCAAGAAAAAATGATCAGTTTTGCTGGTTCAAAACAAATGAGCATTCGTCAGTAATGAAAAAAATGTCACTTCAGAAATAGTATCACGGCTTGTGCTGTTTCTACCAAGTTATTGCATAAACAAGGATGGATGTGAGTGAGTGTGTGAGGGAGAGAGACACACGGAGCGTGTGTGATCACCTGCTGCCAAACCCAAGCAGAAATGCTGTCAGCTTTCTGCCGATCAGCTTTCTCAGTGGAAAAATCGCCATTCAATCGGGGGCAATTCTCCCTATTTTGCAGTAGCCGGTGAAAGAATCTTTCACTATAGAAACCGCAATGTCCTTCGCCATTTTGAACAGTACATTTTCTCCAATGTGGAAACTCCAGTAAGAGGCAAGTAGTGAGTTCTGTAATGAATCAGTCTGTTGTGTCTCTCAGCTGTGATGAGCCGTAATGCAGCAGTTGTTCATTTGAATACATTTAAAGCTATTTTCTAGCTGTAGTTGTGTAGTAGTAATACGAGCGCTCATGGAGCGCTGTTGTATGTAAACAATGACTAACGGATTCACTTCATGTCACCAACTGCTCATATTACACACAAAAACGATCTTTTGCCACCACCTGCTGTCTAACATATGTAATGTCAAAAAATAAAATAAAAAACATGTAAGAGACACTTATACAGTAACTCTTAACACATATGCACTACTCTTACACTTTAGTTTAGAGCAGCACGAACACAAGCAGAGTGACACATCAGTGCTCATGGAACTTCTCTAGTCCAATCAGATTGAGGATCGGAACTAATTGTTGTGTATATATATATATATATATATATATATATATATATATATATATATATATATATATATATATACACAACAATTAGTTCGTAATGAATGCCATATATATTGGCAGCCAAAAGTTTGGAATAATGTACAGATTTAGCTCTTATGGAAAAGAAATAGGTACTTTTAGTCACCAAAGTGGCATTCAACTGATCACAATGTATAGTCAGGACATTAATAACATGAAAAATTACTATTACAATTTGATGTAAATGTTCAGAACTTCATAAACTACTTCCTTCAAAGAGTTCTCATCGAAAAATACTCCACATGCAGCAATGACAACTTTATAGATTCTTGGCATTTTAGCTGACAGTTTGTCCAGATACTCATGTGATATTTCACCCCACGCTTCCTGTAGCACTTGCCATAGATGTGGCTGTCTTTTCGGGCACTTCTCAAACACCTTACAGTCTAGCTGATCCCACAAAAGCTCAGTGGTGTTAAGATCCATAACACATCCATAAAATCTTATCTGCGGTCCAATGTCTGTGTGTCTTTGCCCACTCTAACCTTTTCTTTTTGTTTTTCTGTTTCAAAAGTGGCTTCTTCTTTGCAATTCTTCCCATAAGGCCTGCACCCCTGAGTCTTCTCTTTACTGTTGTACATGAAACTGGTGTTAAGCGGGTAGAATTCAATGAAGCTGTCAGCTGAGGACATGTGAGGTGTCTATTTTTCAAACTAGCGTCTCTGATGTACTTATCCTCTTGTTTAGTTTTACATCTGGCATTCAACATCTCTTTCTGTCTTTGTTAGAGCCAGTTGTCCTTTGTCTTTGAAGACTGTAGTCTACACCTTTGTATGTAATCTTCAGTCTTTTTTGAGCATTTTATAGCCTTATATATATATATATATATATATATATATATATATATATATATATAAATTATTTTCTACAAATAATAAAAAAAAAATCTAATTGTTTTTAGTTTTTTCAAAACGATTACCGACATGGACACATAGATAACATTTTTACAAACTTGACACGTGTTATGAACTGGAGTTTAAAAAGATTATAAAAAAAAAGAGTCCTAAGAAGTTGTCAATATTAAGATTTTTCTTTCAGTTTCTTCCAGGCTGTTAATCATTCTCGACTGGCCACAATGCAATAACAATTTCTTAAATGTCTTGATCCTCCATATTGTGATTATGACCTTGTTTGAGATTGTGATATTTTCCTGCAAGAACAGAACAAGCACTGAGAAGTAAAAAATTTAAATAAATAATGCAGAATGCCAATTTAGTGCCCTTTATCCAGCTGAAAGTTAGATATTGAAATATTTGTATGAATTTCAGTTAGACCTCTATGATTCAGCTTTCGGTCAAACGTGCAAAAGAAAGACAACCGACCAATGCAGCATCCTTTATGAAATGCTGGCCACAGGACACGACAAGGCTAGTAGAACCCATTAGAACAAATGCGGCTCGTGATACCTTTCTAATTTTGTCGCGTGCTTGAACTGCACATGAGCTGTCACTTCCATCTCTTTTCTCGTCGTCGACGGAGAAAATCTCGCGTGGCTGGCTGTTTTCTCTGTCCACCTCCACAGACATACACCACTTACCTACCAGCAGCGCCTCTCTCTCTTCCTTCTCCCCCACCTCCTCCTCCTCTCTCTCTCTCTCTTAGAGTGAGCGCGAGATCTATCGAAACCTGAGTGGTCCCGAAGACACTAGAGAGGCAATATACTCCTCGAGCGCAACATGGCTACAATTGTAACCTGTACCAGGTTTACAGACGAATATCAACTGTACGAAGAGCTCGGAAAGTAAGTGACCGCACCGCTGCTTTTGTGCTACGCGTTGCACAGATATACTCTCACTCTCTCTTTCGCTCTCTACTCGCTTCATTGTGTCTAATCGTTGCACACATATACTCTCTCTCTCTCTCTCTACTCGCTTCATTGTCTAATCGTTGCACACATATACTCTCTCTCTCTCTCGCTACTCGCTTCAATGTGTCTAATCGTTTTGCATGATTAGTTCAGTGTGTTGACAGCAGCCTACACAGAGAGACATGTAGCTTTTAAATGTTAAAAAGCCAGTGCAACCCGCCCGATTTAGTCTGTGTGAAACATTTGTTGGCGTTATTAAGTCTGTGTTCATGACGCTTGTTTCTGTTTATCATTAGATGCGTTTCTAACACTCGCGCGCTACAGGGTGCTTTCAAAGCCCTCGTCTCGTCACGATGCAACATGCAATTCGACATACTTTTCGACAAATCTAGCCGTAAAAGGACATAGGTTTGAAAGGGTAAACCTTTGAGTTGGAGGCGTTTAGCTTTGTGACCATCCCCCTGTGTTTGTTTTAATGCACAACCAAACTTTTACAGCATTCAGCAACATTATTCAAATTATATGATGACTGCTGTCACGCAGGACGATGGGCTTTGCTGCAGACTTGTGTAACGAGAAAATTGGCTGCGTTTTTGAGCATCATATGCCACACCGTCATTGGGTGGTCGATTACATTTGTTACCAGTTGTTGGCCAGCCGCCAAAAGCATTAACACAAAATAAAGGAAGTGAATATGCTGCAGTAGTTCTCGCTTTCATACAGTTTTGATTGTGAAATTTCACGTACTAGCCTATGTGTGACGTTAGATAAACAGCTCCATTTGTTATTTAAGCTGTTGTTATTGTTCAATTAAAATTTTATGGAATAGCATGTGTAAAATGCCCCTATTACTTGACAGATATCAAAAAGTGTCCTGAGAGAACACATTTTCCTGTGTAAACAGCTAAACAGAATCTGACCTCAGCCTGTTCATGTTAGCCAATCAGAAATCTCGGTGGCGGCTCTCAGCCAATGGCGTAAGTTTGGGTTGGGGCAACATGTTTGACCAATACAGTGAGATTTGAAAACCTGTTTGGAATTTTTTTTTTTGGTGCAGAAACATTTTCAGTATTAGCCTAAAGGTCAGTTTATACTTTTGTGTCAAATCTGCGCTGTGGTGTTTGCGTTGTGACAGCTCATGCATATTTCAAGCATGTGACGTGACAAAATCTGAACGGTATCACACGAGCCGCATTTGTTCTAATGGGTTCTACTAGCCTTGTCGTGTCATGTGGCCAGCATTTCATACAGGTGCTGTATTGGTCAGTTGTCTTTATTTTGCACATGCTTTACTGAAAGCTGAATCATAGAGGTCTAACTATTAAATATTTCAATGTCTAACATTCAGCTGGATAAAGGGCACTTCATTGGCGTTCTGAGTTATTCGATTTTTTTTACTTATTAGTGCTCATTCTGCTCTTGCAGGAGAATATCACGAGATGGTTTGCATTTATAGATCTGTATTGTTGTGTCTGAGTTGTTTTGTGAGTGCACAGAGAAAATGCCTTCATTTCCGAAATAAATGTACATTTCATAAATAAACAAAGGGAATGCAATGGTATTCATCGACACTAAAGTATTTATAACATTTTTGAAACATTGAAAAAATAAAAAAATGGGTACATCAAAGTACAGGGTGATTCCTGCATAAAGAATTACTAGGTGACCACCTCTGTCAAATTTCGTGCCGCCTCCAGCTGTCTACAAAACTCTTGTGGGTGTATTCGTGGATATAATAATAAAATAATTCCGTTGGCGAATAGATGCTTCATGTCATTTAACATAACTTGAGATCATATAAAACTATAATGATGATACGCGAGACGAGAGGAGCGCTGCAGCACGAGTGTCTGATAGAAACACAGATCGCATCTTGGCGATATATCTTTATAGATACGGGAGCGTGACATGTAAGTAAGCACAAACTCCAAAACTGTCATTCTCTGTGCTGTCAGAGCTGCTTCAACCAGTTGTGGAAGAGACTCAATCTGAGCGGGAGTCGAGACCGGGAGAGATGTAAAGTTCTGATGCGCACTCTAACATGGAGACGCTCGTCTCTCACCCCCGCTGTCTGCAGCTTGCAACTTGTTGCATCATTGATGAGATCATCATGATAAGATCAATCTTATGTGAAAAATAACACTAAAATGACAACAACAATAAAATGTGTGTGTGTGTGTGTGTGTGTATATATATATATATATATATATATATATATGTGTGTGTGTGTTTTGGATAGACAAGATTTAAAAAATGCTTATCAATAATACTCTTATGGCTAAAATGTTTACAGTGTTCAGTGACTAAAATGTCAATATGACTAAATGTTACTAAAATATGACTAAAATGTCAACAGTTTTCATTGAATAAAAACTACATTAAAAAGCCCAGACTTTGTCAACTAAAACTTGACAAAAAATAAAAGGATAAGGTTGACTAAATAAAAAAAAAAACAGCTGACAAAATTAACACTAGTATTCAGTTGCCAGGTAATTAGAAGTGTTTTAACGCAAAGCCAACGTTTACGTGTTTTTAACGTCACTTTTTTTATCAGTATGGAACCACCTCTGCCTCATTTTGAGCCAGGAAAAACCCTGAAAGTATATAGGAAGGCCTTCATATTATTTATTATACATGTTGGGTGCCATGCATAGAGAAAATAAATCAGGCATAAACTGAATGATTGCTTTTCACTCGTTAAATATGAATACTTTGACTCTCCGTGCTGAAAAAATTAATCAAATTAATCAATAACTGCTTGCTTGACCAACACACAATTGGGTGTCTTTTTAAAGCTTTAAATCTTTATTATGCCTTTAGGCATAATAACCAACTCTTAACAGGCACTTTTTTAATCTGCTGACAAATTAGAAGTGTTCTATATGTATCTATAATTGTGTATCTATAACTGGAGTGGTGGTGGTGTAGTGGGCTTAGCACTGAACTGGTAATCAGAAGGTTGTTGGGTTGATCCCCACAGCCACCACCATCGTGTCCTTGAGCAAGGCACTTAACTCCCACCTCTGAAAATTTCCTTTCATGCCTGGGGCCGATCTCTTGTAACACAGCGGACCAATCACACCTGTTGTCGTCAGCTTGACACGCATTTACATTTTTGAAGAGGTGCACGTCAGGCTACGGCATAGGTTCAATGGAAAAGTATGGATCGGCCTTAATGGTTGCTGATGGCACAGTGGTTGTCACTTGCCAATCATTGTCCTCTAATTCACAGTTTTTCAATTGTGTGCAATGCAAAATAATTAGCATGCCTTTTTTTGAGTAGCACATTTAATGCTGAATTTTTAGCAAGTTTAATGTCTTTACATTCTCCCTTCTGGTTTTCTGATTTATTGGCATTATTTTTAGATGACATTTTATACTTATTTGATATGTTATTTTATGTGTTGACATGTATTTCTTTTAAACAGGGGTGCCTTCTCTATTGTTCGGCGATGTGTAAAGAAATCAACAGCCCAGGAATATGCTGCTAAGATCATCAACACGAAAAAGTTGTCTGCGAGAGGTAAGGTGCTTCTTTCCGATGTTCCATTGGTCAGATCGCTGCATTTGATCAGCACTAATGTCTTCCTAAAATATTACATTTTCTGTTTGTGTCAACACTTACCATTAATCTTGAAATAATTAAATCTATGTTTGGTCTTACAATCAAAATGTATTTAAAAAGATTTTAATGTACTTTCTCTTACTGTAACCACAGACATTTTTAAAGATCTGTATCTGTGGGTGGGCTGTTTGACCAAAATCTTCAGATTTATTTTATGAGCCGTATTAAAAGCTGTTATAAAATGGCTGATAGATGGTCTGTTTTAATTTAGCAATACTCCATGCTTCTTTCTGCTCCCACATGTACATGATGGAAAGCAGTCCAGCCCCCTGATAGCTGCAAAACTGTAAATCGTATAGCAAATCTTTACCGGCTTCTCTTTAAAACACTGCCTGGCCAAAAAAGTGGCATACTCTAAAGTTGGACCGCTTTTAGCTTTGATTACAGCATGCATTCATCATGGCATTGTTTCGACAAACTTATGAAATGTCACAACATTTATTTCCATCCAGAGTTGCATAACTTTTTGGCTGCAATCTTGTAGTGATGACAGGAGAGTCGAATCACTCCGTAAAGTCTTCTCCAGCTCATTCCAAAGACTTTCAGTGGGGTTAAGGTCAGGACTCTGTGGTGGCCAATACATGTGTGAAAATGATTCCTCATGCTCCCTGAACAACTCTTTCACAATTTGAGCCTGATGAATCTTGGCATTGACATCATGGAATATGCCGTGCAGTCAGGGAAGAAAAAATCCATTGATGGGATAACCTGGTTATTCAGTACATTCAGGTAGTCCGCTGACTTCAGTTTATTGCCGCATAACATTGCTGAGCCTAGACCTGACCAGTTGAAGCAACCCCAGATCATAACACTGCCTCCAGAGGCAAACAGTGACTTTATTTTTTATTTTATTTTTTTGACCAGGAAGTTCTTTCTTTATTTCGTTTGAGTCACAGCTCAGTCATTGATTATCATTGCTAATTATCCAGTTTGTGAAGATGTCCAGTATATTTGAGCCCCAGCTACTATTTCTGCTGCAATCAAAACAGAAGCATCAGATCTGTGTCGGTGGACCAAACACTCTGTACCTGTCCTGTACTTGATGGTATCACATTGGGCTATCTTGGGTTGAAATGATTCATAAATATTTTTATTTAATCACTCTCTTGGATAATCAGCTAGGGATTTGTACTGGGAGGTGACCGCAATTGTTGATCATGAAATTCATTAATTGTGCAACTTTTAGACTTTTTTTTATAAACATTTTACTCTGAACAAAATATAAATGGGGCTTCATTTTGGGATTTGGTACAGTGGAATTTTGGGTGGTTGTTGTTACAGGGGGTGGCAATTTGTGTCAGCACTGTATATGGTGACTTCAATTCTGGGGAAGCAACATTGGGTACAGTTTGGAGAGGATTAGAGGGTGTAAGCAGAGGATGCATTCTCTTTCAAGGAAGTTAAAAAGTTGAACTATGTTTAGCTTGACACTACATTTTAAAAATGCAATTCTTTTGCTGCTGAAATAAATGACAAGACTCAATGCAACAAACCAGTTTCTTAATAGTCCAAGTCAAAAGAGCCCCCTTCCAAGTGTATTTGGTCCCTAGATTTGGCTTGAGTCATTCCTTCCATGTAAGTCCAGGGCATTTTCACTCAATTTATCATCCACTGGACAAAAAATTTTCCTATTGCTAAGAAAAGTAATAACATGCCTCCTCAACAAGCTGCATGATTTGAGGTAACATTCGTGCCCATAGCACAAACCGTGCAGGACGAGCTAAGTGGCAATGTGTAATACTTGGGGTTAGAAATACCCCAAGTATGAGCAGTTACAATAGTGAGGCTTGCCTTAGCTAGCACCACTAATTACATGCCAAATACAGTGTTTCAAGCAGCTCATTAAGCATTAACTTTTTCCAAGTCAAACTGTATCAAACAGCCAGATTTGTCCTGAAAGGCATCTGGTGTCTTAATGTTTTTAATGAAGTTTTTACTGCCTTTGGGAATTTTTTTCAGCATCTTAACTATAACTGTAAGGTCTAATATAAAATATCTTCCCTCTATATTTGCAAAGCTCTTTTGTATTTTGTTGCCATTTATAGGTGAGGCTGTGTGAATACGTGTGGACATATTGAAAATGCCACAGATGGAGACCTAATTGCTCTGTCAATAGACCTTCAAGCTGAATTACAACAGACCCTGTTCTCCTTATGTGTGTGTTTGTGTGTACGCTATGTTTCCATGGATGGCTAGTAAACAACATATTTATTAAAAAGATCCTTGGATAAAAAATAATAGGTAATTAGATCAGCAGATTTTGGCGACTCTCATAGGATTCCTTTCAAGTAATTTGGCAACTGTTTTTCTTCAAAATCTTCATCATGCTGGCTGGCACTGCATTAAAAAGCAACAGTGCTATTCATCTGATGGGGCCTACACAAGTGCCAAAGCCCCCTCCCGCTAAATCTTCCCATTCCCTTGGCCTTTATCAAAGCCTAGAGACATATTATGACATGCCAACCTGTTAACAGACACGTATAAGCTATTATCATCTCTGTGCCATCATTTGCTCTGTCATCTTTCAAAGGCCAGGACAGCCTGCAGTTATTCATTCTAACTAGCTTTATACCTCAGTATTTTGAGCAGTGGTTATCAACAGCGTTTGCTTCCAGACTCAGATTTTATATTAGACATCAGTTAGCAACCCAATACATTACCAAATTTGTTAACAAAATAGTAAACAAAAATGTGCTTCAAACAGCATTCAATGCAATGTCGTTAAAATCATATGTTGAAACTAGACAATATTAACTGATCTCTAGCATTTGCTGTATTAACATAGCTTTCTTATGTAACATATTCCCACATAGTTCCATGACCATGTGCGGTTTGGCTGTCGTATACATTATTATGGTAGCATGCTTGTCTTTCTGTCTGTGTGATGGTGGTCAGTGGTGCAATCCAGGGCAGTATGGAGCCTTTGGCTAAGATGCAGGCATTGTAAGCTTGCAGACTGTGTGCTGTGTTGATGTCAGAAAACGCATGAAACACTGCTGAATAATTGAGGTGCACAGCCTGCCATAGTTTTCAATGGAAAAAGGGTCTATGACCTTCTCCGTATATCACCACTTTCTGCCTCTCTTTCCCTCTCACCTCACTCAGATCAGCTGCGGCATCGCAGCCATCTGTATTATCAGGGATTCTCTGGAATGCTTCCTCGCTGCTCACTGGAGGCCGACTGGCAGAGGCCTGATAAACGTAACAGCACTGGTGTGGTGAATTTTTAATGGAACAAACTGTGAATTTTTAATGAACCCAATCCAAATGGTGTGTGTGTGTGTGTGTGTGTGTGTGCAAACAAATAGAGAAAGATTGGATGCCTGAGTGTGCACTGGGAGACATTTTAAGGAAAGACAGAATTGTGAGCATGTTTATTATTATTGTGCATGTCTGTGTGTATGTAACAGTGGAGGGGGAGGTGGTGGTGCACTTATAATTTTCAACAGCTTAAGTTCCCATTCTCCCTTCTTTTGGTAAAGCATCAGCACCTATGGACACTAGTGAGCAGGGCTCCAGACAAAAAAAAAAAAAAAAGACTGCAGAGACTTTGGCTCCTAAACTGAAACATTTATGAGCCAAATGACAAATTATAGAATTGCTCAATTTAGATGGTTGTTAAGAAAGATAGAAAGCAGAAGAGAAGACAGCTGATTTTGGCTCAACACTGTCTCCAGCTCATGTCGAGAAGTAGCACCATTTTGGAAAAGGAATACATGTGTAATAAGTGTGAGGGGAGAGGCTCTAAAATGCTTTGTGGTGAAGAACAATGTCAACTTTGTTGATGCCTTTCTTATTGCGTTTGCTGTGGTACTCTGATTACTATGGAATGACCATGGAGTCACTTCCCTCTACATTTAAAGCATTAGAACAGTATATGTACCAACCTCCTGCACACCCTTCTCAATTGCTTTGAGTTCCACTTTAATAGTGTCACCACTAGTGGTTGACCAATATATAGCAGAGACTGATTAATCGGCATTTAATAATCTGCATTAGCTGATAAAATTTCTTGTTTGGCCGATTTGTTTCTTGAGGGCTCTGAGAATCACCTGCTTGCATGTGAAGCATCCGAGACATATAAATGACCAGTCATGGTTTGTTTTCTTGTTATGTGCCATCTTTTTACTACAATAATAGTCTGGTGTGCAACTCAGTGTTATTTAAATGGTCCGCATATCAGAGCCGTGGCAGACGTGTTTGATAATGTTAAAGTGCTCGCATGTTTCATGCTCCCTCTCTCTAATGAAAAAAAAAGGCAGTCTGCAAATGTACACATATCTTGTTTAAACAGATATAATAAACCAACCTCACACAACTTTGTAGCGCTCATTTATTTCCCTCTAAAGCACATTCTATCAGTCTCTCCTCTTCCATAAAACTTCCATTATATACCGTATGCAAATATGCAGATATCCTGTTTAAACAGATGTAATTCACGAACCTCATGAAAATCCAGCATTTTCTTACCGTCAAGCACTCATCTAATATCTTCCTCTGAAGCACATTCTGTCAGCCAGAATCAAAATTTCAGGATCAAAATTTCCTCTGATTCACAAATCATGACGGTCAGTCCATGACAATCCAAGCAGGCGATCCAGGCCATTTAAACTGTCAATATTGTTGCTTGCTGAGTACAACTTAAGAGTAAAAGCGCTTCATGTGTGCTGTAGGTAAATGTTTTATTCACTATGCACTATAAGTACAATAAAAAAAATTGGGGGGCGTTTCTCCCCAAATTACATGCCCAATTCCCAATGTGCGCTGAGTCATCATGGTGGCATAGTGACTCGCCTCAATCTGGGTGGCGGAGGACGAATCTCAGTTGCCTTCATGTCCGTGCATCTTATCATGTTGGTTGAGCGGGTTACTGCGGAGACAAAGCGCTTGTTGACGCTTCACACTATTCTCCGTGGCATCCATGCACAACTCGCCACGTTCCCCACCGAGAGCGAGAACCACAATATAGCGACCACAAGGAAGTTAACGTGACTCTACCCACCCTAGCAACAGGGCCAATTGGTTGTATAG
Source organism: Xyrauchen texanus (assembly GCF_025860055.1). NCBI lineage: Eukaryota > Metazoa > Chordata > Actinopteri > Cypriniformes > Catostomidae > Xyrauchen > Xyrauchen texanus. The sequence continues at coordinate 22,152,168 of NC_068299.1, read as the reverse complement.
GAAGCCTGACTGGAGTCACTCAGCACGCTCTGGATTCAAACTTGTGACTCAAGGTGTGGTAGTCAGCATCTTTACTTGCTGAGCTGCCCAGGCCCTTATACAGTGAGGAAAATATGTATTTGAACACCCTGCTATTTTGCAAGTTCTCCCACTTAGAAATCATGGAGGGGTCTGAAATTGTCATCGTAGGTGCATGTCCACTATGAGAGACATAATCTAAAAAAAAAAATCCAGAAATCACAATGTATGATTTTTTAACTATTTATTTGTATGATACAGCTGCAAATAAGTATTTGAACACCTGAGAAAATCAATGTTAATATTTGGTACAGTAGCCTTTGTTTGCAATTACAGAGGTCAAACGTTTCCTGTAGTTTTTCACCAGGTTTGCACACACTGCAGGAGGGATTTTGGCCCACTCCTCCACACAGATCTTCTCTAGATCAGTCAGGTTTCTGGGCTGTCGCTGAGAAACATGGAGTTTGAGCTCCCTCCAAAGATTCTCTATTGGGTTTAGGTCTGGAGACTGGCTAGGCCACGCCAGAACCTTGATATGCTTCTTACAGAGCCACTCCTTGGTTATCCTGGCTGTGTGCTTCGGGTCATTGTCATGTTGGAAGACCCAGCCTCGACCCATCTTCAATGCTGTAACTGAGGGAAGGAGGTTGTTCCCAAAATCTCGCAATACATGGCCCCGGTCATCCTCTCCTTAATACAGTGCAGTCGCCCTGTCCCATGTGCAGAAAAACACCCCCAAAGCATGATGCTACCACCCCCATGCTTCACAGTAGGGATGGTGTTCTTGGGATGTACTCATCATTCTTCTTCCTCCAAACACGGTTAGTGGAATTATGACCAAAAAGTTCTATTTTGGTCTCATCTGACCACATGACTTTCTCCCATGACTCCTCTGGATCATCCAAATGGTCATTGGCAAACTTAAGACGGGCCTTGACATGTGCTGGTTTAAGCAGGGGAACCTTCCGTGCCATGCATGATTTCAAACCATGACGTCTTAGTGTATTACCAACAGTAACATTGGAAACAGTGGTTCCAGCTCTTTTCAGGTCATTGACCAGTTCCTCCCATGTAGTTCTGGGCTGATTTCTCACCTTTCTTAGGATCATTGAGACCCCACGAGGTGAGATCTTGCATGGAGCCCCAGTCCGAGGGAGATTGACAGTCATGTTTAGCTTCTTCCATTTTCTAATGATTGATCCAACAGTGGACCTTTTTTCACCAAGCTGCTTGGCAATTTCCCCGTAGCCCTTTCCAGCCTTGTGGAGGTGTACAATTTTGTCTCTAGTGTCTTTGGACAGCTCTTTGGTCTTGGCCATGTTAGTAGTTGGATTCTTACTGATTGTATGGGGTGGACAGGTGTCTTTATGCAGCTAACGACCTCAAACAGGTGCATCTAATTTAGGATAATAAATGGAGTGGAGGACATTTTAAAGGCAGACTAACAGGTCTTTGAGGGTCAGAATTCTAGCTGATAGACAGGTGTTCAAATACTTATTTGCAGCTGTATCATACAAATAAATAGTTAAAAAATCATACATTGTGATTTCTGGATTTTGTTTTTTAGATTATGTCTCTCACAGTGGACATGCACCTACTGATGACAATTTCAGACCCTCCATGATTTCCAAGTGGGAGAACTTGTAAAATAGCAGGGTGTTCAAATACTTATTTTCCTCACTGTATGTACAGTTAGTTTGATTCAGATAAAACGCGATTGCATACGTGGACATGCTATCCATGGTTGCTGGACTACTGTATGTACTGTTATTTCCTTCTTCCAAATAAATTAACAATTTCTTCATGGGCAAATAAATTACTAACATTTGATGACTAAACAGAAATCAGAAGAAACTGCTATCTACCATTTAAAATATAATATAATTTTTATTTTTTTTATTTTTTTTTAGATTATTTACTTTTGTGTGAAATTGAGACACAAAATTGCAAAAAAAAAATATATATATTTAATGTTATTTACTATACTAAATGGCCACCCTGCACTCTGGATATCGGCATCGGCCATTAAAAAAACATATCAGTCGATCAGTAGTCATCATGTTTCTAGAAACCTTGGATAAACTTGTTGCTAATATTTAATTAAAACATCAACTATAAGATGTCAACACCATCAACACAAGTCATATTAATTTGTTACAATTGTAATGGTCCCAAAAGAGGCTAAATTGTATTTATGCAAAATATAAAAGCAGTCTGTTCTAAAAAGTTGCATATTAATGTTTGTTTGTAATTTTACAGCACAGACACCCTAAAAATTCCAACTCCCTTGTACACTCTGTATTATGACTCCTCTCATCAAAAATCAATGTTTTGTTGATTTTCATGAAATTGTGAGGAAGTTTAGTGGCCACTTACAATACAGGTGAAACTCGAAAAATTAGAATATCGTGCAAAAGTTCATTAATTTCAGTAATTCAACTTAAAAGGTGAAACTAATATATTATATAGACTCATTACAAGCAAAGTAAGATATTTCAAGCCTTTATTTGATATAATTTTGATGATTATGGCTTACAGCTTATGAAAACCCCAAATTCAGAATCTCAGAAAATTTGAATATTGTGAAAAGGTTCAGTATTGTAGGCTCAAAGTGTCACACTCTAATCAGCTAAACACCTGCAAAGGGTTCCTGAGCCTTTAAATGGTCTCTCAGTCTGGTTCAGTTGAATTCACAATCATGGGGAAGACTGCTGACCTGACAGTTGTGCAGAAAACCATCATTGACACCCTCCACAAGGAGGGAAAGCCTCAAAAGGTAATTGCAAAAGAAGTTGGATGTTCTCAAAGTGCTGTTTCAAAGCACATTAATAGAAAGTTAAGTGGAAGTGAAAAGTGTGGAAGAAAAAGGTGCACAAGCAGCAGGGATGACCGTAGCCTGGAGAGGATTGTCAGGAAAAGGCCATTCAAATGTGTGGGGAGCTTCACAAGGAGTGGACTGAGGCTGGAGTTACTGCATCAAGAGCCACCACACACAGACGGGTCCTGGACATGGGCTTCAAATGTCAAACGTCTTACCTGGGCTAAAGAAAAAAAGAACTGGTCTGTTGCTCAGAGGTCCAAAGTCCTCTTTTCTGATGAGAGCAAATTTTGCATCTCATTTGGAAACCAAGGTCCCAGAGTCTGGAGGAAGAATGGAGAGGCACACAATCCAAGATGCTTGAAGTCCAGTGTGAAGTTTCCACAGTCTGTGTTGGTTTGGGGAGCCATGTCATCGGCTGGTGTTGGTCCACTGTGCTTTATTAAGTCCAGAGTCAACGCAGCCGTCTACCAGGACATTTTAGAGCACTTCATGCTTCCTTCAGCAGACAAGCTTTATGGAGATGCTGACTTCATTTTCCAGCAGGACTTGGCACCTGCCCACACTGCCAAAAGTACCAAAACCTGGTTCAGTGACCATGGTATTACTGTGCTTGATTGGCCAGCAAACTCGCTTGACCTAAACCCCATAGAGAATCTATGGGGCATTGCCAAGAGAAAGATGAGAGACATGAGACCAAACAATGCAGAAGAGCTGAAGGCCGCTATTGAAGCATCTTGGTCTTCCATAACACCTCAGCAGTGCCACAGGCTGATAGCATCCATGCCACGCCGCATTGAGGCAGTAATTAATGCAAAAGGGGCCCAAACCAAGTACTGAGTACATATGCATGATTATACTTTTCAGAGGGCCGACATTTCTGTATTTAAAATCCTTTTTTTATTGATTTCATGTAATATTCTAAATTTCTGAGATTCTGAATTTGGGGTTTTCATAAGCTGTAAGCCATAATCATCAAAATTATATCAAATAAAGGCTTGAAATATCTTACTTTGCTTGTAATGAGTCTATATAATATATTAGTTTCACCTTTTAAGTTGAATTACTGAAATTAATGAACTTTTGCACGATATTCTAATTTTTCGAGTTTCACCTGTAGATCAGTAGAGTTCTAAGGTTAGAGATTTTTTATGTAATGGATTAACATCACAAATCTCTGCATCTACCACCAACCAGTAATGAACCACATTTAATATAATCACAAAGCCCACCTTCCTCCTCCACACAACCAAAACACAGGCCTGTAGTGCTATTTAAACCTCAGACTCTGAAAAAAATAAAATAAAAATTTAATCATCGAGTGTTGCGCAACTTGGGCTGTATTTTAAAAGGACCATAATGTATTCTGTGATATGCATATGACTGTACCATGTGGCTCTCTGCGCAAAAATGGACTAAACACCATTACTCAGATGGTTGACTCATTGTTTGTTAGGCCCTGCATTTCTTATTCATAATCTAGGCTCGAATCGCCACCTCTAAGCTGTGTAAACCAAAAGATCAAGTGAAAGCTGGCTCAGGTGTCTAAAGTTATGATCAAAAGACTTTGGCCTTATAATCTTCACTCACCAGAGAAATTGTGAGTGAGATCAAACAGGCATTTATAACATTTTATTAAGTGCCATCCTTCCACTAGAAGATGTATTTGCTGACGTATGAACTAATGTAGTTTCACTCTGTGAGTACTGTGTAGTGATGTGCACACAGTAGCTAGGTGAATGGTAATGTGTATTTTGATATGACTGGAATGCTGTAGTGACCAATTAGCATCCAGGGCTGCGTTATTGTTGGCTAGGGTACTTGTCTTCAATCTTTTCCTTTTCTAAAGAACTATGGTAGTCACATAAGCACATGTTATTATGTGATAGTTTTGTAACATGGTTCAATGGAAATGAGGAGGCAAGAACCGGTTTGATAATATAAATAAGATAACGATAAACTTAACCAAAAAGACAAATACACACACAGGTGTTGGCAGTTGCCCATAACTCTCTGTTGCACTGCCACCTACGGTCGCCTTTATCCCTTTATTAGGGGCCGGGGGTGCGGAATCATGACCCGGCCCCGCCCTCCGCAGTGCCACACACATGTATGCTGAAAAATCGGTTTGGATTCAGATTTTATATTGTAGAAAAGCTCCCATGATTCCCGAGAAGCTAATAGAAATACTGTACAGTAATGCTGCCTACAATGGGGATGATGGCAAGACCATCCTTTATGGATTTTTCTCGTACTCTTTCAAGCAGTGGTCATAGGGATTTGTCCTATTTGCTTTGTTTTAACTGCTTGGAATCCTCAGGCATCTAAAGTGCATAGCAGGATAATCCCTGACAGATTGGAGGGAAACGTAGTGTCACCCTTCATCAGCAGAGTCTGGTGCAGGGCAAAGTTGCAGCTTAAACTCACGCTCTTACACACAAGCATGTCAGCGTACAAACCCGGATGCCATTCGCTTTTAAGAGCATTGAGCTGATGGGAAGGTTTTGAGATTGCATGCATTGTTTCCATCAGCCCATGTTTGGATGTTTTTGGGTTTTACACTTAGCTACCTAATGAGGACTGCAAAGAACCTTTGAAGTGGTTGTTGTGGTACTGGGATGTGTTTTCTTTCTCTATTTGGAAGGATGTGGGGAAAATCTATATTTTACCTCACAATACTGTGTCAATATTCTAACACCAATAATCAATATTTTCAGTTGCAATAATATTTTGTGAAAAATTGGACTGACTTCCACTCAGAGTAAATATGTGAGAAAATTAAACAATGTGACATTAGAACAACAAACACACAATTATTTATATTCGAACATAATGCAAGCGTAGAACGTCTATGACTTAAGTGTATATCAAATCATTTTGATCGCAATACATGTAACAAAGATCATAGACACACTGAGTGCATTTACATGCACACCAATACGCTGATAAAAAATGCAAGAAAAGTGTTTTATATGAGACTACATTTTGTTTTGTTTTTTTTATCTACTTTTGATGTAAAAAATGAACCAGGTATGCATACAACACTTGTGCACATTGATAAGCCAGTAAGAACACCGGTAAAGGTGTTTACATGCAACAATAAATCAGGATAATGGGCAAAAATCCACATGTGTTGATCACGATCATGCTTGCAAGCTTGCTCACTGATTCCCAGCCCTAGTGTGGGGGGCATAACAGCAGTAGCACTTTTTATAGTTTAAGCCAAGTGGTTGTATGCTAACTTATTTGATCACACATTGAGAAGCCACCAAAAGGTGTTGCGTGCCAATCATCCTTAATGTCACTTTCACATACACAACAATAATAATTGTTGCCAAGAAAGAGTCAGTCAGAGAGGTAACTGAACCAGCAGAAACAGAATCACATCCCTGGCATGTTCGTGAGAGCAGTCTTCTCGGGAATCGTTTAGTTGAATTAGTATGTCAATTCCATGTGACTGTTATACTGTCCTTCACTGAATATTTAATTTTATCTTAGTGTGTCTTTTAAGTTGCACAAAGCACACATACACACCCTTCTTAAAAAAATAAATGGGTGTTTATCTTTTAGTTGTAATAACTTTTATTTGTCTTCTCTCTGTTGGTGTGTGGTAGCATTAGTGGAATTTGTGTTTGTGGTTGTACTGCTCTAACTCCATACCTCTCTCCAAAAATGTATGCAGTTAAACATTGAAATAATTCAGTGGAAAGAGTTTTGGACTGAAATCGCTAGTATGAGTATTAAGATGAAGACTGAAATTATTTCCTGTGGTTATGAATGCTTAGAAATCATACAGTACTTGTTCACTCAGGCACTTATTGGATCATACCCTGAAGCATTCATCATTTTACCTTGTGAAGTTAATTCTCCCTTTCCACTAGGAATGTGCGAGACTTGTCGACTAAACGGTTGTGACGCTGCTGGTCGACACTGGAATTACTAGTCGTTTAATATTTCCCCCCATTAAAGTAATCATAATTTTTACACATTTACATTTGGCTTTATATTTTTACAGAGGCTGTGTTTAAATTGCTGTCATATTAATGTTACATATTTTAAATAGAATTAATAATACAAATATGATTTTAAAAAGAGGATATCTGGAGCAGATACAAAGTTTCATTTCACCTCAGGCTGTAGTGCTTCTTCCCTCTCTCGCTCGTGGCAAGTGCAGGAAAATGTCCTCACGCGAGACCAGCAAACTCATGAAATACCTTCGGTGGTGGTGCGGGAATCTGATTTTCAAATGTTTAAAAGTCCTTATGGATGTTTTCACATTTGAGGCTTCTTTAAATCTGTGCATGCTTGTATGTCATTTTTCTGCCAATTGGGCTTTTTCAAGCGCAGGATAGCAGCTTCAGGTGAGTCAAGTCACCGGACCATGTTGACGTGTTAATTTTGCTCATCAAAATATTTATGCTTTTGAGTAAGTAGCCTAGTAAATTATTATTTTCAACGAGGTGCTGTCTGCTTTGTGGGTTAAGCTATCTTTTATTCTGTGTGCACGTCATGTTTAGAATACATTACATCACAGGCCTATTTTTTCTATCCTATGGCTACTTTTTTTAAATCTTTTTTTTTTTTTTTTTTACATTGTGACTGTTATTGTTTAACATTCTTGATTGAACAGCTGATATATTAGATCAATGGCTAATGCACGACAGAACATCATGTTCTATATTTAATGTACAATGATCATAATGCAAGGCAAGCAAATCGCAGATAAATGCCCTTTTCACTGGCACCTTTCCAATACACCTTTCACAATTTAGCTTTAGAATAGATTAAGTATTTTACATGGGTCGCATAAACACATTTTTTAACTTTTGTCTGAAGGTTGATTTCTTTTTAGACTAGTCGACTTCAAAATATCAATTTAAACGTCAATGAAATTAGTCGTTAAGCACATCCCTACTCCACACAACAACACGCCTTGATTATACCACTGATATACTGTACACTAAACTCGATCCACAAACAGCTGGGAGAGGAATCCAGCAGGCTTGGCTCTTTTAAACAAAATGCTCCATGAAATTTGTCCATTCAACTGATCGATATAATGAAGTCTTCAAATGTCATATGATACCTTTGTGTGAGGAACACACCAAAATTCCAGACCAAACGTCTGACTTGAAAATCTTCGAGACCAGAAAATCTTAACCTCTGTCAAAGCTCCCAAATCTCACTTGGTATGATAATACACATTGCAACAGATTTGACATCGGAGACAACAAACAACATTGGTTCTTGCATGTCTTGTAATCACAATGTGCAAGCTTTATATTTGGAGCTGCAAATTAGATATGCGAATATCGATTGATGCAAGTATTTTCATTTAATAATTACATAAATTTGGTATCTTTTTCATGCAGAGCTAATGTATGGCTTAAGTTCACATAGATGTATTGTCCTTTGTTATTTGGCTGATGTAGGCTTTTGTTGGCAATTAATTGATAGTCTACTGTATGTATTAAGAGTGGAAACCAGTAGAGACGAGACAGTCTTCTATCAATATCTGGTTGTAAAAGAATAATATTGCTATTCTTTATGTTTTATGATTCAGAACTAATATATTGCGATCTTTTACTAACTTGTTTCTTACTCTCTGTGCTCTATGCAACAAGTGCTGAACTTCCTGCTTTACTTGATAATAGAGACATAAAAGTAGCAGAGTTTCCCAACCTTTTTTGCTGTTTGTACCCCCACAGCACCATCAGTAAGGCTCAAGTACCTCTTCATAGACACAAAACCAAAGATGTGTTTCAGGCTAAGTATCATTTCAGAATGTCATTAATATTATAATATCCCTAGAATGAAAAGATGATGTTGTCAGGAATGTTGTTGTTTTCATTGACAACAACAACAATAAATAAAAAATATTTTAATCGTTTTTTTATCATTTTAGTCAGTTTGGTGGACAGTGTGGTGTGTATATACCTTATGTATGTAAATGTACAGGATATGGAGTATCTGTACTGATATCTATACAAATGAAACAAGATAGACTCATTTGGCATTTTGATTAAATAGAAATATTAAAGAAATTTAACAATAAATATTTATTCATGGCATTAGCAAACCACTCAGACAGAGTGAGTGGTTTATGTAGACCTGTGTCACTATTATTATAAAAAAAATGGTTGTTCACACAATCTTTTTTTTTAACATTATCCAGTTATTATATTATACAGTGGGATGCAGGCCTTAAGAGCACACAATCTGTTTGACTTTTCTGTTAGCCACATCAGAAAGGCCACCACACACACACTCACATACACACATGCCTCTTGAAACCTAGTGAATGATGGAGAGATGAGACAGGAGTGCTGAAAAGCATATGGGTGGAAAGAAAGCTCAATGAGGTGGAAAAAGAAGTCAGGTGAGTGTTACTATTGTGGCAGAATATTTGGAATCACATTAGTTGCATGTAACATTTATGTTGCTTTTTAGCCCTTTTTGGAGATTGACAGTCTCTGATTACTCTATAGAGACAGAGCGTATTTAGGCCACGCCCACACCGGGGATGGGACACAATCCAACCATCTCCAATGACTTTGCATTGCGAGAGGCTGCCTCCTTGTCATTTATGACTTATAACAAAAAACAAAACAATGTCTAAAAGCTGCTGTGTGACAAGGTGTACAGCAAACAAGCTAAATAACCCAGAAATAAATTTTTATAAGCTGTCGACCCCAATAATATATACGTTATTCTTAGTAACGTAACCCTACTACTGTACCTAAGGCACTCGCAAACATAACAGTCACTGCATAGCTTTCTGCTTTATCCACATTCTAAAAGTCACACAGCAGCTTTTAGGCATTTTTTTGTCTTTTGTTATATGCCATTAATTACAAGAAGTCAGCTTCTCGCAATGCAAAGTCAATGGAGACGGTTGGATTGTTTTCCCCCCCGGTGGGCGTGGTCTTCAGATTATGACGCGTTGCGCTCTGTCTCTATGAAAAGAGCATTTTTTTTTTTTAAACATTTCTTAAATTACACAGAAAAAAGAAAGTCAAACCATGATGGAACAATATGAGGATGTGTAAATTATGCCAGAAATGTCATACTTTAACTTAACATGGTGTGGTAGGGCGGAGGGCGGGGCCGGGTCGTGATAATCACGACCCACCCTCCGCCCTGCCACACGTGGTGATATTGTCAATATGCTGCAGCCATACATTTGTAATAGGGGTATTAATAGGGCTGAGAATATAAATGTTAATTTTTTAACTTCAACCTTTAAACGCATCTCAAGACAATCAACATTCTCATTTCTCTGCATCTGTTTTAGCCCAAGAATGTGACTGGTCTGAATGGGTCCGTAAGTTTAGGCTATAAAGTTTAGAACACATCCAAAACTTGAATTCAAAATTTAACACGTCAATGTGCATTTTCATCTTAAATTAGGCACAAATTTTGTATTTCAAATTTTTATAATTTGCAAAGTAGTTGTTTCTATGTATTTTCATACAGTCCCAATATTTTAAAATAACTAAAAGAAGACAACTAATACAGGTATTCCTACTCTGCTACAAAACAGCTGATTAAGACGTGACTTGTTTCCTGAAAGCATGTGATGATAGAGGTTATTGGAAATGACCTGTGAATGCTTATTTTCTTTTTTGTTTTCTCATCAGCAGAAAACGGATATTAGAAATGTATCACAATCCTTGACAATTAATTTAATACCAGATTAACAGCTCTGGAGACCCCACACAGCACATTTTTCAAATAAGCTGTCTCCACAAGTGTGCAGAGCCATGGTGAACACTGACTGCACCAAATCCTGTGACAAGCAACAGCTGCAGCCAGTATGACGCAGGGAGTGTCTCTGATCAGACAGGACTTTCTCCCTCACACACACTTAACAAATGTGATGGGTAGCTTAGCGAATATTGACGCTGACTACCACCCCTAGAGTCGCCAGTTAGAATTCAGGGCATGCTGAGTGACTCCAACCAGGTCTCCTAAGCAACAAAACTGGCCCGGTTGCTAAGGAGGGTAGAGTCACATGGGTTAACCTCCTCGTGGTTGTGATTAGGGGTTCTCACTGTCAATGGGGCACGTGCTAAGTGGTGTGTGGACCGCAGAGTGTAGCATGAGCCTCCACGTGCTGTGAGTCGTTACGGTGTCATGTACAGCGAGCCACGTGATAAAATGGTCTCAAAGGTGTAGGCAACTGAGACTTGTCCTCCGCTACCCGGATAGAGGTGAGTAACCGCACCACCATGAGGACCTACTAAGTAGTGGGAATTGGGCATTCCAAATTGGGAGAAAAGTAGATTAAGTCAAATCATTTTTATTTGTATTGCACGTTTTAAAACACATTGTTTCAAAGCAGCTTTAAAGAAAATCATTCTTTAATAATCTTGACATTCAGGCTAACAGACTACCATACTAACTGCGCTACCGGTGTGAGAAAGCTGTGCGCGTTTGGCTGACGCTTCACATTCGGACTATTTGTTTGCGTGTTTGTTTCTGTTTGTTTTTCTTTTAATTTATTAGTCTGTGCATAAAGTTAAATCCTGCTAGCTTCTGGATCTATAACATGTTTGGAATTTGATTCTATGCCTTTCTTTCTGCTCACCAGAGAAAAATGGGTACATCGCAAGCCTTTGTCTGTCATTCACCTCGCTCGGCATGGGTATTGAGTGAGTCTCCACTCAATACCCATGATTACACAGGATCTCCTGTGTCGACAGGTCTTTGACCAGTTGTGTTGCCTTCCTCTCGATCAACTGTTACGTGTAGACTGGGCAGGGTCTGGCTAACGCGATATTGTTGATTGTGGCTGCTGTAGCTGGCATCTCATGACTGATTTTGCTCTATATCTCGCATATGACCATGTCCTGGATTTCATTTATTAAAGTGTTTTTATCTTCCTCTCGCTCGTCCTTGGCATTCATACCATGGAAATCCAACTACTGACAACACAAATTAGAATCTTAAACTGCCATCCATGTTTAGACTCGCAGGCACATGAACTCTGCCGTGAACTCTGAATCATCCGGCGGCCACGGTATATCCATCGCTCACCACGGAATCTCCAGTCTGTTTATCACTCATCTCCCACAGCAATTCTATCAATCTGGACAAAAAAGACGGTGCTGTAAATCTGATGTTGCATCAGCAAGATGCTCAAACTCACTTTCACTGAGGCATTTGACTAAAGATGATCACCACTCCACATCAAAACACTTCAGATTTGTTTGTCAGGATTTAGCACTATTGAACTGTCGCTCTCTAACGGACAAAGCGTCAATTCTCAATTAACTCATTACTGATAAAAAACTGGACATGCTACTACTAACTGAAACCTGGCAAACACCTAATGATTTTTTACAACTAAATTTGCTTACTCAACACGGATACAAATATTTGTGTAAACCCTGACCTCACGGAAAAGGGCTAGCTGTTGTTTGTCGAGATGGCATGAGAGTGGATTTGACTGAATTTCATAATGTCATGTCTTTTGAATATCTGGCTGTTAAGATTGTAGTTGAAACTCCTCTTGTGTTATTGATTTACCAACCTCCAAAGTATCAGCCTCACGATTTCTCTGAACTAAGGGAAAAACTAACTCTTGCCAGTGCTATGTCTCCCCATGTTATACTGCTTGGTGATATCAATATACATGTTGATACTGACTGTTCAAATACAACTGAACTCATTAATGTTCTTGAATCCATCAATTTATCTCAGCATGTGAATTTTTGAAACTGTCCTGTCCTTCTATATAATTCAGCTATCTCAGCTGAAAAAAGACAAATCTGGTGCCCTCTTCTCACTCATCACCTTGGTTTACTCCTGAAATGCGGGCATTGAAGAGATTGTGTCCTCGTCTTGAACGACTCTGTAGAAAAAAAGGCCTCACAGTTCATCTCTTACAGAACATCAGCTGAAGTGCATAGCAGCACTCATCACTAAACATTCAATGTACTTTTCCTCTATCATCCAAAAAGCAAGTTGTAGACTTAGAACCCTCTATGCTGTGGTGAACAAGCTAATACACCCACCGGCTCAAGACGCTCAAGACAGCTCTGATGAACTTTGGCTAATTTCTGCACTTCTTTTAAGATAAAATCGTTTCCATTTATCAAACATTCACATCAACCATTTCTGAAGATGCTCTGCACGAATGTGTAATGTCTGAACACCCTATCCACCCTTTCTCCTTCACCCATCATCAGTCAGTGATTTAATTTTACATTCCGGCTCATCATCCTGTCAGTTGGACCCTGCCCCAACCTCCCTTCTTAAACACTGTGACAGTTTTTTTTGCACCTATTTCACATATGATAAACACATCTCTTGCATCTGCCATTGTTCCAACTGATCTTAAAATTGCAGCTGTTACACCAGTCATAAAGGTCCCAACTTAAATCCAGCTTCCATCTGCAACTATTGTACTAATTCTAACCTGCCTTTTATATCTAAACTTCTGGACAAATGTTTAGATATAAAAGGCATATCTATACAATCAAATATGTAATAATCTCTATGATCCTTTCCAATCTGGTTTTCGCTTTTTCCACAGCACTGACACTGTTCTCTTGAAAGTTATTAATGATCTCCCCCTCTCTGCTGACACTTGATTTCTCAGTATTCTGATCTTGCTTGACCTGAGCTCTGTTTTTGTCACTGTATGCCACAAAACACTCCTTTCCCGACTTTCAGAAATTGGTATTACTGGCACTGATCTATCCTGGTTTTCTTCCTACCACTCTAACAGATAATATTTCATCTTGATTAAGAAAAACAAATCCCCTACTGCACCTCTCACTCGGGGTATCCCCCAGGGTTCTGTACTGGGTCAACTACTGTTCATAATTTACTTTCTTCCACTAGGTCAGATCATCCGTCGTCATGGTCTCAGTTATTACTGCTATGCTGATGACACCCAGATTTATACATCCACACGTTTTGATGAAACACATGCCATCAGCTCATTAACTGCCTGTATCAATTATGTAAAAATTTGGTTGAACATTAATTTCCTCAAATTCAATCTGGACAAAACTGAGATCATGATTACTGGGCCACACGAAATATTGACATTTGTGTCAATATTGATGGAAATCTGACCAAACCCTATAAAACCATTAAGAATCTGGGAATCACTTTCGATCCATCTCTTACTTGATGTGAAGCCCACAGAACCATCACTAAAATGGCTTTATTCCATCACATTGCAAGACTTCGCCCCATTCTCAGTTTGAAGGATGCAGAATCACTAGTTCATGCTTTCATATCATCACATCTCAACAAATTTAACTGCCTCTTTACTGGCCTGCCAGCTAAAACTATTGCCCAGATTACAATACATCCAAAACTCCCATCTCCACTTCCATCATGTTACTCCTATCTTGTTTAGTCTTCACTGGCTGTCTTTCTCATGCCACATCAAGTTTAAAATTCTTCTCCTGGCATACAAAGCTCTCAATGATCAGGCACCTCATTATATTTGTGATCTGCTGCATCCATACACACCATTCCTTCTGATTTCAAGTTGTTATCTATCCCTAGATTTTGTCTATCCACTTTTGGTGGGAGATCATTCAGTGTAGTTGCACCTAAACTGTGGAAATCTCTACCTCAGAGAGACTGTTACATCTCCTCTATTTCTATCTTTAAATCTCAGCTTAAAACACAATTTTCTCAGTGCTTTATCTGTCTGTTACTGATTGATGTTTTATTTTCCCCTTTGTAATTGAGATTGTAACTGTTGAAATGTATATTAATGTACTTATTCCTGTTAAATGTATATGGAGCGTAAAGTGTCCTTGATCTTGTGGAAAGGCACTATATAAATAAAACGTATTATTTAACAGAAAATGAAACTAATATCTGTGAAGTTGTAGTCATTATTGTGTAGTTTGATTAAATATGATTGTGAATTGAGTTTAAAAGTAAGTAATTAAATAATAATTGTATTTAGAACTCCGGTGAACATACCGAAGGCGACTGTGGCAAGGATCACAAAACTCTATAAGGTGTTTGTTAATGGAAAAAATAACCTTAGCAGAAACCAGGCTCACTGGGGGCCAGTTCTCCAACAGCATGAATATAATGCCAATATTAGTTTTTGTGTGTAGTGCAAGTCATGGTTTAAAAAGAGTAAACTCATAAGTGTTACGTGTCTGTGTTTAAATAAGAAGATTTTGTGCAAACTGTAAGATTAATGACAATATCTTTGAAGTCCATCCTGGTTTAACTGCAGAAGTTTGCATAGATGTATTGTCCTTTGTTATTTGGCTGATGTAATCTTTTGTTGGCAATTCATTGATATTCTATATACTATGTATTAAGAGTTGAAACCAGTAGAGACGATACAGTCTTCTATCAATATCTGGGTTGTAATAGAATATTATTGCTGATCTGTTTTATAATTCAGAACTAATATATTCTGATTTTTTTTTTACTCACTTGCACAAGAAGTTCATCTTCATCAGACTATGGTGCTCTATGCAACAAGTGCTGAACTTCCTGCTTTACTTGATAATAGAGCCATAAATGTAGCAGTGTTTCCCAACCTTTTGGGAAACACTCAGGAATTTCATTGTTTTCATTGACAACAACAATAAAAAACAAATATTTCATTAGTTTTTGATCATTTTTGTCAGTTTGGTTGACAGTGTGTTGTGTATATTACCTTATGTATGTAAATGTACAGGATATGGAGTGTCTGTACTGATATCTTTACAAATGAAACAAGATAGACTAATTTGGCATTTTGATTAAATAGAAATAATAAAGAAATTTAACACTAAATATTTATTCTTGGCATTCGTATATTCAGTATTTTGAGGTAATATATTGCGTTACTTGAAGTATCAAATTCTCCCTTCCTCTACAGTAGATTGTGGTGTATGTAGGCTACGTGAGTGAATTGTTATGTGGATATCCTGCTTTGTGCACTGAACAGAGTGAATAATAAAGAGTGAGACCGAGTGAGTGGTTTTTGTAGACCTGTGTCACTATTATTATTACCAAAAGGGGTTGATTGTACACAATGTTCTTTATTTGACATTGTCCAGTTATTATTAATTGGGATGCAGGCCTTAAGAGCACACAATCTGTTTGACATTTCCATTAGACACCCCCTTGCACACACTTGCACACACACACACACACACACCTCTTGAAACCTAGTGAATGATGGACAGATGAGACAGGAATGCTGGAAAGCATATGGGTGGAAAAAGAAGTCAGGTGAGTGTTACCATGGTGGCAGGAAAGGAAATGATGTGTATGACAGGTGCTCGTCTTCGTCCCCTTGCAGTCCTGTTTAGAAGTAAAGCTCTAAACAGCGGATTAGTCATATGATTGTGAGAGATCAGACACCCAAACATCTTAAGCTCCACTCTTAATGACTGACACTGGTGCGTTTGTCTTTCTGCCATTTTGCTTGTGAAGATTTGCAGGGGTGGAATACACTGGTAGAATACTTGCAGTGGTTTGTCATGGTGAAATATTCTGAAAAGGACCTCATGAAATCAATATTTCAGTTTTGTTACCTTTTAGTCATTGCATTTTGGCTTTGAATCCATCTTTGTGCTAGTTTTCTCCATAAGGTTGGCAAAATTAACCAACCTGGTCTCATAGGAAAGACTCTATATACATTTTTACCCAAAACTTTCTAACGAACACTAGAGGCACTACAACAACTTTGTGTTTCATTCACTTTCACACAAATCACGACTATAGTGGCTGATTATGACTTCATAAACATTTTTTTTCTCACTTTATTACTTGCACACTGTTATGTTATGATATCAACACAATCTAATGCATAATTTGAAATGCAAACAATTTAACACTTGTATTACAGACCCACCTTCATCAATACACTTATTCCAAAATGATTAGATTGCATGATAGCTCACTAGCTCACCGAGACTTTGGACTCGGGACAGGAGAGCACAATTCAAAACTAGCCAAAAACGCAATCTGACATATAAAATGGAAGAAACACAAAATTATGTGGTTGCTTCAGAAAATATGCTTTTCATGATGTGTTTGCATTTTAAAACATTATAGCAGGAGTGTGCAACCTTTTTGACATGGAGTGCCATTTTTTATTTACGTAGTGTGCTGCGGCCCCATCCAAAAAAAAAACATTCACATGTGAGTCCATTTGCAAAAATGTTTCTATTTTGCATTTTTCTAATTTAATAGTTTATATTTCATTACAAATGATATGTGACAAGGTTTGTTTGTCGGGCAGATAAAAACGGAAGCGGGAGCCACACAATCCATAGGTTTTATTTATCAACAAACAGCAAACGCTTTTCAGCTTACACAAAAATAAAGTTCTGCTTTTCAACATACATCATTTAAGTTTCGCTTTTCAGCAATCATTTAAACATTCAGCAACAGACACTCTTTACAGATTTCTTATCTCCCCCGTCTCTCACTGCAAACACAGAAACAGTAATTACCAGCAATTAATCTCAGGTGAACCTCCTTACCGCTTCCTCTCTCCCCAGATGGGCGTTCGACCACTCCCTCACCTCCCTCACCTCCACATACCCCCACCGCCCAACTCGGGCTGGGGGAACTGTCCAGTCTGACCCCACCCACTTCTGGAAAGGATGTCCGTGACAACCATCTACACCCCCGGTCTGTGGACCACCTCCAACTTAAAAGGCTGGAGTATGCATGATCTGGGCATCATGCGGTGGAGGCATGTTATGAACAGAGGGTGAATGCTCGTCCCATCAAATAGTAGCGGAGAGTAAGGACTGCCTACTTGATGGCCAAGCACTCCTCTATGGTGCTGTACTTCATCTCTCTCAGAAATAACTTCCAACTGATGTACAGCACCGGGTAGTCCTCCCCCTCTACCACCTTGGACAGTGCAGCACCCAGACCCCCGTCCAATGCATCTGTCTGCAAAACAAAAGGGAGAGAGAAATCAGGGGAGTGCAGAAGCGGCCCGCCACAAAGTGCATCTTTTACCAGCATGAAAGCCTGTTGGCACGGCTCCGTCCACTGGACTGGGTCTGGAGCTCCCTTTTTAATGATATTAGTCAGCGGGATGGTGACGTACGAATAATTAGGCACAAACCTTCAATAATAACCAAGAACTGTGTCCTCCTTTTTGGTTTTGGGTCTCGGGCATGTCGCAATCTGTGATTTTATCAATTTGGGGCCACACCTCTCCATGACCCAAGTGGAACCCCAGATACCATATCTCCACCCGCCCAATTGCGCACTTCTTTGGGTTTGCTGTGAGCCCTGCTCGTTGCAGCGACCTCAGAACGGCCCCCAGATGCTGTATGTGCCGCTGGCAATCATTAATATAAGTAATGAGATCATCCGGGAGAGACCGAGAGACAGGGGTTATTGGCATGTTAGGAAACCCCCGAGGACGGGGAACCGGGAGAAGAGACCACAGAGAGAGGGAGAGCGCTGGATGCGCCAGTCCCCAGATACGCTGCTAGATGGTCTTCAGCTAGTTGTACTGCTTTAATCCAGCGATGCCAGTCGGTGGTACTTGACCCACTCCACTGTCCCCTTCGGCAGTCGGGAGACAAACTGCTCCAGCACCACGAGATTGATGACATCACCAATGTCGCTGTCCTCCTCAGCCAGCACCCACTGCCGTCAGGCATCACAGAGCTGTTGAGCAAGGGCAAACGGGCATCTGACTTCATTCAGCATCAGGGATCGGAGCTACTGGCGGTGCTCTTCTGGACTGCGGCCGACCCGCTGCAGGATGGCTTTCTTCAACACCGGGTATTCCAGGAGGTTGGCAACTGGAAGTTGTTGGGCTGCAAGCTTGGCCTCCCCAGCGGTAGAAGGTGGATGGCCCATTGTGCCCGTGGCCATTTCAGATCTTTGCCATATTTTCGAAGAGCTCCAGAAATTCTTCCGGATCATCTTGCACCCCCATATTAGCAAGCATAACATGGGGGGTCGCTGCTGCCGGGGTCACGGTGGATGCCCCCTATTGGGGTACTATGCTCTGCAATGCCCATTGGTCCTCCTCTTGGCCTTGAGGGAGTGTCTCAAAATGCTGCTGCTGTTCCACCCGCAGATCCATTAGGGCCTGGTGTTGGGCCTGGTGGATGCTGGCGAGGTATTGGAAGACTTCCTCCAGCAGCGATGATGACTCCATATCAGCGTATCCTTCTTCCTTATCCCAAGTTTCGGCACCAGTGTGACAAGGTTAGTTTGTCGGGCAGATAAGAGAGGAGCCGGTTTCCACAATCCACGTCAGGTTTTAATTATCAACAAACAGCAAACACATTTCAGCTTACACACAAATAAAGTTATGCTTTTCAGCAATCATTTAAACACTCTGCTACAGACACGCAGTCTCTTGTGTGCCCCTCTCGCTCTCTCTGTGCACTGGGCCATTCTTATCTCCTCCATTCACTGCAAACACAGAAACCATAATTACCAGCAGTTCATCTCAGGTGAACCTCCGTACCGCTTCCTCTCTCCACAGATGGGCGTTCGACCACTCCCTCGACTCCACATGATATTATCAGCATAACCGTTTGAGTGAAAATTTGAGCAAAACCCGATCATTATAATATAATCATGAAGATGCGTGTGAATTTTCACAGAGCATCTTGTGAAAGTGTTTTAATGAAAGAAAACCTCTCCTTTTGTACTAAATGAGTTAAGACTGTTAATGTCAAAAAGTTTCTTATTTGATTAGCAATCACGAAATTGTGTGGAATCTTAAATATTTCTTATATTATGTCATTGTATCATGTAATCACTAGGACGCAAGTAACAGCAAGAGAGGAGCGGGCTATTTTATTTATAAGACAATTTTCGCACCTACATTCCAATCTTGATGTAATCCTTCCTTATGATCACACACATTTTGTCATCAGCTGAATGGGAGACTAAACACTTTTAAAAGTGTGAGTGCAAGCCATTCACACATCACAAGCCGATCAACTATTTAGCCCTTTTCGGTGAATCGCACCTGCAAAATCCTTTAACTTTTATTTCCAGGTTTCATTTATGTTTTGAATTGACTTGAAGATATTTGAACCCCACGATGTTGGTCAATGTTTTCTCTATTTTATTATTTTTATTTTATTGCATTTATTGCATTTATTATTTGCAGAGAGACGAACAAGACATTTTATAGATTGAAGAAAATTACAGATGTATTGAGGGAAAAGAAAAAAAAGAGAATACATAAGTAAATGAGAGAACAAAAAGAGAGGTAAACACAAGAGATTGATAAATACAAAATGATAAGTACAAATAAAGAACAGCAATATATGTGCAGCAAATAAATATTGTTTCAGCTATGTTTTCTCTTTTAAGCATTTAATGTAATTTTGTATGCTGGGTTGGTAATCTTATGGATTAATAGTGGTGTTTTCCATATTACGTGTTGCCAAAAACAAATAAAACATGGACTGTTGTGCGATAAATCAAAAGTGAAGCACTGCCGTCTCGTGAAGCACGAATGGCGTGCGCACGTTGCACAAGTCTGTTTGGTATACTGCAGGCTCATCGCATTTTAACTTTTTGTTTGGCCTCCCATTTAGCTCATGAAAACATGCTGCGTGATCATGAGGAAGGATTACATCAAGATATAGACTGGAATGCAATATAAATTGGAATTTATATAAATGAAATAGTCTACTCCTCTCTCGACATTGCTGGCGTGCTAGTGATTACCCCTCCGCATGCTCATGCTGGCACGCGTGCCATAGGTTGCCGACCCCTGCACTATAGGTTAGGTTTAGGCTTTGGTTAAGAGTAAGAATGTCTGTTTTGTTCACCTCTCTTTTATCTGTTGTGTATTGGTTAGGTTCATGCTAAAGTTTTAGGTTAGGGAGGCAGGGATGCTTTAATCATTTAAAAAAAGCCATCAAAAATTCACCTTAAATCCTCATCTGATTCTTATCATTTCAATTGCTTTTGGTGTCCCTGCTTGACATTTCATTGGGAAACTGCAACCTAACATATAATACAGCATGTCATTTTGAATTGCAAAAATATTGCCAAGATCATGTACATTTCATTAGATCAGGCTGAAATGAACCATTAGCAGATATACACAATTTAAATACAGCACTACAGTACCAGCAGAACAAATGCCTTAGTGTGGTGGCTGCAGTGGAATTCAGCTGTCTTTCTCTTTGTAGTTGCAGGGATTCAATTAGATGAACAGACTGATACATGGCTGTGCTTTGCTTTCACATACTTTGATATCGCAAGTTGTTTCCATTATTTATTTTGGCAGTATGAATTCGCGTTGGTATGAGCCGAAGCATCAAACCCTGCTGCTTTCCTGCAGTACTGGAGAGTCTGTCTGACTTAGTCATTTTTATTTACTCTCGGGCTGTTTGGCACACAGCACTCTTGTGTGAATGCCACTAATACTGAACTGTGATAAAGTGTTGTAGAGGATGGGATTTCATTAAATACACACGAAATTTTTTTTTTATCTTCTCGCTTTTTTGTTCTCCCTGTTATATTTTACAAACATTTTCGCCATATTTGTATATAACACACATGCACGCACCCACACACGCGTGTGCACACACACACACACACACACACACACACACACACACACACACACAGTTTCCCTCAGGCTTTGTTGCTGTTGCAGGGCCTGTTTCATTCTGAATCAGCTGCATTAATAAGAAGCGACTGGATCTGGTTCCAGTTAGAAGCTATTTCCTTTGACTGTCCCTCCTAGCAGTGTCACTCCATTCAAATCACTCTGTTTACCCCAGAGAATAGAATGTCTTACACCAACTCCAAACACACCCTGTCCTGCTCTCACCGCTCCCTGAGTGTGGTGGTAGAAGTTTATATATGTATCTAGGCTGGGTGAGTTGACTATATTACATAATGGTATAATAAGTTTTATATCACACACTTAGGAGTGGTGGTGGCGTAGTGGCTAAAGCACAGGGCTGTTAATCTGGGCTGTTAATCAGAAGGTCGTTGGTTCAAACCCCACGGCCACCACCATTGTGCCCTTGAGCAAGGCACTTAACTCCAGGTTGTTCCGGGGGGATTGTCCCTGTAATAATTGCACTGTAAGTCGCTTTGGATAAAAGTGTCTGCCAAATGCATAAATGTAAATGTAAATATCATGATAACAGTGTATCACAATATAGTTATATTTTCATGAAATTCAACAAATGTTTATATATTAAGTAACTATGAGGTAATAACTGTTTTTGAATCAAGTGAATTACAAACTTAACAATGAAATTTACTTAATCTGATTTTGATTATTTTGTATTTTGAACACTATTGATGCAAACAAAAAGATAAGGTTAGAACAAATGTATAAGTTGCATGAGTGAAGAAAAAACGTATTTAACACGAGTTAAAATCAACAGACTCAAAACATTATAAAACCGCTATTTTTGACTATACATTCTAATTGGATTAGCCACTTTTAAAGTTGTGGTAAAATAGCTGATATGTGCACACCTGTAACTACAAGTAAGTTGAATAGAATATGAATGTGCTAAGCTGCAATGTGTCTTGGCAACTGTAAACAACTTTGCTTTGTCTAGTGCCTTACTCTTAATGACAAGCTCTGTGTTTTCGCATGTTTTTGCATTACTCCATAATGACCTTAACATAAAGTGGTGCTGCCTCCTGATAGCCGTGTATGTATCATTTCCACCTTTGCCCTGTATACACTGTCATACCGTCCAGCCTTATAAGTATCCAAAATATAAATTCCACACATTCAGGTTTGATTCCAAGTACTCTGATGTGGCTGTAGCTTGGGTCAAGTGAGTGGAAGGCCCTGCTTTCTGAATATCATTCTCAACTGGAAGGGTAAGCCCTGGTAATCGAGAACACAGACATACTCGAGACAAATCGAGACATAGAGTAAGTGAGAGTGAGAGAGTCAATGAGGGATAATCTCCAGCTCCTGCTTGCGGTTGGTTGATAATTTGAGGCAGAATCTCAGTCTCTGGTCAGTGGTATGTGTGTGTGTGTCCTGCTGTCGAGACAGAGAAAATTTGCTGCATCATAGTGATTTCTCTTTTTCTGGAGTCTTCACTTGGAATCAGAAAGAATATTGAAGTACAGGCGTTTTGTAGAAATCTACCAGGTCGATTAATCAGTTGACATTTGGCCAATTTGAGACAATTTTTTCTGGGTAAATGCTTAGGATTTTGATTCTTTGTAAATTAAATCATAATCAGATCTTCTTTGCCTGCTCTTTTTTTTGTCATGACACTCATGTGTACAAGACACCATCTTTGCAGTGTATTTGGAGAGTTAAAAAAGTATGCAATTATAATGATGACATCATCATTGGTTACAATCTGAAACCTGAACATTCTAAAAATGTTAATCAATGGGAGATTTTCAAACTCTAATCTGAAAATTCATTAACCATTTACTGAAAATCAAAAACATAATCACTGTATTTTTTTTCTATTTGCCTTTGTAATCTTTAATCAAAATATAATAACTTGCTCCGCCTCTGAAACAAATTTAAATTATGGCTGATGCCTTTTGGGTTGTTACTTAATAGCCAAGTTTATTGTTTTAGCAAACTTGCATTCAGGTTTGGTATGAGATGCGATTCCAAATGAATAGACCCCGCCCTTCGAATATCCTGATTCACTTGGAAATCACATTACAGAAGTAAGATAGGTTTGATGTAGTTCAGAAATAACACAGCTGAATGGTAATAACTAATTAGGGAAACAAGAGCACATCAGAAAAGGGGTGGGAAAGTTTGTGGCAGGGCATGTCAGATGCAGGCATGGTCACGACAAATGAGTCGAGATGATGAGAACACACTGGTGCCTGTGTCTGTTACATTAGCATTTGAAGAACTGACCTGCAAAAAAGAGTTAGGGAGAGAGATCGAGACAGTGAATAGTCCTAGAAGGTTTTTAGCCCATGATTTGTAAACAGAGGATACCAAGGTCAGCGTTGATGAGCCAACAGAGGATGAAAAAATTAGGCAAGCGGGACAGAATGAGTGGAAAGCCTTCAACAAGGGCAAGTCTCAGGGGTGCTAAGGAGAGGGGGGTTGTGCACCATGGAGATGTGGGATGATCATTAGATAGAGAAATGAGCAGCCATGCTTGAATTGATGAGGAACATGACTTAGAGAGCCTAGTTTTATGTAAGAACAGCCACATATCTATTAAACAATACAGATAAACTTAAAAGAGACTATGGTGCTGGTGTTTGAGAAGGAAATGTGTTTACTAGGGATGTGTAAAGTTAGGCTACATATTTTAAAATTCGCCTAGTTGGTGGGTTGAAAAACAACTAGAAGACTAATAGATCTTAAAACTGATGTGTTTAGTTTCTGTGACACTAGCATCACCAACTGGAACTTTTGGATTGACAAAAGCCTTGTCTCGAAGTTTAAACTAGTTTTATTGTGATACAGACATTACAGTCAGACAAAGTCTGCTAGCTAACTAGCTAGACTATCACTATTGGTCAGATAAACTGTCACATAGATAGATTTGAATAAAACAAACCTGTTGGAGAAGATCTGTGTTCCGGGCCCTCCTTCCTTTAGACAGTCCCACACTGTTGCCGAAACCTGGATTCGAAGTACGCCACATGGAGTCCTCCGAGCTGGCCAAGATCTCCCAGTCCCTTGCCAGCCTGCATCAGTCCAACCAGCAATCCCTGCTTGAGCTACACCAAGACCAGGAACGATGGTTTTCGAGATCCTGTGAGCTCAAGCAGAGGACCGGCTTGCAATCTGGAGCCTCCTCGGCCAGGAGAGAGAGCAAGAGGTGACCCTGGATCACCGCAGCCAACTGCCTCCCCTCCTGAAGATGGGTGCGGAGGACGATGCCAAGGCCTTCCTCAGTTTATTTGTCTGGGGCTGGCCGCGTGACTAGTGGGTGGCCAGGCTCCTCCCACTACTACGGGGAAGCGGCCCAACAATTACCAGCAGCTAATTTCCTGGCCTACGATGACCTAAAAAAGTCTATCCTGAAGCGGGTGGGTCGTACCCCGGAACAGTGTCGCAAGCTGTTCTGGACCTTGAAGCTGGGGAAGACCGACCGCCCGTTTGCCTTTTCCCAACGGTTCCGAGACGCGTGCCGGATATAGCTGATGGCGGGGAATCGTGACGTCAGGGGAGTGATCGGTGGTATCTGGCTCTCCAGCCCTTTAAATTGAAGGTGGTCCACAGACCGAGGCACAGGTGGCTGTCGCCGACTTCCTTTCTAGAAATGGTGGTGGTGGGGGGGTGGTAGATAGACCGGCCTGAGTCGGGCGTTGGGGATATGTGGCAGTCGTGGTCGAGCTCCCGTCCGGAGAGAGCGTGAGACCGAACACAAGCTTGGTGTGGCTGTTGCTATAAAGTGGAAAGACTGTCTCACTGTGTGGCCATGAGGCCTGATTGTTATTTTAGTTTGTTTGTGCGGTGTGGCCGTGGAACCCGTGCTTTGTTTGAATAAAACAAACCTGTTGGAGAAGATCTGTGTTCCCAGCCCTCCTTTAGACTGTCCCACAGTGTGTTTTTGTAAAACTGAAGTTTATCTGATGAAGTTACATCTCTCTTTTTCCTGGGGGTCAGTTGGATGTTTAGGCTGCTAAGGCTATGATAAATCCATCAAACTGGAAAGCTACCCACAGCCTGATCTTGGCCCAGACACCATGTACTGATCTCATAGACTCCTCCTGGAGGGTGGCTGGCATTTTGTGCTAAAATTCACCTGCTGAGAAAAGACCTCCATTCAACCCCTCATTCTCTATACTCATATATCCAATCTCTCTAACACATCTATTTAATGTCACGTGAGCCCTGTCTAACCCTGACATTGATTTGTAGAGAATGTGAACATACTGGCTTTTATGCAGCTCGTTGCCTTGAGTGGCTTATTATATGTCTCTGCATGCAGTCAAGATCATTTTGAGTGCAACTTCTGAAAGGATAATACAGTATTTTATCATATTATAATAGGTGATAAGGTTTTGAATGCTAAACAAAAACATAACAATTAGACTAACTTATTTGACATTTACTTAAGGAAAATTATGTTGTTAAAATTTTTTTATCTCACTTATGGCACAGAGTGAGCACCCCCCCACCAAAAAAAGAGACCCCGGTCTGCATGTGTCTGTCTGTCTGTTCTCCCATCATGGTTCTGTGAAATGCGCAATAGTGCACCTTTAGATGGATTGGCATATTTATAACTGACTGGCCAACATAACGTTTAAAAGGGTCTTTAAACACAAGTAAAATGCATCCGGTCTGTATTTCAGAGTAACCTCACTGTCTGTTTAGAGGCTTGTGTCATCCTGCTTTTAAAAAGAGCCATGCACCCAACATGAGGGTGAGTACATTCTCAGAAAGCTTTATCTTAGCTACATGATACACAACTTTAATATGCATATACTGTAATGGTTTATTTGTGTTGTATTGTGACTTTTAAGGCACCAATGTATCAGGCAGCGGCTCAGTTACATTTCCTTCCCCTTTTCACACTTTCTTCTAATTTTACATGTGTGTTTATCTCTATAAAACCAGCAGTGTTAAATTTGACCACAAAGATAAACACACTCCATGGGTGCATTTGAGGTGCCTGGCCCATGATTCAACTGTTTACTCATGTGTCCCTGTATCGACTTGCCTATAGCAGTTCTTTCACTATAGCCATTACTAGACATAAAATAAATAAATGTATTTAATTTTTTTATTGTTGAGTCAAGGAAGTTGAAAGGAGCACCTGCAAAGAAAAGTTAACTCCAAATGTGCTCTGTGCTCGAACACCAATCCATGTTAATGGAAAATTATAAAACGCATAATTCCAACTTTAAACTTTGATTGGATGTAGGTGGAAGAATTATTTATTACAAAATATATGATTCATTAATGTAAATATGTATTAAACTTTGGTGTCTTTTATAATATTACTGTTGCTGTTTAATAAAAGCAATAAGCCACTTGAGTTACTGTGATTTTAGGACCCCTGAAGTACACCACTCACCAGACGTCAGTTGCTTTAATTTGGAACACCTTGCTATTGTCTACAACATTTTTAGCATCATTGGCTGATCTAGAATCAGTTGATCATGTTCTGTCATTGTCATTATGGTATCAAAGATTTATGCTGATCCAGTCTCAGGACTCTTACCTGTTGGTATTTCACTTACTTCTTTATAGCAGCGAGTTTCAGCCTTCCTTTCTCTTTCTCCCTCTGAGAGTGAATTCCATGACATCATGGACCAACCACTGTGAGAAAGCAGCACTTAGCCCAATTGGATTTTAGAGATGAACAACACATCATTTATTTATCTCTGTAGTAATGGGATAGAAAAGAGCAAGAGATTACAAAAAAGGAACATGAGTGGAAAGAAGAGAAAAACGTGTCACATGTGTTCACTCAAACCATTTCTGTTTCTAGAAGCCTTTATCGGTTGCATCAGATAGCTGTGTTTTTCACTTTGTTCCACATCAAGCTTGATTTGCAATGCAGTAATTGTATTAATGAGATGAATCACATGAAAATGGCAGCAAATAATAAAAACACAACTTGTTCTGTGTGTGCAGAATTTCTAAGAATTTTTTTTAGGATAAATTATAATAAGTTCATAAGAGTGTTCCTAAGTGCAGTTCTTGAAAAATTCTAAAGAAGTTCTCAAATATTTTCTTAAGAACATATTTATTTTCATATGAACAAAAAGACATTGTCTGATCAGTCTGCTCATAGGCTTGCCGTGTCTAATAGTCTACAACAAATTCAGTACTTCAACACTGGTAAATCATAACGATAAATGGATCTATTAACCTTTTTTCTTTTAAGTAGCAAGCACCTTGCAATAATGTTTTTAAATGTAAAGTGCATGAGATGTGTTAGTTTAACAACATTAACCATCATGGGAGAATTTACTTGCTGCTAACAATTTGTTAACTTTTAATTTGACATGGAAGAAAAGAAAAGAAGCAAAAACTTTAGCAGACAAAAAGTTCTTGTTGAGGGAATTACTGCAAGGAAAAAGTTCTTCTTGGGAAGCTTGATAATAATATCACGTCAGAAAGTAAGAGGTGGGTAAATGGGAAAGGGTGGTTGAGGCTGTCTCCACTATGCCCAAATTTCTAATGTTATTGTTATGTTTCTATGAAAGAGAGCGCTATATGCATCATCTGTTTGAATAAACTTTTTTTTAAATTCTTTCGTTTTTTCGTAAGAACAATCTCAAAGAAAAAAAGATCCAAACTTTCTTAAGGAGTTTATTCAGGAATACAAAATATTCTTAACTTTTTTCTTAAATTAGAAACTGAATGTTTTAGTGAATCTGGCCCCAGGTGATAGTTTAATGGTTTTTAAATGAATGTTTGATTCTTTAGTTTCAGGGTTTTATGATTTCTAAGAATTATTCTCAGTGACTGTCAGAGGGGATTCACGCTCTACATACCACAGAGTAGTGCTGTCACGAAACCAATATTTCAGTAGTCTACTGTAGATAGAACATAGCAACACACATACACCAACACTACGGGACCATCTACCTCAGACTAGACTTCCTCACCTCCATCCATACTATTCCTATTCACTTTAGTATTCTTTTTTGTTTTCTTAAGTGTGAGCTCTTGTTCACTTTAGAGAATTTAACCTCTGTGTACAGTAGGGCTGGGTATCACCTACAAACCCACGATACGATATATCACGATGCATGTTGATTTTGTATTGTATTTCTCCTGAGCATAATTACGTTTTAAAACCATTGTTTATAGTAAACTGTATAACAGTTTTGGCAAAGCCTATCATTTTGTTCCATTCAAAACAAAAAAAGGTCCATAAAGATAAGAAAAGAAAAATACGGGGCCTGGGTAGCTCAGTGATTAAAAACGCTGACACCACCCCTGGAATCGCAAATTCGATTCCAGTGCGTGACTCCAGCCAGGTCTCCTATGCTACCAAATTGGCCCAGTTGCTGGGGAGGGTAGAGTCCCATGGGGTAAACTCCTTGTGGCCGCTATAATGTGGTTCTCTCTCTCGGTGGGGCACGTGGTGAGTTGAGTGTGGAGAATAACGTGAAGCCTCCACATGCGCTATGTCTCCGTGGTAACACGCTCAACAATCCATGTGATGAGGCATGGATCGACATCTCAGACGTGGAGGAAACTGAGATTCGTCCTCCACCACAAGGATTGAGTCACTACGCCACCACAAGGACTTAGAGCTCATTGGAAACTGGGCATTCCAAATTGGGGAGAAAAGAGGAGGAAAAAGAAAACAAAATACATACAAGACATACATGTATTACACATACATATTAATGTATTTGACCCAATATTACCAGCAAATGTTTACAGTCACCTATATCTGATTCATACAGTATATAGGCTATTCACAATCATGCACAATAAAATGCGTGCTGCTGCATTTAACAAGCTTTAATCTCAAAGCACCTCTTGAGATGCCCTGAGATCATTTGCAGCACTCCCATAAAGAAACAAAACTGTTTGCAGGCCACTGACATAGACAAGACAGAAAACTTATTAAATGCGCATCTTTATGTCTAAGCAATGGTGTCTCTTGTCTAATTAAATCTTACATTTTCATACCTGGTATTAACAACCATCTTGGAAAATCCGATCACAAGTGTACAATGGACAAGTGGATTTTAGTGTGTGACATATTTCTGCTGCAGCAGCAGTTTGTGCGTGTACGTGTGTGCACACACTCACACAGTGGTTCCTTCGGTAGGTGTAACGTGCGTTTGATTTCCCTCCCATAAAGCTCTCCAAAGATTTCTCAAAGAGGCTTTGACCTTGTATCCTTTTAGAGATTGATGCTTGTTGTTTCATTATTGGTAGTTACATTAATCTTGACTCCTTTTTATAGTGTATAAAGTGGACATCTTTACTTTATGCCCATTACATACACTCTTTTATACATTTAATACATACACAGTCATTAACTATATTCTGAATTAGAATAGGGCAGTAGGCCTGATATAGAGGATATGTTGCATTGACAGTATCACAGGCCCTGTTTTTTTCTGGTATTCACATGTTCTGTGTTTTGTATATCATATGTATTGGGGTGTCAATGTCTGAGACCGCTTGTAAAAATGCTTCTATTTAGCATTGGAGTAGAATGTTAATATCAGGTGCAAACAGGCCTGAAGTTTGAAAAGCCCCATGCATATTTTCTTACAGATTATTACAGTGTGTTGTGTTGAGAGTTACAATAACGGTCAAAAATGTAGGGTCTCTTACTCATTATTTTTTATTATTATTTTTCACATTTAATGATAGTAAAGTCATTAAAACTATGGAAAAACATAAATGGAACTATAGGAATTGTGTTGTGATTAAAAAAAATCCAAAATAAATCAAAACTATTTTATATTTTAGCATCTTCAAAGTAGCCACCCTTTGCATAGACTTTGCAGAAATGTACTCTTGACATTTTCTCAACCAACTTCTTGAGGTATCAACCTGGGATGCTTTTTAAACAGTATTGAAGGATTTCCCATCAATACTGGGCACTTATTATTTGCTTTTTTATTATTATTCTGTCCAAGTCATCCATTTCAAAAACTTTTTTTTTTAAATACATTTTTAGTTTTGTAATGAAATAAATTAATATGTTGACACAATTATAGTTTTGTCTACAAAACTAATTTCAAACATTTAAGCATACGCCTTCAGATCAAAAGGTTTTTAAGGTCATGAGAAACATTTCAGTTAAGTGACCCCAAACTTTTGAATGGCAGTGTATATCAGATTCATATGCTGAATTGTTCCTTCTGTCTGATCCTCAGATCATCAAAA
Organism: Xyrauchen texanus; assembly: GCF_025860055.1. Taxonomy (NCBI): domain Eukaryota; kingdom Metazoa; phylum Chordata; class Actinopteri; order Cypriniformes; family Catostomidae; genus Xyrauchen; species Xyrauchen texanus. The sequence goes on along the minus strand of NC_068299.1, from coordinate 22,121,590 downwards.
ACTGGACAGAGAGGCTCGGATCTGCCGTCTCCTCAAACACCCCAACATAGGTGAGTTTCAATTACACACATGGTCATCAAACACACAAAAGCTGTGTTGGTCATATTCTGCATGGGCTCCAGACATGTTGAGGTTTAATGCTCATATGGATGATGCAGGTTTAAGTACGGCCTGCAGTGTGTCTTGATCACATTTGCACCTTATCTCTTCAATAATTGAGGACAATTGTGTATGTGTGTGGATGGGCAGTAACACATAATAATGTGCTAGTTGCAGTCAGCCCAAGTTTATTTGCATGGATTGAGCAAGGATGGGGCTGATATGACTGATCACACAGACAAAACATCCACCTTATGCAAAATCATGGAAATAACTCTTATACTGCAGTCATTTTATCTTGTGTTTTTGCCTTTCCAGTTAATGTCTCTAATATCCTTAAAACAAGATTAATTTACCAAGAGAAGTAAAACTTCATAAGATGTTTAGACCTGTTTCCAGAGAATGAATCTAGAATAAAAGTGTATTTTGTTTTGTGGTACTGGCAAATATTTTCACTTGTTTTGTTTACTTTAAGCTGATAACCAGTGGGGGAAAAAATTAATTCTGCTAGACAACACAACTCACTATGAGAATGTTTTTTGCAGTGTATAGTGCCATGGGGGACAGTGTAATGTGGGTGGTGGAGATTTCTCAAGATGGTGGTGGGTGGGACATAGGACACTGTGGGTAGATGGGTAATCACCAAGTGCAAAAAATGAAGAAAAGAAAACCCATTTAAATTATTTGTATAGTGAAGATCTCTTATGACTCCTGTCAAAATTGTATAACTTTTTACCAAATCTGCTTGATATATGTCAGACGATTTAAAGGAATAGTTAAAAAAAATAAATAAATGAATTTACTCACCTTCATATTTTATGAAGACACATACCTGAAAAATTTCGAAGAACAGATAAACAAAAAAACATCATGAGTCTGATTCCCTGTGTGATTAGAGATTCAGTGGTGCTCTGTCACTCATAAATAACTGTAAGTTATTTTTACTGCAGTAACAACACTAATTGATACAGGGTACCTGTGGGTCCTTAAAATGTCTTACATTTTCTTTTTTAAATTTAAGGCCATAAAAAGTATTGTATACAGCACTTCACTTTTTCCACATTTTGTTAGGTTACAGCCTTATTCCAAAATGGATTAAATTAATATTTTTTCTCAAAATTCTACAAACAATACCCCATAATGTCAATGTGAAAGAAGTTTTTTGAAATCTTTGCAAATTTATAAAAAATAAAAAACGAATAAAATCGCATGTACATAAGTATTCACAGCCTTTGCTCAATACTTTGTTGAAGCATCTTTGGCACCAATTACAGCCTCAAGTCCTTTTGAGTATGATGCTACAAGCTTGGCACACCTATTTTTGGGCAGTTTCTCCCATTCTTCTTTGCAGGACATCTCAAGCTCCATCAGGTTGGATGGGGAGCATCGGTGCACAGCCATTTTCTGATCTCTCCAGAGATGTTCAATCAGGTTCAAGTCTGGGCTCTGGCTGGGCCACTCAAGGACATTCACAGAGTTGTCCTGTAGCCACTTCTTTGTTATCTTGGCTGTGTGCTTGGGGTCGTTGTCCTGTTGGAAGATGAACCTTCACCCCAGTCTGTGGTCCAGAGTGCTCTGGAGCAGGTTTTTATCAAGGATGTCTCTGTACATTGCTGCATTCATCTTTCCCTCGATCCTCACTAGTCTCCCAGTTCCTGTCACTGAAAAACATCCCCACAGCATGATGCTGCCACTACCATGCTTCACTGTAGGGATGGTATTGACAAGGTGATGAGCGGTGCCTGGTTTCCTCCACACATGACGCTTGCCATTCAGGCCAAAGAGATCAATCTTTGTTTCATCAGACCAGAGAATTTTGTTTCTCATGGTCTGAGAGTCCTTCAGGTGCCTTTTGGCAAACTCCAGTTGGGCTGTCATGTGTCTTTTACAGCTTCCGTCTGGCCACTCTACCATACAGGCCTGATTGGTGGAGTGCTGCAGAGATGGTTGTTGTCCTGGAAGGTTCTCCGCTCTCCACAGAGAAACACTGGAGCTCTGTCAGAGTGACCATCGGGTTCTTGGTCACCTCCCTGACTAAGGCCCTTCTCCCCCTATCGCTCAGTTTGGCCGGGCGGTCAGCTCTAGGTAGAGTCCTGGTGGTTCCAAACTTCTTCCATTTACAGATGATGGAGGTCACTGTGCTCATTGGGACCTTCAATGCTGCAGACATTTTTCTGTACCCTTCCCCAGATCTGTGCCTCGATACAATCCTGTCTCGGTGGTCTACAGACAATTCCTTGGATTTCATGGCTTGGTTTGTGCTCTGACATGCACTGTTAATTGTGGGACCTTATATAGACAGGTGTGTGCCTTTCCAAATCATGTCCAATCAACTGAATTTACCACAGGTGGACTCCAATCAAGCTGTAGAAACATCAAGGATGATTTTTATTTTAATAAATTTGCAAAGATTTAAAAAACTTCTTTCACATCGTCATTATGGGGTATTGTTTGTAGAATTTTGAGGAAAATAATGAATATAATCAATTTTGGAATAAGGCTGTAACATAACAAAATGTGGAAAAAGTGAAGCATTGTGAATACTTTCTGGATGCACTATATCGTAAATAAATTACAAGTCTTCAGTTTAATTTGCTGAGATCTTAAATTTGCTGCTTTAGCCAAAATCATCTCTCTCTCTCTCTCTCTATCTCTCTCTCTTTCTCTCTCTCTCATGCATCTGTCACTTAGCAGCTGATGCTTGAGTTTAGTGTTGCGTTTACTTAACTTACGATGTTACACATAACTTTGTTAAACCGAAATGCAAATGCCGTTATTGTGTGTCTCTAACGCTATCATCACTTACCTTCATGCTGTTGCAAACCTGTATGACTTTCTTATTTCAGTGTATTTCATAAGGAGATATTAGGGAGTTTCAGTCACTCTTCCCGTACATTGAAATATAAGATGCAGTGACAGTGAATTGAGACAGACGTTTTGTTTAACATCTCCTTTTTTGTTCCATGGCAGAGAAAAAATCTTACAGAATCAACAATGTGCAGTGATGACAGAAATGTCATTTTTATATGAACTGCCCTTAAACTGCCTGTTAAAGTATTTGTTAAAGTTATCTACCAAGAAAACAAATATAAATGTTATTCAGCACATGCTAAACCTTATTAACAGCAGCAGTATCTTTGATTTCTAATGACAATGACAACAAGGCTGTGCGGGATAGACGTACAGTCTCTTCGATGAGATGTACTGCAGTTTAAAGTGTTTTTGGATCGTTCCGTATACAAAACATTGGAAAAAAATATTTTCAAGGACACTCAGCAGACAAAAAACTCCAGACGACAGATGAGTTGTGGATAATCAGATGGGATCTGGGAGCTTTTTACAGATTTATACCGTGCATACCATTGAAGAGATGTTAAGTCTATCCCTCACAGCCTCGTTTCCATTCCCATTCAAAATCAAACATGGCACTACTGTGAATAAAGTCTATAGACCAATCCTTTTGTTTACAAAAATGTCAGCGCATGCGCAGGAAGTGGTGGCAGAAAGCCTGCTGACATTTGTGTTAGATTAGAAAGATTAGAGGTTTAAACGAAAGTATGACACAAAGCCATCATAAATGCAAACATATTCTTAGCAATACAATTACTTTAATAAGTTAATAACAAACATGTAATCATGTTCACTATAAATGTTTGCTGCAAAGTTGTGAGTTGAAATGATCTCAGTCCAGTCAGCTCTGTTGATGATCTTGAAGCCACAGCAGTCAACGAGAGCCCTCAGAATAAATTTTCAACAATGTAATCCAATAAAAGTTTATTTTTTGCGCATCATTTTTGCCACCACTTCCGTGTTTGACATAAGCGGTGACGTTGCCAAAGCACTGGTCTAATGCGTCATGTCTTGCTAGAAAGCAAGTGACTAAAGAGACGGGTCACAATATTGGCTAAATACTTTAGACCAGGGGTTTTCAAACTGGAGGCCACAAGGGGGTGCTAGGGGGTCCGCAGAAAATGGTTAGAAAAATATTGCATGTTATATAGGGATGGACATTTAAACATTTTAACTGCGATTACGGTTTCTGTCTCTCACGGTTAATAAAGCATAAACGTCTGCGATATTTGTGAGCAAGTAAACTGAAGTTATCAGCCAGGTAATGTTGCAAATTGTTACTCATTTTTATTATAAGCTGTGTCTAATGATGACCAAATCTCAAGCTCTTTTGAAGTCTGTTTTTTAATTCAACTAACCAATCAGTTTCACTTTAGAGCATGCGCTGAAATACAGTCACAGTAGTTTGAGTTTTGTATATTTCTCGTATGTACGCTACTTGACATGTGGCTTGCATCAGAAAGATGGAAAATGTTGCCTTTGGAGGTAGGATGAAAATCAGTTGTCTTTCAAACTATTCTGAGACCTATTCTGTTTCCATAAGAGCTCCAAACATTCAGTAGTTTCTTTTTGGTCAAAATATAGTCTTCAGGCTGGATAGAATTTCCACTTGCTAAATTATTACAGAAATGTATTACTATTGTTTATTGCAGTAATAATAATAGTAAAATATTTTTTAAAGAGAACTTAAATGTGAAAACCCTAAAGAGTAATTCTTACATGGGAAATAAAGCATGGGCAAAACATGAATAGCTATATAGCTATTAGCTGTAGCTAATATGGTCAAATCATTTACCAGTTTGTAGTTTTAGCACCTTGTTCAACAAGAAAGCTTCTGTTTATTGTAATTTTTATTTTTAATTGATATCAGAGCAGTGACAACAGTATTTTTAGTTCAAATCCTGCACCCTGTATTAAAAAATGAAGAAGAAAAATGATTTCTCAAAGGTCAGAAAAGTTGTGATTAATAATCGTGATTAAAATTTTGAGCAAAATAATCATGATTATCATTTTAACAATTACCGTGCAGCCTAACGTTATACGTTATTCAAGGACCCGATAGCAGTCTGGGGGGGTCTCTTGCAAGAGGATCATCATTTTGTGATTGATCATCAAAAAGTTTGAAAACCCCTGCTTTAGGCTACTTGCATTCTTAATTAAATAATTTTGAGTTTTAATGTTGTAGTAACTTATTTAAAAAAGAAAACATATAAATGCACAATAAAATATAAAAAAAAAAAAAATCAGTGGTTTTGTATTCACCTGCTAATTAATTTTGTAATAGTTGTTTTTTAAATTGCGAAAGTGGTCTTAAATCTTTCCTTTATTTGGCCTTAAATAGTCGTAAAAAGTTTTGAATTTAATTCCATCGATAACTGGTATAGATTTATATTAAATATATTAGGGTGAATCTATTAGACTTGGTTTTTATCTCAACTGTAAAAGTTGTAGTCGAAGTTTTAAAATATGTTTAGGCTGTTAGTTTTTTTTTTTTTTAAACCTTATAATATGTTCTGGTCATTTTGACCTGGACAACTTTTTAGTTTTTTTAGTACAATTAATTTTTGTTATTTTTTTTTTTACTTAATCTAGTTGGAATAAAATTTCTTGACTTTGTTCACATATGGTATCTGAAAACACATGCACCACAAATTGGACCATCTTACTTGCATTTTATCGGTTTTATTTTACTTTGTTACACGTGGTCTGTTCCCAGTCAAAAATGACCAGCCATTGGAAATTAATGGGCAGGAAAAAAATAAAAAATCCTGTTCATGAGCATGTCCAACCATCTGATGAGCACAAATGTGCATGTGCATATCTTGTCTTATATTCCTTTTTATCTTATTAGGCTATTCGTTTTATTGTTGTACAAAAATGTTAATTTCTGTGTATAGTGAAATAGCAATCCTATTAAGAAATATAAATTAAGATGATTTGATATCATGAAAGAAGGCTCCACTGACAGTAAAAGAGAAAAAATGACATTTAATACAGTTACGGGACAACTTGGCATCTGTGAAGAGCAGAAAAAAAGCTAGTACGGATGCAGTGACACTCAAGTATTTTCCCGAAGTTTAATAGCAAAACTTTTTTTTTTTTTATTTAAATGCATTTATATTTTCACATTTAGCAGTGAAGTAAATATACAGCACAAAATAATTATAGAGACTCCAGCACTGCAGGCACATGAGAATTTCACTATAGACGCTAGAAATGTCCCGCCCCTTATTGAAACGGAAAATATGATTGGTAAAATAATATCCAATCGTGTTTCTAAAATGAACATTCTAATTGGTGGCTCAGAGTCGAACTGTCTATTTTGCCCGTGCCTCGGTTACGCCTCCCGCTGCTCCGTGCAGAGAATCTCTGTACACTTATTAAAAATAATAATCACAATTCACTCACTGGTGCTGCAGCATCACCTCCGTATAATTAAAGGTTATGGGTCAAAAGCCTCCTCGCTATTCTGGTGCCTGTACATATCATAACTAATTTAAGGTGGGCATACGCAAAATCCTTTGAAAGATAGGTGGGCAAATGGTATATGCTTGATTAAACTACTGCATCTGGTGTTCATGGTCCGAAATGACCAGCCATTAGGAATGATTTTATTGTTCAGGAGCCTGGTCAACCATTAGATGCAGTGTTGCCAACTATTTCTCATGGGAAGGTGCCAAAGGCTTGCTGAAATGTTGCTAAAAGTAGCTAAATCATGTGATGACGTTATTTATTACATAAGACATCAGATTTACATATGTATATGAATTGGCTACGGTTATTCTTTAAAGGTGTAAAATCTTTTTCAATTGAACTAATGATTTAAAATGAGTATTTCACTACTAATCATTTAGCTTTCACTAATTGAACTTGTCAAACATTCAGGGATTTCACTTTTTTATTTTACAATAATTGTTTTTATTTTGTTATGTAATTAAACTGCATTATTTAACAATGACCAAGTCCAAAATGATCCTAGCGATAGCAACCAGGAGTAGGGAGTGGTATAGTGTTAGTGTTGTAGGGGATGTTTTTTTTATTATTTATTTTTAAACTGATCCATATGCCTAAAAATGCCTCACTTGGAGCTGTTTTGGAGATAATATGTAATATGTTATGTTATTTTATTTTATATATATTAATATCTTATTTTTGAACAAATCTATTGTGTGCTGCTGAACCATCAGTGTGTATTACTTGTGCCAGTGTTACTGTGTCATAATGACTTTGACAGTCATCTTTGACAATCACTTATCTCTACTCTTTATTATAGATCAGGGTACATATTCATGCTATCTCTTCCCCTGCTAGATCATTTCTCAATGTCCTTTTATCACTGTAGGCTGACTTTTCTTCTCTAAACAGAGAGCATGCACATGAATTGAGATTGACCAACAACATGAAAGCTCGTCAGTCATTTGATTTACAGAACATAAGAATGCACATAAATCTAACCTCTGATGGCATGCATGTCAGTCATATTACTTGAAACACAGGGGGGTGATAGAACACAGAGAAAAATGTGACATCATTCACGATAGAGCTGATGTTCTTTTGTGTCACCAGAAGTGGAAGAATGTCGCTAAAGCAGACTACAAAAGTCGCTAAAAATTGTAGCTAGTCGCTAGATGTCTCTTTTACCCACTAAGAGGGACAAAAATTTGCTAAATCTAGCAACAAAGTTACGAAATTGGCAACACTGATTTAATGAGCACATATACTGGGGGACAAAATTTTGAATAATGTATAGATTTTGCTTTCTTTCTTATGGAAATAAATGTGTACTTTTATTCACCAAAGTGGCATTCAACTGATCACAATGTATAGTCAGGACATTAATAACATGAAAAATTACTATTACAATTTGATGTAAATGTTCAGAACTTCATAAACTACTTCAAAGAGTTCTCATCAAAAAATTCTCCACGTTCAGCAATGACAGCTTTGCAGTTTGTCCAGATACTCATGTGATATTTCACCCCACGCTTCCTGTAGCACTTGACATAGATGTGGCTGTCTTGTCAGGCACTTCTCAAACACCTTACAGTCTATCTGATCTCACAAAAGCTCAGTGGTGTTAAGATCCATAACACTCTTTTCCAATTATCTGTTTTCCAATGTCTGTGTTTCTTTGCCCACTCTAAACTATTCTTTTTGTTTTTCTGTTTCAAAAGTGGCTTTTTTTTAGTCTTCTCTTTACTGTTGTACATGAAACTTTTGTTGAGCAGGTAGAATTCAATGAAGCTGTCAGCTGAGGGCATGTGAGGTGTCTATTTCTCAAAATAGAGACTCTGATGTACTTATCCTCTTGTTTAGTTGTACATCTGGGCCTTCAACTTCTCTTTCTGTCTTTGTTAGAGTCAGTGTCTTTGAAGACTGTAATGTACACCTTTGTAAGAAATCTTTAGTTTTTTGGCAACTTCAAGCATTGTATAGCCTTCATTCCTCAAAACAATGATTGACTGAGGAGTTCTGTTGTTCTGTTATTCACTGATAATTTTCCTATCCACCAGAGCTCTCAAATCTCATTTGCACTTGTGATCAAATAAAAAATGACACCTTAAGATGTGTCGTAGGTTTTCAATTGCGGCAAACATCATTGGTTCTCATGTGTGACTGAGTTTGAAAAACATGTCTGCAAATCACATTTTAGAGCTGCAGCAGAGAGAAACATTATCAATAACAATGTTTCCATCCAAGGATTTTTTGCGAAAAAGAGTTTGCCCCGATCGTTAGCCTGTGTTAATCATGACGATGAAAAGCCAATTTATTGTACATGATTATGGATTGATCTTTATGGCATATAGAGCCGATCTGCAAACATGACACTTCCAGGAGTGCCAACACAAATATCTCGTGCATATTGAACAAATGAATGGCCACTGTTTGCAATTAATTTAATCGCAGTATCCATCCGTTAATTTATTTATTTATTTTTTTGGAACACTTACAGCCCAATTCTATTAAATTTTTGTTTCGTTTACTTTTGAAAAAATGGCAGCAAAATTCCCTGTATTAAATTAAATAAATTACCAAATGAAAAAAGCATTAAATTAAAAAAATTTATTACCAAACAAAAAAACATTTTTTTAGACATATATGTTCCTTTTTGTTTCTCAAATTTAAATTAGCTTGACCCTGTTCTGTAGACGAAATCAGTTGGCTGAATGACGTTCTCAGAATGTTCTGCACTTTTTTCAAGACTATGAACTATCAGAACTACTGAGTTTTTAGAAAACAAGCTTTTGAACATTTTAAAACGTTTAAATATTTTAAATCTAACCCTCTTTTCATTGGATCGCATTTACTGCTTCTTCAGAAAATATACATTTGCATTTTGAAGCAAAAATAAATTTTAGATGATAATCAAGTTCAATTGGTCGTTAAAAGTTGCTGGAGAAATATGCGGGACATAATGCAGTTGTGATGGCGATGCTTTTGATTAGATGATTGTTCAAAATATTGAATATCACGAATGTATCATATGTAAACCCTGATATAACACCGCACCATTTTTTTTTCTTTAATAGATGTGCACACATCATATACACATCGATTGATGGTCCTTCTACTGAGACAGAAAGTTTACGCCACTGGTGCAGGTTGCCAGCTTGAACAGGGCCATGACGATCCGCTTTCGGGTCAGAACCTTTGGCAACCTGCGATAGGTGCAACATCAGGACCAATATTACAGTCCTATCAGAAGGGCAACCGTTCCCTTTTGATTACAATTCCTCCTCTTCTGATTGCTTTTATTTGTGACATTAAAATGATAGTAAACTGGCTAATTTTAATGAATTGTCTCAAAACTCTCCCCATTTTACCAAAACATTTAAAACATTTGGGACTTCTGGGAGGCAAATTAGCGATAAACACACATTTCTGAATGGAAACTGCTTCAGGGCAGATTTCTTTTATGCTAAACCAAAACCTATGCGACATGCGTGTGTTTTTTTTTAGGCATGACATCATCATGCACACCCTTTTTATCGCTAAAAGTCCATTTGAATGGAAACGGGCAGAAGGCGGCAAATGTCGCAATTTTATTTTTCGCATTTTCACTTTGTCGATAACAAAATAGCACGAAAGGTGGATGGAAACTAGGCTAGTGACAATTATTTAAATTTCAGTCTGTTCCTCACAAAAAAACAATTGTAAGAAAATAATATGGGTTTGGGTGAGTAAATAATGACATTCATTCATTCATTTTTGAGGTAAACTATCCCATGGCTGTTGTCCATATTTTCAAACATGCAATCCAAACTGGACACTGTCCTGTGACTCTTGGTTTCTTATCACTAGGAACTGTTTGTCCCTGCTCACCCTCTCACCTACTTGTCTCTCCTCTCTCTTTTTATTATTTTTATTACTCTTTCTCCTCTTCTCTCCTCTCCATTCCCAGTGGTCTAGGTCATTTGTTGTACCCTGTGTGCTGTCTGACTGCCTAAAATGGCCCTTTCTTTCTCTCTCTCACAAAGGATCAGGTTGTCATGTTTTCTGCATGGACTGCCAATAAACTCCTAATAAAAAGAGCAAACAAAATGTGTGTGTGTGTGTGTGAGAGAGAGAGAGAGAGAGAGAGAGAGAGAGAGAGCGAGCGAGCGAGAGCATGCTTAAGGAGCACATTGCCTCTTGCAGCAAACACTAAAGCTAACACATACTCTTCTCTTTCTTTCCTTGTCTGTGGTTCTGCCTTTGGCTTTAAACACACAGAAACACTTAAAAGGGTTACCTTTAAACCTTTACCTACAAACCTCATATACCTGGGGCAGCTGTGGCTCAGGTGGTAGAGCGGGTCGGCCACTAATCGCAGGGTTGGTGGTTAGATTCCTGGCCCACATGACTCCACATGCTAAAGTGTCCTTGGGCAAGACACTGAACCCCAAGTTGCTCCCAATGGCTGGCTAGCGCCTTGCATGGCAGCTCTGCCGTCATTGGTGTGTGAGTGTGAGTGAATGTGTGAATGAGTCATAGTGTAAAGCGCTTTGAAAACCACTAAGTTTAAAAAAGCGCTATATAAATGCAGACCAACACATGTCCCTAGAGGTTTGTTGTCATCAAGCCCTCTTCCCTCACAGATATGAATGCAGGATTGCTGGCAGCCCACAGACCCACAGAATGACTGCTGTGTCACTTAATTACTGGAGATTCATGCTCACAAACACATGCATCTACATGCATTCTTATGTCTTAAGGCATGAGCTTTGCAGTGAATTTTCAATGTGACACGGTGTTAAAGAGAAACAAATGAAACTATATATCTCAATGGATTTCTTCACACCGAGCAACATTTCATCATTCCCTTAGCAAATATGAAGGTTTACATTGGAATATGTAAACCTGCTAATGGACACTGACTATTTATTGGTCAGTCAGACCTTTTTTCCTTTCCCTTACCATTTTCTTCCCTTCCGTTTTCTGTTCTCTTCCCTTTTCTTTTTCACTTTCCTTTCCGTTCTTCTTCCCTGTCATTCCCCTCCCTTCCCATTTCCCTTTGCATTCATTTGGCTCTCCTCCCTTCTCCTTTAGTTCAGAGTAGGGTTGTCATACCAAAGTTTCAGTAGTCAAAACCATTACCAGTAAAATTTCTTAATTCAAAACCACAGTAAAAACGAATACAACTAATGTTATTGAATACTCTCATAAAATGATTAATATACTGTAAAAAGTAAACTGAATAAATAAATAAAGAATAGTATAACTAAATAAAAAACAAACAAACTTAAAACCGTAATAAATTAAAAAATGTTCAGTTATCTAACTGCAGTATCAAGAATTCAAGTAAAACTTCAGACATTTAAAAATGGAAGTAATCAAATGCAAATTAAGAGAAAAATTGTTTACTTGGGTATATCCATTACGGCAAGGCATAAACCCTTTTCAAAGAGCATGTACACATATATGCATGTGAAATGTGATCACAAGCCACTGTCTGTCAGTCAGACAGCACTCGGGAACCGAATTGAGTCCATAGCAATGGTACAGGTCCTATTAAAATCCCTAGTTCACAGTTTGTCCTCTCCATCAGAGTTCAACCACATACTCATCTCATCTCACCTCACACATCACCACTCTCAACCCAACCAGAAAAAATCTCTCTCCATTCACACACTGTTCACAGCACCTTCTGTCTGAATTGTGTTAGTACACAGTTCTCATGCCAGAACCTGTGTTTGTGTGTCATCACTGCTGGTGATCCTTGGTGGATGTGGAGATAATATAATTCTACCTTACCTTCTCTGCTATCCTCCAGCATAGTCATTTCTCTAACATGGCTGAGATTTATGCATGCTGTCATATAAAGCATCCCACACACAGCAAGAAAGAGCTGGGGGTCTCTTAATGGCTGCATGTGTAAAATCTGGCAGGCACACCACTTTAAATCTGTTGCTACCAATGAGAAATGCATTACCTTCAATCAGGATAATGAATTTTCATTGCCTTACTTGCAATGCCTGTTCCTCTGTAATGATCAGTAATGCACAAATGATGTAAGATCATAAGATTGCTGTAAGATTTTCACCTTTCATGTGAACATGTTCAAATTTGGCCCTGTTTATTTTATTTGTTTAAAATTTCTGGTCTTATTGTGCATGATTCATAATGACTACATGATGTTCCAAAGAAAAAACATATTTGTAGTGTTTCATTATATTTTAATAAAAATAGCAATAGTTGGCACAGAAAGGTTAGGACCATAATAGCAAATAATCATAGAAATACTGCATATAATATGTCAAGATGCTCTCTTTTCACTATCCAATCAATTCCCATTGGGTAAGGTCCAGTGTTGGTTTTTGCATAATCAGTTTAGTATATCTTTACATTATTGTGTAGTACTAATTGGTTCTCCTCAATATGTAAAGAAACACAAACCTCTAACAACACATTATTTCAATATAAATGTATAGCTTATAATAAGCACTTTATTATTAACTAGTATACTGGATAATGTAGCAGCAAAATTAACTGTAACTCCAGTCTTCAAGTCTTCAGTAGAAAAGAAACCAGTGTTAAAAGGTGTTTAACTTTTTTTTTTAAATGTTTCAACTTGTATCTGGACTTTAAAGTCCAGTTTCACAATCTATATGAAGAGCTTTTGCATCTGGACTTTAAAGGATTCAGATCTCTTGTTTGTTCAATTTAGTTGACATCAGTCCACTTTTCATTCACACAGTTATTTTTTTGAACCCATTCAAATTAAATATTGTTATAAATTGTAAACAAATACTGATGATGACAATAATAATAATAACAATAATAATAATAAATTAATAAAGTTATTAATATTATTATTGACTTTCAATTTTAAATTCAACAGTAATATATTTAAGTCGTGCACTTTTTAAACCCTCCCGCTTTTATTTTGACATTCTGGACTCTCCAGGAAGTCCTGTATGTGTCTGTTTGCAGGCAAGTTCACAGTAAATTCTGGTCAAATGCACCTTTGGTGCCATTCTAAATGCATATTATAAGTGAACCAAACTATTGAGCATCTACATCTGAGATGTTGTTCGTGATTAGTGCTCAAATATTGCACACTGCGTGAAGGCTAAAAATAGCCACGAGTGAATCACCAGCCTGTGCGTGAGTTACTACAGAGCAGCGCCATTCACTAATGCTCTGGTACTGCACACACTATATATTTACTTATTAAACAAAGCCTTTTGTGATTCACAGAACTATCACATGTCTTCAAGTGGCTTTGAATAAAATGCACAAGTGATATGAACTACTTTAACGGTGTTTTTATGGTTCTTTTTTCACTTTTTGAGCTTGACAGTAACGAACATGACTAACACACAGTATTGGATTTGGATCAGGCTCGTTGGGCCGATACCCGATCCGTCTAAAAGCTTCAGTATCAGAGCCGATACTGATCCAGGATTCGGATCGGTGCATCCTTACTTATTATGTTTGTAAAGTTTTCTTAAACCAATTATAAAAAAAACTGAACAGTAATATTACATTATCTTTTTGTACCCTGTCCTTGGCCCTCTGTCTAAAACACTCTGTTTTACCCGTATTATTGTTTTCGACATGCCCACTATTCTGACTGGCATCGTCTTTGCGAGCAAACACATCCCACCATTAAACGTGTGGAACAGTATTTTCCAAAAATCCACTAAAAGCTCTCACTCCAGACATTCATTAATAGCTATATTTCCCAATATATGTGAAACACACTATCAAATAATAACAGTTGTTCAACTTAAAAAATGAAAACTGAGCAAAGTTAGCACACTGTTGCTACCTAATACTTGTATTATGAGGCATACAAGATTTTCTCATTAAATAATGCTATGTAAAGTTGACAAAAGTGAAAGTAGTCCAGACTAACACAAGCCGTGAATGTGAAAGGTTAATAAATCTGTATTCAGCTGTAAAGAGAGTTACAAGCCGGGCCTGACGTTAATACCCGCCCACCCCACCAAATGCGGGTAGAAATCATCAGTGACCGGTAACTCCGTCACTCTTACTAGCCACTTTTTTGGGTGGCTGAAGCCTAAGCAAATTAAATTATATTCATCTCATGTTCAGTGATGCTTCTCACATCTGGCACACACATTTCCATGGGGCGAATAAATTGTGCTTTCATGCAAACCACTGCAGCGCACATCAGCATGCTCCAGAGATAAGATCTGGGACAGCTTGGAGCAAAACTTGCGTGATTCAATCGGGCTTCACTCGATATCTTGGACCACAAAACTTTTGTGTCCCATTTGAATTCTTCTGAGAATATTTTATTTTTAGTGCTATATAGAGGAAGTCGAACCTCTGAAACTGCTAGACAGCCTTTACATTATTAACAACACTGATCTGGTAAAGGGACCGTGTGCCATGCATCAACATTGATTACAAGGTTTTTATAATACAAACTATCATCCAAACTAAAATGTTTTACTGCAGGAACACTAACTGGTAACTGGTTTAGATGCATATTAAAATGAATAGGGCGAATCTATAAGACTTTTAAAGGGTTAGTTCACCCAAAAATGAAACTTCTCTCATCATTAACTCACCCTCATGCCATCCCAGATGTGTATAACTTTCTTGATCAGAACACAAACAAAGATTTTTAGAAAAATATCTTGGCTCTAAAGGTCCATACAATGCAAGTGGAAGGTGTTCAGAACTTTAAAGGTCCAAAAATCACAGACTGTCATTGTAAAAGTAATCCAAATGACTCCAGTGGTTAAATTAATGTCTTCTAAAGTGATACAATTGCATTGGGTGAGAAACAGAGCAATATTAAGTCCTTTTTACTATAATGGTTTACTTCCTAATTTATTTAATTTTAATTCAAATCAAGTATTTTAATGGCACTACAACCAGTGTCCCCTTCCACAGCTCCCTTCAAGGGTGGAAAATTGCTATTGGAATATACCTATTTTACTCTGTCTCATCTCTCTCATTCTTTCTGTTTTATCTTAATAGTGCGTCTCCATGACAGTATCTCAGAAGAAAGCTTTCATTACCTGGTTTTTGACCTGTAAGTATCTGAGTCATTCACTCCGATCGTCTCTGTTGTTGTCAAACAGGATTGAAGCTAGACAGGGCGAGTGTACTCACACCTTTCTCTTTCCTTTCAGCACAGGTTGGCAGTAATTAACTCCAGTGTGTTAATTACAGGAAAATGTAATTGAAGTATGACGATTAGTTATTCAGTAGGACCAATCCTCTTGTCTCTCAAGGCTCTTGAGTCATTAAGACTGATAGCTGTCGTCTACTGGCCTCTAGCTCTTTTATAGTTTATAGTTGTGTGTAAGCGCTGTGAGATCTTTAGCCTTGAGCTGTTGGTAAAGCCTGTATTTCTTCCCTGTAGTGTGACTGGCGGAGAGCTGTTTGAAGACATTGTCGCAAGAGAATATTACAGTGAAGCAGATGCAAGGTAAGTTCAATTTACCTAAGCTCTGATCATGTCTGTACTTGTTAGAAATTCACTAGGCAATCTTTTTTCAGTTACATTAGATTCATTCACAGACATTGCAGGTGTTTGATTTTCTCTGAAGAGCATAAACCATATACTTATCGGTTTTTCCACACTCATGGAAAACCTGGAAATTGTGCTTTCCAGGCCTAGAAAAGTAATGGAAATGAATAGGGCCTTAAGAAGTTATTGAAATCTGTCTATTCAAAATAGGTTTTTCTAATTATGCTTAGCATTTAAATGTTTAATCGGCCAGAACTTACATTGCAATCTCTAGAAAATTCTTGCAAAAAATCCTTATCCAGTAATTACGAACAACATTCATTTAAGGCTGTGTTGCTGGTCAATGGCCCACGGCATGAGATGTAGGACAGCTAGTTTCTGCTTGGGCCAGCAGCAGTAACACATCCTGACTAGTTTCAATCTCTCTACTCAGCCATTCTGCCATGTGTATTAAAGTTTAATATGTCAAGGTCTGTCTGACAGATAGAACACAGTCAAAATCTGCCAGCGAAAGTGTGCGTACATTTGTAAGACGCATGCAAGTGCGATTCATTATTAAGATTATATGATACATTAATAGGATAAGATGATCACTTTAGACTTTTTGCCACTTCGTCACAGGATCAGAAATGATGGGGGTTTTGGGGCAAAAATGCCCTGTAATGAATTCCTCTGTTCACAGGTACCATAGTTAAAGCATGTTATTCTTTTGATATACCTTGGCATATCATGTAAATGCAGTACCAAGGCACATTAACCTGTTAGTCAATTAGTATTGTAGTATATACTTTAACAAAGTACCATGGCAAAATCATTTGATACCATCACTTTACCATTGTACAGTCACTGCACTTTCTTTGTTAGGGTTCAGTAAAGAGTCTGGTGTTGTGCATTGGTTTTTGGTCAGTGAGACAGTAATTAACTGCCAGGGATATCTAACTAATTATTAAACATTATATCTTTATTTTGAATTATGTGAAACTATGTATGTGCTCTCAGTGCCGTAACAGGGATTGTACCCTGCCTGATAGGTGTTATCTACATCTACAGTGGATAGACATTCCCTGAAATTAAGCTGACCATTTGCACTTCAGTCTAGTTCCATTTTGTATTCAGCATTAAGCCAGAACAACAAAATTAATGTCACTCAAATACTTTTGAAAGGCACTGTAATCACTTACAATGCAAATGGTATGACTATATTTTGGAGCACGAGAGAGAGTTTGCATTAAGAGAGAACATAGAGAGAGAGAGTTTTTACTGGAAAGTTCCCCACTAATGGGATAGAATGGAATGCAGGCCACAAATTTTGCCAAATTTGGACACAAGAAATGCCTTCTTCGCCATCCTTCATTAAGAGCGCTTTAGGGAATAGCAAATGGGCTCTTATTTCACTGGACCACCATCTCTTTTTTTTTTTTATGGAATTTTGTATTCTATGTTTTGCCAAACAGAAATGGAGCCTCTGAAGAGATGTCACCCCCTCGACCCACCTTTTGTCCTTAGGTTACGACCTTTTGTGCAGGTTTCGGAGCTCTGTAATGAGCAGCTCCACTCGCTGCATTTATAAACATTCCAGTCAGCTCCACCGGTGCTTGCTATTTCTATCCATTCGCTGTCGGTGGAAAAACTCAGAGCAGCAAATATCCATCTGTGAAGTATATTACTGGGATCTGGCCAACTTGAATTGTGTGGAATGATATATATATATATATATATATATATATATATATATATATATATATATATATATATATATATATATATATATATATATATATATATGCATTCAGCAGCAGGAAATTTGTTTTGGCCTTTGGGTGGGATGGTAAATATCTGTTTTCCCATCCTGGAGATCTTCTCTGGCAGCTTCAAGGACCAGCAAATCAAAGTCTAATCGAACAAAGCAAATATTACATTACAAAACTGCATAATATGGTATAATATAAATGGTTTACATAAATGGTATAAATATAATTAGGATTAATTATTTGGAGATTCCTCGAAAGAAACAAGAAATAAAACTATTATTATAAAACTTTTTAAAATTTCCTAACCTCTCTCTCTCTCTCTCTTTCTCTCTCAGTCATTGCATCAGTCAGATCCTTGAAAGCGTCAGCCACATCCACCAGCATGACATCGTCCACAGGGATCTCAAGGTGAGTCACGCCATCACTGTGGCTGCGTGCCAGTAAAAGAGCTTGCGTCATCTGAACCCTCATCCACTTGGCAACTCTGTGTCGTCATCTGCACTTACTCAAGACACGTGCTTGCATCATTAAACCCTGTGTGGCTGATAAATTCTCACCAGGGAGCTTAAATGGCTGTTTTCCAACCTATTTGATTTGTTATTCTTGTAAGACATCAAGAGATGACCAATCCCGAAGGCTCATACAAGAACAATGCAGAAACCTACCAAAAGGAACATTTAAAATACGATGGAGAGATTTGTTCTAAAAATCATTCAACCTGAATTAAAATCGAACAGTGCTTCTTTGTTTTCAAAGACCACAGCAGTTCACTCTTGTTTTGTTTTTTCATCTACCTATGAGTAGATGTAGTAGATTCTGTGTAGGAGGTGAGATTGTGTGTGTGTGTGTGTGTGTGTGTATGTGTGTGTATGTGTGTGTTTGTGCAGGTTTGGCAATACTTGTGAGGGCCAAATTGTCTAATATAGTGAAACACATTAAAAACATGGTTAGGGTTAACATTATCTAAAAAAAATGTTTTTTTGCCTAATGAAATAAGGGACAGGGTGATCCTTACTTTTCTTATAGTCCTCTCACACTTCTGAGAGAGTGTCATATCCCCCACTGCTCCACAACCTCCAAATCAGCTCTTACCATTCTACTTCAAATCTTTTAATGTAAAGATTGAGACAGTTGTGCTGGTGGCATCACCGAGGCTGCAGGCGGACAGCGTGGCAGTAAGCTTGTGTGGCTGGGATATATTATGCCACCTTTAATTCATCAGCCCATTAGGAAAAACAACAGATGAACACTGATAACAAGAAATAATCTTATGACAGTGAAATAGGGCTGGGCTGTATAACTAGAAGAAAATTATATCTCAATATTTATTACACTTTTGACAAAATTTTAGATTGTGAAATTATTCAAATGACACTGTCTTTAGGAAACTAAAAGGGTCATAAAATTCTCTCTTTTTTTTTATATAGTTTTATTATCTTCCCTGAGGTCCGCTATGTTAGTTAAGATATTTTTTGCATTAAATTATCATTTTCCACCCTGTCTCTGGCCCTCAATCTAGTGTGTTTACATACACCAACAATTAGAAATAGCGCAGATGGGCGGTGTTCAGGAATAGTTAGGCCACACTAAGCCTGTTTGTCCTGCTCTCTCTCTCTCACACACTCTCTCTCTGTGAGTACGAACTGAACCAAAGTGGGTGAGGCCAATGGGGCAATGATGTAAAGTAGGTGTTGATGTTGTTGCTGTAGAGGTGGTCATGAATTAATGAGTACCCTTTGTGACATCACAATATTACGGAAGTAGAGAATGAGGCGTTTTGGCAGTTTGGCTTCAATATATGCTTTTATTTCATTGGGATTAAGTTTTGAGTTCTGAAATTCACAGTATGTTTTTATAGTAGAAAGATCTCTTATTTGTTAAAATATCAAGGAAATTTGATTCCTCATGACATGACCCCTTTAAGGGCATACTTAAAAAAATAAGTCTTCAAATACGTTTTACAAATCTAGTCAAATTAGTAGCCTAATAAAGACTAATGGAGCTTGGGTGCCTCATAAAGGGGTCGACATATTGAGATCACAAGACCGCCTAATATTACTCACTTTGTTTCTGTAAGCCCAACCACCCCACCCCTGTTATTGGACACTTGTGCTCATGGAATAAATTAATTGTGGCTGACTGTGAATAATACAGTTAGACTACATAATTAGCATTGACTATAAAGTTTAAAGTGCATTGTTACATCCACTCCACTGGGTTTCAGTGTAAGTCAACTGCTTTATTGGCCAGGAAAACATAAACAAAAATTTTATGCACCTTGAAATCCTTCAATATAATCAATGTTGCTTTATTTTATATTTTGGTTGCAAAATAATTGTGTTTATATTGTGAACCTTCATTATATCGTCCAAGATTTCAGTAAAGTGAAAATGCCACACAGAGAAGCGAGCAGTAGCCTGACAGACAAGGAAAAAAAAGGAACACTGAGACTTAGATAATATGTGTTTAAAAGAGTAGAAAGAGATGAGTCCTTCTCTAAAGGTTGCGGGGTCTGGGTTGTGCCTGCGAGCAGCTCACCCTTGCTCTCGTAGCATGAGATAACAAGCACTCTCGGTCTCGTCATGAATTATGCTGCATAGAGCAATGGTCGTGTTGTCACAGTTATCCGTCTACTTTATACACACACACACACACAGTGACATATAGACACCACATGTAATCTCTCCCTGTCACATGTCTCTCTATCTCTCTTACACTTGAGTGCATGCACACTATTTCTCTGTCTCTCTCACTCACTTGATATACACTGCAGTTCTAGCTTGGATCATTTTAATGGTCTTACAGAGCGTTGATGAAAGACTGTGCTTATAGTACATGCTGGATATGTTTATGTCCTTTCATGTAGATCACAGTTGATTAAATCGTCATCTTTATACACAATAAATGAGCAGTCAATTGGGAGTGAATGGCTGTGAATTTTATTATGTTAAATACTTCCTTCTATTCTAGCTTAATATGCAGAGATAGCTAAAAGTAAGCCATTTGTAGGCTGACATATTCTGAATGTTTAAAAACTCTAATGACCTGAAATAGTAACATTGGCTCAATAGGGGCGGGACGATCTGTTTTCCGAACATTGGAAAACATCACAATTACTATTTATTATACTTGAGTTTTTTTCAAACTACACCGTTTATGCTATAGACATGAACGATACCTCAAATAATGTGACTTTTGGAGGAGAGTTATGCAATTAATTTAATAACACTGTCTGCAGAATATAATTTTGTTTTTCGTCTCATACCCTTTCACTGTCATTTGTCCTCCTGCAGCCAGAGAACCTGCTGTTAGCCAGTAAGATGAAGGGGGCTGCAGTGAAGTTAGCTGACTTTGGTCTTGCCATCGAGGTGCAGGGAGACCAGCAATCCTGGTTCGGTAAGATCCCTCTACTCTTCTTTAACCTGATTGGCTCATCTCTTGAAAAGATTTTGATCTGTTTAGATGGCATTGATATTTGTTGATCAGCTGCCTCTCCCACTAGCATAAAGTTTATTTTCCCTTGTTCTCCTGTTTGCTCTCATGGCATCTACATCTCTATTGGGACTAGAAAAGTGGTTCTCAACTGATTTTGCTTTGGGACCCATATTTTACATAGGAAATTAAGTGGTGACCCACCAAAGTAAATACGTAACCTGTATTTAATGTACAGTGGGTACGGAAAGTATTCAGACCCCCTTACATTTTTCACTCTTTGTTATATTGCAGCCATTTGCTAAAATCATTTAAGTTCATTTTTTTCCCTCATTATTGTACACACAGCACCCCATATTGACAGAAAAACACAGAATTGTTGACATTTTCGCACATTTATTAAAAAAGAAAAACTGAAATATCACATGGTCCTAAGTATTCAGACCCTTTGCTGTGACACTCATATATTTAACTCAGGTGCTGTCCATTTCTTCTGATATCCTTGAGATGGTTCTACACCTTAAATTGAGTCCGGCTGTGTTTGATTATACTGATTGGACTTGATTAGGAAAGCCACACACCTGTCTATATAAGACCTTACAGCTCACAGTGCATGTCAGAGCAAATGAGAATCATGAGGTCAAAGGAACTACCTGAAGAGCTCAGAGACAGAATTGTGGCAAGGCACAGATCTGGCCAAGGTTACAAACAAATTTCTGCTGCCCTTAAGGTTCATAAGAGCACAGTGGCCTCCATAATCCTTAAATGGAAGATGTTTGGGACGACCAGAACCCTTCCTAGAGCTGGCCGTCCGGCCAAACTGAGCTGTCGGGGGAGAAGAGCCTTGGTGAGAGAGGTAAAGAAGAACCCAAAGATCACTGTGGCTGAGCTCCAGAGATGCAGTCGGGAGAAAGTTGTAGTAAGTCAACCATCACTGCAGCCATCCACCAGTCGGGCTTTATGGCAAAGTGGCCCGACGGAAGCCTCTCCTCAGTGCAAGACACATGAAAGCCCGCGTGGAGTTTGCTAAAAAACACCTGAAGGACTCCAAAATGGTGATAAATAAGATTCTCTGGTCTGATGAGACCAAGATAGAACTTTTTGGCCTTAATTCTAAGCGGTATGTGTGGAGAAAACCAGGCACTGCTCATCACCTGTCCAATACAGTCTCAACAGTGAAGCATGGTGGTGGCAGCATCATGCTGTGGGTGTGTTTTTCAGCTGCAGGGACAGGACGACTGGTTGCAATCGAGGGAAAGATGAATGCGGCCAAGTACAGGGATATCCTGGACGAAAACCTTCTCCAGAGTGCTCTGGACCTCAGACTGGGCCGAAGGTTCACCTTCCAACAAGACAATGACCCTAAGCACACTGCTAAAATAATGAAGGAGTGGCTTCACAACAACTCCGTGACTGTTCTTGAATGGCCCAGTCAGAGCCCTAACTTAAACCCAATTGAGCATCTCTGGAGAGACCTGAAAATGGCTGTCCACCAACGTTTACCATCCAACCTGACAGAACTGGAGAGGATCTGCAAGGAGGAATGGCAGAGGATACCCAAATCCAGATGTGAAAAACTTGTTGCATCTTTCCCAAAAAGACTCATGGCTGTATTAGATCAAAAGGGTGCTTCTACTAAATACTGAAAAAAGGGTCTGAATACTTAGGGCCATGTGATATTTCAGTTTTTCTTTTTTAATAAATGTGCAAAAATGTCAACAATTCTGTGTTTTTCTGTCAATATGGGGTGCTGTGTGTACAATAATGAGGAAAAAAAATGAACTTAAATGATTTTAGCAAATGGCTGCAATATAACAAAGAGTGAAAAATTTAAGGGGGTCTGAATACTTTCCGTACCCACTGTATCCTGAGTCGCATTTCCTTTTATCTTGCGTTGTTTTGTTCATGGGTTTCAAGTATAAGGGCATGCATCAAGGTACATTATGTTTGTTGTTTATGTCAACAACAAAATCTATAGGAAGTATTCGCTCACCAAATTTATTTATATGCCATGAGCCCATTATTATCCCATTTGTTTCCTAAATTCAAACATCATTCAAACAGAATTGCACAAGAGGAAAGTCTCCTCATTACCATGGTTAGGTCAATGTACCTTGTAAAGGTGATGTGTAATTTTTTGTTTTTTGTAAGTTTTTTTTTTTTCTTTCTTTTTTTAGTACATATCACAGTGTTGCTCTCTTCCTCCTCAGTGCTGTTTGGCATGTCAGGGCTGCCTACTGTTTGAGAGGTTCTACTTGACTTCCTCCGTAAAGCTTTAAACTAGAAAACTCACTGGAATTGAAATGGGTCTCATCAGTTTAGAGGTCTGCACACTGTAATATCGAGGGAATCCCGGTAGTTGTGCGTGTATGTCAGAGAGCTAAGCAGATCATTAGCGCGAGCTGGTTGGCATACCGTTACACTCGCATGAATGCTTCAGTTGCACCGTGGAAATATTGCAGTGCAGATGAGAAGCCTTTAGCTGAATGCAAGATTATCATTAAATAATCTCTTCATTAAATATTATATTATCATTAAATAGTCTCTATCACTTGGGCTGCTGCCGAAAATCTTTAATGGGAGAACCATGGCGTTGTTCTTTCTCTGCTGTCAGTGAACCAGTCAGAATAGAACTGCGACCATTTTTTCTACAATGCTCTTTGGGAATATGGAGTAGTTTTCTCCCAATGTTTACTGTCATTTTTAAGTCAAGAGCATACATGCTTGAACCAGGCTAAAGGTCACAGATGGCAAAGCCAGTGGTCAAAT
Organism: Xyrauchen texanus; assembly: GCF_025860055.1. NCBI lineage: Eukaryota > Metazoa > Chordata > Actinopteri > Cypriniformes > Catostomidae > Xyrauchen > Xyrauchen texanus. Next base: position 22,097,755 of record NC_068299.1, on the reverse strand, counting down.
TGGATTAAGCTGTTCCAACATCAACATTTTCTATGCTCTTTTTAAAGCCTAAATGGGTGATCACACATTTTCGGACCACGCAACGGACCGGTATATGGTGTCACATGGGAAAGTTTCTGATTTCAGTACATAACTTTGAAATATGTATCCTTTGAATTGAGCCAAGAGGTCAGTGTGTGACATTGCAGTCTTAAATTGGTCACATGTCTTCTCGTCATGCAGATTCGCTGTCCTAGATTTGTCCTAGTTTGTTGAATCATCTCTTTGATATCTAAAAAATAAAACATCAAAATATTTCAGAATACATATATATTCTCTTCTATTATTTTCTAGCCATCTTGAAAATGCTTAGAAAATTTACACTCTGGGCCTTTTGTGTATGCATTTGTGATAAATATATGTTCAGAGCATCTAAAGACGTATGTTTGATGGAATACCCATGCATTTAACGATTAAACAACATAGTAGTGAAATAATATGACAAGAGCACATTGACAATTAATTGAGATTGTGTGTCAGCATTTAATAATTGTAGGGACAAACTTCATAGACTGAAGCACAAAACAAATAATATTTATGTTACGGTATTTGTGTCATCTAAACAGAAATGCTGTATTTCTAATGCACAGAATATGGTTATCATAATGAGATGTTGTTGATGATTTTTGTGATTGACTACAATGTACTCATTTTAGAGCAGTATATGTAATCACCATTATGGCTCCACAGGTTTTGCAGGCACCCCTGGATACCTCTCTCCTGAAGTCCTGAGAAAGGACCCTTATGGCAAGCCAGTGGACATCTGGGCATGTGGTAATACTTTCACCACTATTGACATACACATTAACACAATATTCACACCTAAATTACTTCTGTATATGTGTTTATTTGCTTAATTGTTGTACTATATGTACATTCAGTCTTTTTGCATGGGAGGGACAGTGGCGCGAGATGAAGTAACCAGTTTATTTGTTCTGGGCAGGTGTGATCCTGTATATCCTCCTGGTGGGTTACCCTCCTTTCTGGGATGAAGACCAGCACAAGCTCTATCAACAGATTAAGGCTGGAGCTTACGACGTGAGGATCAGACACCATCTTTGGCATTCAGCAATGCTTTAGAGTTTCAAGACACTGTGTGTTGTCCACCAGTTATGTCCGTTAAGCAACTCCATTAAGCAAAGCTCAATTATTAACATCAAGTGAATGCCCTTTTATTAAGCCTGTCTTTTAGTGCCCATCAACGTTTTGACAAAGATGTTCTCATTGCCTTTCCCATACAGAGATTTTAGTGCCACCCTATCGACCCAGAATTTCGAGCCCAGATTGAAACCTTTGTAATAATTAATTGGCTGTGATAGAAAACTGATTTCTTCAATAATGAATGATGCCAGTCCGAACAAACCAGATGGGCTGGTTTAAGTTCTGTAACTGCTGATCTCCTGGGATTTTCACACACAACAGTCAGAATTTACCCTGAATGGTGTAAAAAAACGGAAATGCCTTGTTGGTGAGAGAGGTCAACAGAGAATGGCCAAACTGGTTCAAACCGACAAAGTCTATGGTAGCTCAGATAAACACTCTGAGATTGTTTACAGAGTGACTGAGACAGATTGCCGATATTTTGGCAGCACGAGGCAGACATACACAATATTAGGCAGGTGTTTTTTGATGTTTTGGCTGATCGGTAAATATGTATATGTGTGTGTGTGTGTGTGTGTGTGTGTGTGTGAGTATATATATATATATATATATATATATATATATATAAACAAAAGTCATCATACAGTATATATACACTGCCAAAAGTTTGGAATAATGTACATATTTTGCTGTTTTGGAAGGAAATTGGCCTTTTAATTCACCAAAGTGGCATTCAACTGATCACAAAGTATATAGTCCGGACATTACTGATGTAAAAAACAGCAACATCACTATTTGAAAAAGTAATTTTTTTTATCAAATCTAGACAGGCCCCATTTCCAGCAGCCATCACTCCAACTCTGTATCCTTGAGTAATCTTGATAAATTGCAAATTTAAAATGTCTTGCCATTATATCAAACACTGCTGAAAGTTATTTGGTTCGATAAATTAAGCTTGACATTGTCTGTGTGTTTGTTTTTGAGTTGCCACAGTATGCAATCGACTGGCATTTCTTAAGGTCAATATCAGGTTAAAAATGTAAAAAAAAAAAAGAAACAGCTTTCTCAGGAAACTTCTCAGTCAATCATTGTTTTGAGGAATGAAGGCTATACAATATATTAAACTGAATATTTCATACAAAGGTGTACACTACAGTCTTCAAAGACAAAGGACAACTGGCTCTAACAAGGACAGAAAGAGATGTCAATGTCAATGTCAATTTTATTTATATAGCACCATTAATCCCAACCGAGGTTGTCCAATGTGCTGCACATACTATAGTAGACATAAGACAATACAATACAATAAAACAATAATAAAAATAAAAACTGTAATAAAAAACAGTTTAAAAAACGTACAATACACTTTCTCATTGAATATAAGCCAGTTCAAAAAGATGCGTTTTTAGCTTAGATTTAAAAACAAACAACGATGATGCAGAGCGAATACACAAGGGTAGTGCATTCCACAGTCTGGGCGCAGCTACTGAAAAAGCCCGTTCACCCCTGCGCCTCAGCTTCGACTTTGGAACACACAACAATCTCTGGTTAGCAGACCGGAGAGACAGAACTGGACGATATTCAGTTAGTAATTCCGAGAGGTAAGAAGGGGCCAGACCGTTTAATGATTTAAACACCAAAAGAAGAATTTTAAAATTCACTCGGTAACGCACGGGCAACCAGTGAAGAGAACGCAAAACAGGCGTAATGTGGATGTTGAATGCCAGATGTACAACTAAACAAGAGGATAAGTACATCAGAGTCTCTAGTTTGAGAAATAGACACCTCACATGTCCTCATTGAATTCTACCCGATCAACACCAGTTTCATGTACAACAGTAAAGAGAAGACTCAGGGGTGCAGGCCTTATGGGAAGAATTGCAAAGAAAAAGCCACTTTTGAAACAGAAAAACAAAAAGATAAGTTTAGAGTGGGCAAAGAAACACAGACAATGGACAACAGATAATTGGAAAAGAGTGTTATGGATCTTAACACCATTGAGCTTTTGTGGGATCAGCTAGACTGTAAGGTGCGAGATAAGTGCCCGAAAAGACTATGGCAAGTGCTACAGGAAGCGTGGGGGGTGAATATTTGGACAAACTGACTGCTAGAATGCCAAGAATCTGCAAAGCTATCATTGCTGAACGTGGAGGATTTTTTGATGAGAACTCTTTGAAGTAGTTTAAGAAGTTCTGAAAATTTATTCAAATTGTAATAGTAATTTTTCAAGTTATTAATGTCCTGACTATACATTCTGATCAGTTGAATGCCAGTTTGGTGAATAAAAGTACCAATTTCTATAAACTTGTATTTGTATCAAACTGTAGCTTCAGAAGATGCACAAATAAATCCGCTCTGTCTCTCCCTCTCTCTCATGTGCAGCTGTCAGCAGTGCATTTGAGCACCTGTTGAATTTAGTGTGAGTGTGCGCAGTGAGGGAGCACTTTGTTGGATTATTACTGAAACCTTTCTAAACTTGTTAATTTTACATGCAAATGGCATTGTACAGCATCTCCATTAGCGAGCAATTCAATAAAACCATCGCTCCTGTTAATAATGAACAAAGCTGTTAACATTGCAAGCACATTACATTGAAGCGATCTATAGTTTTGACTTCTTATTATACATTATTCATATATATATAGACTTTAGTTTATTGAAAGCACCGGTGCAGATGCTAATGCACATCAGTGTAGTGATCAGCTGATGCTCATTGTTGTTTGTAAACATTCTAGCACAGCAAGATCGGAGAATTGCTGATATAATTTGATTTCATTGGTGCTTTCTAAATTCCATTCAGTTCAACTAGGTTCTCTTTAAGTGCACGGGAGTATAACATGTTTAGAGTGTTTATGTTGCATTGTGGCATTGTCTATTTGATGGAGTGCTGCAGTTTGGAAGATGTGATTATTATGGCCAGTTTTGTTATCAGCACATAAAGCAATCCAGGTGAAATACTCTCTTCCATCCATCGCTTTAGCTACTCTGCACTGATCTTATTAACATCCAATATGGGGCCATGTAAACCATTGATCTGTGTGTTTGTACATTTCTCCATTCATTTGTCATTCAAAAATCTCAAGCTTTTTTCATCCTCCCTTGTTCATGTCTTAGTTTCCCTCTCCGGAGTGGGACACTGTCACCCCAGAGGCCAAAAATCTCATCAACCAAATGTTGACCATCAACCCAGCAAAGAGGATCACGGCTGACCAGGCGCTGAAGCATCCTTGGGTCTGTGTAAGTCCCCCAGCCTTAAACCAGCGGTTCTCAATTAGTATTGCGGACATCAAGTGATGACCCAGCACAGTATTGAAATTGTTTATTGTGCAAAGATAAACATAAATGTCATTAAACAAACATTACAATTTATTAACATATCCATGAACTGCATAGGCCCAACAATTGACAGACTGAATAGGACATTAACTGTTTTGGTTCCTAAATGTCTCTTTTATTTTGATAGTTTTATGTCCTCAGCAGGCAGTAATTCACCACACAAAGCAAATTGTGGTTGTGGCACAAACCGTATTTGTCCTCGTTGCAAATGAACCCATTTTAATGTAGTCTTAGTCATATTTTCTTTTACCTTGCATTGTTTTGTTCACGGTTTTTGAGGATCGGGCATGTCAAGTAACCTGGTCATGTTGGCATCAGGCTTGATTATCTAGTCTTTGACATCAAGCGTTTTCTCCTCCCTTTTTAAGGTGTTTTAGCCATTTTTATTTTGCTATACTATGCATGATCAAGTTGCATTTGATTATTTGCATTTAGCATTGTTACTGTGTATCCCAGCTGTCCGAGACCCTATCAGAACTGACTTGCAATTTTGTTTTGAGAACCTCTGCCTTAAACCCCAAGCACATTTTAATGCATCTCTTAAGTCTGGTTTGTTTTGCGTTACCCAGCCTGTCACAGTAACATGAAGCAACAAATACAGGGCCTAAATTCGGTTGGGGATTGCGGGTATAATGCACAGTTTTAATCATTCATGCAAGTTCCACGTTCATAGCGTGGGAAATTTCCGCACACATTTATTCACTTTGCAGTACAGCTGCAAATTATTAAACCAATAGATACAGATAGATAAAAAAATTGGAATCAATAAACTTGTATTTGTATCAAACTGTAACTTCAAAAGATGCACAAATAAATCCACTCTGTCTCTCCCTCTCTCTCATGTGCAGCTGTCAGCAGTGCGTTTGAGCACCTGTTGAATTTAGTGTGAGTGTGCGCAGTGAGGGAGCACTTTGTTGGATTATTACTGAACTTAAGATTTTATAGATGTATAAACCTTTCTAAACTTGTTAATTTTACATGCAAATGGCGTTATACTGCGTCTCCGTTAGCGAGCAATGCAATAAAACCATCGCTCTTGTTAATAATTAACAAAGCTTTTAACATTGCAAGCACATGACATTGAAGCGATCTATAGTTTTGACTCCTATCATATCATCAGTCATAATGCAGCACATTTGATAAGAAATGCAGAGATGCTTTGTGTACTAGCTGCATGATGAAGAGAGACACTTAAACACCGGTTACATCTCTCATCTCCATTTCTCCATCCAGGTTCGGAAATAAACGGGAGCTCTGCGCAAAAATGCCCCATAAATTCAAAATGTGGTGGCAAAATATGCCCACGCAAAGAGTTTTTGTTATTTTATTAATAACATCTGATAGCCTATAGGCCTTCTTCCAAATACATAGGCCTACATCGCAATCTTCATTGGTATTTTTGCTAAACTTTTTTTGTTTGGTGCCTTCCATTGTGCAGATGTTGCAGTCAGTGGCAGATGCTGGCACCATATACATGCACAAATGGGCACTCGCTTCTCACGCTCCACAACAGTTTGGTGTTGTTCCCATGCACTAAATTACGTGGCCGTTCGGTCCTTTTGTTCAAAATATACTGTCCTAGTAAGTAACACTGTCACTCTCTGTGCTATGGCCTACCTACCATCAGTTCATCTCACTTATGCATCTCTCTGTTTGAAAAGCCTCCTCACCTGCTAGAAGCCAAAAGTGCGGGAAGGATAGATATTGAAGTTATTCAGGTCTGAGAGAAAACAAAATACAATGTAACCAAATGCTACAATGTAGTTAATAATAATAACATTATTAATGACACAATAATAATTTTACATTAACCACTTTGAGTGTCAAAAGATCTCTGACTAATTTTCATTGTGAAATGTTTAATTTTGTTTTATTCAATTGGCATGAAGAAGTTACCAAGTTTGTTTTTTTAAGATCCTCATTTCAAATCTGGAGAAATTATGTCATCTCCTCTGTCGATGCAGTAGTTTTGAAGGCTATGTTAATTTAATAGCCAAAATGTTTGGAAATATGTGAATGAGAAAAACAGTTTTTGTTTCAGAACCAATGCACATTATGCAATGTACAGATCATGCAATTTTGTAATTATTGAAAGTTGCCATAACATAACATTCTAACATTAAAGGATCACAGGTCAATTTTATAAGGTTAGAATAGAAAAGAAAATTGCCCTAGTAAAGGTAAAAAATGCCCCATGAAATCAAATATTGGCTTGATTTCTGACCCTGGTTCCATCTGACATATACAGGAATTGAGAAAGTAGCCCCCCATGAGATTTAGGTGAGTTTGTTGTAAAAATGTCAGACCTTTTAGTGTTACGAGTTTTATTCCCCACCCAAGTGAGTAAAAATCAATGAGCCATGTAATTCATAATTCAAATTCATTTTCAGAAAGGAATTTCAGGCCCTGAAATAGCAACTGGCATGTCATACACTTAACACTCCAGGCTGCAGTGAAGAAGAAGAAAAAAAAAAACATTGAAACATATGCCATTCTGTTTGGTTGTTGAAAACATAGAATGACACTTTATATCCAATTTGTAATACACTGTATATAATCTGTCATGGATTTTTGTCCTGAGGACTTTGCTGTCTCTCTCCCACATAGCAACGTTCCACTGTTGCCTCCATGATGCATCGTCAAGAGACCGTTGAGTGTCTGCGCAAGTTCAACGCCCGCAGAAAACTGAAGGTTTGGTTTGTTCATTAATACTTTATCCAAGTTTATGATTGTTTGAAGACTTTGTTCTCAGCATTGTTTATTTTTATTCTAAGTTTCTAGATTTTAAAATTAAGAACCTTTTATTTTTCCTGCAGGGGGCCATACTTACCACCATGCTGGTGTCCAGGAACTTCTCAGGTGAATAACTTATTTACTTCAGTAACATTATTGAGAGCTCTGGACTGCAAAACTCATGTTCTTTGAGTATCTTTTATCTTTTTCCAGTAAAAATATCTTGACATCTAACATCAAGACTGGAAAATATATTGACATTGATTATTTTTTTCTTGTGCCACTGGCAGATTTTTTCACTTGCTTATACTTCAAACAACAGAACACATCTGCCAGTGGCACAGAACAAAATACATGTCATCTGTTATTTACTCACACCTAAATATTTTTCAAACATTTGACTTTCTTTTTTTCTATGGAACTTCCTCAGTCACCATTCACTTTCATGTCAGGTGAACTTTTTTGGATGTTTATTTATTTTTACTGGAGAACAGGACAAAAATAGTGGTTAAGAATATGATTTGCAGTGTGCTCCAACATCAAAGGAATCAGAATGTTATGGTTTTGAGTGCATAGTTTTGAAGCCTTTTTTATCTGGCCCCACTTTCCTGACTGCATAGAGTCATTTTTGCTTTAGGTTGGTTTGTTAGGATACAAGTGTGTGCGCACACTGGGGTAAGTTTTTATGTGTTCCCAGAGAGGCTGAACTTCTTTTGAGTTGGCCTCTCCAAAATGAAATGCTCTTTTGTCCAATAGTGGGTCGGCAGCACACCAGCCCGGCCACCCCCACCACCAGCACAGCTGCACTGGCACAGGAAGGTACGTGAGATGGGCACAAGGGGGCCGTTGCCCACTTTCAGCCTCTCTTCTGCCAGCATGTGACCTAGGGGAGCCTGCTATACCCTTGCCAATGCACGGGCACTAAAACTCTTTGGAGAGACCATTTGCTATGCAGAGAATACATACAGGCCTTCGCACAAACACGGTCTCCAGGGTTTGGACTCAATGATTGAATTAAGATCACTTCAGTATATAAATTCAATAGAGATCTTGAGAGAATTTACATCTGCTTTATATCTGCTGTTATGCTTGAATATGATATAATTTACTCACCCCAATGTAATTCCAAACCCATATGACTATGAATTTCCATGGAACACAAAAGGAGATGTTAGGCAGAATGACATCCTCAGTCACCATTCACTTTCATTATATGGGAAAAGATGACTGAGGTCCTTAAGTTTCTCCATAACATCTCTTTTTGTGTTTCTCATGGAAGGAAGTCACAGATTTGGAACAATATGACAGTGAGTACAAGATGAGAGATTTTTTTATTTTAAAGTGAGCTATCCCCAGTGCCAATCCTTTCCCATTTGGCACACTAGGCGAGAACCTCCAGCCCTTTATTTTATAAAAATGACCCCAAATGAAATTCAGTCACTCCCAACCCTGAGACACATCTGTATCTCTTTGTGCATCGTGCCTTTTAACTAAAGTCAAGGATGAAAGGGCCCTTTCATGACGAAGGCTACCTTTTCCTTCGACCTGCACAGAACATCTTTACTCAAGTGATGTAAACTTGTTAGAAGATGTTATGTGTCATTGTCAGCAGGCTGGGATGGTAAGGTGTATCTTAAAATGTATTTTGCTTCCATATGATGTCTTTCTGGAAACAAAATGCATTATGGGTCTGCACTCTTGGTGATGGTCCAGGGATGCTCGGGTGGAGGTATTTTGATGTGGGTCTCCTTAAGCAAAGACTTGTTTTATCATCTTAATGGTTTCTTAAGATGGCTTGTTCTCCTTGTATGCCTCCAAAGTCAGGCTATTTTTTGGTCAACCACACAACTGCACTGGTATGAAATTGTGGGTAGATGCTGACCTGCAAAGATCAAGGCTGACATGCAGTTGCCTGTGTTCTATAGTCCTGAGGTTGTGAAAGAATGTATGTATGTGTTAGCATGCTTTAAAGGTGGGGTATGTGATTTTCTTTTTTGACCATTTTTTCAAAATAACTTGACATCCTATTCCTAACCCACTTACTGGCTGTAAATTAGAAGCACTGAAATGAAAATTAAGCAATTTAATCATCTGTGGAAAGGGCAGGACTCGAAAAACTCCAGCCAATCATTTTCAAGACCATCTAGAATCATTGGACAGAAAATGTGTCAATCAAACGGTCGTACCATGCCCCCCTCCCCCCACCACCCTGGCGCGCGTGTCCCGTTTGTGCGCATACTCAAAGCTCGTGACCCAGTAACAGGAAGCGATTGTATTTATGTATGGAGAATAGAGCTTTTATAGTGCTAGTGGGGTTGTTCCACATTTCTATGAATCCTGTTTTGAATAGAAGACCGCTGTACAGACGCCAGGGCTGGCGATGTTCTTTTTTTTACAGTAATGAGAAAATCAGCTCTACACCATTCAAGAGTGGTATGCGACCCCTCCTCCTGCTGTGTCAACAATTTGCTCTGAAAAATTGTCTGACAGGTGAATGCACTGTTTGACTAGTGAGTCTAGAACACTGCTAGAACACTGCGCATCTGAGTTTTCGCTCGTGCATGATTAGCTGGCGTCCATGTTTTTTCGAATGGGTGGAGTCAGGGCCAGCGTTGGAGGAGAGAAGGTAGGACCTTAGAGTTGTGTATTTTCAAAATCTGCCGGCCGTTTTGCAAATCACATACCCCACCTTTAAATGGAAGACTTCTCGAGAATAACCCCTCGACTGAAATGCTACCAGTTCTTCACTCAGCGAGGATCGTTCATGTTTGAGTGGTGTGCTTAAGACATGTCAGCATGTAATCAGGTGTCTTTGTGCATGGAGGAAACAACAGGATCCACCTGTCCTTTTGTGTCATGCTTCTTGCTTTTTTCTTGTCTTCCCTCTAATGTTCATCTTAATGAATATGGCATGTCTGTGAATGCTCTGCCAACTACTTTTGTTACTTTACAATTATACTTATCAGTTGCAGCTTCTGTATTTTAAACACAGTGAAACAATAGTTTTAACTCCTAGCATTAACCAGACGGGATGCGATAAGATGCAGGGATCAGAGAAGAATCAGAATCTGTCTGTCGACACTGAACGCAAACTGATGTGCAACACAGCACACAACCATTGAGAACATATCTGATAGTTAAATGAATATTCCGGGTGTAATCGGCAGTATGTGGCATAATGTTGATTATCACAAAACAATTAACAGTTCAACTTAAAATGAAAAAAAAGCAAAAATCTGTAAAGCTTATCATTTTATAAAATGGTTAGTAAGTGATTTTATCACACTAAAGTCATGTCACATGGATATTGTCTATTTCTCGTGGCTAAACATTTGAAACAGTATTTTAACATTTACAGACTGGCCCCATTCACTTCCATTGTAAGTGTCTCAGTGTAAACTAGGTTTTGCTTTTTTTAAGAAAAGGGACAAATCGAAATACATTTTTGTGGCAATCAACATTAGTCATAATGCTGTCGATTGAGCTTAAGTTGTATTGAACCTGGAATATTCCTTTTTAATGTACTGTTATGAGAAGCTGGATTTATGACCAATGAAAGCTCACAGTGGGTGAGGCAACCCGGTATGACACTGCAGGAATAGAAATGCAAGCTACAGCAATTGACAAGAAAGAATGCAAGTCGATAGAAATAGAAACCAAGCTATATCAACAGAATGTCCTAACACTTGTTGAGAATGTGTTTGTGAACTCTGATTAACATTGAAGAGATGCCTTTTATCACATGCTGCTTTATTGCGGTTCTTCTGGTTACAACAAGGTGTAAGAATATATTGATTTGTTTATTTATTTATTCCAATTAGAAGTGCTAGTTCCCAGATGTGTAAGTTCATGTGTAAAATCAACAAACAACCTTCTCAATGAATGATAGACATTTTGAGTAAATAGTGGGTAAAATTTAGTTCCTTTAATTAATGCCATCATTAAATTGTATTTTGTACATACCAGCCTTTCATCAGACATCAGCCACCCTGCATTCTAGATATCTGCAGGATCTTCGGCCATAAGAAAAAAAACGAAATTGGTTCTTTCAATAAACTCTTAATTATTAATTAATTATCATTAATATTATTAATGTTTTGATTTATTACATATATAACAACTATTAATAATGCAGCTCATAAACTAAAAATAATTGGCTGACTCATATGACCCTATTATACAGTTATTTTCTCAATGCCACTCCTTAATTATGAGCTCAACAGCAAAACAGGTCAGAAAAGTAGGATTTATCTTTCCACCACTCACAGTCTCATGAATGAAAAGTAAACTGAGGCAGACATTGGAGCTGTGTGCAGTATTGATGCTTTCAGTGATAACAGCAGGCGAGGCAGAAAATATCTCCGCACAGCATAGACCCAGCATGAAATAAAGTAATAAATACTTGTGTTTTTCCCCACTGTTATTGTTTTCTTTTTTAATAATATGTTGATTGATTTATTTTGCCTTTCTCCCTTTTGCATTATTTCCTTCCTCTATCCACTTTGGAAGGTAAGGGAATTTAAAGATCTGAAATACTTGGAAATTCTTTTTGTTTTTGTCTCCATTTGTGTTATGTTGTTTGTGCACATAGTATGTTATGTTATATATGTCATTAGTCTGTTTTCTGTTAAACCTCTTTCTGTAAGAACATCAGGAGGGATTTATTCATAGAATATGTTTCATTAATCAAACTGAGGATCTTTCATGCTTTCTTGGTGGAGAGAATGTTCTTGCTTCTTTTGCACCTACAGTATATACAGGGGGTTGATGTTTGCTTTTAGCCATGTGTCTAAATGGAAATGGCATTTTTACTGTCCAATAGATCATAGGATCTCTTGTTTCTCAAGAGCACAATGCAAGTTGATCAGATGTTTCAACTGTTCTAAATGATTTGTTTTCTCTCTTATCTTTCAGCATGCAAAAGTCTACTGAACAAAAAGTCTGACGGCGTGAAGGTAAGCCCGAACACATATTCTCTTTCTCATTACTTAAGTTCCTTTATTATTGATTCTCTTTTTTTTTTGTATCATTAACAAATACACAATTTTTCCCCAGTTTATTTTATTTATTTATTTTTAAAGATTTTCTGGTCACATTTTTATTTTTTCCCCCCTCCCTTTAAGGTCACCGATTTAACTAATAGCTAAGCAACCAGCAAATTTGCATAGCCAGCAGGATGATATAAACCCAAGACAATTTAAATATTCTATATAGCTTCTAAATCATGTTTAATTATTTATAATTCTGTGATTTTGAATAATAGTAAAAGGAATAAATCCACCCCAAAGAGGCTTTTGTTGCCAAATCAAAAACCGTTTAGTATATTTAGACGGATATTTGCCCATATGTCCTTATAGATGATATCGTTCTCATTCTGATTCATGGCAAAATCTGTCAAAGCAGAGAGGTCTAATCAGCCCTGCACCTGTCTCTGTGCATGCAGTGAATCATCAGCTTTTCAACAGAACCGAGAAGCATTAGCTGCTCAAAATCTTTATCAATGAAATCAATTTGAACAGTGTAACACTTTTCAAATGTTGCTACAAAAAACACCGTCACATCACACATGGCTTTGCAACTTCTTGTGGTTGTTTTTTTCCTCTCTTTTTTTTCTGTGGGATCTAACTAGCCACTTTGTTTTTTCTGTGTCCACTGGCCTATTTTCTATGCTTCCCTGTTTTGCCCTCCTCTGTTTCACTCTGTTCAGAAAAGGAAGTCAAGCTCCAGTGTTTATTTGATGGTGAGAAATGTTCTGTGTCTCTTCCGTTTCTGACTCTTCCTCAACACTTTCTCACTGGCTTGCTCTCTTTTTTTCTTGGTTGAGATGCTCGAGAGTTTGTTTGGGTCTTTTTTTGTCTCATTGTTGGACTTAAATAGGATTTTGTCAATCATAGGAACATCATTATCACAACTGGCATTAACAGAGTCATGATCACCCGTTCAACTACCCTGGCACAAACATGTACACTCATACGTACACACAGACAAAGATTCGTTAGAAAGCTCCCCTGCAGTTCATCCTTCATTACCATTGCATCTCAGTGCTCTATTTGTTAGCTGGACCAGGGGTTCCTGTCTAAGAGGTTGCTTGCTCTATCTCTCTTCAGACATTTACCTTGACCTAAGGTTTGCCTGTCTTCTGAGAGCCCTCCATACATCCTGTGAGGTTTCCCTGAGCTCTGCCCTGCATTTAGACCCAGAGAATGTAGCATCCTCTGATTTAAACCAGGGGTGTATGTTCAAAGTGGACAAAGGGGCTCTTACTTGATGCTTCTCAGTTGGAAAGAGAGGATATAAACGCTATTGAGGCAGACTTTTTAAAGCTTCAGACAAACAAGCCTTTCTCACACTGGAACTCCCCTTTTTCCCACAGTCCCTAGTGCGTCGGGCCATATCTGTTGCCATGGCAATATCTGCAGTGGCTGTGACATCAGGCTTGGCCTAACAACAAATGAAGAGCCCCTTGCAATTATGATGAAAATCAGTGTTATATCAAATTTACTTTGATTTAAAACTGCCATTTTTTTTAAACCCATTTTTTTAATCTCTTTTTCGTTTTGTTCGTAGGGTGATTGCAAGTAAATGACAACAGCGATGGTTGATAATGCGGTTTCTGCATTTGTCTTTTCACACTACATTTACTAGACTTAAACATGTCAGTGGTTTTTCCTGATTTCAATATCTAAATAACATCATTCAGACTTCTACGCATAAATGCTCATCTCTCATATCTTGAGTTCCTCCTTCACCAGGTCAGATTAGTTTTACTCTTATGTAGACCTCTAACTTCAAATAGACCCTGTCAGTATCAGAATTTTAAACTTCAAAACTTGTTTTGTAGAGCTTTGCATTTCTTAGACTTCGTATAAGTCTTTTGATATGCAAGAGATTCTGGAAATGTGCAATGTTGAAACCTAAAATTAAACTAATGATTGTACCACATAAATCTTCGGTACAGACTTCAGGTGTTTCATCACCCAAACTGCCTGTTAGAGTCCTGGATTGCAAGATTGGACAGCATCTTTGACATAAGAAGTTCTACAGTTTTAAGCTTTTATAATAACTATTTTATATATTTTTTTAAATATTAAACCGTAAACGCTTCAGATTTGTTTATTTTTAATTATTTGTCAACATTTTCTAAATTGACTTTTTTTGGGGGTACTGTGAGGGGTTTCAAATAAATATTTTTTGCCTTCCTCCAAATGGCTGTTGAACATTTGGGATGAGCTACTTTTGGCTGCTGTTCTGCTTCTGTCTGTTTGGGCAGTGTTTGTTAACCTGTCGCACCAACCCTACCTGTTTTAAATCCCTTCACAAGAATCCTTGAATTAAAAAATATCTTGTGTTTTTTACTGCCACCTTTTGTCTATATTTTCTTTGTACTTCTTTTCTTTATCCCTTAAATATACCCTATATTGATTTGTACTGTCACAGGTCTGTGCTTAAACTTCTCACTAAAGCTATTCACTGCATGCACTAGTGGACTATCAGTGTCCTGTAGCCTGAAACATCAGCTCCTACACAGAAACACTGGCCTCTATTCATTACTGTGCCAGTAGCGTATTAGATTTAATAGCCCCTTAAATAATATATTTATTTCATTTTTTGTTTCATCACTGTTTAATTTTTTGTTGGAACTGTTGTAATTTCTGCTACTATATTTACAGATTGAGTTTTTTAGCATAATTATTATTACACCGTAACAAGATGTTCACATAGACACAAAAACACTTCAACATGCACTTTGATTATATCATTTGAAAACGCATTACTAGATTGTTAATTGTCTTGCATTACAGTGCCTCTAATTTATTTTAAAATGTTTTGGAAATCATGTTTTATCTTTGTAGATCATATTGTATGCCATTAAATGAACATTCAGATTCAATACAAGTTAAGCTCAATTGACAGCATTTGTGGCATAATATTGATTACCACAAAAATTGTATTCCACTCATCTTTTAAAAAACAATCTCAAATCTGGGTGAATGGGGCCAATATATAAACGAATACTCACTGTTTCAAAAGTATAGCCACAAGACATAAAAACAAAATGTTTAATTATGATGTGAGTGTGATAAAATTGCTTGCTAATCTTTTCTGAGTAAAGGTATATCCAGTTTTACAATCTTGTTGCCATGCCGATGTAATGCCGTAAACCCTAAAACAACTGTAAACAACTTTACAGCTCAAATAATATGTTTGCGTTTTAGCACAAGAATAAATGTGCTTTAAACACTACTTATAATGGCCTCATTCACATCCATTGTACGTGCCTCACTGTTATATACATTTTTGCTTTTTGTAAAGAAAAGGAGGGATGAGTCGAGTTTTTTAAAAGTTTTTTTAGTAGTAATCAACATCATGCCGCAAATGCTTTCGATTGAGCTTAACCTAGTATTGAACCTGGAATAGTTTCATTTATGAAACACAACCATTAAAGAAAGCTTACTGGTTCATTTTATCAAGCATAATTATGTGAATTTCTTGGTATGCAAGCATCGTTTCATTAATGTGGATTTTTGTTTGTTTGCACAATTACTGCACTACAATCGGTATTATGAATCTGTAATTCAAAGATTGTAACAAGTGTATCAGGTGCACTAGGATGCATTACTGGAATGTTCTGTTACCGGTACTTTTAAGCATATGTACCATACAGGTCCCCTTTCATGCAGTTCTGTCACCTCTCGATGTGTCAAGTATGAGCTGGGACCTTTCAGTCCTTGAACTGCACTGAATAGAAATCATTTTATGTTGTCATTGTTTTGTTTTTTGTTTATTTTACCCCAGCCACAGACAACCAACAGCAAAAACAGTGTAGTAAGCAGCAGCACCAAAGACAGCAGCATATCATCCACTGCACCAATGGTACCTCGTCTAACATTTTATTTCCTTCATCATGTCTTTACTCATAGAATTTCCTTTTCTTTCTTCTGAAGCCTTTGTTTAGTAAAAGGCTTTATCAATTTATCCCATACCTATTGTTTTGACTTCCACTACCTCATCGCTCAATTCACTTACATCAAGATGTGTGATGTTACTCATGCTTTTGATGAGTGGAACTAAAGCATCTGGTTTGTGTCTCTGTATTTCTCTCTCACTACCTATTTTACCCAAACAAACTCACAGGAAAAGTTTTGACCAATTTCAAATAACCACTTTCATTTTTTTTGTTCAATTTCCAGCCATTTTAGGATGATTTTTTATCCTTGCCTCTGAAATAATTTTCTAGATGTTTCCTTATCCTAGTAAAAGATCGATGTACATTCTATTAGTCTCACGGCCGAGACTACAAGGGTAAAACAGGATCCATTTATGTTAGGAAGCAGAACTGTTTTATTTGTTGTGAAGATGCAGTCACTACCTTTGCATTAAGGGTGTTTGCTCATTTGGTTGACAAATGCCCATCACTGGTACTGCTCAGTAACCAGTACACAGTCATAAAGGGATAGTTCTCCCAAAAAGAAAGGTTGTGTCACACTCATGTTGTTCCAAACCTATATAGCTTACTTTTTCCATGGTACATGCATAAAACATATGTTAGACAGAATGATAGCCTCAGTCATCATTTCATTTTACTGCATTTTTCCCCATACAATGAAAGTAAATGGTGACCTTTGAGGTCATATTGGTCAATTCAGAATTAAACCATTCCACCAATAAACCACAATTACAGTATCAAAGAGTCAATAAACACGGGTATGATGTGCTCATAAGTCTAGTGATTGTAAGACAGTCCCAAAAGGGTCGCATTGACTCACTAAATCACAGCAGCTATGCTGGCTAAAGAGTTGCCCACCTCTCGGCATGTAGGGACTGCGTCTTCAAGTGTGCATTGACAGCGTGCTTACTAGAGGGTACCGTGTAAGTAGTTGTGGTGGAAATAATGTAGGATCAAGTGTGCAAGAGTGTGTCTGTGTGTATGTAGGGATCAATGCTTTGTGTTTTCATGAGAAATAACATATTGTGGCATTGAAAGCTAGCTATTTGTGCTGTGCTAATCTTTTCTGTATTGTCTATGCTGTTGGTGACTGTGGTTGTCTTGGAGAGCGAACTTACATTATTACTTGCTCTGCTGTGTCTCTGTGGTTAACTGTACCCAATCTGTGCTTGCATATCCATTTATCTAACTGCAAGGCCCTTGTGTTATGTCTTTCTCTATAGACATTGTAGTTACAGTATGATATCCAGTGGACCCCCAAAATAATTGGACACACTTAAAAATGTATATTTAACAAAAGCATTTCACAAAATGTTTGTTAGGTTATACTACTATTATAAATCAGTACTGCTCATAATCAAGACGAGTGATTGGACACTTTCTAGTGGTCAAACGTTAGTGGAACATCTCCATGGTTAATGTGATGAACTCTGCTAGGACACCTGTGTGAACTTGAAATTTGAAGTTGGTTAAACGTAATTGTTAAAATGGCTCAGAAGTTACTTCTGATAAAAGGTCTAGCATCATTTGTTTGCAGATGCTACTTGGTTTCATATTTTGTTCTCTATTCCAATTAAATTAATATATGTTTAAGTGTGACTTGAGTTTCCAAATTATTTTGAAGGTCACTGTATACATATTTCTTCTCAAGTGGCTCATATGCAGTGTTCTCCAATATTAATGATCTGTTTAAATTTTTGCTACTGAAGATTATGGCAGTAGTATAAGTTCAAGTTTAGGGTCCTCACACCCTTTTCCCTTTATCCTGCATGGTAAACTCTCTCCCAGTAAGCACAGACCACTGTCGTGCACAATCCACCTGATGGCATCAAGGTAAGCCACCTGTTTTAACTCTGACACTAAATATTGGTCATTTGGGCAACTTCAAAAGCATTGCAACACATAAATCTTCAAAGCAACGCTACAAATATCACTCAACACTGGCGGCTGGTAAATGGGGCTTGCCCTCTTGCAGGATTGGCTGGTTTGTGCAAGGCTTGGTGTGTTCCTGTGTGAACATCTATTGTTCTGTGAGGGGTCTGTGTGTCTGAGGGAGAGCTTGGATATATCTGTGCTTGTGGGTGATTCTTTATGTGTGTAGTTGCTGATTTACAGTGGGTGGCCCTAATATTCCATGCCGATTTATTGACCCTGTCTGCATACCTGTTTCTTTCTTTTCTTTCCCTGTCTTCCCACCATATATACCACCATCCCTCCATCTTTCTCTCCTTCCTGTCACAGGGGTCTACAGAGAGCCAAAACACCACAGAAGAGGAGGACATGAAAGGTAGGAAAGGTACACTATCAACTCTTCATGTACTTTGCATCTCTTTTTCTTTGGGATCTAAACAGCAGGATAGAGTTTGAAATGGTTATAAATGTGTGCTTGATGTACACTACAAAGAGTTTGGACACACCTACTCATTCTTTATGACCAAATAATAGTATAACACACAAATGGAAGTATGGAAATTATGAAGTTAGCAAAAATGTTTTTAAACCAATGAAAACTGTCTTATGTTTTAGCTTCTTCAGAGTAGCCATCTTTTGCTTAGATTACAGCTCTGCACACTGGCTTTAAGAGGTGCCACATAGGATGGTTTAAAATGGTACTCAATGTATGCTGGGCATTCTTTGGTGGCATTCTCTTCTCTATTTGGTGCAGCTTATCCATTTAAAACAAAATTATGTAACATTATTACAAATTGTCAACAAAACTAATTTAAAGTATTTAAGCATATGTCTTTTGAATATGTTTGTAAGATCCTGAGAAACATGAATTCAGTCAAATGTATCCAAACTTTTCACTGGTAGTGAATTTGAATTGATGCATACAAAATACAAATGTAAACAAATATTACTTGGTTATTCAAAGTAGTCATCAGTTAGTGTATCAACATTTTAACTCTCAGCTCTCATTGGGAAAACAATAGAGTAGAATAAAGAGTGTACTATACAGATACAGGAAGTGAGTTTTTGACCGTGAGATTGAGTCCTCTATAGTGACAAGCTGTTGATAGGCTGGTGATATTTGATTGCAATATGGCATACATTTAGTGGCCTGATCAGCTAACGGGCAGCTTGCCAGCTGCTGTAGTTACAGGGGGTTGTACCTAATGCTCGACTAGTGGATTAGTTCTTCCAATAGTTGATGCATTGTGTTGACTGCTCATGGATCACATGACTTCAGTTACGCTTATATCTATATGATGACAACAGGAGAAAAATTAAACCCACACAAACTGTGTTTTGGTGTATTTGCCTGCAAATATATGCTAATATTTTTGGAATTATGGGAAAATTAAAATAAAGTGAACCCTGAGCACTTGTTGTGAGTTGTTATGATTTGAGGAAACAGGAGAAGGCAGACGGGAATGTGCATCCAGATGCGGCTTTTATTGTAACCAAAAAACAGAATAAAAAAAACACAGGAACAAAAAGTCCTCGATGGGGAAAAAGGGAAACTAAATACAAGAGGATACGGAGGGCGGAGAACAACAGGGTAACCACGGATGGACAGATGACACGACAGGGTAACCATGGACGGACAGAAGACACGACAGGGTAACCACGGACGGACAGATGACAGGGTAACCTCGAGCGGGCTGGCAGACAGGCAGGGAACACGGAGAGAGAGTAAGACCATGCGAGAGCGGAGACATAGAACATCAACGAACGACAACGGGAAGGGGAGAAAGCGGGGTTTAAATAAACAGACAAGGTAATGACAAAATAACAGACAGGTGCGGACAATAACACAGTGATCAGGGCTGGGAGCGTGATCCGGGAATTGTGGGAAGTGCAGTTTCACACATGGACAGTGAGACTCAGGGCGGACAACAGGGAAAACGTGACATGGAACGGGATCGGTGACGGGTGAAATGGAAAACACGGAGCAGACAACAAGGAAACGTGACATAAACGTGATTAGTGAAACAGAGAACATAGGGCAGACAACAGGAACGTGACATGAGTGAACCACACTGCATGCACTGCAGACATTTTAAGCATTCATGTACAAACCAGTATTCTTGCGCAAGCACTTTATGGTGGGGGATTTACATTAAGTGACCATTGACTTGCCTACTAGTCGACTAATTTCCTTGATGACTAGTTGACAATTTGTAATAGTGCCATCCCTAGTTGATACATTGACGGTCGAAAGCAGCAGCTATAGTGAAATTTTAGGGACTAAAAAAGGGTCAGTCTGACTGATTGCTATGATGAATCAACCCAAGCTCTGCTGTAAAATGTCAGTCTTGTTCTGAATGCCAGAGTTCACATGATAATGATGAATCACAGAGTTTTGTCTTCTTATAATGAATATCCACAATATCTGAGCAAATATTTCAGTTTTACAGCACTGACCTTTACAAGAAACAAATTCCTCTTCTGAGAATGAGTCTCAGTATCACTTCTCAGCCGGAGCCTGTCGCCTAGCACAGACACATGATGGTTCATTACAGCACAGCAATATTAAACAACAGTTTAATTCAATTATCCACAACCATTGCAACATTTATTATTTTTTTTATTTTTTTTTTATCTAATATTTTCTGATTGGTTGTGTTGATAATTTTGTTATTTATTAGGTTTGTACATTCCTTTTAGAGCTGTTTGATAATGAATAATTGCCTTGCATTTTTAATTTTTTTCTGTTCAACCTGACTGGTGAACCCACAAGGTTTAAAGGGTTGGTAGAGCTCTAAGATAATTTTGTTAGTTCATTTCTAAACTTAATGGACAAGAAGTCAATTTGCCAGATTGGTTTAACCCTCAGAGACCATGATATTGATGATTTTTTTATTTTATTTATTATTATAATTTGTTTTATTAAAGTTGTTTTAGGAAGCCATTGACTTTAAAAATCATAATGTTTATGCAGAGGGGGGTGGGGGTGGGGGTGAAGTCTATTCATAAAGAACTGATTGTGATGAGTAAGAGTGACATGCCAGAATGGAGCCAACCGGTAGTGATTGGAGAGGGATTGAAAAGTAAGGCATGTGTGACATCTAAAAAAATTTAGAGGCTAGAAGTTATTTATATTTTAACGAAAGATTACAAAGAAATTTATTTCTTTGTAAGAACATGTACAGATAAAATGTTCACAGTTAGATTAGGAACATGCATTCAAGTAAAAAGTTTAAATTTAAACACCTATAAACAACCATAATGTTTGCGACATAAAACTCACAATCTATCCACTCAGGTATCTACTCACATCCTAGCGGAGAGGCCCAAATATTTCAAATTTATTACCAGGGTGATCATATGTGCCAGACAAAGCTTTTCCTAAAACTTCACGTAACAAATACAAACTGTTTTATAGCATACCCTTGCATAGGATGAGTTTGGGTTAGTGGGTTTTGAGGTTATTGAATGATTTTTTCAGACAATATTATTTCAATTAATTGTCAATCCTTTCAATTGCTTTCTTCTCATAAGTTGCACTTAATATGTTTTAGCATTTTCTGTAACTCTATTGTGCTTTGGTGTTACTGTTAATGTTTGATTATTATCATGCAAATTGTTTAGTTATTTCCATATGTAAAAATAGTTCCAACGGAGAGAAGGAAAAGGGTTGTGGTATAACTTGCCACAACAATTGTCATCTTTTGTCACCCCCCCTAAAGTATCGGTGGGCGGGGCTAGCAATGACAGTGCAGTGGTCAGCCAATGCAGTGCCTCTGATGAGCCAACTCCTCAGACTGAGGCTCCTCCCCCCTGTCCACCTCCCAGTAAGTTAACTGTTATAGCAGCTACTAGTCATCTGACCCTCAACATTGTCAGCTATTTCTACACCCTCTCTTTAAATGCCATGCTCTTTGTTTCTACTGTCCGCTCTGCTAACGTAGCTAAAGGTATTACTCACCTCTCTAAGCCTGTCACCTAATACACTACTTTTATACATGTGTCAATAATAAAAGGGAATTGAATTGGGAACCTGAGGAATACATTTTTCCTTGATCTTTTAACATATAAGAGGTCATTGTACTGTAGAAACATACTGTATGTTTCAGAACTCAAAACTTCCTCCTCACTGCAAAAAGAGCATTTGTTGAAACCAAGCTACCAAAGTGACTTGTTCTCTTCTTCCTCCTCATTGTGATGTAATAATGTGTAATACTAGACATTTACATCTGACCACCTTCACATCAACCTCTACTTTACCTTATCACTTCTGTAGCCCACCCAGTAGTGGTGAGCAGTTGCTCTAAACAGACACAGGAAATTTAAAGTGCCACAGAGACAAAGCGTTTTCAGTTTTCAAGAAAATTAACTTCTGAATGTCTTGCTTGGAGTTGTCTCTGCAGATTTAGCTGGGATAGAAGGACATATTTTAACACTGAAAAAAGTTACTTACTTCAGCTTTAAGCTAATTATGTGCCATATTGTTTTTTTTTATAAATTAGATAGTTCCAGTCCTGGCCTCTGATTTGTCAATACAGTGTTCCTTCCATGCTAACACAATATAGTAGAAGCTACCTGTTCACCATATCACTGAGCAGCAGCAGCTATAGCAAATTTATTTATTTATTTATTTTTGTCTTGTTTGTTGCATAGTAACATTGTCATGTCAGGTATTATATCTTCTAGCGGAAGTTTGGAACTTGATGAATTTGTTTAAATAAAGCTTTAGTGAAAATGTATGTCCTTAATATGAACTGACAGGTATTCTGTGGTAAAACGGCTTTGGAAAAAATGGTTAGGCATTCAAGACTGTGCTATATCGCAATATTCTGCATGTCATACCGAACAACCCCCTATAGTTGTGACTGTTCATATTATAAGACAACCTTGAATGTTATTGTTTAATTAGGGCTTAATCATAGATCATTGCAGTACTTAAAATCTGAATGCTGTATAATCTGCTGTAATCTATCACATTGCACACTTCTTAGTGCATAGAGACAGCAAAAACGGGTAAAGGGTAGTGCGTTTTTGCTAGTCCATCATCTTTGCCCTTTCTTGATGTACTTCCTCACATCTGACATGGAAAGAATTGTGTTGACCTTCTTAGTGAGAGTGGCCTTTACATTTATTTATCTATGTGACACTGAATACTTTGAGTGTGACAGATGAGCAGAGGGCTTGTGCTGGGACTGTTCACAGCAAACAGCTCTAAACACACCCACCCGCACACTGTGCCTATTTCTCCCCAGTATGGCCATTGCTTTTGATTCATCCATCATTGTAGCTCCTTGTGTTCTTCATTAACTCCTACTGCTTTTGCTACTGTAGTACATAGATTACTGCCGCAGTCATAACTCGGGGAGATCTTTAAATGTTAAAGCTCAACCACCTTACCTATACAGTATGTCTCTGTCCATTTAAACTGTTGTGTTCAGCAGCTGCTCAAACCACTGAAGACTGCTGCAGGTCTCCGTTTAAGAAAAGCCATGAGAGTGGGACTGCCACCATCTGCTGGATGCTTTTTATACTGCTAAAGCAAACTCTGACAGCTCTCAGTATCCGTTTGTTGCAGTGTTACTTGAGCATACTGTAATCCTCTAGTTTATTTATTTTTATACATACAGAACAGTGGGGTTCAATAGTCCACATTCAATTTCTGGGATTTATGTCTAATTTAGACCTGAAAAATAAACTATAATAAAAAACAAAAATGGGATTTTGAAAAAT
Organism: Xyrauchen texanus; assembly: GCF_025860055.1. Taxonomy (NCBI): domain Eukaryota; kingdom Metazoa; phylum Chordata; class Actinopteri; order Cypriniformes; family Catostomidae; genus Xyrauchen; species Xyrauchen texanus. The sequence goes on along the minus strand of NC_068299.1, from coordinate 22,073,958 downwards.
GTAAAACAAAACCGTATTCAATTAGTAAAATGCAAATTCACTAGTGAACCTTACTGTATTTATCTCCGCTATAGTGTGTGTGGCTCCTCTGTTCATAAACAAATCAGTAAACATATACTTACTGAATTTGTTTCTGCAATATTTTTTCTGTGTGACGTGCTGTGAATAGCAGTGCAGTTATTTATAGGTGAAGTGTGTCATTTCAGCACACTAGTGACTCCAAATAGAATGGCAAAAATAATGACAAGTTTCAAACACCACCTGATCAGATTGCGATTCCATTTGGTGCCGCTAGTGACGCAGAATTTTACCTATAAGCATGGTTTCTAACAGCTTGGTATTTTCTATGTAGACCACAATAGAATCATATGCATGTATGACATAGTCACTATGTCTCCATTTATTTCTCACATGCTTGTCATACATTTGTTGTGCTGTGGCTTAGCATCTCTTTGTGCATAGTTGCTATTTTGTTTGTTTGTGCTGTTGTCATTCAGCCGACTCACCACATGATGTTAAGCGTGTTGCTTGGAGAAGTTTAGGTCAGAGCTCCTGCCCTTATTTAGAGCCTGCTGTGCCTGCTCAAGCCTTCACAACAGCAGGGGGCAGCAGCATGCAAAGGTCACAGTGTAAGTGTTAGACTAGACATGGTGAAATATAGATACTATTAAGTTTATTTCTCTAAATAGTATTCCTGTCCATGCCTGACATTTCCTCTGGCTTTACAAAATCCCTGCAGAATCCATTACACAGCAACAGTCCTCTCTAATGAAACTTGTCCATCTGTAGGGAGAATGAGCTCTGTGTTTTAGGCTGATGCAAGTCTAAATCTTGGTTGGTTTGTTACTCTGCTGGTTGAATGCAGAAGCATTGAATTACGGTACTGTTGAATTATAAGTTAATTATAATCAATATAAGATCTGGTCCATCTACACCTCCTTATTGAAAGGAATGTATGCCTTCAAAGTACTGGAGGATGTTAGAATAAGACTGAAAATAAATGTGGGTGAAAAACACTAATAAGCTTGTGATAAAGTCAGGATGCCTCAGTGGACAGCTCCCAATTCCAGAGTCTTCTCAAAACCAATAGTGTGCTGAGCTGAGTGAGAGATTTCAGGAGTAAGAGCAGCTAGATAGGAGCTTGCCTAAAGTAGGTTTGTGGTTTTAAAAAAATAAATGAACTGGGAATGGATGTGGATTAAGGTTGATTGTGTCCCTGTGTTTCCTCCCTTTTCCCCAAACACCAGCACGAAAGCAGGAGATCATTAAAATCACGGAGCAGCTGATTGAGGCAATAAACAATGGAGATTTTGAAGCTTACACGTGAGTACTGTTTGCACATGTTTCTTTCAGATGGCTTACTTGCCACTGATTAAATAGATTTGATTGTACTGTCTCTTTTTATAGATTTTCATTATTTTTGTTTGGTAGATTTTGAGTTTTTTATTAGTTCTGAAGTAATGCTGTCTGAAGGGGATTTGAACTTAATTAATTTATATCACTTCTGCAAATTGTACCAACAAACAAAACAACAACATTACAGTGTCCATATTTCAGTTTTCGTTTTGGCTATTATTTTGTTTTGGATATTTTGCTTATAGGCTATACAAAATAAAAATCTCATGTTTCATAAATGGTACAAACCCCTTTTTGATTCTTTTCATTACTTTTTATTGATTTTGATTCTTATATTGCTCTTAATAGTTTTCTTCATTAGCACTTTTAAGGCCATTTATCTTAAAAAGAGACAAAATTCGTGTAAATGCATTTTAAGCCTTTTTTTATAAGGGCAAAACAATTATGATTCAAAGTTAATCAAAATAAAACTAATTGGACCTTCTCTGTGGAGTCTATCACTTTTGTAATAAGAAGCAAATGTGTGCATATTTAGTAAGATAATGCACATGTGCATATATCAAAATATAAATGGATAAAGTAAAAAACAATTCAGCACCTCTCTTGTTTCAGGAGGATCTGTGATCCGGGCCTAACTTCTTTTGAGCCAGAGGCACTTGGAAACCTGGTAGAGGGAATGGACTTCCATAAGTTCTACTTTGAGAATTGTAAGTCCAGTGCTTTTTAATAGAGGAGTGTAACCTTAGTGAATCAACCAGTTTATGTCAGTTAAAGGATATCATGAATGAAAGAATGCTTGACACACTAAAGCTAACCTATAAGCCTGATATACTGTAACTGATCATGTCTTTGTCAACTCTTTGTGTTTGACTGCTGTGGCCTGTTTCTACAGTGCTGAGTAAGAACAGTAAGCCTATCCATACAACCATTCTGAACCCTCATGTGCACCTGATTGGAGAGGACGCTGCCTGCATCGCTTATATCCGCCTGACGCAGTACATCAACAGCCAGGGCCACCCACGCAGCTGTCAATCAGAGGAGACGCGCGTGTGGCACAGGCGCGATTCCAAGTGGCTCAATATCCACTTCCACTGCTCTGGAGCACCCGCCGCACCTTTACAGTGAAGCACACTGGGCAAAGGTACACATCACAAGACAAAGCTTGTATACTAGGATCAGTGCATACAGCAAACTTTAAATCAAGATCACATGCAAAAGTAGCTGTAAATAATGCTTAAAATATTTTACACAGTAAACGCTCTGCTAGAATACATTTAAGTAATTGGCCAGGCCCTATGATGGATTATACAGCTTTCTACTGTCTACTGCCATGGTAAATATTGATAGAATGTAAATGTTTTAATGTTTCTAGTTGTTGGGGATGTTTTCGTGTTCAGTTTTCTGAATGTGAGAGATGATTATTTTTTTTTGTTTTTTTACAACCAAAAAAAACAGCACTTGCCTCTGAAACAACAAATGCAGATATCTGACATCTAAAGGCCACTATGTTGTCTGCAGAGGCACTGAACCCATACTAAATCTATAACTAGATCTAGATCTAAAAAATAATAATAATATCATTGTAATGGGGCCATTATTTGTTTTGCCCTAATTTATTTTATGTATCTAGGGCTATTTTGTCAATTTCTGTGGAATTTTTGCCCAGATCTCTTTTTAATTTCTGTCCACGACTGGGATATACCTTAGAATCAACACACTGGACAATTATTTGCCATTTTTCATATGAAAATGATCATATCATTTTCTGCTTTAACTGTAAGCATTGATGTTCAACAGAAAATATTGAACATAGATAAACTCATCAATTCCTGGCTGCTTTCCTCTCTCTCTAAGCATGCCTGAATACTAAAGCTGATTGGAGCATTTCTTCTCCGTGCACGTATTGCCGCCTGGAGCCCGGCCAGAAGAGAACCTCTTGAAGTTTTGAAAACGGAAGGGAAAAAAATGGCACAACCAAGAAATCTATTTAAAAGCCGACTGTGGCCACCACTTCAGTCCAAACCTAGCTAGATTATGTGTGGTGGGCGGCCACGGCAGCAGCCCTGCCTTCTGGATGCTGCATGCCTCTAATGCCCACATGGGGCGCTGTATTGTCTTTACCCATAATCCTGTAGTTTCTGCTGCCCAACATTCAGAAAAGATGTTTCAAGTATTAATAAATATTGTAAAATATTGAAATCTTCACTTGTGTAATTAACAACTGATGGCTGTTAGGATCAGAAATGTGAATTCTTAAAAAGAGCACATGCCATTTTCGGGGTCAGTGATGTAGGTTTTAAGAAGTTTAAGAAAACTCAACTGTTTTGTTTGGTTTTTCTTCTTTTTTTATGCAAATCATTTTAATATTGGAGGAACAGAATTTTTTTTTTACGAATTTCAGAAGTTAAAGCACCAAAGTGTAGACATCTTAGACTTTGAGAAGAGGAAGTTTTAATGTTGCTTTTATTTTTCTTGGAAGGGGGAATGGGGTTTTCTGGCATTTTGTAGTGTTTTTGTGGAACTTTTGATTTTTATCTCCTGAATGATGCTGTATTTGAAAGTATTTTTCGTCTTCAAGAACATTGTTTTTAAACTGGGACACAGTTTAATATAATTGTGCATAAATAGATACAGTATTTATAAAGAGAAAGGAAAGAAAACAGTCTGTCTTGTCAGGATACATGGAAGGGAGTTGTGCGAGCGTTTGCTTGAATTTGTCCGTAAGTGTAAATGTCTCTTTGGGACTCAATATGCTTGTTGCTCTGTTGTGTGTTGAGTAGATCTTTACACATAAACACATGGACATATTTACATAAGACCTAAACCTAAAGTTGCAGAACTTTCATTTCCTTTGATTATTATTCTGAGTCCATCGTATGACTATTCTCCAGAGGGCACTAAACACTACACACAATGACCAGGCTTGCAGCTTTCACTCATGGAGATACCCAGCTCACCCTTTAGGCTTCCAGCTACTGTGCATATCAATTTGAAAACTAAAAGCATGTCAAAAAAAGAAAAAAAAGAAATGAAATGGCCTGTATTGTTTTGCACATAACCTTGCGACTCTATGCTGTTTTCTTCACTTTGTGTGGACTGCTTTGCAACTTCAGGTTATGAAATCATTTTATAGGGGTCCACGCTCTGTAAGGAGACCAAAACTACCAAAAATCAATCACATTACCCCCCTTGGGTGTCCATACACTTTGTCTACAATTTGTTCTAGTGCTGTTTATGTTGTATCATGATTTTTTATATCAAACAATGTGATTTTAAAGGACTTGTGACTTTAAAGAAAGTGGTTATGGTTTGGTTAGACAGTGAACACATAACTGTCTACAGGTGGGAAATGTAATGAAAAGACATGCTTAATGCATTTCCAGGGGTTTTCTTTATTTTTAATGGTCCATTTTGTGGCAGAAAATATTCTGATATTTGTTTTATTTTATTATTTCCAATTTAATTTGGAAATACGAATGCACATTTTGGATGGGGATAGATTGAAAGCTTTGCATATCGAGTGGGCTCCCTTAACATCTGAATATACAATTTCAGTACACTGGCAACTCTCACAGACCACTTTCTGATCAACAAAGTAAACTCACATAGTTTTACAAAAAAAATAAAACAAATTATAATGCTGGTTTGGGTGTGTCAAAGCACACGGACACATTGTGCTCCCTTTAAAGCTTATCTGTGTGACTGTCATTCATTGACTGTGTTATTATGTAGAATCCTGTGTTTTGAATTGTGATGCCTGTGGGGCCTTGCTTCATCCCTTCCCTCTGTGCTGAGCCATTGCTTGTAATATGTTACCTTTTGAAGTTGGGCAAACATTGCGCCAAATGACTCTGTATGGTGAAAAAAAAATGGGGGAAAAGAGTACTCCTACCCTAAGACATCTTGTTAGTTAGTTCTCTAGTTTTCAGATGAAACCATCTGGCACTGTGATGTCTGTCATACCACCAAACCATGCTCTCTGTTGCTCCCTGTTGCAGTGTGCGTCTACACCAACATGATAGTTGGATTTGAGTAGCATCACTAATGATGACCAGCCCCATTTTGGCCACTTCCTTGTCTATGTTAAAATGCAGTGTAGTTAATTCAACAGAACATTTTAATGGTCAAGAGTGAAGGAGATATTTCCAGTTGCAGCAGATTGTAGTTCTTGTGTTTTTTCTTATGGCTGTTAGATAGACACAAGAGACTTTGTATGCTAACTGAATAACTCCTTAAGGCCACTCTAACTACCAGACCATATATGCAGTTCAACAGGAGGAAAATATGCATGTGTACATTTCTGGTAATGTTTTTCACTGTCTGTGTTTAACTAAAATTGTAATCTGTTTATTACCTGCATCTTCAAGGTAAATGAAATGTGGCTCTAAAACATGGTTTCCTATGCTAAAATTATTTGATATTTTTGTGAAGAAAAGGACAAAGAGATTATCAAAGCTTCCACTTGGTATGTTTCCCCATTCTTGTCAATTGTTTTGCATTGTAACCATATATGATGGCAGTACAAATGATTATACTCTGAGGTTTAATTGGATGCGGTTTCTTTTTTTCTTTTCTTTTTTTGCATGACCATACAATGAACAAATCTATGAATTTGAATCTATCAAGTGTTTGTTTGAATGTTGTTAAACCATCATAGCTTTGTTATTGAAACATTTGAAAGTATGTAATAAAAGAACATTTAAACAGCAGTGTCTTTGCTCTCCTGCTCAGCATGATTTTTGTTCTTTTTTGTTTCCTAATACATCCTAAGAGTGTTTGTAGATAAATATGATTATGCACCACGTTTTTCAATGCTACTTGTTGAACCAGTTTTTTATGCTGTAATAGCTATTTAAACATGAGGAAGAATGTGATATAGTTATATATAAACACATTGAGTAAACTGGCCAAAATCTGGCCAATTGGTTTGTATATCTTTCCTCTGGCAATGAAAATTTCCCAAAGAAGCCAAAGCATTAAAGGTGCACTCAGTGATTTTCTTCCCCATTTTAAAAGTTTTACTCCTAATGAAATTAATTGTAATTTTGAACATACTGTACATATATCATCATGGCCAATCACATGAGATGAGGACTCTTGTCATATCAGTAACCTTTTAAAAGCTGTTTTATTCATGGGGGTTGTCATTTTAGAATCACATAACCAGCTTAAAATGTTATTTTTAAGGGATCTTGTTATTGAACACTTTCACTCTTGGATTAAATCAATTGGACACTTTCACACTTTCATGGCTGATTGTGAATAGTGAATTTATAACATGGATTCTGTAACTTAAACTATTGATTTTGAATGATGCTGCATCCACACCACTAGGTGTCACTTTATGTTCAATATGACACAAGCAAAAAGTTACTGAGTGAACCTTCATCTGGATTCATCTTTTCTTTTTCTCATATCACAATTTCTACAAGTAAGCTAATAAAAGAATTTCAAATCAATCAACATTTCATGTCCATTTATTTATGTATTTGACCTGTAGGCATATAATAAGCAGATTAATGAGCAGACTGTGATTTTCACAATATAAACATCAGAACTCTTGACGCTAAGGAGAGTCGCAATTCAATTGTTTCTGGAGACTCCGATATCTCTTCACACAGAATAACAATTTCAAGTCAATATTTTATGGATATTTATTTATTTGGTATGTCATTATCACAAAATAAACCCCTGACCACCCTGTCGTGGTTTATTTTGCGATTAGGACTGGCTGACTGTACATTATCTACATATCAAGTAATAAATAATTGAAAAATTAGATCAAAATGTAATACCTCTATGAGGAAATGAGCACTGATGGGTCAAGTTGTCCCAGTTTGGAAGCCAAGAGGAAAGATCTACTAGTATGTGTGAAGATACAGTCATAAAACAAACAAGGATAAAACCCTCACTGACTTTTAACTCATGTCACAATATAACGTCCCATATAATATAATTTTAATTAGGGCTGTCGGTTTAACGCGTTAGTTCAGTGCGATTTAATTTTATTAAAAATAACGCATAAAACAATTAACGCAATGAATCCCTTTGGCACCGGACCGTAATAAGGAAGATTCCTGAGAAATGCAAGCTTGTAGTACCACCTGTTTACTCCAGAGGGCAGTAAGTGAAACTTCAGCTGTATGGGCAACACACAGTTTATACAGTGAACAAAACAACCATCCAGAAGCAACATGCGTTACGTTCTTGCGTTCAAAACACTTGGAGCGCAAATGCGAACTAAGGGATCTCAAAATGTGTTTTAAATATTAAACTATATTTAACTTGACACAGTGACCTAAACATTTTTATGTTTATGACACAACACACCCGAAACGCTACAAAAGCATGTCTGACACAGGTGCACATTGACGGGTCCTTAAACAAGCCCTCATAATAAATCTCTTGAAATGGATTGCTGTGAACTGTTTGCCAATGATTGGTTTATGTTCAATAATATGGTAATAAACAATACATTGTATTCTAAAGCCGATTTTTGTATTGTCTTATCAATGATTAACTCTTCGGCCACAAGAATGTAATGCATTTTAATTATCTGAATATTTCTTATTTTATATATATATATATATATATATATATATATATATATATATATATATATATATATATATATATATAATTTTGCAATATTTAAAGGTTACTATAATTATTTCATCATTATATATAGAATTATTGTTATATGAGGGGCTTTCTCATCAAATATTTGTATATGCGATTAATCAGGACACCATGTAATTAATTCAATTAAAAATGTTTTACGATTGACAGCCCTATTTTTAATATATCATCTAGAAAAGACAAACCACACCAGAAAATCTCAATTTAAGAGTGGTCTTTAATTATTTGACAATCCTCCAATGTCAAGCAGGTTAGATTAAATATTACATTCTTTGATGTATTATTGTACATATTGAAGGGTGTTTCTTTAAATTTCAGCCGTAAATTAACTGTTGTCTCCTCTCTAAACTTACGCTGTCAAAAGGTTTATCTGCCAACCCCTTGCCATCCTTAGGAAGAGAGGCAAAGGGCTATTTTTATATCAGCAATGTACAACCCCTCCCTTCAAGCCAGCTCTGTGAGTGACCGCACAAGTGTTTCAGACTAGGTCATACCTTCATCCAACACAAAATTCCACTGTATAGGGCGGCAGTGGGTATCTCTTCTCTTTCTCTCTCTATTTTAACTTCATTTACTGCTGCGCCCCTATCCCCAGCATCCAGCTCAGAGTGTGGGAGGGGATCTCTGTGTGCTTGAGTGTGCATTTGTGTGAGAGACTCAACTCAGGTGGGCTACTAGAAGAGACCCTTGGAGATAGTTGGAGTAGTAGAAGTCCTCTTCTATGAGGGGGCCCTGTAAAAATATGGATCGTCTGTACTGAGGGCCCCCCAGTCCAAGAAACTGCTGAACCAAGGACACGAGCATAGACCGCACCATGGTGGCTGAGGAGGTTATCATCACCCTTTCTGGAGGAGCACCATGGGGCTTCAGACTGCAAGGAGGAATAGAACACCAGAAGCCTCTGCAGGTTGCCAAGGTATGGTTACCGTGAGCACAGTGGAGCAAAATGCACTTAACAATTATTGTAAAATGTACCATGCTTTATTTGAACTGATTTTAGCATGGTGATTTTTAATAATTAAACCAATCCATAAGCTGTAATGGATACCAGAAGCACAGGCCCTGCACTGTGAGCGTGGAACTGATCCTCCACTAAAAAAATCTAAATGATTGACACCAGTGAACTTTAAAACACCATCTCAAATGACCCCTTAACATTTGGAGTCCTAAATAGCTAGTGTGAAGTGGGTTAATTGCTGTAATATAGTTGAGGGATAGTTTAGATTACCTTAAACAAACCAAGCTGCTATGACAAATTGGTCACATATGTTATGTTTTGTAATAATTAGGAATAAATAGTATTAGAAAAGTTATTTGTGACTGTAGTATCTCTTGAGAATCTAATCCACCTACATGCTATGTGTCCAATTTCAGAAAGCTTTTTTTGTTTTGACAAGGTATAATATAGGTGTGTGCACTATAAATTGTATTTGCAAAGTGACGGCAAGGTAGCTATTCTGGTTCATGGTCAGGATGTCTGTAATAACCTTTATTTTCACCTGGTTGCTCAGCTGATACCTCGAACAGGAGTGCTTATGGATTTTCTATCTGTCTATATAACAGTGGTACAAGATTGTATTCTCTTGAGGCATTGTTAACAGGGGAATCTGATCCAGGAACATTTCTTCCTCTAATTTGTTATGAACATTGGTTGTGTGGTCATTTTCATATTAAGATTTTTTTGCGGGGGGGTGGGGGGGGGTTGGGTCTCTCGATTTAAGGTAATGCAATATGTGCTGTCTCTATATGTCTCACTGATTGATTGACTTTTGATTGAAACATTGATTGGCATTTTTATCAGTAGATACATTTTTCATCAAAAGTGAAATAAAACTGATAATGGGGACACTCTCCCAGAACAACATGGTGTTTAGTGCCTTAAGGGCACAATGGTGATGGTTTAGATGGTGATGGTGGAGATTCCAGTTTCCGGCTCATTGAACTAGTAACCTTTGCATTTATAGTTATACCCTAAACCACTGGGCTTGCTCCGGCAAAAATCATTACGATCATTGTCATACAATCTGATCTCAGAACTCATGGTGACAGTCTGCTTTAACCACCACTTTTTAATGGTTCTTTACACTTTCTTTGGCTAGGCCAAAGGGTCACACAGGCTATATGATATCTTTTAGCATTCTAGTTTGTTGGCTGTTGCACATTTATCAGACTTAACAGAGAATCTTAAATTTCATTAACACATCAGAATGTCCTGACTATTTATAGCCTGATTATTGCAGCTTAAGTAAGACTTCCAATCAGTATGAAAACAACTAAAATAAGAGCCTTTCTTACTCCCGTGTGTGTGCTGGTAAGATGGCAGACTGGTGAGGAGTTTGACTGATATTCTCTCTGGATGGCATTTTAAGGTCTAAGTGAGTGAAGAAATGGCATTCACACACTGGCACATGGTCAGCATGTTCCCTGTCTATGCCATCCACCTGAAGTGCTTTTTGTTCTGGTTAAGTCATACTGTAATTCATGTTGCAAATATTAATATAACATTCTAATTTTAATTACTATTAAATTACATTTTAATTTTATATAATAATTTGATTAAGTATTGTGAACAATGTTGTCATCTTGTTTGATGACCTATCCCATAAGGCATAAGTAGAAGAAGAAAACCAATTTATGTAAAGCTGTGAGAAATATAGGCCTCTTTTATCATTGATCGTTTGTAGCAGTAATATAGGATTTAAGTGTACAGCACTTTGTCAAACACATGCTGTTTTTAAAAGTGCTTTATAAATAAACTTTGACTTTGACTCTTAATATTTCACGTAGAGTTCATGCACACAACCAAACCCATGTGTCACTTGTTGAGGTTCCTTGCAGATCCGCAATTCAACACTAGTGTCTTATGTTTTTCATCTACTCTTTTTATAATCAATGGAAAATATTCAAGTCCTTTTAAGATGGCTTCTTGATCTGTTTATATCTGGCACATTTATTCCCTAGGTGCGTAAGCGAAGTAAAGCATGTAGGGCTGGACTGCGTGAGGGAGATGAACTGGTTTCCATCAATGAGAATTCCTGTGAGAGTTTGTCGCATGCCCAGGCCATGAACCTGATCGACAGCATGCCAGGAACACTACACATCCGGGTTAGGAGGTAAATCATCCTTTATACCTTCACAATGCTAAAGTTACACTACATGGCCAAAAGTATTTAGAGCACCACACCCATATGTGCTTGTTGAACATTTATTTTTCAAAACCAAAGACATTAAACAATAATGTTGCTGCTAAAACAACTTCCACTCTTCTGTGAAGATGTTTCAGGAGATTCAGACACAAGAGCATCAGTGAGGCTAGGTACTATTGTTGGGTGATGAGGCCTAGCTCACAGTTGGCATTCCAGTTTTTCCCATAAATTGGGTTCAGCCCTGGGCTTTTCAAGGCAAGGAAAATTCACCACACCAGACCAGGGTTTTTAAAAAGTACTCAGAAATTATACTTAAGTGAAAGTATGGATACTGAGTGAAAATTTTACTACAAGTCCAAGCATTTAGCCAAAAACCTACCTGAGTGAAAGTAAATAATTAAATTGTACTTAAGTTGTAAAAAGTAACTTTTCCTATCTAGAATGAAATCAAGAGAGGAGTTTGTGAGAGAGAGGATGTTGTTAAATTCAACTGGTTTGTTAAGTCGCCTTTTTACTGTCTCCGACAATTGTCATATTTCTCCCACAGTGGCATTCGCAACCTGGTCATAGAATCATGTTACAATAATTACATGTTTGCAAAATTATTTTTATGTGACCTGTTGTACATAATATGGCAGTTTCCTGGTGGAAGGACACAAGAGATGCCAAAACAACAATTACTTTAATACCTTTTCACTCAAATCACAGGTAAAACGGCAGATTATCAGTTCATAAACACATACTTTTCTCTCTGTTCCTCACACAATGCTATCTTCTGACATATAAACACTTTTACACATTTTAATGTTTGCATTACATAACAACTACATTTACATGCTTGTTTAAGTTGTTAAGTGGTAGCTCAACTGATAGAGCGCTGTGCTTGTGATACAAAGGTTCCGGTTACGAATCCTAAAGAATCAACACGTGAGCGGAAAGTGTCAACATAAAATGACATAATTGTGTTTTCATCTCACAATTGCTTTTATTATACTATTGGTTAGGTTTAGGTTCAAGATTTAGGGTAGGGATGTCAGTTTTGTTGATTTAAATCTCGATAGAACTTTAACCTTAAGAACCTCATGCATTCTGAAAAACATTTCACTCGCTTATAGCACCACACAGCGGACATTTCACTTCAGAACTGCCCTGAGATGTGCAATGAGCCACATAATTTTATTGTGCAAAAATGTTGCCACAGTCACGCAATGGAAGAAGCCACTCACAAATTGCGATGTCAGAACACCCAACCCCTTTAAACAAAGAGAAATCTAATTAATCTTTTAAGAAAGTTTGTGAATTGTTTTCTGAGGTTTGTTACAAAACTTACTGTTGAGCAAATGGATGATTTCAATCAAACTAATTGTTAATTTTTACTCAGATATGTACAGTCACATATGGTCTAGTCGTACAAATAATTCAACTTATCCGAAGCTCAAAACGGATCCTAAATTCCGCCTCTGCAGATGGTCGGAACTCCACACAGCCGCCCTGCGACACTCCATTTGAAATGACTGACCTTTTGCCTGTCATTTGTCTGATGCATTGTAAAGGTGGCTTCAGTCCAGTAAAATGAAAAAAACTTATCTGCAATAATGTAATGAGTACTATTCAAGTATAAATTAAATTGTAAGGAGTAAAAAGTTGATTGGAAATTTAATTCAGTAAAGGTACAAGTATTCCATTTAAATTGGACTTGAGTCAAGTGTGTGCACATTGACAGGGTCCTCCCAAAACTATTGCCACTAAGTTGGAAGCACACAATTCTCTTGAATGTCATTGCATGGAATAGCATTAAAGGGTATGTTCACCCAAAAATGTTAAATCTCTTATGATTTTCTCACCCTCATGCCATCCCAGTTGTGTATGATTTTCTTCTGCAGAACACAAATTACGATTTTTTTTAGAAGAATATTTCAGCTCAGTAGGTCCTTAAAATGCAAGTGAATTGGTGCCAAAAGTTTGAAGACCCCAAATCCACATAAGGGAAAAATAAAAGTACTCCAGACAAATCTGGTGGTTAAATCATATCATATCATGTTTGAACACATGGATTTATACACTGGAGTCATATTGATTACTTTTGTGGTTCTTTTATGTGAATTTTGGAGCTTAACAATTTTGGTGCCAATTGTGAGGACCTACAGAGCTGAAACAGTCTTCTAAAAATCTTAATTTGTGTTCTGCAGAAGAAAGAAAGTAATACACATCTTGGATAGCAGGAGGGTGAGTAAATCACAAGATAATTTTCATCTTTGGGCGAACTAATCCTTTAAGGTTAAAGGTCCTCACTGGAATTACTGGAATAATAGCTAAACCTGTTAAATAGAATGGTGTCTTCACTTACATTTAACCATATAGTGTAGTATATGATGTGTTTAACAACAAATGGGAGCTAAAATAATTGGCAGTGTTAACTGGAGTTAGACCCCCAAGCCAGGGCTGCTGTGAGCTACTGTTTCTGACCACCCCTGTGCTATTTTACCTATTTACATGTCTATCAGGGCACCGGCTGGCTTCCAGTCCGTGGTTTTGGTTGCTCGAGCTCCTTCTCCCCGCATTGATAAAGAGTACCGTGCTGCCCTTAGGGCCAAGTCCCCATCCAGTTCTAGACCTTACCAGCCCAGTGTACACCAAATCCACCACGGGGCCCTGATGTCCCCGACAGGACACAGTGGATTGACCTCCCCTCCAAGCAGTGAGGCTTACTATGGAGAAACAGACAGTGATGCAGATGTGGCAGCCCACGAGAGGCAACGCAAGCCGAAAAGACGCAGTCCCAGCAATTCACCTGCAAAGGCTGGTAGAGCCTCACCAGAGGGAGCCGAGACTTCTGAGATGAGTGGATATGACAGTGCCTCAGATGCCCAAGTGTACCTTCCTCTGGGGCCTTATGAGAGGGGCAACACATTGCCTGGTGTAGCCCGCAGAGATGTGATTTGCCAGCCCCTTTCATCTGGAGCATGGTCCTCACAGACCTCCACCGAGAACTCATCCATGAGTGCAGATGACCAAAACCCACGAGAAGGGCTAATGGAAGAAGACAGTGGGTTCCAGGAGCCCACAAATGTTCCTCCACTTGTATCTCCAGAGAGAGCCAAAGAAGCTCTAATGCTACGCTCTCGTAGTCAGCTGGTGCCCATGGTTGGGCCAGTAGACAATCCGGTGGATGAGGAGCTTACATTAACATATATGGATAAAGCAAAACAAGCAAGTGAGTATATACAAGTTATTTCATTTGAGTCAAAGTCAGTTGTTCTGTTTTACTAACTTAAGCTATTTGTTATTCATTGATTTCCCTTCCCCTCACTAAAAGTATTATTTTATCATCTAAGTGTCACCAACAACATAGTTTCATGACTTAGTGCTTATTTGTCTGAGATGGTGAAATTAAAAGACATTGTACGACTTGGCTCGTACGAAAAGGTACGACTTTTAAATCAACAAACAGAATTTCAAATGTATACAATACAGGCATCAAAGTTTAACTAGCCTCCTAATTGACACTTCATTTTAAGAATGAAAACACATTTGAACAAATATGGTTACTGATTCTATATTTATTTATGCAACACCAATGGCTGATGTATGTAATAAGCTTCCTATGTCTCATTCGAAACCCTGATGTTTTCTTTCTTCAGTTTAAGTTTAGAGTTTGGGTAAAGGTTTAGACCTTATGTTTAGGGTTAGGTTTAAATGTAAAATGTAATAACATTGTTTGTTGGTTTGTTTATTTGTCTTTGGGTGTAAAAGTTTTTGAAGAAATTATGACCCCAAGGGCCGCAGTACCTTGAAATGATGAGTAGTTACAACACCTTAAAAATACACTTGACTTTCCCTTATAGCCTGCATTCATAAGTCTTACATAAAATGTAGAAGTTGATGAAAAGAGAAAGTTTATGTAGATATTATGTGTCAACTACCCATAAATAGATGCATTGCTAACTCTAGACGAGTGGCATTTTAAAGGCAGGCTATTTTGCACTGGATACTTTATTACTTGGCAAGATAAATTCTAAATTGCACTTGTGATTGGCTCACTGGCTTTACAGATAATGGCTTGGACACCTGCTTTGCAATTGTGTTATGAAAGTCATATCTTGTCCCATATAATACAGCTAATACTTAAATGACAGTTTGATTGTCTGCATGTAACCTCTTGAGAGGATAGGCTGACCATCCCGAGTCTTTAGCCAGCAGTGTCTATATTTGTCCTGAGGCTCACAGGGTTGATGACCTGAGCACTGCTTTGCATGAGGTGGCATAAGCATCTCCAGCTGCTTGCTTGATCATATCAGGTTTCAGTGTTCCTCACAGGCCTCCTGCTCCTATTTTCTCTACCTTCCTACCTCCTCCAATACACCACCTCTCTACCTCTTGGCCCACATATTAAATAGTGTATTGTTTGTATTGTATGTTGTTGTACTGAGTATTTCGGTATTGTTTTTGGACATAATAAGAAATATCTGGCTGGCATTTAGAGCCTCTTAATGGTCATCAGTGCAAATCACATATTAGCATATTTCAGTAGCTATGTCAGTCTTCATAAAATGTAATACAAAGCTTAAATATTTTCATGAGGTCAGGCTGCATACATGACAAAAAACAAAGAGTTCCACTTGTTTTACAAGTATGGTGGTGGACGCTAACATAGTTCCTCATCCAATCGCTCTGTAACAGATAACTGTGTTATGACACTGATCTTAGAGGGCAGCTGAGGAATGTGTGTTTGTTGATCCCAGATCAGGTGGTAAACATCATATTGACATCTGTGTTTATAATAAGATTACTCACTGTGGAATCTAATCTGTCATTTATGGAATATTATTATTAAATTACTGGATTAAAAACATGTATGATGATAACTATTCATTCATCAGAAAGATGTAACAGTTATTTTATTTGAGAAAACAGCTATACTCTATTATTTACTAATGCCAAATTTAAATTAGGCAAATAATGTAAATTATGTTGCTGATGCAATGTGAAAAGAACTTGCTAAATAATTGTATAAGGTCAACTACATAAGCCAATCAACAGCTTTATAACTGAAGCTCTTTTTTATATATAAATATAGCTCAGTATGCAAAAAGACCTCAAGCTATGTGCTGCAGTACCATTTTTATAAAGTGTACATGCATCTTCAGAACCACAGCTATTTGAGGCAGTGTCATTTCAAGCACTAGAATAAATAAACAGCCATAAATCGAAAGACAAACCTAATCTGTTAAACATTCTCATGCTGTTCTCGGGGACCAGAGTTTAGCCATGGTAAATTAAGCATGTCCCTATGGTACACAATTAAACTTTGCATTAAAATGACAATCATCTTTTTCTCTGATTGCCATAGATTAATATAATAAGTGGTCCCTGTTGCAAAAAGCTTTGATAAAATACTCTTTATAAATGTAATTTTTATATATATATATATTTTATATTATATATTTAATTTATAAAAAAGAATGATTTATAAAACGCATATTAAAACAACAGATGTTGACCAAATGTACAATGCAAAAGGGTAAGAATAGCAGGACAATACACTCAGAACACACACATAATACAGAAATACAATCCACAACCACTTGGACTGATTAAAAGCCAAGGTGAAAAAATATGTTTTCAACTTAGTTTTAAAATCATGTATTGTTGATGCTGATCTAATATAAATAGGTAAATTGTTCCACAGTTTAGGGGAAGCTACCGCAAAAGTTCCCCTCATCTTTAATTCAGACCTAGGGACAATCAACAGCTTCTGATCAGACGATCTGAGGGTTCTCTGAGAATTGTGCATTTGCAACAGGTTAGCAAGGTAGGGAGGCTCTAGTCCATTTAGGGATTTAAAAACGAAAAGAAGTATTTTATTATAAACTCTAAATTGAACTGGCAGCCAGTGAAGAGAGTGTAGAATAGGAGAAATATGGTCACACTTACCCTGTCAGGATTCTGGCTGCAGCATTCTGGACTATTTGCAGTCTTGCAAGTGTTAATTTCTATAAAGAGGGAATTACAATAGTCCTGGCGAGCAAAAATAAAAGCATGGATGGCTTTTTCAAAATCCTTAAACGACAGGAGAGGCTTTACCTTAGATAAAAAATAGCTTTAACGACTTCATGTTTTATGTTAATCAAACTTAAGTGCGCTGTCACATACAAAGCCAAAATTTTTAACTGACGATTTAATGAAAGGGACCAAATGTTCCAAATTAACATTTGCAGAGCCAGCCATCTCAGAAGGGCCAAGCAAAAATATCTCTGTTTTTGAGTCATTGAGGCTTAAAAAGTTTAAAGGCATCCACGATTTCACATCATTTAGACAGGCCATTGTTATTCATTTTCAGCTGTAAGTACATTTGTGTATCATCTGCATAACAATTAAATGATACCCCATGTTTCTTAAACATACTTCCTAAAGGATGCATGTAGAGATAATAAGATACAGGGGCCAGAATAGAGCCCTGAGGAATGCCACAAATAAAAGAGGCAGAGACAGATGAGAATTCTCCAAGATGAACTGAGAAACTTCTATTTGAGAAATTAGAACACTGTGATCTATTGTATCAAAGGCTGCGCTAAGATCATATAGCACCAGAATTGGCAGATTTCCTGCATCAACAGTTAAGTGCTGATTCAGTGCTATAAGTTCTAAAACCTGACTGAAATACTTCAAGAAAATATTTTGACCTAATAAAGTCTGTAACTGACAAGTACTGCTTTCTCCATGATCTTAGAAATAAAAGGTCATTTAGAAATAGGTCTAAAATTAGAAAGAACTGTCCAATCAAAATAATGTTTTTTAAGTATTTTTTTTTAAATACTCTGGTACAGTCACTGTGTCCAAGCTTTCGTTTATTTTGGACAATATACTAGGAACAACAGTATCTATAATTTGTTTCTGGGCTTCAGATGTACAACATAGTGTGAAAAGAGATGGGTTCAAATTGCGATACAGTAGCAAAACCTAAAAGAGGAACCGATGGCTCACATGCTGGTTGCTGAATGTTAGATCTGACCTCTGCAATCCTATCAACAAAAAAGTTGAGGAAGCTGCTTTCACAGCTTTCTGAAACTTTGATAGAGAGTTTCTTAGTATTTCATACGACACCTAAAATTTGTCCTTCGTTTATGTTCTGATCTTCTGCATAACTGCCTTAAAGAGCGGATAGCATCGTTTAACCTGGGCTGATTTGGGTTTGGCATGTTTCATTCTCAGGGGAGTAGCAGAGTTCAGGATTTTTGTACAGGTGGAGTAACAAACATTAATACACTCCTCAGCACTTCGGTGAGATGAAGAAAAGTCTATATCTGAGGATTGTAGTGTCCCTTTATACAGCAGTAAAATCTCATTTGAAGTCCAGCTTAATATACAAGACCAGCAAATAGAGTAGACTTTCACAGGTTGGTATGGAAGAGGGACAGAAAACAAGATCAGAAAACTACAGTTGTATATTTCAATTACAAATCAACTAACCAAGACACAAGACAAGGTCCAATGTATGCCCACGAATGTGTGTATTGTCTTTCACCAGTTGGTCAAAACCAAAAGAGACAATAAGATAAATAAAATAACAATAACAATAAAAAGTCTTTAGCCACTACACACACTTCAGGGTTCACCAGATTCAATAAAAATACTTGCAATTCAAAGCTTGAATAAAGCCCTATCTTTACAAAAGTACAGCTAATCTTTCTTCTAAAAATGGATGCCAGTCCACCACCCCATCCAGTTGCCCGAGATGAGTTAAATAATGCATAATCTGGAGGTACAAGTTCTGAAAAGGGGCTTATATCTCCAACATTAACCAAGTCTCTGTAACAAGTAAAAAATCTAGGTAACGAGAGGTTTTTCAGGGCCAACCTGTTTGGCGCTGGCTGATCGTAATCTAGCGAAGAGTCATTGTCCTGCTGTGATTCATGATGCAGAGGATGAATATTTTTTGGATTCACTCCCCCTCGGAAAAAACGAGGCAACTAGCGAATGTAGACATTGCTGGAAGAGTCCGGAACAATGGGCTGAAGTGGCGCTTCCAATGAGCACCTGGATGCGAAGCAGTCACACTCCCACCCACATGAAGAAAGACCCGACTGGCATAGCATTCCTGAGAGTAAAAACAAGGATGACGTCAACATCCCTAATATTCCTCTCCGCTTTCCTCGTGGACTGCGGCGTTTCTTTATAAGAAGGGCAGATGGCAGATGGCGCACGCGCCATTAGGTTCGACACCGGCAGGGGTGAACAGGAATGTAATACCCTCGGTTCAGATTTCAGAAGATGTTAAAGAGTGTTTGGCAGTTATATACCAGCACAGAGGTAGTATTTTGTATTAACAGGGACAATAACAACATGAGGACAAACATAAAAAAACAGGTTGGGCAGCAGAAGGCAAGCCACACACACCGGCGCCATCTTGGATCATTTCTCAATGGTGACTGAGGCTGTCCAAGCTAACTGTGCTGAGCTAACTGTGTGGGGAATGCTAAGAATTCTTTGACTGTGGTACCCTAGCATGTGAAAAGATATGCTTGTTACTCCACTTTGCAGAAGCATTTGGAAAGCTGGGTCCTAAATGTTTGCCAAGTCATTTATGAAGAGAAAATAGGTCTATCAACATGTTATCCGAACTTCAAACAAACTTTTAAAAGGATAGGCAATGCTAACAGGCGAGTTGAGGTTAGCAAGTGCATGGACAGAGAAAAGCTTTACACATGCTATCCACACTTTTGCTTTTGCACAATATTACAGGCCTAAATGGGCAAATTACTTCTGCTGCCATTTAATACACACATTAGGAAAAAAACTTAAATGTCTCATACTAAATAACCAAGACTGGCCATATAAAGTTGATAGTGTTAAGCCATAAACAGTAATACATCATTCCTATACTAGACATAATTCAGTTCAATCTGGAATTCTGACTCATGTGTTTTTATCTCATATTTTTCAGAATTGAACCGTGGAGAGACAATCATAGACAAACAGGTGAAAGAGGCTCGATCCAAGTGCCGCACCATTGCCTCGTTACTGACTGATGCACCAAACCCACACTCAAAGGGTGTGTTGATGTTCAAAAAGCGTCGTCAACGCTCCAAGAAATACACACTGACTAGCTTTGGAAGTGTTGATGAAGACATGAGGCAGGACTCTCAAGAAGAGGATGGCATATTTGTTGGAAGTGAATCAGAATTTGATGAGGAAGGGTTTTCTGCTGCACCTGATCCAACGTGGGACAGTGACTACCTTGAGATGCTGGAGAGAAGATCGGCATCCAGAGGTCTGGAAGTAGAGGGTCGAGGTGCTCTCAGTCCTGGTCTGAGTGATACCTCAGGAAAGGGGGCACAGTTGTTTGAGCAGCAGAGGAGGAGGGCTGAGGAACATGCCAAGAAAATGGAAACAGCTCAACAGTTGCAAAGCCAAATGCTGGGCATTGCGCTGAAAGAGACGCAAGCACTTCAGACACAACAACCACAATCAGACCAACTAACAAAGACCCATGTCCAGGCACCACCAGTTGCTCCAAAACCTGCAAGACCCTCAAAAACACTACATAATGCATTTCCACACCCAACAACACAAAATAACCTTGACACACCTCGAGCTATCCCCACAATCCCTGCAATGGTTTATGGAGATACTTTAAACACAATGATACCAGCTCCCTCTGTGTTGCCCATAACTGATCTTACAGTAACTCCTGCAGAACCTATGATGCATCCACCACCAACTCCTCTGCCAGAACTTCCTTCCAGCTCTGTGTTAAACCGAACCGCCAGACCCTTTGCCCCCAGCTGTATTACTAATCGGGCAGCCACTGCTCCTGTTGTATTCCACCCTGCAGTCAGTAAGAAGACACCCAGACCTGATTCAGTGGCTGTCGTTGCACCTCCATTTTCAACAGTATCAGAGGAGCATGCCATGGGTGTCACTCCTCCCTCCTTTGCTTCCCAGGTCACAGTGAGCCAACCGAGTGCTGATGTACCTGCTGAAATAATACCCACACACCCCTACATGCCTGGCAAGCATATACCTGCACCTGTGGAATCATATTCTCAAACTCCTCATCACTTCTCCTCAGTGGAAAACATTCATTGTTCCATCAATTCCACTTCCCATAGTTCAAACCAAAGAACCTACTTTTCCCATAGATTCTGAAACAGCTTTGCCTGCTCCTCCTGCAATGCATATTGACACCACTGTGACCTCTGTGGCTTCTGACATCTCTCAGCCCATAGTGTTACCATCACAGCCCTCTTCTACTTTGACCCCTGCAGCTCCTGTGACCCCACCCAGCCATGTAACTCCACTTTCACCCGTGGTGTATCGTGACAAAACTTTAGCCACTGGTAGCCGTTCTGGTATTCTCCAAGAGGCCCGCCGCCGTAGTGCATACAAGCCAATGTTTAAGGTGCCTGACAGCAAGAAGAACTCACCAAATCCTGAGCTATTGTCTATGGTGCAGAACTTAGATGAAAGACCCAGGTGTATGTATTCTGAACCTGAAAATGTAGCCCAGAACATGAATGACAACAGGACAAGGGTCCCTCCACCTGTGGCTCCTAAGCCACGGGTCATCCCAGAAATGTCCCATATTCCTCAGGCTGAAGGGAAAGGTGCAGAGCTATTTGCTCGTAGACAGAATCGTATGGATTATTTTGTTGTAGACTCTCCATCTCTGCAGCAACCTCAACCTCTTGGGGCTCAACACTCTCACTCAGTCATGGATCTGATCCAAACACACCAGCCCTCAACAACCCCATCCCAATGGAAGTATTCACCCAACATTCGTGCTCCTCCACCCATTGGTTACAACCCCTTGCTGTCTCCCTCCTGTCCTGTCGGGGTGCAACGTGGAGGGGCCAAGGTGTCTGAGGGAAGCTCCAAAGGAAGTAAGGGTGCTAATACGTTCCCAAAAGAGGGCATCAAAGTCTTGGACTTCATGAGAAGACAACCCTACCAACTGAACTCAGCAATGTTCAGTTTTAACACACAGCCATCAACCCCCTCCTACCAAAGGCAACAGAGAGAGGGGCATACTCTGACAACACCTAAGCAGATTCCAGTGAAGTCAGCACGTGTGTATGAAATTAAACGATTCTCCACTCCCACCCCAATGTCAGCCCCAACTCTTAACCCCACAGTTATTGTACCACGCTCAAAAACCACGATCGGTGAACATCTGTCTCATTCTGACATGACATCCCCACTCCCTGCACCTGCTAAACCCACTCCACCTGAACTCGTACCTGTATCCACTCCGGAACCTTCACGGGCTCCAGGCCTCCCAGAGCTCCCCAAACTTTCAGCTGTGCTCATCCCTCACACAATGCCCTACTCACCCCCAGCCCCCATGTCAAGTATGTCAAGCCTAAGTTACCCTGGGCTCCAAGCTGCCAAACAGTTTAAGAGTGCCCCTGAGTTAAGTGCCTTACCCCCAAATCCTTTAAAGCCTCCCATTCAAGTTCCCAAACCTCGTTTTATTGCAACACGAGTGGGTATTCAGCCCTGTGTCTGGAGTCCTGGAACCCTACCTCACTGACGTGATTATTTATATTGAAGAAGCTGAACCATCTGCTTCTGTTCCACTCTCAAAATTCATACTTTTCAAATTTGAGTCTTAATATCCATTTAATATATACTGGAGGAAATTATATTTTTCATTTCAGATGAAAAGTGATCATTGTTTAAGTCAGTGTTCATTGGGGAATGGAAAACAGCACAGTGGTGAATTGCTAGTTATAAAAACATTCTCTGTTTAGTGTTCAATATAAATATCTGTCTCTTCATCATGCAACGTTGTAACATTTCACATTCATTTTTGCTTGATTTGTTGTATTGCTTGCAAGGCAGCCCTGTTTTTATATTCCTCACACACTCTAGTTAGTATTTGTTCTAAAACCCAAACCCTATAAATATTAACCATAAATCTATTTATGTTTTGGTAAACTTTAAAAATGTTTAGAAATTTCTTCTATTGAATTTTAATTTTTTTTAATTTAACTGACATCGATGACAGAAATATTTGCAAATATATTGCTATTGGTCTTCTTTCTTACAACAATTTGCATACTGAATTGGTATTTCTTGCATGTATTTAACCATCTATAGCCACTGCTAAGACAGTATAGGAGCTGCATGGTCATTCACACAGGATTTGTTTTTATAAGTTGATCGGGCAAATGTCTTCACAGACCAGCAATTAATAGCACAGACAGAGTACAAGAACATGTCCTGTGTGGACAGTCTCTTATGTGTTGATTCAAAGTGCCATGACAACAGCAAAAATGGTCATGATGAAGCATTTCATGTATTCAGGTCCAATGCCCAAAACCTAAGCTAAACTAAATCTATAACGCTATTCTTTTGCTACATTTAAAGCACTAATATTTTCTTGAGGAAATGCAAGTCTAGTTTAGATCATTGTTGTTTTGTTGATTGTTTTTCTAAACTAAAAATGAACTTCTAAACTAAATTAAGTGGTATTGATTCTGAAACCTGAAAAGTTAATTAATATATTTTAAATCTCCAATGTAGTGTGTGAAATCCAACAAGTTCTACTGTGTGTGTAAAACTATGGGCAGTTGCTGGAACAGAAGATCACAGACAATTTTTTTGCCTCTGACTGCTGGACAACAGCGTTACACAATACAGTGTTTGCTTTCTAAAAGGAATGACGTCGCATGTAGAAAACTACATTCCGACATGGCACCCATAAAAGTATTGTGCATGGATTGCATTGACATGCACTTGGATTGGACTGACAAGTTTAACTTTTGACATCTTTTCCTTAGGGCAGATTTGTACTTTCAAACACAATTATATATGAGTTTTGACTTGTCTTTGGTGATCTTGGGTCTAAACCTTGGTCTGTCTGACACATTTAAGAAAGGAACTAAGGAAAAAAGAAAATTGTTTTGCAGTGTGCCACCCAGCCTCCCTCGGGCAAATCAGAAATGTTATCTCTCCTGGCAGAGCCTGAACTGAACAGGTGCATGAGGGTCACAACCTATTTGTGGGAGCAAGTAAACAGGGAATCAGGCTGGATTATTTAGATGTAGTCTTACTGGATTTGCCGTGTTCACCCACAGTATATAAAACTTATGACAATAAACGAATAGTTCATCCAAAAATGAAAATTATGTCCTCATTTACTCACCCTCATATTGTTCCAAAACCAAATTAATTTATTTCTTTTCTGGAACACAAAAGGAGACATTTTGATCACAGCTTTTTTCCATGCAATTACAATGAACGGGACTGAAGACTGGTATGACTTGTGTTCTATATTCCAAGAACACATACTATTCCTATTCACTTAAAATCTTGACATCCACTATAGTCCTTCTTGGTGTGTTCATTTGAGTTCAAGCCATCTGAATGATTCGTTCACAGTTCTCAAGTATAACTTGAGAATATTTCTGTGCATTAATCACACAAAGCTATTGTATGACTCCAGAAGACTTGGAATATAGTGCACAAGTCCTATGGACTACTTTTAGGATGCTTTTGTGTCCTTTATGAAGCTTGAAAGCTTCAGTCCTCATTTATTGTAATTTCATGGGGAAACATCCTCTTTTGTGTTCTGTGGAAGAAAGTCATTCAGATTTGGAATGACATAAGGGTGAGTAAATAATGGCAGCAGTTTTGGGATAACTACTTCTACAGAAACCATATGTTTGATAAATTTTTTTATAGAAACTTGTTTAGGGGTCAAATCAGCAAGTGTTAAAGTTAGGAAATGTACAGTGTTCGAAAGAGTCGCCGGGACAGACATGCAAGCCACATGGGGCTGGATGCACCAGCTTTGCGTAAATTCAAATTTAGCCTAGTTGTGGCGTAAATGGACACTAAGTCACAATTTACGCACCACTAAATATTTGAGCATTGCACCATTAAACTTACGTAGGACGTAACCCTACATATAAACGAAATATTTACAGCAGCCTTAGCCCGTGAATAACGAATGGATGGAAAGAGATGGCTGCCAGATGAGATTATCATTGATAATGAAGATAATGAACCGCAAATTCGTCGACGAGTTTTACGAGACAGACATCATTCTTTGGATATTTATGATGATGTGGACATATATGCTCGTTTGCGGTTTAAAAGAGAGCGAATAAAGCCTTTGTTTTGTCTTTGTTTTGACTGTTCACGCAAGGCAGCAGCCTTGAAATGATGCGCGCAGTTCCTGTTTACTAATTTGAAGGCTGCTGATTGGATTACAAAAAATAAACGTCATTCTGTGCGACTACGCATCACTTTACAGAAAGCTTACGTCCTACTAGTTAAGTTCTGCCTTAAGAACAGGTGGTGCAACCGAATTAAGTTCTGACTTAGTTACAAACTAACTAATAGTTACTAAGCCCTTAGTGTGAGCTTTACGTCCTAACTAACGTGAGACTTTACGCACAGCTGGTGCAACCCTACCTTGAACACTAACCATACGTTCACACCAGAGGCGGCGAGAGCGTCAAAACGACCGGAAGTCATTCATTTTCAATGACAGCCAGCGTCTCTTGGCGGCGAGAAGCGGCGCGGCGAGTCTTGGGCGGCGTGGGCGTCAGATGGAAGTTCAAGTGCAGTCAACATTATGTAATGAGCTGTGACGCGGTTCGGCGGCAACCTATTGGAATATAGAAGTGCTCCGCTCTAGCGAAGTCTAGAGAACATAACCGTGTAAACTTTGGTTCCCACCAAACATTCGTTCCGAAGATAAAATGGAGAAACGAATTATTGCCGTGACGGGTTTCCCTGTAATATATGACCAAGACCACAGTTATTATTACAAATGTATTTTATTTTGATAACAAACAACTGTAATTTTAATTACTTTCTGCCATCGATCGATTTCTTATTTTCACATTTTAAAGAGTTCATGAGTATATACGCTACTTGTGATCGGTCGGCAAAAAGTAATGGTCGACATGTCTGGATGTTTAAATTGCGGCCCCTTTAAATATAGTTCACAAAACAAAGCATTCTGAACAAACGTTGCCGCCTATTTCAACTACGTCAGAGCGTCCACGAGCGTCGAAGGCAGGGCAGCCAGAGCGAATTTGGACGCTCTCGCCGCTTCTGGTGTGAACGTACAGTAAAGCAGATCTGTTTCATTGACTCAGGCATGAGAAGTGCAAAGCTAGAACTGTCCAGGATTACCAGGAGGTTCATGAGACGACTGGTATTATTTGAATTAGTCAGGATACTCATTATCAGATGACATATTTGAATGCGTTACATGATGGCAGTGAGACTGAGGATTTCTGGGATGGATTGTGTTCCCAAAGAGATATGAGGCAAGTCATAAAGGGGCATATTACAGAAATTACCTGAAGTCTTAAGACAATTTTATTGTATTTTTTTTTTTTACAAATTCATGTTACAAATCAAATCGCTACACTTTTAAAGGAGTTGTGGAAAGTTAGGATGATTCTGTTGTACTCTTTTATCTATCTGTAGTTAAGATAAGATAATTCACTCTGTTATAACTTTTCTCCTAAATGAGATCCTAACCCAAACTGCCTTGGTTACCAAGCAGATAAGATAGGATTCCATTCCAAAGTTAGGATCTTTCTGTAATATGCCTCCTGAGGCCTTGTAACATTCAAGGAACAATGGATGGAAGTTCAAGGAAGGAAATCAGATTGTACTAATGTGTATTAGATATCCGGAGAGAATTAATAAATTATGTTTGCAATACTGGCAGGTGAGAATATTTTGTTAGTAAAATGTATTTTTTTTTTCTTTCTTTTTTTTTTTTTTTTAATATTTAGAATATGAATAAAAGGATACCAAATATAAAATACAAAGTTTCACTCCTGAGCCAATGTCTTGTTTATTTGACTCTCATTACAGTCATTATATTTTATTGCATTGCAATGCAGCTATGTTTTATTAACTATGCAATTAAAGCTTTACTTTGTTCAATGCTCTTAATTTTGACTGTTGTACAAATTATTAGATAAATGTGTCTGTCTTTGTAAAATGAATATCTCTGAAGGGTGATTTTCTTTATGCAATGCCTATAATATATTCATTAAGACCTTTGGATGCTTGTGAAAGTGTCTTGTATTGATAATACTGAATAAACAAGTTTGAATAAAATATTCCTGAAATTTAACACAGTGTCTCTGTCTCATGGCATCAAGTGACAACCTACACTTTTAAAAAGTAAAAAGGTGCAGTTGCTACCTTTAGGGGATATTTCTACTTCATCTGACACATAAAAGCTTGTTGGTGTCACCTAAACAAATGTAGTCCAGTTGATTCAGTCATATTGCATTTTACACTAGAATAACACCAGTTAGTTTACATGAAACCATATGAAGCACACATTTATAGGTTACCTAACTTTTTTTTTTTTTTTTTTTTTTTTTAACAGTATATTGCCGTGTAGAATGCAGGCAGGATCCCAACATGTCACATCATTCATTACTTCTACTGTAGCCTATAAAAAAAAATATTTTCTGTTACCATGTTTTAAAAAAGTCAAGGGCTTGCTTATTTTAGCCTTCGGTGAATGTTACTTTGTGAATCCAACTCGATATGTGTTTGAATCATCATGGTCACTGTATACTTTTGGGAAGATTAAAAAACTGTCATTAAGGTGACAACACCACATGGTGGCGCTTCTTTGCCACCTTTCAAATCAGGCCATTAAAGTGGAACATGACAGTTAGAATTTCAGTGATACACAAGGTAAAATATTACTCAAGTAAAAGTAGAAGTGCTGCCTTTAAACATTCACTTGAGTAAAAGTACAAAAGTATTTGCCTTCAAATGAACTTAAGTATCCAAGTACTATGATTTTTTATGGCCATAATGTCCTATTATAATTTGTCACAAGACTCTTGCTTAACTCAGTCTACATGAAGACTAATGTCACTCTTTGCACACCAATCTATTAATAAAATGACATTAATTAGTCAGATAGATAGATATATATATATTCTATGTTATGGGAGCAGCCAATTTCCCTCCAAAATTAAACACAAAAACGTATTAATGCAGTGTTTCTGCTACTCCCCAGAAAAAAAAATGCTATTATATGCAAGTCATTTTAGTGTCAACATAATAAGCAATGTACATTATGCGTCAATATTTACCGATAATTGCTGCAATAATAGCTGCTGCTCTCTGCCCCGCTTAAAATCATTGGCAACACAATTTGTTTGTAACTATTGAGAGCTACACGAATCACATAACCGCGCGGCGGCGAGATCACTGTCGCAACCGTCTATGTTCGCAACTCTCATATTTAATGGCTCTGGGGTGCGTTTCCCGCAAAACGACGTAACTTGCTGCTCCACTACCGTAGTACGATGCACTGTTGAAGAAATCAACTTGCTAGTCACGAATGTTTCCCGAAACCGTATTGTCGCAAATTGGTTGTTCAACAATGTTGGTTAATGATGTCTCACACATGTGGTGGAGTAAAAACTACTTTTAATGAATCTGTTTGCGATCGAATTAATGCTATATGTTTTGCTATAAATTACAGACATGTCATCTGAGGACACTGGCCCTGTCCCAAATGGCGCACTTCACGCGGACTTTCGGTCTCGTGGACTTAAATTGCGCGTGCTCGCTGAGTCTACGAGTCCGTAGGCCGTCCCATTTAGCATTTTAACGCTCTGAAGTGTGCTCAGCAGCGCCCCCTTTGTACCCTTGAAGCGGTCTTCCGCGAAGCCCGCATAGATCCAGGCTTCACGCACTTCAAGTACCCAGGAGTCCTTGCGAAAGGCCAATCAGACAACTGGTGTGAAGAGCACAGACAATTGATAACATGGCTGAGAAGAAAATATTTAAGTGTAAGTATCATTATGGTTTTTATGACTGTGTACATTTTACCAGTTGTTACCTACAGTTTATACAAACATTATGGTCATCGACCAGTGGTTGATGTCTCAAACATAGTAATAGCGCGCTGAATAATAGGCTGATCGCATAACGATTCATTATATAGAACCGAATGGCAGGGCTTTACTGAGTCATATGTAAGTGAAGTATGGATATTTAAACCTGTAAATTAAAAACGACATAAAAAAAACAAGGTACACATAAATATAAAATACATATATATATATATGTATATAAAGAAAAAAGAAAATTAAACAGTAAATCAAATAATAATGACTTAATGCATTAACGACTTTTGACAAGTTATATGTTTATCTACAAAGTCAATAACATTTAATTGCTTACCCTTTCCTCCGTGCATAACATCAGCATTTGTATGCATGAAAAATAATCTTGTCTTCTACGACGTCGGAGCGTATAAATGTGATTTCTCTGCATGGCAAGCCATCTCGCAAACACAACAGTAAAAACAACAACAATAGGCAGCATATTTCCCCGAACCGAACCTGCAGCTCCTGTCCAACAATAACCACGCTTCACGATCGAGTCTGTCCCAAAAGTACTTCTCAATGCGCCCTTGTGGACTTGCGCGAGGGGCCCTATAAATCTGCACTACATGACGTCACCGAAGTGTGGACTCTGAGGAAGTCCACAAGTCCGGAGTGTGCCATTTGGGACAGGGCCACTCTCATATTTTTCTCAGTTATTTGCTTTATTTCCAGATTCAGTCGGCTCGTTCTTACGCACTAGAGCACGTTCACACATGCGCACTCTTCAAAAACGGTGCTTTAAATCTATTGACAAACTAAAAGACATAAAGGACATTTGTATGTCTTCTAAATAAAAGATACTGATTGTACTGAATGTCATCTTGCTTATTTAGCTCAAGATAATAATTTATTAAGCCCACATGTTATAATAACAAGAAACTCTGCTTCTAACCACAGGTCGAGAGCTGTCGTTCCAACCACACAACTCTGTGATGCTGTTTGCGAATGTTCGTTGGAACGATGGTTTCGGGAAACACCGAGTCATTGAACTATGATGATAACGACAGAACTTGCGACCATAGTTGGCTAACGATGCTTTTGGGAAACGCACCTGGTTCGCGCTTAGTAGATGCCGCCAAGGCAAGTTCAAAACAAAGCGCGGGCGCGCTGTACTGTGATTGGTGGCTCGTTTGACCAGTTACGTTTTTATCCACTCATAAATAAAAAGGAACGACTGATTTTGAAAATGTAGTAGAGTAAAAAGTAAGATATTTGACTTTGAAATGTAGTGGAGTTAAAGTAAAAGTCTCCCCAAATTTAAATACTTCAGTAAAGTACAGATACACAAAAAAGCTACTTAAGTACAGTAACGAATTACATTTACTTCGTTACTGTCCACCACTGTGGAAGATGAACCTTCACCCCAGTCTGAGGTCCAGAGCACTCTGGAGCAGGTTTTCATCAAGGATGTCTCTGTACATTGCTGCATTCATCTTTCCCTCGATCCTAACCTCCCAGTTCCTGCCGCTGAAAAACATGCCCACAGCATGATGCTGCCACCACCATGCTTCACTGTAGGGATGGTATTGGTCAGGAGATGAGCGGTGATGACCAAATGTAACTGTAATCTGAATACGTTGGATTTTATGTAATTGTAACGGATTACAGTCACACATTTTTTTACTCCAATTACGTAAAGCCATTAAAAGTATTCCGTTATTCCCCAAGCCTGCGAATGCCTAAAGCGGCCTTTTCAATGTCTCTGACATTCTCGTACGACTGTCGAATTTCTCCCCTATTGGCAGTAATGATGAATTGTCATTTTGCTCTCAATGGATTTTGATAATTGAAGGAGAAGCTGCCAAAGGTTTACATCAGAATGACATTACTGTGTGTGATTTTTTTGAGCAGATCAATAAATGAATTATGACCTGATACATCAGGTCATGATGCTTGCCAAAGAGTTAAATCTTTGTTTCATCAGACTAGAGAATTTTGTTTCTCATGGTCTGAGAGTCCTTAAGGTGCCTTTTGGCAAACTCCAGGCAGGCTGTCATGTGTCTTTTACTGAGGAGTGGCTTCCGTCTGGCCACTCTACCATACAGGCCTGATTGGTGGAGCTCTGTCAGATTGATCATCGGATTCTTGGTCACCTCCCTGACTAAGGCCCTTCTCCCCCGATCGCTCAGTTTGGCCGGGCGATCAGCTCAAGGAAGAGTCCTGGTGGTTCCAAACTTCTTCCATTTATGGATGATGGAGGTCACTGTGCTCATTGGGACTTTCAATGCTGCAAAAGTGTTTCTGTACCCTTACCCAGATCTGTGCCTCGATACAATCCTGTCTCGGCGGTCTACAGAGAATTCCTTGGATTTCATGGCTTATTTTGTGCTCTGACATGCACTGTTAATTGTGGGACCTTATATAGACAGGTGTGTGCCTTTCCACATCATGTCCAATCAACAGAATTTACCACAGGTTGACTCCAATCAAGTTGTAGAAACATCAAGGATGATCAGTGGAAACAGGATGCACCTGAGCAAAATTTTGAGTGTCATGGCAAAGGCTGTGAATACTTATGTATATGTGATTTTTAAATTTGTAATAGTTTTGCAAAGATTTCAAACAAACTTCTTTCACGTTGTCATTATGGGGTATTGTTTGTAGAATTTTGAGGAAAATAATAAATGTAATCAATTTTGTAATAAGGCTGTAACATAATAAAATTTGGATAAAGTGAATATATATATATATATATATATATATATATATATATATATATATATATATATATACACACACATACAGATATAAAGCTCTAAGTGTATTATTAAGGGTAAATGACTCTTCTAAAACGTAGTAGTGGTGAAGCAAGGTATTGCACCCTGCTGGATTTGCAGCGCTTATGCTGGCACAATTCTCACACATATGGTTGTCTTTCTATATTTAGGGCTGATAATGTTCAGACACTTTTTATGGCTGCTCCAAGCTTTCCCCTTTTACATGTGTGGTTAGATTCCATTTATGAGTGGATCCTTCCTGAATTCACAAAGATAGAGAGAATATGACAAGTTCTCAGGTTCACACAATGCATATGATGCAGGTGAGGAAAGTGATATAAGGAACACTGTCTCTATGGAAGGTTCAATTCTGTTTTATTTGCAGATATTTTTTGTTTTTGGCAGCATTCAGAGTAAATTCTAGCGACTGTTGTGTGTGAAAATCCCAGGAGATCAGGAATTACAGAAATACTCAAAACAGCCCATCTGGCACCAACAATCATGCCACGGTCCAAATTACTGAGATCACATTTTTCCCCATTCTGATGGTTGATGTGAACATTAACTAAAGCTCCTGACCCATATCTGCATGATTTTTTGCACTGCACTGCTGCCACATGATTGGCAGATTAGATAATTGCATGGATGATTGTTGGTGCCAGATGGGCTGGATTGAGTATTTCTGTAACTGCTGATCTTAAGGGATTTTCACACACAATAGTCCCTAGAGTTTACCCAGATTGGTGCCAAAAACAAAAAACATCCAGTGAATGGCAGTTCTGTGGACGGAAATGCCTTGTTGGTGAGAGAGGTCAACAGAGAATGGCCAGATTGGTTCAAACTGACAAAGTCTACATAGTTAACTCAGATAACCGCTCTGTACAATTGTGGTGAGAAGAATAGCATCTCACAATGATATTCTAAGATGAGGATTGGCACTATTTTGGCAGTACAATGGGAACCTACACAAAATTAGGCAGATGGTTTTAATGTTGTGGCTGATCGGTGTACACTCAGTGACCACTTTATTAGAAACACCTTTACACCTAAATATTCATGCGATTATCTAATCAGCCAATCGTGTGGCAGCAGTGCATAAAATTATGCAGATATGAGTCAGGAGCTTCAGTTAATGTTCATTTCAACCATCAGAATGGGGAAAAATAATAATATATATATATATGTATGTGTGTGTATGTGCCAGAAAAGTTTCCTTATTGGAAGAGAAAAATATTACAGAGAGGGATCATTAATTTTCATAATGATTTTCTCATTGGCGCTAAAACTATTTAGAACTATGTTGGTGTAACATTCGCTGTCCTGTCCAAACTGACCCTCTGGATCTTAGTCATAAATCATAATCATTAAAACATTTTATCACATTTAGGGGGCCTACTATTAGATTTAAAAAGCAAAAATCCTCTTGCAAGTGGAAGGTGATTAATAAAATAAGAAAAAGTGCACAACTCACAACTCTTAAACCCATTTGGCAATGTGAAGCTATGTGTGCAATCACCCGGTCTCTCTCCCTTTCTTTCTCTCTCTCTCAACTATATTTAGCCAATGAAGCATCTGCAAGAAAGATATTAGTCTGTTGATATTCCTATCAGCAAAGTGCTGTGCAGACCAAATGCACCCCCCCATACCCCTTACTCCCCCTTCTTACCCCAATTCTCCCTCCCTCCACAAAGGTCTGTCATCCAAGTCCCAACTGAATGTTGCACTCCTTGGGTTCTTGGTCTAGCCACAGGTCAAAGGTACCCTGGAATTGGTAAACTTAAGCCACCAGCCTTTGCCTATTTTCACTGTACCTTTGAGACCACTTTCCTTGAGGAGTCTAGAGCATTGGTAAGTGGATTATGAGATTTCTTCTGTCACTTTACTAACTGTACTCTGTTCAACTAACAGCTGCATGCCGGAGAGGAATACATGACCATATAATGACCTATAATTCCTGTAGCTGGGCATGATACCCACAAAACAAGTTTGCAAGCATTGACAGCACATGCGCTATGTTTGCATTGATTAGAATAATCAAAATTGAATGTTCAGTTTGCCCCATGTCTTTTGAAGTCAGAAAGTGGGAATGTGTTGAACACTCCCCCTTTAGCCTGGCTGATGATTTTATATGGTGTGCAAAGCCTTTACTGTCCAGCTGGGGGAACTTAAGCCTGGTGGACCCCAGCTCATGGTTATTATACAAGGTGGGTCACTGTGCAACCTCAACCCAACGCCACATCCTTCCATGATGTAATTTCAGTTTGAGTGAGATTCTCGATTTCTCAGCAGACTTAAGTCATCGTGTACATATATATACAGTACATTTGTATGTATTGTGACCTAACCCAAGAATCTGGCAATAAAACTGACGCCATGACTTGTAGCTTAAAGGTCTTGCTTCAAAAATGTGCTTATAAATAGCCATACTGTATTGAGTTACAGTCAAGTCAATGCAGTGTCTGCTATTAACAGAGCCTTGAAAAACTGCACATGTGCTCAGGAAAGCTGATGGGACATTATGAAATTTCTGCAAGATAAGAACATATTATTGCTTGCTAAGAACAGTTTCATCACCTCCATGTCCAGACTTTGAAATTGAAAATGTTCCATAGCAGTCAAGACTGCAATTAACAAATGTTTTAGGCTTAGATCATGTTAAAAGGGGTACAGTACACCTAAAATATTCAATTATGTAATTATTCACTCACCTTCATGTTGCTGCAAACCTGTATGGCTATATTTCTTCCAAATATCACAAAAGTAGAGGCAGAATGTAAGCCTCAGTCAACATTCACTTAAATTGCATCTTTTTTCCATGCAAAAAAAAAAAAAAAAAAAAAAGGCTCATGCAGGCTAACCTTCTCTCAAACACCTTTTGTGTTCAATGGAAGAAAATTTGCCATAGGTGTTTTGGAACAACATGAGGATTAGTAAAGGATGACAGAATTTCTATTTTTAAAAGCCTTTAAAAGTGTAACAACATAAACTATGTCTGTTCTGTTGAGATTCCACTGATTGCTTGTTTGTAAGGCTGATATTTCAATAATTGTGTCGAAACTATGTGTCAAAATGCCATCCCAAACAAACCAAACACTGTGGTAGGTTATACGTGTATTCTCACACATATCTGCCTGGGAATTCCTTGGAATTTGTGGAACGTGAGGTCATTGATATATATAGTACTCAGCAGGTGTCTGTCCTCCCCATAATACCTCAGGGACTTGCTGTGTCATTAGCATACACCACAAAGATGATATTATTACATCCACTTTAAGCTGAAGTGTGTAACTTTTTACGTGTTAAAATGCGTTCTCCAATATCAGCTTAATATGTAGAGACAACTACAAGTAAATCCACCTTCACTCCATCCGACAAACGACAGACGGTACCGGAAGTCATTCATTTCTAATGGAGAGTCGCACGGGACAGCGTGAGGTTCCGACCATCTCCTGATGCGACATTTTCGGATCCGATTTGAGCGCGAAGTGAGAAATATCAATAGATTTTGTCCTAAACTTTTTTCTAAATGCCTGCTACTTCTGTATTTTGGACAATTAATAATGTAGAAGTCCGAAATGATTGTTTACGTTGCAAATATGTAGCCTATGTGTCATTTATTCCTGCAGACACAACACCTACATATTTAAAATCACATGATTTTCTGACCGTTTGCTGAATTAAGGTTGTTGTTGCTGTTAATTATCATTATATTAAATATTAAAACCGAAATAATGATAAATAATAATGTTAATAATAAGTAGTGAGTGAATAGTAATTCATACATCTGCTCAAAAAAATCACACGCAGTAATGTCATTCTGAGGTAAAATTGGCAGCTTCTTCATTTAACAAAATCCATTGAGAGCAAAATGACAATTCATCATTACTGCCAATAGGGGGAGAAATTCGACAGTCGTACGAGAATGTCAGAGACATTTGCAGGCTTGGGGAATAACGGAATACTTGTAAAGGCGTTTCGTAATCGGGGTAAAAAAATGTGTGACTGTAAACCGTTACAATTACATAAAATCCAACGTATTCAGATTACAGTTACATTTGGTAAAAATTTGGATTACTAGCAAGATTACAACTTTTATATAAAAAAAACCTGACATACAAATAAAGACCTCTGCTTTACAGTGGTACTGATAACATCAGATGCTTGCATGAGATCTGTTCTGGTTCTCTCTCGTGAATCTGGCACCGCTTACTGTCACATGTGTAAGTAACACCTGTCTCACATCAACATTGTGCTCTAAAGGCAAACAAGGTCGAACCATTAAGGACTGTTTCATCACAATGGCCACTGGAGAAATATGATTCTCTTCAATGGAGAAAAGGGAAACAACATTACAGTTCAGTGCAATTTACCTTCCAGCTGTGTAGATGGGGTGATTTTCCATGGACCCAACAATTTAAAGAAGCATTTAAGGGTAAGACCCACATGGAAACCACATTAGTTAGGATAGCTAACAATTTGTAATAAGTGTTCCCTAATTTCTCCATCAGACAATCTGTCGATCCCTCCATCCGGTGAACGGCCAATATTCCGGTACACAGGACACCTACTGTCAAAATTTAATTTGACTTCTCATTTCCATCTTTACTTCAGTTGAAACTCTAAAATTGTTCTCTGAAATGCATTCATGTTGTAATGACAACAGTAATTGGGACAGGATTTTTTTTTCTTTGTTAAATGATCTAGATTGTACACATGAATACCAAATTAATTGAAAATTAAGTTCTTAGGGTAAAAGTGCAATGGATAATTTATCTGATTTTGATGCTTGTTATAAATGTATTGTTAAGAACTGTATGGGTGAGGGAGAAATACTGGCATATGTAACATTTTAAAACTCGGAATGCAGGAATAAGTAAATCAAGACACACTAAAAGTGTTTAAATCTATTTTGATCTATTCTTTAAAACAATATTTTATTTCTATTTGTCAATCAAATCCTCCTTAAACAAAATCATAGAATCACCCATAAATGTTAGCTGGTGATGTGTGACTGTGGATCATGAGCAAAGAGAGGACAGACACCGGAGGCACTGCATTAACAATAATAATAATGATGATGAAGAAGATCATCTACCTATTGCAGTCGGAAGTTATTGAATGGTCAGTGCCAATAAGTTTACATGCTAACTGCAATACATGGCAGAATTTAACATGGTAACATTTTTTAATCTGACGCATCATATCAGATTTTGTTTAATGTTAACCAATACACAATTCATCGCAGACTTGGAGGATCTGGCTGTAATATGTCGATTGATCACTTCCATTTTTACATTCTCTGAGTTGGTTACAAGATTGTCGACATCAAGAAACGGATCAATTATCTGGAGTCATTGGAGAGGGAATTAGCTGCTAACCCGCTAGTGACAAAGACAGACTTTCAGCGCGTTTGGGAAAAACAGGAGGATTTGGAGAATCCTAGTCAACAAAACAATGTCAGAATTGTTGAAATTCCTGAGCATGAGGAAAGCAGAGATATGGTGAAATTTCTAGACAAGCTCTTCCTGAGTCTGCTCAATATAACATGCCATAAACTGGAAATCAGTCGAGCTCACAGGGTCCCGGTTTGGAAATTGGCTGAGGGAGACAGGCCCTTCTGGCCAGATTCTGGCCAAATTTGTAAGATCATCCGATAAAGATCTCATGTTACAAGAGGCGTGGAGTAAAGGAAAGCTTTCTTGGAAGAACCACGTAATTTTCTTGTTCCCAGATTTTGTGAATTCGACAAGAGAAAAACATGATTAATTCAGAGAATGCAAGAATCTCTCAAATCAACAGAAGATCATGTTTGCTCTGATGTTTCCGGACAATCTGAGAATAGATGCTAAGGATGGCCGTAGATAATTTGCACACCCACAGCAAGCACTGTCCTTCATAAAAACATTTGGAGTGAGTAAGCCATTTGTTCATTTTCAACTCGCTGAACAAACACTCGACTACCCAAGGAAGCTGGGTGCCTTTTTTGATTCTTTTTGCCCTGGTTCTGCCTAGTGGTTGGAGTTTGTTTCATGTAATATAATTTCTTCCTGACAGTTTGTGGATAAACCTGCATGTTTTTGGTGCTTATGCCTCCTGTGGTGTGGAGTTTGTTTTGTGGAACATCTCTTGCAGGTCATTGGAGTGATTTCTTTTTTTTGTTGCACTCATTTATCGGCCGAATGGGCCGGCTTACTGAACATTCGTTTGACTGTCTGAGGAAACTGAACTTTTTTTTACTGTGCTGGTTCCACTAGCAGCTGGAGCTCTTTCTGTGGAGGAATACTCCTTCGGAACAGTTATGTGGATGAATCTACTTTTATTTTGTTTTTATTCTGCTTATTGGATGGAGTTTGTTTTATAGACAATTTTTTCCTGTGTACACCCCTCATGATATAATATTGGGAGGAGACTTTAATCTTTTGATGGACTCAGTCCTTGATCATAGTGAAGCAAGTGTGTAAGCCCCCTAAAGCAACATTGATGATTCTCAGGATGTTCTTGGCCTTACAGATATTTGGAGACTTTTGTGGCTGGGAGCGGCGCCCGGAGCTGAGGTACCAATCATCAAGCTGCGAGGGTTGTTGGGCGGACAGAGGGTTCCAGTCATCCCAAGCGCAGATGGAAGCAAATGAGTGTGCCGGGGGGCGGGTGGTTCGTGGGGCTGTGCCCAGCGAAACCGAGCCCGCTGCCATCCCCAAATCACCTCCATCGCCAACCGGGTCATCTTCAATCCCGAGTGAAGAAGGAGCGACGCGGGGGTGGCTGCAGTGGCGTTCGTTTTGAGAAACGAAAGCCGCGACCGCAACGTTGCCATAGTCATGTCCTCGCTTTAAGAACATGAACCATCCACAAATGCTGCCTCAGTGTGAACGCTACCCAGGCTACTGAAAAGGGCGTTCAACGCTCGCTTGTGTATGTTGCTCTTTTACCAGAAAAAATCTCTTTTAGAGGAGAATAAACTCTTTTAGAGAAATCGAACTCGTTTAGGAGAGAAGCGCTGTCAAAGCGCCCAGGAGCAGAGTCTGCACAGCGTGCAGATAGGAGAAAGCCGCTGGAATGCGCTGTCAGATCCAACAGAATGCTCTCTTGCAGAGGTGGGTGAAGCAATCGTTACACACAGATCGCTGATCACATAAACGTTCAGCTCCGAAGAAAAAATCTGTGAGACAGTAGCTACCCTGCTCCCCTTTATACCCGCATGTCCGGGGGCGGGGCATGCAAATTCTGTCTGCCAACTTGTCATTGGTCTTTTCTCAAGTTCAGAGGTACGCGAGGCTCTCAGAAGAGACCCCTTGTGTCACTACAATCGACACAATGTCGAGTGAGTGACAGAAGGGGAACTATATATTTCTACTAAAGAAAAAGCACAAGTAGATAATGCAATGGCATTGCTCCGAAAGAAAGGATGGTTGTTTACTTCAGTAATGTTTTTTTTTATTATTATTATTATTTGGAAATAATTTTTTATTTTATTTTATATTGTTTGAATAATCTTTCTTTTGTGTGTGTGTGTATCTGTGTGTGTGTGTGTGTGTGTGTGTGTGTTTTCCTATTATTTACAATGTATCAAACTGTAAGATTGAGGATCCATCTCAGCCACCTCTTCTCTTCTAAAATCAATTGGACTGTTTTGGTTTGTGAACGGTGCTTGGTCTGTGGTCTGAGCAATTTTCTCTTGTGAACAATGACACGCTGCCTGCCTCCTCCACACGTGACCTTACCAACAAGCTTACATCATCCCTCTCATGAGCGCACGTCACAGAGATGTACGGAAGCGAACATTTGTAGTTAAAAAGTATATAAGTATTGTTTTGTTTCTAAAAATAATAAATTCTTTAGGTTTAGAAGAACTTTATTTTTCAGCTGGAGTCATGTGGATTATTTTGATGCACCCTAAATATGTATTTTGGACCATCAAAAATGGAGTACATTCACTTGAATTGAAGGAGGAGGCCTGAAATGAAATCCTAAAATCTTAAAATATTTTTTGATGAAGAAAGAAACTCTGTGGGTGAGTACATTATCAGCAAATGTTCATTTTTGGGTGAACTATTCTTTTAAATGTTGCCTCAAGCATATGGCTGAACCCTAAATTATGTATTAATAAGTCCCCATTCTGCTGGTCAGAGTGGATTGTGAGGGGGGTTACTACACTCGGTGACCTGTATGAGAGTGGAGTGCTGAGATCTTTTGAGAGTTTGGTTCAACATTTTGGGACCCCCCCAAAGCGGCAGATATTCTGGGAGAGGTGATTACTGCTTTTGGAAAAGGTCATGAGGCATCAGTGTTTTACTGCCTGCTAATTCAGAGTCTGGGGGATGGAGCTTCAACTTCTCTCAAGAGATTATGGGAGTGTGGACTAGGATTCCAAAAATTTCAAGTCTAGAATTTTTTTACATATGCGATCTTGAGGCAATCAAAAAGTAAAAAAATAAAAGTAATTTGATAGCATTATTTTCTTATTGAGGTAATTGGATTTAGTTAAAATTAAATTTTTTAATAAGTAACTGGTATTTGTAACAAATTACATTTTAAAAGTAACCCTTCCAACCCTGGTCATTCAAAGGTTTATTTAAAAAAAAACTGGCAATACTGTATATGTGGCGCTTTTACAGCCCTCCAGCCTGACACAACAACATTGACTCAACCAATGAGTTTGGGGGCAGGGCTATCAGTTTGATCAACAGAAGACAGGGGAAGCAGTCAAAAGGCTGTTAAAAAAACTGTGTTTTTATTTGTTTTTATTTTTGTTCCATGGCGTTAGTAGTGCACAAATGACACATTTCAGCTTTAAAACTATTGCAGAAATTAAAGGGCAAAGATCTATGTTAAATTTACTTGAATTACCACTTACCTTGACCAAATCAGTGTAATACAATGATGCTTGATGGATAAATTGTTGCCTGGCCTTACTTGTAAAATATTTAACATGTCATGAACCACAATCAGAGTTATGAGAAATAATTCTGACATAATTTCAGCAAATATGAAAGGTCTCTCCAACTTTCCTTTGAGTCTTGCTTTACATGTCAGTTAAACATATTCAAATGTAATAGATCATCTGTTATGTGAATTTGTAATAGTTATAGATATCTAATCAAACCCCCTACTCTTTGGAGATCTTTGTTTTCCTCAGTCTGAAACCATGCCTCTCTCAGGAACACCAGCCCCACCCAACAAGAGGAAAAAGCTTTCCAAGATCATTACTGACCTGTCACACATAACCCAGGATGGTAAGACATTTGTGCTCGAACTTGATGCATATTAATTCATATAATATCATACTGTACATCTAAGCAAAACCACCATTCATTATACGCACCATTCATACAGGATTTTGGAATCTTTGCTAAGAATAACTTATCCTCTTGACTATGATATTGAGCTCGGAGACTAACAGATTCTGGCTTTTCTTATATCTTTTAACTTATATTATCAGATTTTCTTCATATGCATTTTGTGGTGCTGTATATAATTAAAGAGTGTGTTTGTTTAGCTTTCCAGAGTCTGATAGGTTGAAAGGTGTCTTTGAAAGATGTCATAAAATAGATTAGAGGTTATGACAATGCCAAAACACAGACAGTATCCAGCCTGGTCCAGCCATTGTGTTAGCTGCCAGTCAGAGAGATAGCCAGAAATGTACAAAAGTTATTTATGTCACTTTCAAACTGTTAATTGGGAAATTGTCTAAATTTCATGGCCTGTCATTAAGGTTTCAAGTGTCTGGATTGAATATGTCTTAATGAGAAGTAATATCATTGCCACAACATTTATTTATTTATTTCACAGCCAAAATGCCAGCTGTCTCTCTCTATTAATTACTGGACTATCTCTCCCTACTCTTCACCATTATTATCATAGGACTCATCCTTCTTTGAAAGAATATTACATAAGAGTCTCCGGGTGAATATTTAACTTATTTACATGTTATTTTCCAGGCTTTTGAATGTGAGCAAAAACTGTTGTTGTGGAAGAACAGAAATATACACTAGCCTTTGAGGAGAGTGCTGTTGATGTTTTATCTGAGAGATTCCTGTGATCCTGACATTTATGTCAGTATTTTTACTAACTATGCTAATGTGTCATTAATGAAGTAATGACACAGTCAGTTATTCCATGTTAAGCAGTCAGTGATGTTAT
Organism: Xyrauchen texanus; assembly: GCF_025860055.1. Taxonomy (NCBI): domain Eukaryota; kingdom Metazoa; phylum Chordata; class Actinopteri; order Cypriniformes; family Catostomidae; genus Xyrauchen; species Xyrauchen texanus. The sequence continues at coordinate 22,032,057 of NC_068299.1, read as the reverse complement.
AGCTAATGTAGAGATAGTCCTAATAAGTTTCAGTTGCACTTTGTATTTACTTGATCACTGTCATCAGCATTTCCAGGAAACTGTGGATTGTTTTCCAGCAAAACAGTGGGTGGCAGGATGATGAATAGCTATTTGGTTACTGTTATGATTACAATGTAGAAAAATAGATACGTCTGAATATGAATGATACACTGAGCACGTATGACTTCTGTACAAGAGAACCCGGGAGAAATATCTCTTTCAAAGTACAGAAAGGTCTCTTCATATTAATAATACGATGCACAGTTATACTGTTGTACAACAAGTGCATTATCAGCACTATGATGTTATAGCCTCTCAGTTCTCTTTCTGTTGTCTCAAAGCATTTACATTTTTGGGATTGTTCTTTCTTCACCAGAACACATTTGAAGAAAAATAGAAAAATATCTTAGCTCAGTAGGTCCTTAAAATGCAAGTGAATGGAAATTTCTCTTCTGAAGCTCCAAAAATCACAGACAGTCAGCATAAATGGCATCGATATGACTGGGTTAAATTAATGTCTTCTATAGTGACATGATCACTTTTGGTACGAGAAAAGATCAAGTTTCAAGTACTTTTGAACTTTAATCAAATGTGAGGGTAAGCTTCACAAGAGAGTGGAGTACAAGTGGTATCTCGTGTGACGTATTTGCGTTGCCATGATACCGATGTAATCTCACATTCTCAACTCAGTTGAGACATCCAGAATAAGCACAGAAACACACCATTGTGAGTAAAGAAACAGATAAATACAGATCTAAACCAAAACCAAACAAGCTACTGTACAGCGTTTCTCCTTCTCACTTGTAAACAGGGCTGCTCTTCTGGCTGTGTCGCATGCGTGTTTCAAATGCCAATGCAGTTACCGCTCCTGACTGGAACCATGATTTGGAGTTTAAAAAAAGTACTTAAATATTGATCTTTTTCACACCAAAACTGATCGTGTTGATTTAGACGACGTTAATTTAACAGTTGGTGTCATATGGATGACATTTATGCTGACTATCTATCATTTTTGTCTGTTTCCATTCACTTCAAGATATTTTTCTATTTTCCTTCAAATGTGTTGTGGTGAAGAAAGAAAGTCATATACACCTGAGTAAATAATGAGAGAATTTTCATTTTTGGGTGAACTATCCCTTTAAGTCTCTGCAATAGCTTTTCTGGAACTTTGTATTTTGGCACTTTTCAAGTTCTTGTATTGCTTTTGTTTGCAGTGTTTTTTTACTTGAACACACTTTGGATAGAAGTATCTGCTAAATTAAAATATATATGAAAAATTGTATAATGCCGATTGCACTTTACATTAACATGAATAAATTACATTTAATAGCTTGCCAGATACTTTCAACTTAGAGAAGTACATGCTCATATTGAAGTTAATATTACTGTTAAATTGATCACACTGTTTTGTAAAGGACTTGACCAGTAATTTATCAACAGTTTTAAAATGAATAATTAATTAATATCTGAACATATAATTACTACATTAGTAAGTCATTATTTAAGCAATAGCACACATGCAAGAGCGCTGTTGTTCTGTAAAACATGTCTAACAGGTTGTAACACAGTTGAAGGATGGGCAAGGAGGAGGCGAGAACCGGCTTGTCAACATAAATTATATTTTAATGAGAAACTTAAACTCAAAAACACATAAACAAACACACATGACGGACATGCCCGTAATTCTCCCTCTCTCAAACCATCGTCACCGGCCGCCTTTATCCCTCGCGCGCCTCATCAGGCTGATTGGGGACCAGGCGCGCGATATTCCGACCGGCCCCGCCCCCCTCCGCTCCACACAGGTTATCAAAGTCTTGCTGATATATGATATATAAGGAACAACAGCACGATTGTGGGTGTGATATTGCTTTTAGACAACAGTTTAACATACAAGTAAATAACAGAGAATAATTTACGTTGCAGACAAAAATTGACCAATTAGTTTGCATATTTCTTCTCTGCCAGCAAAAATAGTTCCAAAAGAATCCAAAGAATCAAGCAAAACTCCACTCTCTGCACTGCACTCAACACTCAGTATTGAATTACTGGTGTTTTATTTGTAAAACAAAATCTGTGTTTTTGAATGAATCTTTTAAATTTAATTGTCCTTTTTCACTTGCATTGTTTCAGTGGTGAATGACTGTGAATGACTCGAATCGGTTGAGACAACATTTGAACGACTTATAACATAAAATACACTCATTTGTTGCACCAACTGCCGTAAATATGCAGTCTCTAGAATTGGATACTAAACAAATAATTGAATGAAATCAAAATGAACTATGAATCAAAATCCCCACCAATATTTGGAAAGGCACGAACACAGAGAAGCAAGGTGATACAAATAGTGAAGCCTCCTAGTGCTGTTGGACTGTATATAAGCACTCTTGGAATGCTGCTCATTGAGTAAGATTTGAGGACTGGAACTAACTGTTGTATAACACTTACTAATAATTACTCATTATTTTTAGAGTACGATTCAGAGCCTGAGGCCTCAGAGTTTGATTTGGGGAAAAAGATCAGGGCACCCAAGGATATCATGCTGGAGGAACTATCCCTGATGACGAACAAAGGCTCCAAGATGTTCAGGATGAGACAGATTCGTGTGGAGAGGTTTATCTATGAAAATAACCCTGACCTCTTTAGTTGTGAATCCATGGTAAGGAATGTGAAGAGCTCAATACAGTTATCAATGAACTTCTGTTTATCGTTTTTCAGCTGGCAAATTGTTTGCATCAAGGCCATATCCACACTAATCAGTTTAAGTTTGAAAACTCAGTTTTTCTTTATCTTATGTCACCTTTTTCTAAAGTAAAGGGTTATGGTGAGCATTTTCGAAAGTCTTAATTTATGGTGGAGGAAAACACCATTCTAGCTTAATGTGCCAAAATGGTTGTGTTTTCAAACAAAAACGTTAGTGTGGATGTGATCTAGGTCCAGAGACTAGCCACTTTGAATAAAATTAATGGGTAAAATTTGAACACACAACCAAGAAGCTCTAGCACCCAACAGTTGTAGAAAGGAAGTCCTGGCTTACAAGTAAAAGAGCCAATCACATTTTAGATACAGACGTCGCCTGTCAATCATCTTGAGAACATTTGTTATATAAGCCGGGAAAATTAATTAAATGTTTTATATGTTTAAACAAACAGAATAGGAAAATAAGCACAATTTATGATACCAGCGTTGTCTTGCTAATTTGAAATATGTTCTTTAAACGTAATCTTGACCTACCATCTTGAGATTTCTGTGTTCCCCCATTAAAGTAAATATGAGCTGCACTGTCAGGACTGGAAATAGTCTCCCGGGAGCATTCCAAAATGGCTGACAGTGGACTGATTTGCTAGAAAGATCTAAATGTATTCTATGCAAATATTCTACATTTTATAATCATTATATTTTCTACATTTTATAATCAGAATCATTCCTAATTTTAAAATGCCACTGATATTGTACTTCTGCTTATTATCTCTTTACTGATCTGTGCATAAAGGATAATCTCCAGAAGTTTGTGCCCAGTCTGGGGGGCCAGATGATGGATGTTGGTGGCCATCTGATTGGTGGACAGATGGCTAGCCATGTTGGTGGTGCCGGCCAAGCACCAGTGCCTCCTCCTAAACCAGGAAGCTATGGCAAGGCAACAGGGGATGGGCTGGCAGCAGGTGGGCTCACTGGAGGTGCTGTTGGGGCAGCAGGAGCTGGAGCAGGAGCCGGGGTGAAGGATGGTGTGTCAGAAAATGCCTCAAAGAGTGAGTAGGAACCCTGATGGACACCTTCAAACACTAGCCAGTTCAGCCACACTAAACTGCCATTGAGGCTTAGGATGAAAACAGTGTTAACGATTTTGTTCATCTCTACGTACAGGTTTTCATGTATATGCACATGATTGATCAATTTAAATCAGTTTATATTTCTCAACAGGCGGGGAAAATGCTAATACTGCTATAAAAGGGTCTGAATATGTGAAGACATACACTTCACCTTGGGAACGAGCGATGAAGGGCAATGAAGATCTTCTGGCCACAATGAAGTCTCAAATGCCAGGACCCTGTTCTTCTAAGGAGCTGCACAAATATAAGAGCTTCAACAGGTGCCTCATTGCACTTGCATTACATATTTTGGAGCCTCTCCTTTATTACAATGGCTGTAGACCATTTCAAACATGTAAAAATAACAAAGGAAGTATAACACAACTATTACTGAAGGATCCTTTAAATAAGGCTCTGAGTTAACATATTTTCCTCAAATAATGTCAAACGTTTACCTGAGGTGACTTATCCAGATGTGTGAGAGACTACACGAGGAAGGCAATTAAATTGTATCGTAGTTGTTACGTATACCTTGTCTTGTTTCACTGTTGCCCTTTGTTTGTCATTTTTGTCACTTTTGTAGTTCCTTAGTTTTCACTATTGTCACCCTTGTACTTCGTGTGCTCTGTTCATTGTTTTCACCTGCCCTCGTTAGTTGTCTTTGGTTTTAGTTTATCACCTTGTTATCTTGTTTGAGTTCTGTTTGTTCATTGGTTCCCGTCTTCCCATGCCCATGTATTTAAACCCTGTCTGTTTGTTCAGTCGCTGTCTATCGTTGAATGTTGTTTAGCCTGGTATGCTGTCCCTGCCCATGTTCTCTGTTTTATGTTCGTTTCCCCATTGAGGGTTTTCCTTTGTGTTTATTCGGTTGACTTCTTTAATAAAGTTAAGCTGCATCTGGATCCGCATCTCCTCGTCTGCCTTCACTGCTCATTCGTTACAGTAGTTCAGATGCTCACAATTATTTCCTCAGCGCAGAGCACCTACAGTATTATGATAAATTACGCTGTTAAATTAAGCTGTCTTTTTTTGTGTGTTCCTAATTTTTCCAACTTAAAAAGTTGTTGATAAAAGCGTCTGATAAATGACTAAATGTAAAAGTAAATAACTTGCAGAGCTTCATTCATTATAATGGGAGTTATCTATAGTCACATTTAGAGCTCTGCCTGTCAAATTATAAGTATTTGTCATAAAAGTTGTTTGCCTACCAGAAATAGTTGTGTGCTACACTTGTTAGTACTACTTGTATCTAGCCGTCTCGCTTCACTGCTGTGGTTCATGCGTCATGTAGCTTTTTTGGAGGTCTAAACACTTTAATTTCCACTAGTTCCTGTCATCAAGGGAGCATCCAGCCACTGATCAACATGGTCCATGTTTTAATAATGACATTTTATGACAATCGTGTTAGCGTTAGTAACGTTAATCTGGTTAAAGACACTATAAATGAATGAGGGTCCGTTCCATTCAAAAGTGATCATCCCTATACTCTATTCCCTTCAAAGACTTTACCAACCACTGTGAGAGCTTTGAAAGTCTAAAAGGTGTAGGGCTCAAAAATATTCATTCAGAACCACCTTTATTTGGAACAATAAATGAAAATTCCTTTTCATTGAAGCAATCTTGCAGAATAACTATCATGATTGTTCTCCCTTCAAAGTGCCCTTTGTAGGGTGATTAATGCAGTTGGATTCTGAGTTCTACACTATAGCTGGAATTGTTCAAGGAACAAAAATATGTCACTTTCTTAAACCTTATTGAAATGGTCTATAATTGTACATCTAAAAAAAATCTTGTTCTTTTTTGTCTTCATTACCCATCTCACAAACTGTGCAGGAGTGCTATACCCTATGGGGGCTTTGAGAAGGCCTCTCAGCTGATGACCTTCCAGTTGCCAGACATCGAGGTGGCAACTGAGGAGTCTGAACCAGCAGTGGTGTACCAGCATGACATAAGCTCAAGGCCCTCATTTAATCGCACACCCATTGGCTGGGGAGGTAGCATTGAACCCGGCAGTATTCACATGGAGTTGGATACTATACCATTTGATGGGGAGACAGACGACCTGTGAAGCTACATCCCATCAAAACAACCTTTATCTAATTTATGTCTGCCCTAATTAACCTGCACTCTAATACACACACACACACACACACACACATTGTTGGTGCGGCTATCCTTAAGAGGACTCTCCATAGACATAATTATTTTTATACTGTGCGAACTATAGATTCAATACCCTAACCATACCCCTAAACCTAATCCTCACAAAAAACATTCAGCATTTTTACATTTTCAAAAAAACATATATTTTTTTTTTTTATTATTATTTGAATTATGGGGACACTAGAAATATCCTCATAAACCACATTTATAGCATAATGATACCCTTGTAATTACCATTTTGCATCCTAAAAGAATGTCCTCATAAACCATCTAAACCCACCCCTCCACACACACAAAGACAAAACATACACATAGTGACCTGTGTATCAATGCTTGTGTCCTGTGCAATATTCAGAATATTTTCCCCACAAAAATGTAACAATCTGTTGAACCATCAGGGTGACATGCAAAATGTCCAATGTGAATGGAAAACCTATCATAATGTACACATTTAGCTTTAATTTATATCTGCATCTAAATGTGGACTTTTTACAAATAAATATGTATTTGCAGATGAATTTATGCATGAGCCATATACTTTTTAATTATAAAAGTTATCAGTTGGAGATGGAATGAGATTGAAGTTTTGTTTTGCTTCTTACTTTGTCAGCATGTTGCACTTTATAGGTAGAAATATTAGCAATAGGCTACTTTTATCCAGAAAGAAGACTGCTTGATGCACTGTTTTTTTCTGCCACTAAAATACAACCGTGCAATCTACAACCTTCTTTTTAAAAAACATATGATCTCATACAGTTTGTTACAGTGTAATTACTCATAATTATAGTCTTTCCAGTGGGCTATTTACAGTGTAAAACACAAATCACAATGACCTTGTCACAACAAAAAATCTACGTAAATCAGGTGTCAAAAATAAAAATAAACTAAACTGTTGTGTTTCCTCTAGAACATGCCAATTCTTTAACAAACCATTTATAGCATATATTGGTGTGGTCTTTTGTGACAATTTAAATGAGAAAGAAGGAAATGGGCCATTTAAGGAAACTTGCTTGTATTTTATGCAACTTCTGCAAACCACAGGCCAGCCACATGGCTGCAATAGTTCATAAGGACTTTTTACCTACAGGTGATATCAAATTCTTTGAAAAGAGTCCAGGCAGCCTCTGTTACAGAACATAGTTAGCCTCACTGTCACACTCCATCGACACCTGAGACGCCAAACATCGCGAGAGTTGGTTTCATTGGCTGCAGCACACAGTGACGCTGATGGATATTTAAGGTTTAGCGGCAGAAAATAACATATTTTGTCCTGAAGACTAGCCAGGGGGAGGAAGCACACGGCAAGGTAAGCAAACCACAATTTACTATCTTGTAGAGAGGAGGCAGCATCGGTTCCCCAGATGTTAAACAGTGGGCGAGGAGACGTTTCGCTCTGTAAGTTGTGAAGTTAAGACGTAGCTTCTCTTCCACATGCATGTGCTGCTGAAGAAATGCGAGTGACGTTAGTAAACAAACAAACGTAGGGATGCTTGGCTGACTGAAACGATGGTTTTATTCCTTTAATCACCTGAGTATTCCAAACTGGCGCTTTCTTGTTTGTTATGGTTCTTCACGATGGTTGTATTATATTACAGTACATTGTGAAGGAGACTCGACATCTCGCATGCTCTAATGTGCTGACAAAGCTGTGCACACTGGTAGTTGTGGCGCGCGCAACGCAACTGCGTACCTAGGACTTCGCCACGTAAAAGATTAATACGATATACGAATATATTATTTCATATCGCGTTATTATTTTATTTATTGATGATAAAATGCAATTGATGATTGATTTATTGATGATAAAATGCAACCATATGCTCATTCTCACCATTTCAATGACGTAGCGGTCTTTTCAATACAGTTGATGGTCGTCTAGACGCCAATATCATCTGTTGGTGTTTCAGTGGCTGTTGTAGGTAAGAAAGGCAAAGAAAGACTCTAAAAGGAGAATCAATCAATCAGTCCGTATTTATATTTCTTCAAAAATGACACTTTATGTTTCATAACTTTTGGTTTGGTGTTGTTCTGTCTGCAGTCACATATGATTTGAGATGATTTATTCCTATCATCACCTGCTGTTCAGGGGAAATTACATGATAATAAAATGTTAATAGCATTCATTAACCTTGAGTGAAAATGTCTCAATGCATGCAAACATAGTTAGGGAACTCTGCTTTCCAAAAGTATTCTTTTTCATTTTTTGATTCCCCATCCTAGACATAACACAATTAAAATTTTTAGAACGATTGGAATTTAATAAGCTATGTCATTGTCATGCACAAGCATCAGTCAGTCCTCAGCGCAATGGTATGTTATGTAAACAAGGTGACAGCATCTTTATTAATGCAGAGAAGAGGAGCGACCAAAACAGACACCCCTCCATACCAACTTTCTCCTTATGTTTTCACATCACCCCCTCCTTTATCCATTTCTCTGTGAAAAGTAAATAAGAGCTCTGGCATGCATGCAAAAGAAGGTTACTAATTGTTATGTAAAATTGAGAGATGAATAAATTAACATATTGATGGTCAGCCCACAAGGGCCTACGCTCCCATGTATTCATCAGCGGATAGAGCCTTCAGTCAGGTTAATTGGTTGGGGGTGTATGAGATTCCTGTAAATTTCACAACATGCTTTTAAGGGCTTACGACAGGAAAGCCCTTGAGGATAATTTTTATTAAACTTCTCAGGATAGAGGAACATTGGTGCTGAGTGGGGGACATTCATGTGTTAATCAAATCTTTGTCTTCATTTGATATCAGCCAAGGTCTTTTCTTGTGAGGGCAGTTTTCCTACTTCATCGAGATAACGCTCCAGCAGAGACAAAACATTTCTAATTTTGTTGAGAAAGCGACATACGTTTTCTGTATAAAACATCTCTTGCCATTTTCTAATATACATTATGTCTTTGTCATTTTACAAGGAGTGGCTCAGTGTTTTCCATTTTCATCAGTATTTCTTTCTTAATATTAATTGAGAAATTAATTCAATATGTAACAGTATATGAAGCCAATGCTCTGCATTTGGTCTTTGAGCTTTTAAAGTACAGTCTATAAAATTACTTGCAGTGAATTTGAACACTGAAGCTACACATAATAATGCCTGAACATAATTTTATTAGATCAGGGGTTTTTAAACTTTTCGATTCTAAGGACCACCAAATATAATTATAAAATAAAATAAGAAATAGAAAGGCAGCATTATATTTTAATGTATAAAGACCCATTTATACTGTGTGAGAAAAATAGCAAGCATGATGTTAAATAATTACAAATAATGATTCAATAATTATAAAATAAATATATTTTTTTAAATAATATTAGTAAAAATTATAAATTCTTAAAAAAAAATTGGATTTTAAATTGTTATTGTATTACAATAAATAAAATATCATGTGTTACATGTAAACTTTTTTCAGTTCAATTCAATTCTATTTGTAGTCCTTAGAAAACAAAATTAAACAGTTTAATGTCCAATTTGGTAAATATTTTCTTTTTAAATAATTGTACAGTGAATTACAGTGTGAAGAATTTACATGTTTCCATTGATCATGCTTTATTTAATGTGGTGTTGTGTGGTAGGGAGCATGTGAACTATTTGCTGTTCCCATATCAATTATCCATAGTAGCTTTAACAAATAATTGGGTTTGGATGCACCGAACTGAGCATTAATTGAAGCTGACAGTGTATTTGACATGCAGGGTCATTATGTGATGTGTTTAAACTGTGAGATGTCCTCTTATAGGCCACGGAGCTGTTAAGGGAAGTTATGATGTTTGCTGGATACAATCATGATATCAAGATGTAAGAAGACTTCATTTGTTCTGCGATTCCAAAAACTGGTTGACATTGTTCTGAATAGGCATCTGTGAGTAATTGAATTGGATTTTTAATTTCTTTTTCACTCCCTTCCATCCTCTCTATTTTTCTCATCTCCTCAACCTTTCTTCCCCTCCCATCTGTTTCTACTTAAATATCTGTGTGTATTATTGAAAAAGCTTGAGTTGCAGACATTCCTTGAAAACCATGAAATGTCTGCATAGCCATGAAGGCATGGAGTTGCGGGCTAAAGAAGTCTACACCCTTAAAACATAAGCCATCCAATCCATTTCTAAAAATGAGAGGCTGTTTCCTACAGACTTTGCTTAGCTAAATATGACTACTTTTCTGCTGAAATGAGAAGAACAGAATAACCCAAATAATTTTGACCCAGAGAGGTGTTAAATGAAAAACACAATATCCACATTCTTATCTCTGGGATAATAATTTCATGGTTGACCTCATAGTGTTTATAGATGATAAAGAATAGAGACAATTCAGTGGCCAAGTTCAGATGCAGAAATGCACTCGGAGATAGAAATTCTGAGAAATGCACCCATTTTGAACATCAGACTATTTTTAACCCTCCCCCAGAATTTCCATGGGAGCAGAACACAACACATTTGTGAATGACTATTTGCGTTCAGCCAGTGGCACTGTGCGTGTACTATACAGGCCACCCGGGGAGACACAGTGCACATATTGACGGATACGGTTAAGCAATCCTAATTTAACACCACAACCACTCGAATCCCATCAAGCCTCTGTTTGGGGACACTTTTGTCATAAAGTGACAATGCAAATAGGTCAGCCATGATGGTATTTATTGGTATGAGGTTGGATTTGAATTCATATGCTGATGATAAACCTTCTTCACTCCTGAATATTGTGTCATCTATAGGCCAGTAAATGTAAATATGAATGAAGATTAAGATTACAGATGACAGGTTCTTAACGTTTGAATGCTGGTTGAAATAATGTAATTGGCAAAGCTCTAAGAAAGGCTTAGCTGTTAATAACAGATTTTCAGGACAAATTAGTCATTAAATTAGACCGTACGTCCTTTCATTGTCCATCCAGTTAACAACACCACTTTATTATGGCAAAGAGGATTATAACCATAAATGCCCCATATGGCCTTTATTGGTGTTTCTGGCTATGAATAACCTTTTAATTGCAAACTTTGAATAACATGGGTAACTTGGGTTTTATCTTGTAGCTTCTATAAAGCAATGTTTATGAAATATCCATTTTAAGATTGTGTCATTTTGGGATGTTTCAACCAGTGTCCGTATTTAAGTTTTATATTATGGGGCAATATTTGCCCCTGGTTTTGATTTTTCTTTTTTTACCTTTTTGAGGGCATAATTTTTTCTAACAATTTAAAACAAACTGCATCTCATTTTATATTAAATATGTCAATTAAATCAATTCATTAATACAAATTTTGAAGTTTGAGAATGTATTACCTCTAACCTTAATAATTAACCAATGAATCAACCCATATTTATGCCATAATATGCATAGGACTGTATTTGAATATTAAGAACTATATCTAATGTTTCAAATAAAAAACAGAAGAATGCATTATGAGGGTATTTTTTGGTATTTGGAGGCAATGGTTGTTGTGATTTTCATTCATTTATTAATTTTTGTTTGCATTTTTACCCCAAGCCCCCTAAAGCATTTTTATAAAAATTGTATATATCAATTATATTTCAGTTTTTTTATATACTTTTTAAATATTTGTTTTACTGGCTCTGTGATATCTGTCTCTATGTTAACTGCCTCAAACCATATTTTCTAAAAGATCATATTGAAACACATTGTTTGGCATTGGATCATATGATCAGGGTCTGTTTAAACAGATAATGTTCATTATCTGTTTAGACAGTACAGTCAACATGTTTTTCTGCAGTACCTTGTCTGTCCATTTAAAGATTTAATAGGCAGGAAGGTAGGAGGAGCTTCCTAAGGAAACAGGTGTGTGCTGATAGGGATGATGTCATTGTTTCAGTGTCACCTGGAAAAACCTGCATGACTGTCAGTGAAATTATAAATTATATACACATTATAGCTGCTCACGACCGGATCACAGATGTCTGTCAGACAGGTGCTTTAAGTACACTGATACAGTATAAAGATTCGTAAAAAAAAACTTTTGTCATCCTGAGGGATTGTTTTACAGTTTCTGCTGACCAGATGCTGAGAGGTGAGACTGCTGTGTTTTAAATGTTTTAAAAACAAAAATGCATTTTAAGTCAGGCTTTACTTCGGTTAAAGAGGACATTTTAGTGTTCTTTTTGCGTTGTATGATAATGCAGTATACTTTCATATCTATTCTATAGGTGGACATGATGATTTTTATTTACACTTTAGTTCATGCCATAAATTAATGCATTCTCTTTGCACAGATCTGTATTGAATACCATGAGTTTTTACAGTAAGACAAATGATACATAGGCCTCCTGAATCTATGAAATTAATCTTCAACAGGAAATTAATCAAATATATTAGGATTCAGTAATATGAAATGAAAACTGGAGAATATATAACAATAATTTCCAATAGTGATCTGTTTACCTTTTATAAGTGGTGTAGTATTTGTAGAGCAGATTTAGTCTTATTTTTCTGTAAAATGCTTATTGTGGGATATGTTGTGATTTTCTCCAGCTTGTGTTTTCCCTATACTGTGCTTGAGTTGTGGTTTGTTTAATTCTCAAAGGGTTATGTGTTTTTTCCTGTGTAGACTGCAGCTGTACAGTAGGGCAGTGTATTGAAACAGATTTTCCGAATCCAAGGCACAAGCTCTCGATTAGATTATGATTTTCATTTGATGCAATATTATTGATTCATATGGGAATATTTCAGTTATAATGTCCATTTCTTTTACATATGAAATAAATTATCTGTAAGTTAATGCTGTTAATTATACAGGGGACCTATAGCTTTTAAAACATTTTTACATTTTACTTCTTATATTTTATTTGTTTTTCATCATTTGGTCACATTTTAGCTTTTTTAAAATAAACAACTCACTGTATTCCATCAATATTTATATATATATAATATTGCATATATTAAATGCTGATCAGTCATTAAAACCACTGACAGGTGAAGTGAATAACATTTAATATCTTGTTACCATGGCACCTGTCAAGGGGTGGGATATATTGTTTCATTTAATTTATTTTTAATGTAGACCAAAGTGCTGAACAATCAGCATAAAATAATCTAACACAAAAACAAAATACACTTAAAAGCACAACACACACTTAAAAGCCAAAGAAAACAAGTATGCTTTAAAATAGCTTTATAAATAGTGATAGCGGTGGTGGCTCTAATTTCATGTGGCAAGCTGTTCCACAGCATTGGTGGCAGCAAGTGAACCATCAGTTCTTGAGTTTCATGTGTTGGAAGCAGGAAAAATGGGCAAGCATAAGGATCTGCGCGACTTTGAAGAGGGCCAAATTGTGATGGCTAGACTACTGGATCAGAGCTTCTCCAAAACGGCAGGTCTTGTGGGGTGTTCCCAGTATGCAGTGTTTAGTACCTACCAAAAGTGGTCCAAGGAAGAACAACCGGTGAACCGGCGACAGGGTCATGGGCGCCCAAGACTCATTGATGCTTGTGGGGAGCGAATGCTAGCCTGTCTAATCCAAACCCACAGAAGAGCTACCGAAGCACAAATTGCTGAAAAACGTAATGCTGGCCATGATAGAAAGGTGTCTGAACCCACAGTGCACTGCAGCTTGCTGCGGATGGGGCTGCGCAGATGCAGACTGGTCAGAATGCCCATGCTGACCCCTGTCCACCACCGATAGTGCCTACAATGGGCACGTGAGCGTCCGAACTGGACCATGGAGTAATGGAAGTAGGTGGCCTTGTCGGATGAATCATCTTTTCTTTTAGGGTGCTTTCACACTTGGTTCGATTGCTTGGACTGAACCTGAGTTTGTTTCCATCCTCTGCCCCTGCTGGTCTCTGTTCACTTAATATTTTTGGGGTCCGAACCGCGGTCCGATTATGTCATTCGGTCTTGTGGAGTCCATGCCTCAATGGGTCAGAGCTGTTTTGGCAGCACGAGGTTGGCCCGCTACACTCACCGGCCACTTTATTAGGTACACATTTACATCTTATTCATGCGATTTATCTAATCAGCAAATTGTGCGACAGCAGTGTAATGTGTCAAATCATACAGATATGAGTCAGGAGCTTCAGTTAATGTTCACATCAACCATCAGAATGGGGAAGAAAATGTGATCTCAGTGATTTAGGCCGTGGCATGATTAATGGTGCCAGATTTGTATGTTTCTGTATCTCCTGGGATTTTCATGCACAGCAGTCTCTAGAGTGTAAAAAGAATGGTGCGAAAAACAAAAAACATTCAGCGAGCGACAATTCTATGGGCGAAAATGGCTTGTTAATGACAGAGATCAGACAAGAATGGCCAGACTGGTCCAAGCTGACAGGAAGGTGACAGTAACCCAAATAACCACACATTACAACATTTCTATGCAGAAAAGCATTTCTGAACATACAAGACATTGAACATTGAGGCGGATGGGCTACAGCAGCAGAAGACCCCTTTGGGGACCACGATTGTCAGCTTAGAACAGGAAACCAAGGCTGCAGCCTCAGTTTTCTGTTCTTGGCTGGCAGAAGTGGAACCCAATATGGTCTTCTGCTGTTGTAGCCCTTTCGACTCAAGGTTCGACATGTTGTGCATTCTGAGATGCCATTTTACTCACTACAATTGTTCAGAGGGGTTACCGTAGCCTTTCTGTCAACTCGAACCAGTCTGGCCATTTTCTGTTGATCTCTGACATCAACAAGGCATTTTCGTATAGAGCTGCAGCTCACTAGATGTTTTTTTTATTTTCGCACATTTCTCTACCAGTGGTTCCCAAAGTGCCAGGCGTGCCCACCTTGGGAGTTACGAGGGGCATGGAGATGGTGGGATTGAAGGAGAAGTCCATAGAAAAGATAGCTTTATTATTATTATTATTTAGCATAAACATTTAAAGCATGCTTCCATCCATTTAAGTGTCAGTTGTGCAAGTGATTGATATAATTTTGATCCGGTGTGGACTGGCCATAGGAAAGACCGGTACTTTTCCTGAACTGGTCAGTGGTAAGCTACAATGTGCAGCCTCATTATGCCGAATGGGCCGCGAAACGGCGATGCAATTTGCCGAAGGGCACCGTGATATGCAGAAAAGTACAGCAATTCAAATTAATTTTGCTTTTGCCGTTTTATCTTGCTTCTCATCTGGAACATGGAAAATGTTTGATTAGTTAAGGGGGGCTTGACTGAAAAGGTTTGGGAACCACAGCTTTATACAATCTAGAGACTGTTGCGTGTGAAGATCCCTGTAGATCAGCAGTTACAGAAATACTGAAACCAGCCCATCTGGTACCAATAATCATGCCACGGTCAAATCACTAAGATCATTTTTTTCCCCCACTCTGATGTTTGATGTGAACATTAACTGAAGCTCCTGACCCATATCTCCATGATTTTATTCATTACACTGCTGCCACATGATTGGCTAATTAGAAAATCACATGAACAAGTAGATGTAAAGGTGTACCTAATAAAGTGGCTGGTGTCAATACCATGTTTAATGTTTACATACCATGTATGTCAAAATATATTAAAAATGTGTTTATTGTTTACATGCTTAATGTTAAGATTATATTGTCATTGTGCAGAGTACAGGTACAGAGCCAATGAAATGCAGTTGTTTTCGCATATCCCAACTAAGCTGGGGTTAGAGCGCAGGGTCAGCCATGAAACAGCGCCCCTGGAGCAGATAGGGTCCAACAGTGGTATCTTGGCAGTGCTGTGGCTTGAACCCCCAACCTTTCGGTCAGTAACCCAGAGCCTTAACCGCTGAGCCACCACTGGCCCTATTATTGTGTACTATTTCAACAAATCAATGTAAAGACATATAAATAGTACACAATAATAGGGCCACCACTGGTAAAAACAGTACTGTCTCTCTAAGAAAATTGGCTGTTCTGTAAATAGTAGCGGTAACACTTTAGTTTTGGGATATGAAATTAGACAGTAATTCATGACTAATAATTACACTTGTAAGTGATTAGTTATGGAATTTTGGGGAATTATAAAGTATTTATTAAGCATTTATTGGTTGATTGCTTATTTTTGCTTTAAAGCCCCTTTATATTTGCTTTTGTCATAATTTCTTGGCTAAAACAAAACATCAATAGCTAGTATGATGAAAAATACATCCTTTTATAGGTTCACAGGTGAATGTGCGGCTTGCATGTATGAAATACATGTAGAATGCATATAATATTTCAACAAAGCAGTAAATGAGCGCATATTACAGAGAGAGGACTCGAATGTTTATGAGGACCTCATTCGTGCTATGCATGGTTAAAATTTAATTTGTATTTTTTTGTTGTTTTTGAACTACTGACTATAATTAAACAAAGGTTATTAAAAAAAAGACAATATTCAATGACAAATGTATTGTGTGTATCTTGTCTTTAGATACACATTACATGGAACAAGTCAAACCAAACTTTTACCCTCAACACGAAGTGAAAGGCTCTTGCTGCTAAACGTTTTTACCACTATACTTTTCAATCACTCGTCAGTGAAATCTGAGCATTTACCAGCCAGTGGCTAATCACAGAGTTTTTAGTTGCATAGCACGAAATTTGGTCACACATGCGAGTGATTTATGTTGCACATAGAGTAAATAATTAATCTTGGGATTTCAGAATCGAAATAGAGATTTTAAATAAAGAATTTGAAGCATTGGAATATCTATATTCAGAAATAAGACGGGGTGGGTTGTGGAATGGAATCTATATTCCATTTATGTGCAGTGGGGATGTCTTGGAACGGCAGCCTCATCTCATTCTGGAATAGGATGTTGTAGAGTATGTTTAGTTCATTCTGCGCAAACATCTTAAAAGATCACAGACGACTCAAAATGACATTTTATGCTTGGCACCATCTTGCATTTCCACTTCCTCAAACGTGCCCATGGGAAGCTTGAGAATTAGTTCTCATATTCTTGGAGACAAAATGTTTATTAAATACCATGTACATATCATAAATGTATGCATATCATAAATGTCCATCATCATGGTTTAAAGTGCTTCTGATGTTCATGCTTCGGTATGGTCAAAGCTTTTTCAAGTGTCAACACATCAGTCTGTTTGTCAGAAAGAAAAGCCTTTAACATCTGCCAATATAAAGTTCATTGTGGATTGGCCCTCCCTCCCTTCCTTCCTTTGTGTGCGGTCACTGAATACCAACTCTATCAGTTCAGACTAGTTCTCTGTAAAAACGACAACAACAACAAAAAAACTTTGTCTTCATTAACACCGGATGGAAAAATAGAGAAAGTCTGCGTACAAAATGAATAATATTATCTTTGACCACAATTGGTAATGTTTTGACTAATACGCAATACGTTACATTTGAGTTGTTTTGCAAAAGTAGATAGCAATTTGATAATCTCTCTTTTCATTCTTAAATTTACTGGTAAATAGTAGGCTTATTAGTTTGAACACATATTCCTGATCAGTTTTTGGTGTATAATGGAAATAATTTCTTCAGCTGTGAGTGACACCTTAGTCCACCTCCTCTTCATATGTTTTTAATCATGAGTGTTGATGGGAGTTGCTGGACTTGAGGCTAAACTGTTCTTATGACCTTGTTAATTATCTCTTGGTAGAGGGAGTAACTTGCCCCACACCATGTTATATTTATTCAATCAGTAGACAGTCTGTTAACAGTTTGGAGACTTTAAACTTGCTGTTTTTGAAAGATGTATTTGGCACTCTGTTCCTGTCATCATGCTCTCAATAGTGAACGTTTCCTGCCATGATGTATGAGAATGAAGCTTTCTTATGTCTTTTGAGTAAGCTGTATTTTGTTGAATTTCACAAAATGTATTAGCATTTTATTGCAAATAATTTTATTTAGAGAAGTGTAATACTGACTAACGTTAATTTAGACAATCCTAAACTTCATTAAATGTGGATCTTTGAGGTAAACATACATCCATAATATATACATATTGATTTTTGACTTCTAGGTCACAAACCTACAGTGGCCCAGGGGTGCCCAACACACAAAATTAGCAAAACAAACAAAAGTTGAAAACACAATGGAAATTCAGATAAAGCACAACTAAATTAAGCCACAAAGCAACTGAACACCACAACAGAAATAAGCTGCAACACAACAAAATTAAACCACATCACAACAAAATTAAAAATCATATTTTGATATGGCTTAATTTTGTTGCGTTTTGGCTTATTTCCATTGTGTTGTGGCATTTCTGTTGTGTTGTGGCCTATTTCTGTTTTGTTTTTCTTTTCTGTTTTTCTGTTTTGTTGTGGCTTACTTTCCTTGTGCTTTTTGTCATTTTGGTTGTGTTTTCAACTTTGATTTGCTTTGCTCATTTTGTTGTGTTGTGCACCCCTGGGCCACCATACAAACCACTTTATGCTCTGCTTTTTTACACAGTTCACAAGACCATAGTTCTGTGATTGTGATGGGAAATATATTGAATTCAAAGTAAAAGAAGCAGTCTTGTTTAGAAGGAACTAGTTGGAGATGACTTGCGTTAACTCTGCAAGTATCTGTTGTTCATTCCAGTCTAGCCTAGCCTGTTAACTTAAGTTTTACATATACAGGACGAATCTAGACAGATTAGTTGCAAGCCGAACATTCAGACATTTACATGTGAGTATCATCTTTGTCATATGCAGCTGTGTCCATTCACATGGCTGGGCTGTGCTCAGTAGTTCACCCGTCCCCATTGCGTGTGTTTCAGGGGGCAGGGGCTGCAGGTAATAGCACCGCCCTTACCCCAGTCCATCCCATCTCATCTCTCTCTTTGCTTTATCAAAGACTTCAGTGAACGTGCATGGTAATTTATGTGTGGAGATGAATCTGGAGCTCATGAGGAGACTGGCAACTAAAGCTAACGGTATGGGATAAAGTCAAGTAACAAACCGAGTTAACTTTATACGGACGTAATCTGAATGAAAAGGGTGAGTTTTACAAGCATTTTCTCTAACAAATGGCTAAACTTTAACACATCTAGTTCAGGCATTCCTCATGGGATTTGGCTTGGAAGAGATGCTTGTTCCTGAAATTTTCTGGGACTGAGACACACGTGTTGGAAACGCAGTAGCAGGTTTTACTTCTCGTGGAAAACATTCAAAAGAAAAAGTATTGTTTTACAGAAAGTAGTCTACATGTATATCTTGTTTCAGCGAGTGCTAAATTAACTTGTGAGGAAAAGTGTTTGACATTTTTTCTATATGCATTACTTTGAACTGAAAGGTAGCAAAATGGAAAGTGTATAATTTTTCATGGGACAGTGGCAATACTAAAGTTTTATGCCGTTGCTCTATGGACGTACGTGTGAGAAAATACATGAAACTTGGACTTTAAATTTAACATAAAACTCATTGATTGCCTTCTGTTCTATGTTATGGTCGTTCAACAGCAGAACTTTTCTACACTTTTCTTTTCCTTTTTTATTTTTATTCTTTCTTAGCAAAGGACCAGTGTTGACAACTAGTGCTGAAGTAGACTGCACATACACCTATAGCACTATGGATGCATCAAGACAGCATGTGATGCCAAAGTATATTTAAATATTTTCTTAAAAAAAAAAAAACATTGTCTTCATGAAATGCAGTCAAGACATGCGTGTCATAAATTGTAAATGTTATAGTATGTTAGGAGGTTAAATATGTGTTATTACCAGTGCTGGGTAGATTACTTCTGAATTGTTTTTTGGTACTGATAACAAATTACAAGACAAAAATTGTAATCTGTAACGTAATCTCTTGGATCTCTTGTTTTAGGTTAATTTGACGTAGGCCTTGTTCAGACTGCCACTAAAAATCAAATTTTTTTGTCACGAACCCCGCTCCTCTGCCCCATCCCCGCTTCGTCGCACACACACTCACTCCTCAAGCTCGCACGCTCGTTCCGCCCCCTCGAGCCCGCACGCTCGTTCCGCCCCCCTCGAGCTCACGCTCGTTTTGCTCCCTCGAGCTCTCACGCTCGTTTTGCTCCCTCGAGATCTCCTGCTCGTTAGCAGGTCTCTCTCCTCGGGCTCACATGCACGCTCCTATGGCCAAAACATTATGACCACCTGCACTCGTCTCAATCACCCCATTATTCGTTTCACCTGCACTCGTCTCATCACCTTTCATTGTTTACACCTGCACCTTCCCCTATAAATACCACAGCACATCCGTTTCACGGGTGTTGGTTATTGTATTTAGTTTCCCGTGTCCTTGCCCCGCTAGTCTCATCTAGTTTTGATCTCCTCTTGAACTCCTCTTGATTACCCCCTTAGCTTGCCAGCTCCTCGTTCCCCTAGTACCCCTGTCTACTCCCTTTGTTAGTTTACCCGCCTCTCGATCCTGTATACCCCGGCTTTGACCCTCGCTCCCCTCGACTACTCTCCCGGATTTGCCCCCTTTACTCTCTTTGATTCCCCGGCTTTTTGACCCTACGCTTCCCTCGACAACTCTTCACTGGATTTGCCCGTTCGTACTTTTGCCTGCTTTTATTGTTATCAATAAAAGCAGTTTTTTGACTTACATTGTGACTGTCTCATCTTGTGTGTGTGTCCGGGTTACATTTTTGCATATCCAGATTGTATCCAGATGAGTTTTTGATCATCTGGACAGCAAAAAAACACATGAAATCAGATTTTTCAGAATCTGCTTTAAACCACTTCGGGAGGTGGATTCAAATACGATTGAAATCAGATTTTTTTATTTCAGTCCGGAAGCTCTGGCTGTTCAATTCGGATTTCATATGGTCTTTTTGCGTCACTCTTAATGCGACACAATGTTGATGTCAAAAATCAGTTACTGTAGCACGGAACATCACAATATTTACTAGTCTCTCCCGTCGCTGAGTTTTTCTTTTACGAGGAGTTCTGCACCGATACTGGACTGGGCGCTTATTTCGAGAGTAAGATGATGCACCTCCATTTTTCCCACATTTGTTTTGAAAGCATCCTCACGTGGGTACGCCTACATCATTACCAAAGCAACCCATGCTGATAGGTTGGTTATGTCTGAATGCGCAAATCTGATTTGATCACTTGCAATTAATAGTGCGGACAGTCTGCCTGAAAAGATCTGATTTGAGAAAAAATCTGATTTGCCTGCAGTCTGAACATAGACTTAGTTGATGTTTATTTGATGTCACATGCCATCTTGCACCATTTTGACATAAAACTACAAAGAGGAAGAAAAAGACTTACCAAACTGATATCAGTGTTACTGATTTAGAATGAATTTTTCTATTGTATAAAAATGTATTCTTTTTAAAGATTAAAAAAGAAGAATTAGGGGGGTCAATAAATTATGAACAATTTACTGCTGTTGCCTGATTTCTTATTATGTAATCATGTAATCCATAAACATTTAACTGTAATATGATTATGAGTATGCTACTTTAAAATGCAGTGCAATCTAATTACAAGTACTTAATTTTGTGATCCAGATTACATGTAGTCCATTACTACCCAGCACTGGATATTACTACACATGTGCAGCACATTGACTACTAACCGCTCAAGATTCACTGGCTTAAACTTTTGCATATCAGCTCAAACTGTTGGTCAGGTCAGCTGCAGATCAAACAGACCACACTAACAGGCTTTGGCACACATAAGAGAGAGCTTTTGTGGGATGTAAAGCCTATTTTCTTCTCCCACAATACATTCACACTAACATGACAAGGGTATGAGAATTTGTTGAAATGAAACACTGCATTTGGATTATTATGATGATGATATGCAGATGAATTGCTGTTAAGGTATGACAGGAGTTCACAACTTATTTCCAGGTGAGGTAACTGCTTTTTGATGTGTTTGTTTATAATCCCTAGTTAAAAGGTTGTTATTCTCTGATATCTCAAATGATTTTGGCCATTGCCAACAGCTGAATATTAAAAGGCATGCTAACCTTGCATAGTAACCAATAAGCCAGTTCAGATGTGACTGGAGTGCTGAATGACCAACAGGCTAAAATTGCCTTATGGTTGCAATTGTGTTTTCAGCCCCTTTCTAGGCTGTGGAGAGAGAGTAAGCATCACACTGGCCCAGATTCAGGTGGCCTCACAGCTTCACAGATGGTGCGAGGGAAATGCAGTTGCTTGTGCCAGCCCAAAGTGATGCTCAGTGGCTCATCCTTACAGGAGAATGACTAAACTCTCCAACTGTAGGTCACACCCTCTGATCCCCTGGTATGTGATCTATGCCTTGTTGCTGTTTTTTTTTTTATTCAGGTTTTAAGTAATCTTGGATGTATATATTGCAATAGGACATTTAAACATAAGGACGCTGTTTGTGTCTGGTTGTATCCTGTACTTGACCACCCCATATGCTTGCACCTCATCCTTCCAAAAACAGCATCAGGTCTTGGTATCCATGGTAACCACAACCCACCCCGTCTTATTTCTGTATAGTGGAAAATAACTGTGCTCCAGTCTGGACCTGTGCTTCCTAAGAACTGAGCTCCTGCTGTAGGATGTTAATCAGGCACTGATGAAGTAGGTGGAGAGCATGTCACCTGAGCATACCATCCTCCAAAACATTGAAATTATGTTCACTCAGAAAATAAAATAACCACAGTCTCTTAAAGCTGTTAGTGTGTCCGTTCAAGGTTTTCTTGTCCTTTTGTACTTCACCAGCAGTCTTTGAAAGTAGGTTAAGGCTGATTACATAAGCAGAGTAATGTCTTATTAATATAATTAACTGGACAGAGAAAATCCCAAACATAGCTTTAGCTGCATACAAGCCTGTACACTGTCTGTCTAAACAGCATTGTCTATTTGGCATGTAGAGATAAAATAGCTAAATCTCTCTGACAGAATGGGCTCTAAATCATTTTCACTAAAGTAAACTGTAGCAACACTTTGGCCAGATAACTGATTTGTTTATTATTCACTTTCAGTTATAGAAATAGGGTGCCAAGTCTTTCGGGCTCATCCAACTGCACTGTCGCCTGGCGACATGTTTCCCTCAAGCTTTTATCCTTGTTGGATATTTTCTCACTGCTGGTTAAAGTGAAGTTTTGGCAAAACTGTCGGTGTCAGATTGAGGTGCGAAGCTTCTCGCCAGTGAGACATTACAGACTTCATTAGTGGCGCAAATATGCCCTGCTGGATTGAAAATATCAGATAGTTGCGTCTGAGGTGGTGGCTGGGAGGATTGAAATTCTCTCACCCCTGATGGCTAAATGGGCATCACAGTTTCCAGCAGCGTCTTTTACTCCATGAATAATCCTGTGACACCTTATGTTGGATTGTGTCAAGGAATCCAAGGGCTCTGTCCTCACAGGCAGTTTCCTGGCTTTAGTGCTTTTCTTAAAGGGATAGTTCACCCAAAAATGAAAATTTATTTACTCACAATGTTGTTCCTAATCTGTATTAATTTCGTTCTTCTGTGGAACTTGAACGGAGATGTTTGGCAGAATGCTAGCCTGAGTCACCATTCACTTTCATTGTATGGAAAAAATGATATATCCTTTTGTGTTCCACAGAAAAATGTAAGTTTACACAACCTGATTACTTGATAACATCGATGTTAATCATTTCCAGTCTGCAAATTTTTGGCAAGTCAGAGTTGACAGATTTCACAGAATATTGTGTAGTCCGATTTCTTACCCTCAGCCTATGATTCCATCTAGTCTGAGTATATCAAATGTGTTTGATATATTTAGCACTGTTAAGTAAATCGAGTATTATATTATGCTTTATGACTCAAATCTTAAGTCTAACAGTAACCAGCCAATGGAACTAAAGAACAAGCACTGATCAGGTAACTTTTAATGCTACTCACCTCCAATTCTCTTTGCAGTCTTAGAGGCCATACTAGCTACATCTTCCCAAACAAGACCGCACTCAAATGTGCTTGGCCCTTTTATTTTGTGACTTGAATCACAGAGTAGCAGCAGTCAGCTCCCATACATCCATGTTCATTTACATCAGTCACTCAGTCTCTGAGTTTTGTAGTAATTTGAGTGTGTGTATTACCGAATGAGTTTGTTATGACTGGATTGATTTAACAGTCGGGTAGTGTGTGGGATACTGAGTCGTTTAGTGTGTGAGTTCAGTATTACTATATTGAATTCAGTCTTGGATACCCTACCCAAAACTGCGGAAACTTCTTGGAAGCTGTACCACTCTTGAACTGCTTTTGGAACATATTGCCTTTTGCTGATTTGTTACCACTATTAACCTCCTGATACCCCCGCATTACTGCTGTGTGGATTTTCCATTTCCCTTTTTGATTAAAGAATAGTAGCACTTAATAAGCAAGCAAAAAAAATCTTGATCAAATAGTTTTCCTAAAAATTATGTCCACATATGTGGACAGCGGGACTAAGTTGTGAAATTAAGTAATTTCAAGCTATAGTAAGTCATTTTTTTCAGCAAATTTTATTTATGTGTCCAAGAGTGTTGGTTGTTTATGTTTTTGAGATGTTATAGACATTACAGCTCATTTTCTATAAAGTTGAATAAATAATTCTGATACAAGTAATGCCAGCATCATCAAATCACTGCCAACAATGTTAAAATAAAAATTTGCACTATACAATTTTGAATCTATGTACTGATTATTATTGTCCCATGTCTGCCAATCATGTTGAGGGGTTCAAACATCATCTGTAGCATGAAACAGAACTTTTGACTAGAAGTTAGAAGTGAATGCGCTAGGCTGCAAAGGAAAGCTATAGGATCCTCCCTAATTAGTGAATGACTTAACCTCCAGTGTGCTGTCTGTCTTCACTGGTCTCAGAAATGCACCTTATTTTCATCCTTACTCCATATGTGAAAGCAACATTTCTCCGATTTTGGATAGGTCCTTTGATTCTCGATGTGAAAATGCACAGTGAATGTGGGATTTTTATGGAAAGTTAGTACTATTGGCCACGTACGTTTATCACAAAACGGCACACTGAAAAACACAATGCAATTTTTAAAATGGCATATTGGATGAAAACAGAGACTCTACTCTTTTGACTTAAACAGGTTTTAATGTGAAAACTCAAGCTGGTTTCTTATCAGATGTAGTTTTGTTGCCGTTTCTCTGAAAGACAAACTCTGCTGAGATTGGCACCATGTTGTTTTGTAACATGACTCCATGTGCTGAAAGTTTATCCCTTTAATGTTAGCCTAGAGTCTCCTAAACTGAGATCAGTTGGATTAAAAAAAAAATTAAGCATAGCCTATAGCAGGGTTCCCCAATTATTTTTCACCATGGGCCATATTCTGTCAACAATACAAAGCCAAGGGCCACCGCTCTTGATGTTATGGAAAAAGTGTTTGTGCTGCTGCTAATATTATTATTATTACTATTGTTGTTTAGAGTTGTGACATAAAAATATTTTTCTCTATATTAGTAGCCTGTTTTATTTATTCAAACAATTATGAACATTTTGTTTGTATACAGAAAAACAAAACTACACAGCTTTGCCTGTAAAAAAAAAAAACTGAATGAAAAAATTTAAAACAACAAACTTAAATGAACAATCTGTATCTCCATGTTCTCCATGGAAACGTTCCTGCTCATCTCCAAATGGGACCTACTCCCTGCACGTTCCCTAATTGCAAATTAAATTATTAGACCTGTTAGCATTGTTATTGTTCTTCCTTTGATTAATGGGGGTCAAACTGTACCTGTATTAATTGACATATACTCTCCATTCAAATTAAGTGAAGTGACAACGACGGGCTGAGGCAACCTCTGATGTTGGGACTTGCAACACTTAGACACTGATCAAGATGTGCACTATTCTGGTTCTTGATGATATTCGTTATAAAAAATGATGATTCACAAATGTAGGTGCAGCTGGCACCCCCAAAAATGATATAATTGAACCGTTTGTACTGCTGTTGTGGTTGTGGGAAGGTTGGAGAAGGCAGACGGGAGGTTCGGGTCTAAATGCGGTTCTTTATTAACAAGCAAATAATAATAACACAAACACAGGAACAAATGAAAGGTCCACGATGGGAAAAAGAAACAAAAACACGGAAGAACATTCAGGGGCTACACAGGTTGGGAAAACATCCACAAAGGGCAGGGTTACATCGAACGAACACGTAACATCCAAGAAGGGCAAGGTTATCCTCGAACGAACACACGAAGGAACAAGAGTGAACATCAGAAAACTTTACCAAGAGACATTAACGATCGACAAACAAACGGAGAAAAGGCAGGGTTTAAATAAACAGACAGGATGATGACAAAATAACAAACAGGTGTGGGCAATACACAGTGCTGGCAGTGATGAGGGCAGGGAAACATGGGAAATGTAGTTTCTTAGACAGAGACTTGTGAAAACACGGGGCGGACAACAAGGAAAACGTGACATGGAACGTGATCAGTGATGAGTGAAACAGAAAACACGGAGCAGACAACAAGGGATCGTATCACAGAACCTTGTGTTATATTATCCAGGTCCAGACATTATAAAAAGAGTAGTTTGGTTCGGGAGTCCGTTTACTCGAAGCAGAATACATGTTCAAATATAAACAGGATGCTATTTATGCAACATGCATCAACACCATAGAAATAACATAATGAAAATGTTATGACAAGATAGGTAAATAAATGCCTTTACAGCATTCATCTAGCATTCACAGCTGGGCGATTTTGTGTCTGGCAAAATCGTCATAGATTTGGTGTGAACAGGCCTTTGGTGCAGGCCAAACATTTGTGGGCCACCTATTGAGGAACCCTGGCCTATAGCGAAGCCAAAATGCAATGTCCACGCATGTGGATGCGGTATCTCAAGAGGTTATTGAGAAGTTGATGTAATTTACCTTTGCTCTCTTAGAACTGCTCTGTTTTTCTTTGTCCTGAAGAGGCTGTTCAGAGATCAGACTCTGCCATCTGTGTTGGAGTGATTGCTTGTTGTATTGCAGCCTTTTGGCCAGAGTGGAGTAGTGTGTTGCTGGACCAAAGCCAGGTAGAAGCATTAGATGCAATTAGAGGCTTGTTTTGGGCAGTGGGATTTGGAGCTGGAGGTGTTCCATAGACTGGCAATTGTATAATAAAAAATATAAAAGTGAAAGCTGTGCCCTGCCTCCCAAATTCTCAATCAAATTAGATGGTATTGATGGAGAAGGGTTTGGATTTAAGCTGTGTTGAGGATGTGCAGGCATCCATTTGTGAGCATTAGTATGCATAAAGTTTTGCCATACTGTGGTTCTCACAATTCCAATAAAAAATAAAATATCACCATATCGCTCATTTTGTTTGGATGTGTTGTTTCTTACAGCAGGGGCTGAATGTTGTGATTATTCTGTTGCTTTTCTCAATTTGCCATAGCATAAAAAAAGATATTACTGTTGTTATTTTTATCCTAACAAATAATATACTGTGCATCTATCTTAATTTTTACAATTGTATGCAACATTGCAATGCAGTCCGTTTAAAGTCCTCATGGTCACAAAAAACTGGAGGAAGACTTTGCTCCGGAAAATTGAAATGTAATTCAAAGTTAGGTCTGGTACTCTAACCCACAAAAATGAGTACCCAATTACTCGGATTAATAACATTAATAATACTTAATAACATGTAGGTGAATCTTATATTTTGTTTTATTCACAGACGTTACCAAGAACAAGTGAGCCAGCTCCACTTTAATTTTTTCCCCATTAATTAATTTTCTGTAGGTGTAGTGGTATTGGAAGCTTCAGTCATCAGGTTTTTCAGGGAATGTGAAGTTTTCCTTTATAGGCAGTGGCCCTCAGCTTACCAGATTAGTCCTTTCTGAGTCAGACAGGATAGATGACCACTCAGCTGGGTCAACTGGAGGAGCTGCTGATCCATGGTGTAGGCTGGAAGTTGCTAAGGGGGTAGATGTGACATCGATCCCAATGACCACAGAAGTAGAAGGACCTATAAGGAAATAATTATAATTACATTAATAATTATAATTAGAAATATGAATCTCAGGATATTCTACAGTAAACTGAGCAAATACAAAGGCTGCTATGCTATTAACTTGCCACATCTGCTGAGGTTGAAACAGACATGGAAGGAACAATACGATCAGTGGATGTACGTCCTGGGAAGTGCTCCTCGCCTGCAGAGGATGGACCTGATGAAAGATGAAAATAATAAAAATAAAAGCTAGCCATGTTAGATGTCATATTAGAAGGTAATGCAACTATCAGTCAAAAACAAAGGCATGGTTTTAATATGGTTTAATAATGATCTGGGATTGTTGAAAAATCATCATCAGCTGTAGCACTGGCACTTGAGGCAGGTGAGGCATCCTGCAGCCTGTTAACATAATATTGCGTTTAATTTAGCTTTTTTGTATAATTACCATTGTCCATTGACAGTATAATCACAAAAAAAAAAAAATACAAAAAAATCAAGCTGTCATTTCATGTGCTCTTGTGGGCCCCCTGGTGGTCACCATGGCCCTAAGCAGCCGCTTAGTTCGCTTATGCCTTGGGCCGGCTCTGCATAGAAACCAATACTGATGGCATGAGTAATGCTCATACATAAGCTCTGAGTCTACATAAGGCTATCACATTTTTATAATTTTTATACTTTGCATTTTCTTTCCATTTATAAAAGCTGATCCTCGTCTGTTGGTTTGCATGACTAAAAAAGAACCAAATACATATAGAGTAGAATTCAATACGAATCAAAATATTTCCAAACTATTGCCAACAGTCGCTTTCAAAAGCACAAAGGCGCTTGGACTCTGTTGTGAGAGATTCAGAGGAAAAACGGTGTATTTCGGCGCTGCTCAAGACAGGCAAATGCGAAAAAGAAAATTAATTTGTGATATTCAAGTAGTCTTTCAACTCGAGTATCTGGTGCAGAACGAGAACTCTATTACTCAATTACTTGTGCACATCCCTAATAATGACTGCAACTTTTAAATGTTTTTGTGTGCTCCACAAGACTTTATTTATTGTACTATTACTTGAAAAATACATGAGGTATTTATTGTTTTCAAGTTCCCATGTTATCATGTTTGGCTCTGTAATGCATTTCTGTCTGTCATTCTGAAAGAAATTGTTCTGTACACTGTAACACAAATGTTTTGACATACTTTATTTTTTTTTACAGTCAGTAACCTGATTTTGCTTTTCAGGGAACAAAGGCATAAAATTATGTTTGCATATAATAACATTAATTAAACTGAGCAATCAGACATTCACTGTAAATCTTGTCTTTTTGAGAACTTAACATAATGTGTGAATCCAGATTGCTTGACAGGAGCTCTGAGACATGCTTGTTTACCAGCTTTCGGCTTACCAAAACCATTTGGCCACCCTTGTTTACTAGAAGTTACTACAGGGCCCAATAAGACAGTCTTATCACCACTGTCTGGGAGCTAATGAGGACCTTAAAGTAGACATGTCTAGTTCTGTTTTCTGCCAGACAGGATAATCCATTGTCTGATTGGGCTAATCAGCCTGCTTGAATTGCCATTCTACCTACTTCACTCCCTACCGGCCAAGCAGATGCACAGTACAGCCTACTTGTAAGGTGGAACCCACCCAGACCCACATAAGCTGACATATTTTTTTTCTTTTGCATGGAATATTATTTGCGAGCATTCAGCCACACCGCTGGGGGAGGCGTTTAGAGGAGCATTTACTAATGTGACATTAAATGTGTAATCAATGACTTAATGCCTTATTCTATGAGTATAATTCACAAGAGATCAGTAAAATTAACTGTTTTAACCACTCAGTGATGATTTAAATTAATGAATATGAAGTAGATGGTATGTGATTTGTCATGTTTACATTCTGCATGCATTGTGCTAATGAGCTAACACAATATACAAAGCCATAATATGCACCAGTTACACTGTTATTGTATTTTATGATACTGATACTACTGCAAAAATGGGTGTATAATAGTGTTAATGGGCAGAATATAGTCAAAAGATGACAAGTGGTACATTTAAATGTGAATGGTACATGTCAGGTGTAAAAGTCAGTAGCTGTCATTGGGTTCATCAGATAGGAGTGCATAAGCTTATCTAGAGTTTCTCCTTAATAAACATATGAATGGTAATTTTACTTCCTGGCAACTGTTTTTTCCTCATTGCCTAGTCATGTTCAAGAGATTCCTCTAGTCATCTTGGCATGCTATCACAGATCATATGAAAGAGCACTCTGAAATATATCCTCTAAATATACACTCTAAACGCTTTGATAAATCTGTCCCAAAGACTAGACATGTTCTTTGAAGGAGGATGTAATGCCCTGTGGTTCATAGACACAGCATTTTTTTTTAAGATCGAGTTTAGGCGTTGGTGTGGTTTCAAAGCCATAAACACATACACACACAACCCAGTGACTTCAAGAGTTCAGCTGGTGACTCAATGGTGGGTAAACATACATCCTGGTAGCATTTCTTCTCCACAGTTTAGTCCCTCTGTGTCGTTTCTTTGTAAAAAAAAAAAACATTTGCCAGAGCTCTTGTTATCTTTGTTCCTGCCTGCCTTTTCCTGTCAGCCCATTTTCTATGGTCTTTGTCTTTTCTCTCTATGATTTCCCACTCTTTTTTTTATTCTGCTTTGTTCCTTGAAAACTGCCCTAAAGTCTGCTTGTGTTAAAAGCACATCAGACAATGATGGACATTTGCTAAACTTTTGAGAGGATCTGCTTGATGCTGGAGATTTTAAACTTCCTGCCAGTAGCTCGAGCTAAAACTAAGGACGACGGTCCACCACATCCTCTTCCTCACCAAAAAAAAGTGCACTGGCTGGCTAAGTACTGCTAATATAAACCTTGTCTGTCGTGTCAATTACAGAGTTATGCCAGAGTGCAATGTGTGAGAGGTGGGTCTATTACCCATGTGGTGGAGAAGCAGTCACCAGCACATGTGTGCACTGCGTAATCTGACCCACTAGAGGTTGGTTGAGATCACTGTCCATCCGCAACACTTATCAAAGGATGTTCTGTAATGCTGGCTTGGAGTGGACACAAAGATAAATCCTTGAGTGCAACCAAGTGTAATTTTAGCCAGCAGGATGAGATCTGAGTGAGTCAGATTGTAAAGAATATTTTTACAGCTACATTGTCAAGACGTTTTGTGATTTTGGGAAATGAGTCTCTGCCCTCTTAAGGGGCATTCACACATTCAGTTTAATGGCTGGAGGTCAGAGAGTGGCTGTATTGTAATTTGTAGTGGGTGATCCAACTTCTGGATGCCCAAATGGCCATATCTTGTGACAATCTTATCAACAATGGGATGAATTGCTAATAAACATGTTTTTTTTTACTAGTTTTCTTGCAGCAAAGTAACATTCTGGAGGAGAAGTGCTTTTATATAAATTGTAGCTGCACCATGAATCATGCACAAGATGAACAATTCTGTCAATGCAAGTGAAAATCGATGCAAATTGTCACATTTGTCAATGTCCTTTTTAAAAAGGATGGAGTGTGTAAAGACGGTAACATTTTTATTTCTGTTTTTCCCCTAGATTTACAGCGTTGTGAAGATTCACCCCCTGCAGACTTGTTTACAAGCAAAAAGAGCACAAGACACATGCCGTCAGTCTACACACTGTTGCTTCTGTTTAGGGTGTAGCACAAAAAGCTGCAGTGAAGGTCACCGCACCTCCCACAACCCAGAAGAGTGTGTGTGTGTGTGTGTGTGTGTGTGTAGAGTGAGTGTGAAATTCCACAACCAAGTCCCAGAGAGAAATAGCAGTTAACAAGTGCACGAGAGAGCCTTTTCTTTTTCTGCTCAACACCCTTGGATGTACACCGTTTCCACAGAAGAAACCATTAGTTTTTAATTTGAAGTTTTTAATTTGAAGTTTTTAATTTGAAGAAATATTAAACATACTTCTCTTGGATATACCACTGTAATGCATTTTTTGGGAAGATGAATTTGCGATCCTTGTTGCAAGGAGGGACAAGTTAAAACGATACAGGTTTTGTCCACCATGTCATGGAAAAGAAACTACTTTGCATCTGGCAGCAGTGGGATGCAGGGAATATTCACTCCACGGACCATGACATCAATCGCCCCCAGCAAAGGACTCATCAACGAGCCGGGACAGAACAGCTGTTTCCTGAACAGTGCTCTCCAGGTAAGAGGACATATGTTTATGCCTGTACTTAAACAAAGAAACATGTTCATTCACACACTCGCCATACTATACATGAGCCACACACATTCATGAACAGAGTATTTTCATACATATCTCTTATACTTAAACCAGTGTCTTATCATTTTTGTTAAATTGCTCAAAAAGTTTGAGTTGTTCAGATGACAGAAATGACTATTCATGTTTGGATTAAATAAGAATGTATATGGTGCTATTAGGCATGTACCCATTGCATCATGCAGCTCTGTGCTGCACAGTGGATGTGTGGTATTCATAAAGTTAGGACAGTCTGACAGAGGACAGAGTAGTTCGCAGGTGGTTGTGTATGTGTCTGAGCAAAAGGATTATAAACTTCTATATAAAATATAAATGACTATGAAAATGCCAAAGAATGTATAATTCTTTTAAAAATACAGTTTTTCTCACTATATTTATCCAGTGGTATGTTTAGCCACTTTTATCAAGTATTTTGACCAGTAAAAGCAGGCATTATTTGTACTTTCATCTATATGTAAATTATTTAGTATTCAAAATATTTTTTATATTTACAATGTTTTACAACACTGTCAGAGCACCCCATAAATTATGATCAGCTCTACTTTGCTGGTAGGTTTGCTTTAAGTCGGCAAAGTTATATATTTTGCAAACTCAACAGACAAATCTTATTAATGAATGATTTGTGCATTAAATGTCCTCAACAGATGCTAGCTCTTGTGGGCAGAACTTGCTTTCCCCTCATGATTTGCCATTTGAAGCAACAAGTCGAGCGACTAGATGCAAATGGCAGCAGTAGGAACGGTGCATTAACTCTTCACACGTATATCTCCTCACGCATGAGCACCATTGGACAGAGACTGCTGCACCTTTTATCCATTATGCTGCTCAGTGGAGCCTACATTAGATTTAGTGATGATTCAAGCGCTGTCTGCACTAGACCCCACAAACAGACGCAAAGTCAGACGCACACTATCCTGGCCGGTAATTACCCTGCACAGCAACCTGCCATTACTAACCCTCTATTTTTGGATTACTGTATAATCAACTGTATGGAAGTAAAGGGGCTTAGCTGGCTGATAATATGTCTAAAGCTACAAATTAGTGTCAGTTATGACTGGTTGGGGGGTGGGGGGGTGGTGGGCTGGCTATTTGAGGGAGCACCACGACTGGACTGTCTGTTGCCGTGAAGCGTAACAATATGGAAAGACAATGAACTCAGAAACTGGGGGCAAATACAGGCTATTTTTTTTTTTTTTTTGGCAAATCTAATTGTGGTGCTTAAACAAGCTTTCCTCAATACTTTTCTGAGAGATTGTCTTTTTGCTTGTGAATCATTCAGGCTTTTAAGAACATTGAAAAGTCTGTAAAAATGTTGTCATGTTACATATGTTAGATATGTGATGTATTTGGTACTGATGTATTTAAGGTCAACTATTACCAAATGGAGGAGATACTAATTGTTGCCATGGCATTTACATTTTCACATTTAAAAGATTTCTTGAGGATATACACTACTTGTGATTGGTCGGCAAAAAGCTACCGGTCGACATGTCTGGATGTTTTGCTGCCCGTTTAAATATAGTTCACAAAACCAAGCATTACGAACGTTGCCACCTATTTCAACTACGTCAGAGCGTCCACGAATTTTCGATATCGTTGTTGGCAGGGCAGCCTGAGCGAATTTTGACGCTCTTGCCTCCTCTGGTCTGAACTTTAAGTAACTGTTAAAATTTAACTCTTATTCAAGCGCAGCTGTTGATTGATATGTGATGGCTGGTGCTGCCTTCTCTGCTGCCAGGACACATTCCGGACAGATTAGCATTTACACCTCAAATTCGATGTGGTCATATGCATTTTTGACTACCTTCGTATGTGTTTTTGTGATACGAGACACTGTTACACCTGCATTTAGCACTTTTGATCGATCACCTGAAATGCATCATAAAACCAGAAAAGGGTCAAAAAGTTTTGGGGTAGCCAAAAGGGCTCTGTCTGTATGTGGGGTTTTAGAGAGAAAACTTTAACCATGGAAATTAACCATGGTTTTACCATTGTACATTTATTGCAGTATATGCATATGCCTGCTGTCACCATGGTTTTCTGAGCAGAAATCATGATACAATTAACTATGGTTTTATAATAGTAATACTGTAGTTTCTTTATAGTAACCATGATTTTACTATATATTGTAACCGTGACAGTAGCCATTTTATTTTGTGGTTACTATAATTTTACTACAAATGCCATGGTTAAACTGTTAAATTGTTGTATTGTTGTAAATACATTATTGTTATTTAAGGGCAAACCTGTTGAAGTGTTTACCAAATAGATTATTCTTTGGATTTGGCAGTAATATTTTTTTTCTGAACATAGAAAATACTGTACCAAATCAGTGACACTAAAACTGTGATACAAACCGAACCATGAGAAATTCGAACCGTTACACCCCTAGTTTTTAGTAAAGTGCCCTTGATGGGTTTTATTCAGATTTTTTGCAGCCTTGGTGTACACTGTTATGTCAGTTTCTAATTCCTGCTGATTACTGCATGCATATGTTGTGAAATGATCGTATTTCTTGAAGGAAAGGCAACACATGATCGCACACATTGTTTGAGTGTTTGATGAGCTGATGGATGGAACTCTCCCCTTCTCTTTTATTAATTTTTCCATTCTGTCATAGTAATTTTCATTCTGTCTCAGTCTATCTCTCTCTTTCATCATCCCTGCCTTCTGTCTGCTTTCCATCCGCTTTCCGTCCCCTGGATTTGAAGCATGTAATATGTTTAGCAATGGGCCGTGGTTTCGCTCTTTGCACTGGGCTTTCTCTGATATGTCCAGTTTAGGGGCTCGTGCAGCTTTGCTCGCTCTTATTGAGCTAATCTTTCAAGCAGCAATTTACTGCAAGCTCCAGAGCCATTTCACTATGACAGACTCAACAGTTTATCAGTTTCTGCTTAATTTCATTTTATAAAGACCCTGTTGATATGCCTCCTGAACCCACTGGGATTTATTGTTTTCACTTATAGCCTAGTTATTCTTTTGTTTAAAAACATCAAAGTGGCTTCAGTGACTGCTATTTGAATGTCCCCTTACAGATCAGCAGATGTGGCTGAGGTTGCCAAGTAGACACCTGTACTTCTTTCAAGGTCCTGTAGGCTTCCCACTCAAGTATAGAATTATTGTGGACAGCTCCAAATCTCCAAAAAAGATAAGCTGAATTTAGTTTGTAGACATTCTCAGAGGCAAACTCAGTGGCATGACAGGAACTCACAGAACTTAAGTGTCAAATCATTGATGTCAAATCAATAGATGGAGACTTGACCGTTGAGACACAGACATGTGAGGTAGTCCATGGCCATTGGCTCAGAATATTTCTGTGTGTCTGCTGAGCTGCTGTATATACAACCAAAAACCAGTAAGAAGATCTGTGTTTAGGGAACCATGTTTATTGTAGGAATGTCTTTTATGAATGCCATTGACATTTTTAAGGTTGTTAGTCACAGATCATCCCTTTTACTCCCTTCACCTACACTTACTTACTAATCCTTAAGTGATTGCCAAAACCTCTACAGTGATATTATTATTATTATTATTATTATTTTTTTATCATCATTTTGTATCTTTTCCAGGATGTTTTTCTGGATTTATCCAACTCAAACTATCCAACCCATCTCCCCAAAACTTTTATGGCATATGCAGTTTATACATTGACTTTTGATCATAGATGTTGGCAAATGAAGGACAATATCTGACCTTGCCAAGGCTTCTAATAAACATGTGTCAGTCAGTTTTCCTAAACAGCTGTTTTCTAAGACTGTGTGCTTTGCATTGCAAACAAATAGAGTGTCTTTAATGACTTTGATGGATAATGGGATAGTGCTGTTAAAGTCCTCTCTTGGGCAAATTACATATCCATGCTTGAGGAAGGATTTACATAAAAACATTTGTCTTGTGTTTAATCAAGCCATTATTGCATTTCTTGTTTATTCACTTCCCTTAAAATCCTGCTTGCCATGCAAAGGCCATCAGCAGGAGGTTATATAGGGTCAGATTGATGGCCTGAAAGATCAATGCTGTTGAATACTATTAAGTTTTATTGTGTAGATACACAGGCATTGCCCCATCCGCAGTCAAACAGATGTTTTAATATTTGTGTCTAAAATTGCTATAGATTTTTAAATGGGTTCAAAATAGGGCAAATGTTAATTTAATGGAGAGCTCTGCTGTATGCACAAGACTTTGGAACATAATTGTTTACAGACCTTCACTGACTACATTTACATGGACACCAGAAAGCAGCTTATTGCGAAAAGTGGCGTTCATGTTTACTTTCTCTGCATAAGTGGAGCTTGCTTCACAGCTATGTAATTTCCCCGCAACGCTTGTGTAAATAACAAATATGGTATCCAAGGAAGACGTGGCTGCTTTATTCTCCATTGCTTTGCATTATTTCCAGATATTCCAGTTCCAGAGTTGTTGTTGTGTTTGTATCCTTCATCGCGACCTGCAGCGGAATTGCGCCGCAAAAGTGGGGTTTCTCTCATATGTATCACTCTGAGATTCCCCCAATGTACTAGTGGATATATGCAAACACGAGGAACAGTCGACATTTTACACTGGTGTGTATAAATGGGTATAGTTTATAGTGTAATGCTATGAAAACGGCATTCTTATTTGCATGACGTTTCAGAAAAAAACTGCTTTCTGGAAAAAACCTGGAATAAACATAAAAATTAAAAGATACTCAAGACACCATTTGGGGTTCCGCAGATGCCACACTGGGGGAACCCTCTGGATATCCTACAAAACCTTTCAGTTCACAGAGAAACCTGTTCTTAGTTCCTTCCTTCAAGAACTCCTATATAACTAAGTATGTGAATGGTTTCTTCAGTAACTCCATCAACTTTGAAGCACTTGGAATATAATAAAGTTCCTTGAATGCATAGGATATTAAAAGCTCCTTTCAAAGGTGCCTGGATGATCTTGTGAGGGTTATGCTGTGTCAAACAGTGCCTAGGGTAGTTTTAAAATTTTGCAGTAAAGCATAGCTAGCTTTGGAAATTGAAGTTCATTGACAGGGTTTATAACTATTAGACCGATTAAGACTTCATCTATGAAGGCAAAGTCAGATTTATAGTTGAGTTGTGTTAAGTGGGACTGACAGCTCTCTCAATAATTTAGCGTGCAAGCATGTAGACGAGCAGCAGGACCATGGCATACAAAGTCCTAGCTCATGGCAGACAGGTGGGGTCAGGTCGGCCTCCAAAGCCTCTCAGGCACGAACAGATGGAGGTGTGTAGGATTGTGTGTGTGTGCATGCATGCGAGCTGCCCAGCAGGAAGTTAGCAGGTCTTTGTTTGTTCCGCTGACATTCCGCATCATCCTTCACCTGGAGACGCATGGGTTCCTCAGAACGAAAGACTCAAGATGGAAAACCTGCTCACTTCTGTACATCTCTTATTTACTTACCCACACTCAGACTTATTTGCTGCCTGTTTGCTGACTTTTTCTTTACACCCTTGGCTGAAGCATACTGGCTTATCAGTCATCTGATTGGGGAAACAACATAATTGCTTATCTCATCTGATGGTCCAATTTCAGATTACGAGGTGTCGAGAAAGCTGAATTTAAGAGTAGCTCTTGAGTGTTTATCATTGAGAAAGAAATCTGTCAGCATCAGGAACAACTTGCATGGACTCATCAGGAACAATTTGGCTATCTTGTATACAAGCTCTACATCTTCCAACCAGCTCTACTTCTTAGATTGTCTTGTCCTCCTGAGAGACAGACACTTAAAAGGGGGTGGAACATCAACTGCAAGCAGTACTGAGTAGCAAGTACTTTTTGAGCCTGATGCATTTTTGATGACTAGAGCTACTCAGCCATTTTAGAAGGTGTGTTAAAGCCTGTCTAATGCTTGATTCAACCTTTTTTTCATTCTTTCAGAGTGCAAGACATATCATGTCTGTGTGCAGGCAGCTGCAAAGACTCTAAGCATGTCGTTTTAGTCTAATGTTGCACTTTTTTTCCAACAGGTACTCTGGCATCTTGATATCTTCCGCCGAAGTTTCCGGCAGCTCACTACACACAAGTGCATGGAGGACTCGTGCATCTTCTGTGCTCTGAAGGTAAAGCGGGAGACCTTATTCATAATGCAGTACAATCTCCTCTCCATTACAGCTGCTGTGATTCAGTTGTTTCCCTTTTGATTTCAGATAAAGTGTAATATATCTCTGCCAGCTTTATGTGCTGTAAGATTCTGAATTGTGATCAAACCCATGGGGGGAAATGTTGAATAGTGGATTTTATTGTCCTTTTGTCTTCTTCCAGACGACAAATCGATGATCAATTGTGTATTACATTTTCATGTACTATCAAAAAGCATGGCTATGGTCAAGCTATTATGGAAAAAGAAATATGTCGGATTTTTGGGCAAAAACTAGATATCTTGTGTTAAATAGAGCTGCATGGTAGTCTTGTCCAGGTACCCATCTGGGAAAGCAGCTTTGTCATACCATTCTTTTTCCCATCCTGCTTCTTTTCTGTCTCTCCCTCCTTCTGTCTGTGTTCCCTCTCATTTTATATTAGATTCCATCTAATGTTCAGGACTGCCATTGGCGCGCTCTATCAAAAGTACAATAACTCAGCTGGAAATGAGTAGGCTCTCTCCTGAGCGCTGTGCCAGCGCAGTAGGGGGCTGCCTGTCTGGTCTCATGCATTGCATTGGGACAATAATCCTGTCCGCTCTCTCATATAATTCTGGCCCTGTCTGTATTTTCTTTCAGATGTTCTTGCTTAGTGACATAATTGCAGTCTCTGTTTTCTTTGTTTTGCTGGAGTTTTCAACCTTCTAAGCAAAATTAATCTTTGGAGTCTTGCATAATAGCGTGTGCTGGGTTTTATGATGGGTTTATATGTGACTTAAGAGGAAAAAAAGTCTTGTTTAGACAAAAATGTATAGTCTGTCTTCATTTAATCACCTTCATATCATTCCAAATCCATTAAGTTTGCTACAGTGGAGGTTAAGCCTATAAATAAAAAAATCAATTGTTGGAAGAATTTGTTTAGGTGTTGATGTTCTCTTTGATTATCGCTTAACTATTTTGATTAAAGTGTTGTTATTGTGTGTGTGTGTGTTTGTGTGTGTGTGTGTGTGTGTGTATACTAGTTAAGATTAAATAATTTACTTGATGTTTTGTGTTGTATGGTAGTGCAACATGCTATACTCTAAAACAATTTTAAAAGGCATTTCACCAATTATTTTTAGAATTGTTATACATGCTTTTGTTTGGTCACTTTTATGACCTCATAATAATTGAAAGACAACAGGGAATATTTGTACTCTTTAAAATGTATGCCTAATTCTCACACTGCAGGACCATTTGAAATGAGTG
Source organism: Xyrauchen texanus (assembly GCF_025860055.1). Taxonomy (NCBI): domain Eukaryota; kingdom Metazoa; phylum Chordata; class Actinopteri; order Cypriniformes; family Catostomidae; genus Xyrauchen; species Xyrauchen texanus. Next base: position 21,992,708 of record NC_068299.1, on the reverse strand, counting down.
AAAATGAAATGGTTATAAATCTGTATTTCTATTAATTTAATTATAGGATTCTTTAAATACTCCCCCTTATGCGTCTTCAGAAATCTTGGAATACAACAGAGTGCAATATGTATCCCATATTCTATATTTCACTATAAAATTGTAAACAATTACAAAATTGATATTTCCAGGTTTTCCAACAATCATGGGAATGCTAAATCAGTAAAACAATCCAAATATTAGGCTACAGCATTAAAGTAACTTCATATGACTATATTCAGGTTCCTCATACAAATAGAGAAAAGAGTAATGTTATTTAGATGACTTCAACTTGTTTTCAAAATGTTTTCTGCACACCAAGTCTCCAACTAAACAATACCAGTAAAATGGCACTATTTAACTTATCGAAAAGTTTCCCTGCAATTAAAGCATTTATTTCAGTAGCGGCCATGCATTGAGTTGGCATCTGTACACTGCTTTGAGTGCTTCACTCGAGACTAGAGGAAGGGTGGCAGAGGAGTGCAGCACGCGTCTGTTAGGGGAGAGCTAACTGTATGAGGACGCATGCTCTGAGGCACGCTAGAGAACGACGGCATACATGTCTCCATTAAATTTCACATATAACTAATATTTATATTTTTTTAAATGTAATACACTGTTTTGTCGAATTGCAATTTATTAGATTTTTTGCATTTTATATCAATTATTAACACTAACTTACACTTACAATTCTAGATAAAAAATATTTTTTTATTAAAATTACATTTTTCAAGATTGATGCATATAAATCGGCTGAATTAGTAAACAATGCATCGAGAAAACGAGTGGATCATTGCACCCGTAATGTCAATGCACACATTTTTCATCAACTTCTGTGTTTTTGTGTGTTTTTCAGAGCATTTTTGTGCAGTTCCAGTTCAGCAGTGAGAAGGTGCTGCCTTCTGACGCTCTCCGTTGCGCTCTGGCCAAAACCTTCCAGAACGAGCAGCGATTCCAGCTAGGCATTATGGATGATGCGGCCGAGTGCTTCGTAAGGGCTCTTACTCTTCTCCATCACTCTGCCGCCCTCCCCCTCCAGAGTATAATGGCTTTTCCTCCCACTCCCCTCTGTTTCTTCATTCGGTTCATCCTCTTTAGTATGCCTTCACATGTCAAATTATCCTCTACTTTACTGAATATGTAGATTTTCTTGAGGAAAGACATGCAGACTACATTGTTAGCTTATGCTGCCAGACATTTGTTAGTGCCCTAGGTCCATCAGGGCAAACAGAAGGAAGGAAAGGGTTTGATTTCTAGTCATCTATATCTGTCATTCCCTCTCCCTTCACTGTCTCCTACCTTGTCAGTTTTGGTCTCTATCTCTCTTGGCAGGATATTTGATAGTACTGATAGCTATGATGCGTTCCATTGAATGTAAATCTCCCTGTTTGACACTGTAATGCCCCACTACACCTGCAAGCACAGAGAAAATTTAAAGAGTGATTAATCACCTCCTGATGACTCATTTTAAAGGTATTAGCATCATAACATCCAAGATAAATTATGGCACTCTGTCTCTGCTTCTTTCTACTACTGGGATAGCAACATTGTACAATATGCTGACCAGTGAGAACTGCAACCACAAACTGCAAATGTGTTTTTTCCTCCCTTAACCAGCATTGTTGTCTGGCCATTATGCAAGGCTTGAGACACTGGTGAAGGTCAGATGCTTAGTGAACTTTCAACGTGCAGAACATGAGCTGCCCCCAACTAAACATCTTGCAGAGCTGCCATAACCCTCAGCCAAAAGAGCTGAGCATGCTGTTTTTCACAAACTCAGTACACACCCAAAGGACAGCAAGAATCAATTAACATGAGACATACAGGATAGGCACATTCTGTTCCTCTCACATGCTTTTCCTCAGTGGGATTTTACTTTGTATTCACAGAGATTACAGCACACTGAGTGTTAATAATTGAACATTAACTGTGGTTGGTTTTTCCTATATCTCGCAGGAGAATATCCTCATGAGAATCCACTTTCACATCTCTGATGAGAGCAAGGAGGACATATGCACAGCCAAACACTGTATTCCTCACCAGAAGTTTGCCATGACACTCTTTGAGCAGGTGAAGCCTCTTCGCAAGCACTTCGCAAGTGCTCTTTCTGCTTGAGCAATCTTTTCTTTTGAAGACAACATGAAATATATTCGTAACTCATTTAAGTCCCATAATGGGACATATTTCCAAGTGAAACAGAAAATTCAGTTGTAAATAATATAGAGCAGGATTTTATAACGATCAGAATTTGATTGGATTGTGAAAGTGTTTGATATTATTGGTTACTGTTATTTTTCCTTGAAAGTAATTTTCATTTACAATTTTTAATCATATAATTTTCATGCATAATTATGAAATCTAATATATATATATATATATGCTATTATGTATATATAATAGCATACAATGATGAATCATGCAGCATAAGACCCAGGGAATGTTTTTAGAAAGTAATTGAAAACCTGGAAATATCAGGGAATGTTTTTTACGGGCCTGGAAAACGTTAATAATTGTTAATAAACTTTTAAAATTATGGAAAATACTTTAAAGAAAATGTATATCGTAAATATTATTGTTTTTATTTATGCTCAGCTTTAAAATATTTAATCTGCTAGAATAGAAATATTCTAGCAGAAATCATGAAGGATATAAAGAATGAATTGGTCAAATGTGTGGGAACCCTGTAAATAGTATTAATTTAGATTTTATGTTGTCGTTTAACGTGTTAATAGAGCTAGCTTTTAATATCTGACAATATTTGCCAATAACTTTCTGATTTAGTGTGTGTGCAGCAACTGTGGGGCCTCTTCGGACCCCTTGCCCTTCGTTCAAATGGTCCACTACATCTCCACAACCTCCCTGTGGTGAGCACAACGCCTCTGCTGTACACACACACACACACACACACACACACACGCACATTCACACAGTGTGAGTGATAAAAGCATGTACGTCAAAGAATGAGATCACTTTGAAAGCTGAGAGCAAAAAGGGCCACACTGTGCACAGAACGGAAAACATGTCCTACACTCTTCTCCAGCTGAGCAAATGCATTCTCTGCCACATCAAACACAGTGAAACCCATCAGAACAGAAGAGATTCCCACAGTGGCCAAGAGCACATGGCAACCGCCAGCTTAAATATTACTCTAGGTCTTCTGGACACCAGGGCCACTGCTCTACATCATGGGTGATGAGCTGTCAGACACAAAGCTGAGCCTCAAAGCAGAGCTGCTCACCCAGAACGTGTGCAGTCTAACTTGGTCAACGTCTGCTTTTAGAGCTGCGCAGTTGCAGATGCACTCTCAATCATTTTCTCAGTCTTCTGCACTGGCAGGCTGGATGCATGGTGCCATGAACAAACACTGTGAGAACAACGGCGGTAAAAGAGCTTCATGAATATTCCAGCATGTGGCATGGTGATTAAGGAGGTTTTTTATGATAATAGCTGACATTGTAGTGGAGCATTGCATTTGTTTGCTCAAGGCCATTGACTCCATGTGTCCTTGTCCTCTTCAGTGTCCCAGTGCAATAACTATTCTCATGGATTCAGCCTCTGCACCAATATAAGAAAAGTATACAATAAAAAGTAATATGTATAATTCAAGAATAAGCCACAAGATACGTGTGTTACATTGAGCTTACATGGTTAAAGGGTGGTGTTGGTTATGACGTGAAGTGGAAAATGAAAAAAATATTAAAAAAAGTTATATGATAAAAGTTCAGTAATGTTCAATAAATAATCAGATATATTAAAGGAAAATTCTTGTTTCACATATGATAGCATTTATGGCATAATGTTGATTGCCACAAAACTTCATTTTGACTTGTGCCTCCTTTTCTTAAAAAAAAAAAAAAAAGAGCCAAAATCTGTGTTTCAATGTGGTACTTGCAACAAAAGGGAATAGGGCCAATCCGTAATTGTTAAAATACCCACTGTTTCATAAGTATGGGCACAAGACCTAAACAATATGCTTGCTATCATGATTCTAGTGTGATAAAATCTCTTACTAACCTTTACCATGTAAAGTTATATCCAGTTTTACAACTTCATTGCCATTATGATGTAATGCTGTAAACTGTAAAACGACCTTTACTGCTCAAATTATACACAAGTTATACAGAAGAATTAATGTCAGTGCTTTTATAAAATTATAAGCTTTCACATCCATTGCAAGTGTCTCACCAAAACCTCAATTTGAAGGGAAGAGTCTAAATTCTGCCACAAATGCTGTTGATTGAGCTAAAAATGATTGAACCCAGAATATTCCTATAATAAATACAATTCTTCCACCCAATTATAAAGTTCACTTGCCTTATTATAAGCTGTTACCAGTATTAAAGAAAGTAATGACTTGGCGCAGTGATACTGAATTCAAGTAATTAATGTATTGTCTATTTTATAGTAGCTTTAAACATTGCCCATAGTGGGGGAAGAGTGATATATATTTATCTGAATGTTGTGATTATGTAAAAGGTATGGTGCTGTACGTGCTGTCCTTTTTGGAAGTAGTATGAGCCACATATACGCGCACAGAGATGGGTGTCCAGGTAACATTATGACACTGCATGCCTGTCTCCATGAGAGCTGGCTGAGCTGAGATATTGCTCTGGCACAGTGTGTTGTTGCAGTGTGTTTAAGGTGTAATGCCCTTCACTGCAAGAATGAGATAAAACTGGTCCAGACTGTGATCACATAAACCCGTGAATACAAAATACACACTATACACAAACACACAAATACATTTGACTCACTTTGGTTAGTATCACAGTTTGATCTTATATTTTATGGCATACGTGTTGTAATAAGCAATTAAAAACCATTTACTTATATTAAATCGAAGCTAACGTATAAATAAGTGTGTGTGTATACAGTATATACGTGGATATATGTGCATGTGTCTAATATTACAATTCACACATAATTGCAGAAATGTACAGTCACTTTGAGATGCATTTTAATGCTTGTGTCATCTTAACGTGTAATGTTTGTTGGTTATGCTACAGCAATCAGGCAGTACGCATGTTGGAATGCCGGGAGAAGCCCACTCCGGACATGTTCGGAGAGCTGCTGAGGAACGCCAGCACCGTGGGAGACCTGCGCAACTGCCCGGTTAGCATTACCACACATTCCACTCCATCAAATCAAGTGCTAATTAGGCATAATAAAGTTTATGTGTGTGTGTGGACGGGTTTGGGTGGTTTTCGAGGACATGTTTTAGGTTACAAACTGGTAATTACAAGGATATTATGCTATAAATGTGGTTTATGAGGACATAGGGGCGGCTGTGGCTCAGGTGGTTGAGCGGGTTGTCCACTAATCGCAGCATTGGTGGTTTGATTCCTGGCCCACTCGACTCATCCTTGGGCAAGACACTGAACCCCAAGTTGCTCCCAATGTCAGGCCATCATTTGTGTGTGAATGGGAGTGTGAGTGTGTGTCGGAATGGGTGAATGGGACACAGTGTAAAGCGCTTTGGTAACCGCTAAGGCTAAAAAAGGTGCTATATAAGAGCAGACATTTATCATTTACCATTTCTAGTGTCCCCATAATTCAAATCGCTTAAAAAACATACAAAATTTTTTGGACAATGTAAAAATTCAGAAATGTTTTGTGAGGGTTAGGTTTAAGGGTAGGGTTAGGGGATAGAATCTATAGTTCGTACAGTATAAAAATCATGTCTATGGAGAGTCTTCATAAGGATAGCCACACCACAACGTGTGTGTGTGTGCGCGTGTGTGCGTGCGCGCATGTGTGTGTGTGTGTGTGTGTGTGTGTGCATGCCCGTGTGTCTGTGTGTGCCGCTTGTCTGGGTTTGAGTAGGAATGTGGTCATTGTGTAATCACTAGGTCAAAACAAGAAGCAATCAGTGGGATTTTAATTTGTCTCACGGCCTTGACAGACTTTTTACATAAAACACATTTGTTTTCGTGTCAGATCAGGGGATTGCCTTGGATAGGGGACATCTTATCAAAATTATTCATTATATAATTACTTGTTTGACAAAAAGAGACGTTAGAAAGAATGTTAGCCTCAGTCACCATTCATTTTCATTGTATTGGAAAAAAATGCGCAAAAAAAAAAGTAAATGGTGACAAAGGGGTAATTAATGACAACAGTCTATTCATGTTTGTTTGTGTATTTCATTAAGCACTATTTTTTTCCCTCTTTCTTTTGTCTACAGGGAAACTGTGGAGAGAAGCTTCGTATTCGACATGTGCTGATGAACTCCCCAGAGATCATTACCATTGGCCTGGTGTGGGACTCAGACCACTCTGACCTGGCTGAAGACGTTATCCACAGCCTGGGCACCATCCTGCGGCTTGGAGATGTAAGACATGCTCTCGCCTGTTGTCAGAATCTCAAAAACTCTGCTCTTAAAACTTAATATAGATAGATGAAGTCTTTTGGTGCAAGGTGCCGCACTTTGTGCCTGCAGGCTGGCAAGGCCCAAACACTAACCACATAGAGCTATTCAGGTTGTAGTCTTACAACCTGGAAGACAGTTTGCATTTTGAAGCCATGGTTCCCTAGAGAATTTTCAGTCAGTCTTTATATTGTCAGTTTTGTATTTTTTTTAGAATAATAGGTCTGTTAACATTTCTGTAAAAAAAAACTTTTAGGTTTTGTTTTACAACAGAAATTTCACTGTCACACATCCATACTTATGCTGCTAATTTGCATTTTTTTTTTTTTAAATAAACGTTTCTATCAAGTTGCTGTCAGGCACAAAGTGAGGGCAACCTGTGTATATCAGCATAGACAAACAAACCCACAGTTTGAGAGCTGACTGATGGATAGCATGTTTGATTGGGAGAAATTAGAGCTTTTTGCGGTTAAAAATGCAGTGCTGCGACTCTAAATTGCTTGCAAATTTTAAAGCACATAGGGATTACAGGCTAGGGATTACTTGATGCATCAAATACTGTGACTCGCACACATAACAGGGATGGTCAGCCATTGAGTTCAGCTTCACTAAGGACACGTAGTGGGTGAACATTTCAGTGCGGCATGTAAACAGTTTTAAAATGGCCCAAACAAATGACAGAAATACACCTAGAGATCAAGAGTGGTAATTTGATAATCTGTTTTCATTTGAATCATTTGAAAGAGCTCATGGTCAATCAAAATCTTCCCAGAGATGCCCCTAAACTTTTACACTGTCTTTGTAAGGGTGTGTTTGTGTACATTTACTGTTATGCATGCGTATGTGAATGTTTATGTATTTATGAGTGACAAATGACCTCTCCTCCTCCTGTTTCACCCATAGCTGTTTTACCGAGTGACAGAGGACAAAGCCAAACAGGCGGAGCTCTACCTTGTGGGTGTGGTCTGTTACTATGGCAAACACTACTCCACTTTCTTCTTCCAAACCAAAATACGCAAGTGGATTTACTTTGATGATGCTCATGTGAAAGAGGTAAACATCTGATCAGCAAATCTTTTTATAACTAGCGAATGTGAAAGACTAAAAGTCAAGTCAATTTTATTTGTATAGCGCCTTTCACAACACACATCGTATCAAAGCAGCTTTACAGAAGATCAGACATTAACAGAAGATAAAACTGTAATGTCTATAATGTCGATTAATCATCATTGTGTAATTAGATAAAATACGATTGTTAGTCGTGTTTAAAAATAAGTAATTAAATAATAATTGTATTAATAACCCCAGTGAGCAAGCTGAAGGCGACTGTGGCAAGGAAAACAAATCTCCATAAGATGTTGATTAATGTAGAAAAATAACCTTGTGAGAAACTAGACTCACTGTGGGGGCCAGTTCCCCTCTGGCTAACATCATGAATATAATGCCAATATTACTTGTGTATAGTTCAAGTCATGGTTTAAAATTATTAAACTAAGTATAGGCCGAGGTGATGCTGGCAGAGATCAGGGATGTGAAACAGTTCAACCTGGCCGTTAATTTCGGTGAGGTTTGGTGTGGTCCATCCTAAATCCAAGGTTCAGACAATGGCATATGAAGTATCCCATGTCTTATGGTTGGAGTTGGCACCAGTTCATCCTCTGAAGTCCATCATAATAGACTGAAGTGATGTTTGGCTGACACATGTTTGGCCAAACATCATCATTCAGCGACACGTAGCAGTGGAGTCCAACACGAAGCAGGAATGGTGCTGGATCCAGCCGGTTCTGGTGACCTCAGGATAGGAGTCCCGAGGTTGAGACATGGAAACAAATAAAATAATATAAGCATAGATGCCATTCAATTTATTACAGAGTTATAGATCATGATCAGTGTTTCTGGTTCCGGCAGACCCAACTAAAGCAGCCTAATTGTGGGTTGGAGGATAAATTATGTGTATGCCTGGCTAAATTGATGAGTCTTTAGTCAAGACTTAAACTGAGGGAGTGTGTCTTCATCTCGAACAGTGTAAGGGAGTCGATTCCATAGTTTAGGAGCCAAATATGAAAAGGATCTACCTCCTTTTGTGGATTTTGATATTCTAGAAACTATTAACAGGCCAGAATTTTATGATCGTAATGAACGTGATGGAATATAGCATGGTAGAAGATCAATTAAGTACTGCAGAGCTAGACCATTCAAAGCTTTGTATGTAGTTAACAGAATTTTAAAATTAATTCAGAATTTAACAGGTAGCCAATGTAATGATGATAAAATGGGGCTAATATTATCATATTTCTTGGTTCTAGTCAGCACTCTGGCTGCTGCATTTTGAACCAATTGAAGTTTATTTATTGATCTTGCTGGACATCCTCCCAGTAATGCATTACAATAATCTAGTTTTGAGGTCATGAACGCATGAATTTGTTTTTCGGCATCAGCAACAGAGCATGTGCCATAATTTAGCAATATTTCTTAGGTGGAAGAATGCTGTTCTACAAACATTGGTAATTTGATTTTCAAAGGACAGATTGGTATCAAATATAACCCCTAAGTTCTTCGCTGTTGAAGATGATGTAACCGTACATCCATCGAGAGTCAAATTATATTGTAGTATATAGAGTTTATTAGTATATTAGTACCTCTGTTTTGTCAGAATTGAGTTGAAGGAAATTTCTGGCCATCCAATCTTTTATTGGCTGTTCAGTGGGGATTCCTCTATTCTATTTGCAAAATAAATGTTTGGGAATCTAAAATCTATATTTTCAATTAACATACTTAAGCAGAAGATAAAAATAACCATGTAAAGACAAATGTTTTTGTGAAAAATCTTATGTGCCTAAGACTTTATGTGCACAGTACTGTATAAAAAAAAGAAGGGAATTATGTCTATGTTAATCTAATATCTAATTTGACTGTGGCAATAAAAAAAAGAAAAAGAAAGGGAATAGCCTTTTTATGAGCATTTGGCATTATTAGGAGTGCTTTCAAATATCTGGACCATTAGCATTGTTATTCAATATACAACAGTTAATTCCGGTCCTCAAATCTGATTGGACTAGAGACGTTCCATGAGCACTGATGGTCTGACAGGATCAGCACTCGGACGCTTCACTGTGTATATCATTCTGCTTGTGTTCGTGCCATTCTAAACTAAGGCGTAAGATTACAGTGCATATCTGTTAGGAGTTACTGTCTGTATTTTTGAAATTACATATGTTAGCCAGCAGGTGGTGGCAAAAGATAATTTTTTTGTGTAATATGAGCCAGTTGGTGACGTAAAGTGAATCCGTTAGTCATTGTTTACATAGGACAGCGCTCTGTGATCGCTAGTATTACTACTACATTACTTAAGCTAGGACATTGTTTTAAACGGCTTTAAATGAACAATTTTAGGATTAAGGCTAATTGCAGCTGAGAGACACAAAAGACTGTTTGATTACAGAACTTGAGGCGCTTACCAAGTTTCCACATTGGATACACTCTGTTTAAAAATGTATGCACAAATTAGGTTTTATGACCTTACTCGGTTTTTTCAATGTAATTGTTCATTGAACTGTTGTATATAAGCAATATCACACTCGCAATCGTGCTATATGGCCCTACATCAGGAAAACAATACCTACAGCATTTGGCCTGCTGCCTCGTGCCTGCGGCCGAATCACAGCAGTGCTGATGTAGGGCCATATAGTGCTCTTGCTCGTGTGATATTACTTAATTATATTCAGTGTTATTTACAGTTTAATATAGTACAATCATCTGTAAACGCAGTCCAGATTTACTCTCATGCTAAAAAGTCGCATTGTTGCTCACTGTATTACATATGCTTGCATGATGAGGAGAAACCATCTAAAACTCTTTAACAACCAGCACACTATGACCTCTGAGACATCAGTGTGACATCCATGAAAGCTGCACAATTGATTACATTGAAACTGAAATTGCGGTATGATGTTGCACAAATTTAATAAAAATTATCGCGCTCCCTTTCTCCATTGTGATCGGTTTGATTGACATGGATGTGCGGGCTCGCTTGCTCTGTGAAGTTTAATGGAGACTCGCTGGTGAAAAAGACAAATAGTTTTGCGAACTGGAAATACAAGGCTGATTTTGAATAACATGTACATTATAAAACATTAACAGAAAATAGCAGTAAAATGTAATATATGCCTTGGAGATAAACAAATCTTTAGAGCATAAAACTGCACAAGCACTCAGGTGAGTGAATGCACCTGATGCAGCAACCGGTCCACATTTAACTGTATTCTTATTATGTTCTTCTTTGAAGTGTTTATAAAGTGCTCTTGTGCACTGGACAATTTGGATCATGCTTTTTTCCGCTTCACTATGTTTCATCATACAAACACATTTGTCACTCCTGTAAAGTGACGTCACTGACGGAGCTTCTTTGTCCTCGCCGCTCATATCTAATCGATAATGAAATTCGTTGTCGATGATTTTCATTATTTATAGTTATCTACTAGTTTTACATAGAACTTTATTTACTTTGTAGTGTTGCTTGCTTGTTCTGTCCTCAGGGAGATAGTGTAGGCTGATGTGTTGGCTTGTTAGCAGTTCCTCACACACTCATAGCATGTAGTGTGTGGGTGTGTGTGTGTTTGTTTTGTTCTAATAGTGCTTACGTGTTGTTGTACATAATTGACAGTTGTTGACTCGCCACTCAGGGGTGTGTATTTGTGTGTGCAGGTATACAGTATATACTGTAAATGTACACATGCTACTTGCACGCTCCATGTCAATAGTGATACATAGTACTATGAACATTTAGTACATGGTCTTTCAATCCGAGGATTAAAAATAGGAATTGCTCAGTGCTTAGTGAAAGTCAATAAGTATTTGAATTGTTGTGTATTGAAAAGCATTGACCAGGATATACAGTATTTTATATGTTGATATATATTTCTATATATTTTATATAGAAATGTACATGAACACGGTTTGATATTGTAGAGGTGGTGCATAAATTTACACCACCACTATAGATAAACACATTCAGAAGGACGTCTTTACTGTTATCATGTCTCGTTCTACCATGGGTTTTTAAGACAATGTGTTAACTTAAAAATGGTCCAACTTATCAACTAACTTGTTTTAAGACTCTATTTACTATTGTATTTCATTGCGCTCCTTTCAGGGTCAGAAATTTGTGGTTGGGTTGGGGGAAGTGGGTTGTTTGGGGCAAAAAGCCAGCAAAAATGCCCTCAAATTTCAAAATGTGGGGGCAGAATGTGCACTTATTTGTAACATCTGACATATTTCTATGATAATAAGATTCTTTTATAGTCCTAGTTATAAATATTTTGGCATAAAAATGAATTGATTGTGATTTAATCCTTTGTTTCAATTAAATCAATTAAATTGAAGCATTTGTCATAAATGCATGAGACAGTTTATGTTAAAAATATGCCGTCATAAAAGTACAAAAAAGAAAAGCCCCCAAAAATTCCCCGGGGGGAAATATTGCCCCTTAATGTAAAAGTTAATCATTGGCACTGACTCCATCTAACTGTTTTTGAATTCAAGAGCAAGGCTTAAAAGCCCTCTAAGAATCATGTCCATTCGGGGTTAGGTGACATAACCCATAGCCAGCCTAATTATACAGGGCTTTTCTATGACCAGTTAGTCAACTAGTCTATCAGGCAATCCACAGATGATTAGTTTTGAAAATATGTAGTTTTGACATCTCTAGTGTACACTAGGGATTGCACAGCTACTGAATTTTAGAAGTGGATATGTCGAGCCCATTAGTCTAGTAATTCGACTAGTTGTGGCATCATACAGATGTGTTTTGTAAATTGCGTGGAAAGCAGCTAGCAGACTTCAGGCTGACAGTGTCAACTACATTAGTTATAATCAACTAGTATATGCAACCCCTAGTGGACACATACACGCTTATGCTCGCATGTAATGTCACCCTGGGTGGTGTTGATCCAAGCTGAGATTTGGATGTGCAGGTTTTTATCTTTATAATAGCAGTGCAAGACCGTTGCACACAAAGCAGCTATGCTATGCAAGACTATGCTGACCTACACATGAGCTGCACAGAACACTCACAAAAGCCCACTGAAAACAAGGATATCCCACTATTGTTTAAAACCCCAGCTGGACAGTGGCAGGGTGTGGCCTACAGAGAAAGACAGCAGAAACCGCCATGATAGCCAACAAACACGCACACTAAAGCTAACGCTCTCTCTCACATATTCACACACCCACGCATACTTGTCTGTTACCGTTTAGACATCCTTTGTCTGATTATGGATGGAGCGTAGAGAAAGTCGCCTGTTTGGGAAATTGGAGTCAGGGTAAGATCAGTTTGAAAATGTCGGATGAGTGTCAGTTTCACTCACAAATTGCCATTGTAAATATCCAGAACATTTCAACTTTTCAACATTTTAAATTGCTGGAAGTGATGAGTTTTACAGGAGATAGTAACTTGTAGTTTTTGATGATTGGTAAAATATACAGGACAGCCTTAACTGCTGTTCTATCTTTCTCTCATTGCTCTTATTTTCTCTCAAAGATTGGGCCCAAGTGGAAAGATGTGGTATCCCATTGTATAAAGGGTCATTACCAGCCTCTACTGTTGCTCTATGCCGACCCTCGAGGGACAACGGTGTCAGTTCAGGATTTGGCTTCACGTCTAGACCTACACCACTACTCTAAAGCATATTACGACAGTGAAGATTCAGGTATATTTGTGCCAGGATAGTGGCTGTGAGGGCATACACCACTCACATTTCCTGCATAAAATGTAAAGATCTAGTTTTACAGATATACAGTTGATCCAGGCACCAGCATCTGTAATACTTACCACATCCTCTGTTTGATTTATCAGGCCGTGAGCCGTCTATTTCCAGTGACACACGAACAGATTCTTCCACAGACAGCTGCAGCTATAAACATTCTCACTCTCACCATGAGTCTATGGCATCCCACTTCTCCTCTGACTCTCAGGGAACCGTAATTTGTAACCCTGCCAATGACTCTGCCTCGCACAGCAGTCTGGAAACCACAGGTAAAGCAGTATATACATTCACACTGAAATTCAAATGCAGTTTTAAGCATAATTGAGATATGTTGACACCAGATGGGTTCATCAATTTAGGAGTCATGTGCTCACATCTGTCTCGTGCTCTTCAACAGTGACCTAACTTGTTTATTTGTGAAGGTTCCTTGATTGGCACTGATCCAGTGCAGTGCCATACTCTCAGAAAAGTGGGAGTCTTAGACAAGAAGGGAGGTGTTTTGGAAAGGAAACGAAGTGCCAGCAGGCCACGAAGATTTGAGACCCGTGGTGATTCAAGGAGTCGATGCTCAAAGACAGATGAGGTGTTGTCTGCTGGTTACCACAGCGAAGGTATTCAGTTAAATAATGTAACCCTATAAAAATAACATTCCCTCTTCCTCTTTTTTTTTTTTTTTTTATAATTTCTTCTCTCTCTCTCTCTTTTGCAGGTGAGACTTTAAAAGAGCAGCAGGTTCCTCGTTCTCTACCTAAACCCAGCTCCAGTAGACTTCGGGACTTCAAGGAGACTATGAGCAACATTATCTATAAGCGGCCACTTTCGGCATCATCCTCGGGCTCCATGTGTCCCCCTGACTCCATCGCTAAGGTGCGAGACTGGGAGGCAGACAGCACCAGCAGTGAGTCCAAATCGAGCTCCTCTGGAGGACGCTACCGCCCGCCCTGGAAGCCTCGGCGCGAGGCCCTGAACATCGACAGTATCTTCAGCAGGGAACGCCATAAGCAGGCAGGGTACAGTCCGTTAGGAGCTCTGCTGCCTGAAGACACTGGGCCTCTGGGGAAGTTGACGGGGCCCATGAAGCAGACCACATTTCGAGACAGGCCGGGACCCCTGGGAAGAGTGTCAGAGCAGCCCCCACGTCTCATCCAGAGAATGGAGAGTGGCTATGAGAGCAGTGAGAGGAACAGTAACAGCCCTGTCAGCCTGGACATGCCTGTTAGCGAGGGGACCAGTAATGGCACACACAGGTAGGAGTAATCGCACACTTTGCATGTTAAAGTACAGTTGCTTTGGCAACAAGTCAGTGCTAAAATGCAATCTTTCTGTAAATAGCAGTGTATTAAAGTAAACATAATTGGTGATGTCTTAAATCATGTAAACCGGTGGGACAAAATATTGGATATGTGCATTAGGACTTGCAGTTAATGGACTTGCCTTTGTCTATTATGTTGTTGATATTAAAGAAACAACAATATTAACAAGATTGAGATAACCTAGTACAGGGTTTCTCAAACATTTTTGAACCATGGACCCCTTTCATAACTCGCATCATTTTTCGTGGAAACCTGCCCCACCACCACAGCAAATATGATTTTATTTACTGTTGCACTGCTGTTCTGTGCAAAGTGTTTCAATTACATTTACATTTATGGATTTGGCAGACGCTTTTATCCAAAGTTACTTACAGTGCAATTATTACAGTGACAATCTCCCCGCAACAACCTGGAGTTAAGTGCCTTGCTCAAGGGCACAATGGTGGTGGCCATGGGGTTCGAACCAGCAACCTTCTGATTAACAGCCCTGTGCTTTAGCCACTACGCCACCACCACTCAATTACTGCATAAATACAGTGAAATGAACTAATGAGTAAGGGTCACTGTGTTAGAAAATAAATTGACTTGAAGCTAGATTGTCAAATGTCGTTTACGTGAATTTATAATATGTCAGTAGTACCATACTTTATCTAGCAAGATAAACTAAAATAATTATAGGTAAGTATATACTCTCAGAAACAGGGGCCTTGTTAATCCAGTGTTGGCCAGCTGGTCAGCTAATTTCTCCCAGAGTCATCTTGAGGTGAGATTCATTCACAATTCAGAGAATTTGTTGTTACCATGGAAATAATCAATATCCCCATACATAAATGTATGGCCCAGAATCTATAACTATTTTATTTAGGCTTTTTGTATATATTGTTTTGAACTTTTATGTCATATAATATTAACTTTTTAGACAATAGTTTTATATTGAGTTTTTTTTTTTTTTTTTTTTTTTTTGCTTATTTGATTACAAAATTGCAAGATAATATTCACAATTCAGGGATTTTCCACAGACCCTCTATGGAACACAGTTTGAGAAACAGTGACTTTGTAGTTTTAATAAGCCTTCTAAAATCAAAGATGAACACAGTTAGGCCAAAAAAATGAATGATGAAATAAAAAATGTTAATGTGAGGCCTGATTGTCAGTCAAATTCAAATCCATACGAATGGCATTAAATCATCATTATTAGAATAGATCTAATAATCAATCACTAAAGACAATTTATTTAGTTATTTAGTCAGTTATTTAATCAGTTTTATTTTACATTTGATAACTTTTGTTACCTCTAAATTCTGAATGTTTAATTTAGTATGAGGTACTGCTGTTTGATACTTGAGAAACTTCAAGCTATGTTTGATTAATTAATTAAGAAAAGGGCTACATTCCATCTTTATAATTTCATTTGTATTAATATTAATTTTTTCTAAGTAAAGGAGTGTGAGCAATAGTATATTTGGTTTTGCCGTGTTATCAAAAAATGGATGTAAAATGCTGTTTTAGAACAAGGACCTGATACACGTTTGAAAGCATATTATTCATCTTTCTCTCTCTGTCTTCTTCTTCTTGTCCTTCAGCTTACGAGAGGGAGGGTTGAAAAAGCCTTCACCTAATGTCAGCCAGTCATGGAAGTCTGTCACCAAATCCAAGAGCAGCAGCGCCCTACTGCAAGATGTCAAAGTGTCAGTCAAGGGCAATAGTCACATGAGTTCAGGTGTGTACAGTTTGAGTGCGTGTATTTATATTCCTCATCCAGCCAGTATGAGGGTAATTTTGAATGTACTTCACCTAAGGATATGAATAATTTTTTCCATATGTTTAATATTTATCTTGCTGTTTCAATGTATGTACTTAATATAATGATAAGCAAGCAGTATTGGGAAGAATTTTGCATAATTTATTACAAAATACATCTTGTTCCTTTCTCTGAAATGTTATCTCTTTACCAGTTATGTAAACTGACTGAGGAACATGATATTGCCCTGGAGATTGCCATTCATTATATTTAATTGTATGCATTTTGAAAGTGGCCCAGATCAGATAAGAAAATCTGAGATTTTTGATTTGAAAATTGATTGGAAATGAATTGGTTGAAAATGTGAATGCACCCTTAGATCATTACATTGTTTGCACAGACTGTTTCCTTTTTGTTCTATTGTTTATGTGTGTGGTGCAGCGGGCGAGGGCCGCAGTGAACTAGATGAGCTACAGGAGGAAGTAGCTCGAAGGGCCAAGGAGCAAGAGCTACAAAGA
This sequence comes from Xyrauchen texanus, assembly GCF_025860055.1. Lineage (NCBI taxonomy): Eukaryota > Metazoa > Chordata > Actinopteri > Cypriniformes > Catostomidae > Xyrauchen > Xyrauchen texanus. Next base: position 21,975,987 of record NC_068299.1, on the reverse strand, counting down.
CGAAAGGAAAAGGAGATAGAGGCAGCAATGGGCTTCAATCCCAGACCCAGCAAGTTCATGGATCTGGACGAGCTCCAGAACCAAGGTAACCAGCATGCCGTGCAAGGGCAAGGGGAGTAGCTCTGTCTCCAGATGCATTTCTTGGGTTTCTGCTGTGGCTTGGAGCTTGGGACTGCATGTGTGTGTGCATTTGTGTATGTGTGAAATGGAGGTGTGCAGGTTTCCATGCTGAAAAGCGCTGTGCTATGCTGTTTGTCACCTGCAGGGAAAGGGGAAGGCTTTGAGCAGTGTGTGTTGGAGGCAGAGTCTATGTTAGACCAGTCTCTGAGACTGGAACAGGCAGGAGAGGTGGCCTCTGCTCTCTCTGTGGTTAACGAAGCAATGTGTAAGTAATCCTGCCCTCAGCCTGCTGCCTGCTATCACTACTGGCACTAAGTGTGTGTGTCTGTACTGTGTGTGTCTGTACTGTGCGTGCGTGTGTGCAGGGTTTTTATTTGCCTGTTTTCACTGCCACCACCATATTACTATCTTCAGATGTGTTTCAATTCCACAAACAATATATTAGATTTATCTTTCTGGAGCCATGATAACAAGGTCGTCACTTAGTGTATGTGTATTGAGGCTGCTGTGCCTTCTTGCCATGCCGACTGTCTTGAACGCCTGTGAGGTCATTACCAGCCAAGACATAGACCTGTTTGTCTGTAACCATAGAAACCAACTAGCCGCTCTAAGGAAGAGGGAGTTCGCCCAGTACTATGGCAACCACCTCTTTGCAAGAACTTTGATTGACTCTAAGTGTGTATAGTGTATGATGTTATTAAGCAGTGAGGTACCGACAGGCCTGCTGTTGTGTATTGTTAACAGTCACTGCTGATTATAAAATTTGAGATGATAGACACCAGCCAAAATCTGTGTCGTTTAGGCACAACACAAGGCAGATTTTCTGCAACCTCATTAGTAATGAGTATATTCACAATATAGCTCAGCCTCAAGTGACTTGCTCCTTTTTAAAATTGGTACAAAATAATTAAAATATAATATACACAGAATTCCAATAAACCTTGTGTTAAGCGTAGTCAATATATGGCATCCTTTCACTGGAATATTTAGTCCCTGACATGTAATAATAACAAAATGTAGTTCTATGGGTGCTGTGCAGTGAATTACATGGTAGCAAGGGGAACTGGTATTTTGCATTATAGCTGTTACTATTGACCTGTTTCGTCATATAAGTGTTTCCTCGCTGCTGCCACATTTGTGACCATCAGCAGAAGGAAACATGGGCGGTGAATGGAAAACAACCAGTGAAACAATATCAAAGAAAAACATACAAAATTGCTTTTGATCCATGGCAAGTCCCAGGAAAAGTTCATACAGGTCTGAAGACAGCACAAATATAGCCAAATTGGACATTCGCAAATATTTAAATTGATTTTATCCTCGATTCATCTCTGTACACCAGTGAGTCTGATGTGGGACCGATGACGAGTACACACGCCCACCAGTGCATCACCGTAAACATCTCTCATTCAGAAGTTACAAATGTCTGATTTGGTTACAATATTACAAAATGTCTGACAATCCCGTCTTTATGAACGTAAGAGCTGCTTTTAACTCCCGAAGAAGGCTTTTGTCGCATCCCACAGTGCAGCACATTGAAGGTATTTGCAACTTTGGTCACAAACATGGTGGCGTTGTCATACAGTGTTATCACACGAAACAGGTCAATCAACATACAGAACCAGAACTATCCAGTTTATAAGTGTCAATAAAATAAAATGTCTCTCTGTTTCTCTGACTGTGATCAGTGTGTGTGTGAGCCTTTCAAACACCAATGTCTTTTTATGTCTGTCTGTCTTTGACTTTCATAAGTCATAACCCTGAGGTTTGTCACTTATGGGGTGATCACATGCACGAACACACATGCATACACCAATACTTGCACACCTTCCATGGCCTAGCCCCTGTGTTTACCTAAACCTTACTCCCCCACCTGCCTTCGCAAAGTTTCTCTGTAGTTTTATAGTCAGAGATGGATAGATTGCAGCTCATATCATGGTGAAAGTATTCTCGATCCTCTGTAATTATACCATTATTAGATCTAGACGCAGTGTTAGGCTCAGGTAATTTGCTTTTTTTTTAGTTCCATGACTGAACTACAATTAATTTTGGTTTAATTCAACTTCATTATAATTTAATCATTTTGTGCTTGACAGAATTTAACATTTGTGTTAGGATTTTTGTAGATTTCCCATCTTCCCTATTTGTGTGACCCTCCCCTCATACCCTTCCTCATAATTCATCCAAACATTGAGTCTCTTTTCATTTCAGTTTTTCGTAACAAGTGTGTTTGCATGCACCACATGATTCTTCTTTTTTTTCTGCATCGGTTTCATTTTTTTATTTATTTTTTATTTTTTTGCCTTTATTTGTTTTGTTTGCATTGTAGCTAAACTCAGGCATACCTTGCATGAGAGCAACACTAACGCTCAGGGCAAGATGCAAAAGTGCATGAGAAGAGCACGGGGTCTGCAGCAACGCATGCAGCAGCAGCAGGAACTGCAGCAGAAGCAACAGGAGGAAGAGAAGGAACAGAAACAGGCTCCCAGGTACCTGCTGCTGGCTGCAGTTGTGTTTGTGTGTGCTCCAGGAGCCCTGCACACAGCAAGAGCAAATGTGCATTTTGCCTTAAAATGATCAATACTCTTGTAAGTTACTAGGAGGTTTGAAAGTCAGGTTAGTGTATAATTAATTCCATATTGAAATCTATGTCCTGCCATGAACTGCCCAAGTAATGTCACACTGATGTGTAGAGAGGCTGATTAGACCTGGAAGTCTGTATAATGCATAACACCATAATAAGATACTGATTCGAGATGCTGACCATGCTCACAGTGACTCTAGCTTCAAATAGGGCTGGGCGATAAAACGATATCAATATTTATCACAATAAAAAACCTCCACGATATAGACGATAAGCTTTTGAGTAATTTTCGATATTTAGCCTGTGTTCTAGATCTAGACATGCGTGTTGCTAAAAACACTAGCAGTTTGGCTTTCTTATTGTATGTTTCCACTGGCGCGTAGTGAGCGAATGTGAGCGAGCGCATTCAATTTCTTCCTATGGAAGCCGAGCGTCAAACTCGTGAGGTGGATTGTAAAATTGACAGCAGCGAGGGAAAAGCGGTTCTCTAGCGTTGGGAGTGGCTTTGTGCGGATTTCTTCTGCTTCAGTGGAAATGCAGCCTCAGACTCTATGAAGTTGCTATTGCCCCCACTATACAGGTCACCGGGTTCCGGATCCCAGATTGATTCCATCTTGACTGCAAGATTACATGACGATGTTTACGTCCTCTCCTCGTCTCTAGTGAGCAGCGCGACAAAACAACAGTGCCAGTTACATCATATCTGAACTTTCTGCGCTGTATTCTTGAATATTTTTCTCTAGCACTGAAACACGCTTCACTGATGCCCTGCCCCGGTCCGCACTCGCTTCTTCTTTTCCCAACATGTGCGCAAACATGAGGTGCGTGTTTCCAGAGCGCCTTTAGACCATAAAGTTTTTTTCTTTCTAAATTTTGTTTTATTAATCAGTATGCTCAAAGACTTTTAATAATAAACAAATAGATTTCAGTTCTAATTTTGTGAAATTATTCAGATTTCATCATCTCTGACAAGGATGAAAGACAAAACAATTACTAGTTTATAGCCTAGTCTTTCTCACTTTAATGAAAATAGAAAAATTGTCTATTCAGACTTTTACATTTTCAGAAGTTTCTCTCTGGAGATACCCCTGAACCCCCATACAGTATCATTCCTCAGTCACAAGGGCTTCTATGCCCCCATACTTTGATATCTGTATGTAAAGAAATATGAAAATAAATGTAATGTAATATATATATATATATATATATATATATATATATATATATATATATATATATATATATATATATATATATACTGTTATTATGATTCAAAATGAACATATCATCTTTTAACATTCATATCCAACTGCACTCAATTGATAAACTATAAAATATTGTAATATTTTCATAGAAGATCACTCGGACACCACTGCATTGGTTGTGTCTGGGCCCCCAATGCAGTTTTGTAAAGACTATTAAGACTTTTTAGGATTTGAATTTCTCTTCTTTTTCTGGAAATGAAAAAAAAATATGCAATGTGCAAATGTGATTGAATATCGTGATAAATATCAATATTGAATTATATGAAAATGAATATTGTGATAATATTTTTTGTCATATTACCCAGCCCTTGCTTCAAGTAGGTTCTTTCAGTGTATGGTAAGGAACTCACTGCCCCCCATATTCTGTATTCAGTGAACAGTCTGTCCCGGTCGAAATACTTCTGACAAATTTTAACGAAGAGGATGAGAAGGCTGTTTCAGAAGATGCCTTAAGACCAACTTCACCTCTCCTCATGAAGCCTCAGTCTATAATTAAACCTATTCTTGATGACCCTGGCCATCCTGCATCCCTTCAACATACAGACCCACTCTTAATGCAGCGGTGCAGTGCAGGGGACAACTCCAGTCCTGTGACAGATAATGGACCACACTCACACACATGGGGTGCCAAAGACTCCATCACAATCACAAACTCTCTTGTACAGACTGCCAGTAAACACAGTTCTGCCACTGTGCCTGTGATTGAAGTGAATGGTTGTGAGGGTCCTCTACAGCACTCTGCTCTGCCCAATAACACACAATCTAGTCCATCTTATTTCAACAGTCAATGCCCAACTCTGTTACAAAGTGCCCATCACTCACCTTCCATCTCTGATTGCTCCAACTCTTTGGATTGGCAGCAGAAGTCACCACAGCAGGCTTACCCTCAGTCTCTTTATGGCCCATCCAGTGCACCCAACAGCCATGATCAAAAATCAAACACACTCAGAGCACCTCCACGGAGCTGGTCTTGCCGCAGTCTGGAACAACCTGATCGGCATCCAACTGTGATGGATTCCTCCCTCAGCTCTCCAGCAGACCCTCAGTCCCCCTTATCCCCCTGTCCGCCATCCCTGTCTTCTCCAGCACTGGAGCACTATCCAGCCGGCCTCATGCCTGTGGAGCGCTGGGCTGAGAATGTCAATCGATACTACAATTCCCAGAATTCTGCGCTGTCAGGACGTGGCTCACCCTGTGAGGAGCTGTCTGAGCTGGATTCGCTCTATCAGGCCAGCTTGAAGGCTCCCAGCATACCCCGAGCCCCACGAGGACCAAGTCCTCAACATGCCAACAGATCAGGTATGGGCAAAATTTGGGCAAAACTTAAGCTAGGTCCCGTTTAACTCTTTTAGGCTTATCTTTTTTTAAAATTATTATTATTTGGGGGAGTGAAATAGACAAGTTAAATTTTTAATAGAGTCATGATTGGGTCACTTGTCTCTCTAGGTCCTGTTGCTTCTCGAAAGCACATTGCTGGACTTTCTGCCAGTCTTGGTCGTTCCAAAACCCCCACAGCAGAGATCGAGAGGTGTGCCTACAGAACGCCAGCAGACAGCAGTAAACCGGCTCAGAAGGTGAATTAGCACATCTGCATTATCTCAGTAGTATCTAAAACATGAACTTGTTGAGTTGTGTAGCTTTTGTCCAAGGCTGTTAGCTTTGAGGCCATCTAAATTCTAGTGTACTCATAAAAGTTGACAAAGCTTTAGCAGATGTACACATTTCAAATGTACAGTTTTTCTTTTCCAGAATACAGACCAAAAATATTGAGTCCTCTTCTTGCAGTCACTGGCGTATCCAAATTTTTGTTCAATGATGATCTTTAGAATTCTTACCCAATAGGGTTAAATAGATCCGATACTGACATTTTCAGAAGGATCGGGTATCGGTCAAACAAGTCTAATACTGGGTGATAGTCATATTTGTTACTGTCAACCCCAAAAACGACATAAAAGAACTATAAAAGTAGACTCATGCATTTTATTAGAAATCTCTCAAAGGCGTACGATAACTTTGTGAATCACAAAATGCTGCGTTTAATAAATATACATTATATCCTGCATGCACTGCACATCTCAGAGTGAATGAGCACTGATTTGTTGTGGCACACACTCATGCTGTCCGTGAAACTTCAGTGGCATACCCTGCACTCTACTTTTTTAGGGTCACCTGTAACTGGTTTAAACCATGTATATATTTTCTCCAATTCTTTATTATACGAACAAAGACACTTTTTCTTCTCGGTAGCTCCGGATAGACCCATTTTTCTGTTGCAGTTTTTTTTCCAGTGTTTTCCCGCTCTGGCAAGAAAAAAAGGCTGCACTGCGCATGTTCAGTGTTTTCTTATTAACTTTTTTTTTTTTTTATAGTGATTTTGTAAAGGACGATGAAATAAAATGATGCTGAAATAATAATTAATCTACTTCTATTATCCATTTGGCAGACACTTTTATCCAAAGCGACTTACAGTGCAATTATTACAGGGACAATCCCCCCGGAACAACTTGGAGTTAAGTGCCTTGCTCAAGGACACAATGGTGGTGGCTGTGGGGTTAGAACCAGCTTCTGATTAACAGCCTTGTGCTTTAGCCACTACACCACACCAATAAATTAAATGCAGGACACTGCTTATGACTTGTGGGACGCAGGACAAAGCTTCCAAACCTGCGTCAGACATGCTTGTGTCGCGTCTCGGGTGTGTTGCGTCATAAAAATAAAATGTTTAGGTCACTGTGTCAAATTAAATATAGTTTAATTCTCATATCTTATTAAGAACATATTGAGATCTCTTAGTTCGCATTTGAACCCTTAGTAACTCATATCTGTGTTGTTTTCTTCACTGTATAAACTGTGTGTTGCTCACACAGCTGAAATTTCACTTACTGCCCTCTGGAGTATACAGGTGGTACTACAAGCATGCGATTAAATGCGTTAATTATTTTAACGCGTTATTTTTTGTATAATTAATCGCGTGTCATTAACGCGTTAACTCGACAGCCCTAATATATATATATATATATATGTATGTATGTATATTTGAATAAAAATTGAAATGCATAATATTTTAATTTAAAATGCAAACAAAACAAAGTGGATTAAAAATAAAGAGATCTGAATCAAAATACTGTAAGTTCAGATACAATTTGGATAAATATGTGCAGAACTGGCTTTTTTTCTACTGAAGATTTCCTCTGGAATTACTGTTCATTTTTCTGCAGCATTATCAAGGTGAGTTGTTAAAAATATAGTTTTCTTAATAGGCTGCACATTTTTAATGTAAGTGTTTTCTGTCTATTTTATTTTATAATAAAACAATGTTTAGTTATAGGTTTGTGTTTCTTTACACATAAAAGAGTACTCCCAATGAGTTCCTCACAGTTGGGTATACGTAGATATTCTAAATTGATTTAAAAAAAACTTTGGATCGAATTTGCTGATGGGTGTGGGAGTTTGGGTGTGGGATCGGAAGTGAAAAAGTGGTATCAGTGCATCCCTTACCCGCTACTCACCCCCCACTGACTATAGAAAAAATTTAAAAAGCCTTTCTACTTTCAGTTGGAAATATGTCAACATAGGAAAGAAAACTACACTCTTCAAGGGATTTAATGCAGTCTTAAAAGCAGTGTTTGGAATTGTGTTTGCGTAACTGTCATTGATATGAAGGACTTACTGTTGATAAGGATGCAAAATGCTAATTCAGCATGTCTTTATGTGTGTGCAGTCTGTTTCTGCTGCAGTCTGTGGTGCGCTGCGGGGTGAGGATGAATCATACAGTGCAGAGAACCTGCGACGAATTGCTCGTAGTCTCAGTGGCACTGTCATTGGGGGACGAGCAGACAACGTACCCCCCTCTCGCAGCTTTGTGGGTGTCTCACACAATTCACACTCACTTTGTCAAACACCTCTCAAATTATGCACTCAAAATGCATTTGCACTGTTAAATTTTCTGCAAAATTTGTTTGGTCTCAGTATGTTTTAATGTAACATTATGGAAACCCTAGATGTACCAGTACTGTATGTGAAGTAAGTTTGAAAGAGGAATACTGCCACCTGGTGTGACTGTATTGAACACAGTTAAACTTCAGTACATAAAACTTTAAACTTTAACTTGAGTTACTTTAAAGATGTTCATGAAATTTGGTTTGATCTGAAAATTGGCTACTATTGATGTGTCTATTGCATCTAGGCTTAGATTCATTACCAATTTGTTTTTGATTTTCTGTTGTGTCATTTCTGTCCTTGTCATATTGCTGTGGAATTTGTCTTATTTTCATTTCTCCTCTATCATCTCTTTTATTCCTTTTTTTTTAATATCTTTTATAAAGGACCACCCTGTCTCCAGGATGCCAAAGCATGTGAACGTGCAACTCCCCACACATCGCTCCAGCACCTCACTGCATGTTTTACCCCCTTCTCCACACAATCCTTCTATATTCTCTCACGAGCTGCAGCCCCAGAACCTTCACCAAAGTCGCCACCACCACCCCACCCCTCCATCACACCTGCACCAGCAGACACTAAGGCCCAGCGCACTGGGGCCCTCTCATGGACTAACAGGTAACCATCTCCCTCCATCTGATTGTTCAGCCTCCATGCCGCAGACACGGACTCGTTTTTCTCTGTCTGCGTAAATTTGGCTGCCACTGGTCCTTACCCTCGTTGTCTGTGATCTTTTGTTCCATCACTTTTTTGGTGAAACTGGCCGAGGTTTTGACCTAAACCCTTTTTATTATCATTTTCTGATGTTTGCGATTGTTGAGAATTATGTAAAGTCACTGAGTTCCATATTAAATTATTTACGCACAGGGTTCCCACGATTATGGAAAACCTGCAAATATCAAACCTGCGTTTTAAATGTCAAACATAAAAGTCATGAAAATGTATTATCATTAATATATGCTTTATAGTTATTCTCAGCTTTACAATACATTTCATTGGCTAATATTTACATTTTTCATGATGTTTAGAAATCCTTATCAAGCAATCGTGAGCACCTGGAAATGACTTGGAATTTAACTGTTTCATTTTGTCTGTGTGCATAATTCAATTTTCTTTGATACCTTTCCGCAGGAGATTGCCAAAAGGCCAACAAGTTTCTGGCTGTGCTTGACCGGGGTGAAGCGTTCTCCCGTGAAAACTACCACAGTGTTGCAATGAGCTATGGCACCCTTCCGCGGGCTTCCCGTAGGTCAACTTCAACTGGTCCCCCTGTACTCCATGCTAGGCCAGAACCCTCGGTTGGCCCAGGGCCCCGGAGCCACCCAGATGCAGCCTACGCCACACTTTCCCACCCTCACCGCAATGCAACGGCAAGTAGGACAATGGGTGGTTTTTACAGGCAGTCATACCAACAATCCAGCCATGCTGCTTCAACCACCCCATATGCTAACCAAAACCCACATCACTCCAGCCATCATCATCCACATTTGTCCTTTGAGCCGCCTGCCCAGCCGCTCCGTCTTGATGTGCCCCCTGAGAGGGACTGGAGGACTTCAGACTATAGGATGGCTTCTAGAGACACTCATGTCTTCCCCAGGCCAGAGCCATGTTTTGGGTCGTCCCGTGGCCTTCCTGCATATCTCTGCGCTCTCTGCAAGCAGAATCCAGCTGAGCCCTCTAGAAGCTATTGCCAAACCTGCAGAGCTCATATGAACCACTACAGGATGACCAGCTGAGTGATGGATTTACATATTGGAATACACCACTGATATGCAACCTGCAAATTATGCTGTATTTTAACACTGGAAAGAAAACATCAACATCCTATGTTTTTATTCTATTGTAAACATTTCAACTGCTTAAACATTCAGTTCTGCAGATAACTTTAGTTTATAACTGGACACCATCTCAGCACAAAGCATCTGCCGCTGTGAAGAACAGAGCATTTTGCAGATAAAATGACATTAAGCTGATGCGAACAAAAAGAATATGGTTCATTGCCTGAACATTGTCTGCTGATATACAGCTTCTGCTCCGTATATGCACAAATTCTATAAGTCTTGCTTTACGCTCCTTTGAATTAGCATTCCAAACTAACCTTACTTAGTTCTGTGATTGTAATTTAACTATGTGAACACAAGTTTAGTGCACTTCAGAAGTTATGTTAGAAGCGTCTCTCTCTCTGTTGTAACTTCTCCCATTTTAAGGAAAACAGATGTCTAACTACTTAACTTAGAGGGCTGTAATGTAAGTGTGCATCAGTAATCCAAGGTACATCAGATTTCTGTGGCATTTGTGTCTGTATTATTGTGTACAGTATTGTTCAGCCCAACAGTAGCACCAAAATCTCATAATTGTGATGTTTTTTTATTTTATTTTGTGGTAGCAGTTTTTTGACTTTTTGATTTATACAGTATATTATACATATAAATGTTAAGTGCAAAAGTTTTTCAGGCTGTTAAGACTTTAAAGATAGATAACAAAACAACAGAACATTCTGCAGTGCCTTGAATTGTGGAAGGCAACACAACTGAGTATCAGTTTATTGATTTTGTAGCCATATAATATTGATTATTACAATAGTGTTAAATTGTAGAATTTCAATTCTAAATTAGTGGATTTAACATTTCCCCAACTGGAAAATAAATGATTTATTTTTAATTTTGTATTATTATTATATCTTGGATACTGCAAGATGATACATGTGGACTAAGATAATTAACTTATAAAGTTACTAGTTATGAAGTCAAGTGCATTCAAAGTGTAAAGGAATGTCTGTTAGCTGAGTTTGAAAGTGCAAATGTGCCATTTCATGAAAACAAAAGTGTTACCGGCTCGTAATAGTGGCCACAAAATAATTTTTTTGAAGCAGGGCCAAAATTTATTAAAGCTTTTCAAACATGATCGCTGATTAGAGCATGTCAAATACCTCAACCAATCACATGCTCGCTTTTTTTTTCTTCACCATAGCAATTTTGCATGTACTATAATTTCATAATTTAGGACCTAACAATGAATCAGAGTGAGTGAATCCCACTGAGTGAATTATCTGAAACTTTCTTTGTTATGCCAATATGCAGTGCAACACTGCCCTGGCATGATTATTAACAAAACATGAATCTGTGACGGAATTACCCTTTCCTTCCTCCTTTCCTTCTTTGAAATTAAAAATACAAACAGATTTGGCAAAAAAACAAAAAAACAAGGCTGTGTTTATAAGTGTGTACAGATATTTAGTCTTTGACTTAAGTACAGACAAATTTGGACTTGTAAATGCTATGCTATAAAAGAAACTTGTATTTTTACAATAAAGTTATATTGAGCTCCAGTCAGGAGCAGAATACTAACCTTTTTATCTGACTGCCTTTTTCTTTTTTCAGAAAATATAAATACTCCATAAAGGCTATAATCACAATGTCATGTCTATTGTGACTGTTTAACTAAATCATGTTAAGTGACAAGTCTCTGTAGTTGTGTCAGTTTCATGTTAAAGTGCTTTGAACAGGGAATTTTAAAGGTGCACTTAAGGATTATTTTGCTAATAAATAAACTTAAATGGAATTGATATTATTATTGAAAAATTTGTCTTAAATGATGCATTTTCACATGAGACTCTTTTCATATCAGTCTTAGGCCATGTCCACACTTATATATTTTCATTTGAAAAAGCATTGATTTCACTGAGTTTACACCTCTCATCCACACTGGAACAGCATTTCCCTCCACTGAATACAGAGACTTTGGAAAATGCTCTCTATTACTGCATAATTTGGAAAACGATGATGTTAGGAAATTGAAAATGGACTTAGAAATGGATTAGTGTGGATGTTTAAATCGTTAATTGTTGGAACATCAGTAAAATGTAGACACACACTACAATACAAAAAGAGACACCACACAAACATTTCATAATCATCAAAACAAACACACACATACATACACACACACATACAAAATGCATTTGAGATGTTTCTTCCCCCTTTTATTTATCCATGAGAAAGTAATGTATAACAGATGTGGACAGACACACTCACACGTGGAGTTCTTCCAACTTCAGTTTATCTTTTTGACAGAAAAAGTACAAATCAATTTGGCTGACAACAGATTACTGCAGACATTCATAAAATACTACAGCATTTACACTTGAATCTGCTGCACAGCAGAACTCCTATTACTCATATAAAATAAGCAACTATTATTATTGCGTACAATAATAGGAAAACAACATAAATTGACAAATACAATTAACATTTATAACAAAATGAACACAAAAGCAACATACCTTTTTGACAGAAAAAGTACAAATCAGTTTGGCTGACAACAGATTACTGCAGACATTCATAAAATACTAGAAAAATAGAAATTACACATTCACTCAACTCATAATTTAAATAATTGTCAGAATGGTAAAACACTGACCACAGAACTGAACTCGTTCCCACTCGTGTGACGCACAAGGAAATTCAATAAATTTATAACCATCTTAACAACCATGTTTAAGTGTTAAATGCATTATATATACACAGGTCCTTCTCAAAAAATTAGCATATTGTGATAAAGTTCATTATTTTCCATAATGTAATGATAAAAATTAAACTTTCATATATTTTAGATTCATTGCACACCAACTGAAATATTTCAGGTCTTTTATTGTTTTAATACTGATGATTTTGGCATACAGCTCATGAAAACCCAAAATTCCTATCTCAAAAAATTAGCATATTTCATCCGACCAATAAAAGAAGTGTTTTTAATACAAAAAAAGTCAACCTTCAAATAATTATGTTCAGTTAAATGCACTCAATACTTGGTCGGGAATCCTTTTGCATTAATTACTGCCTCAATGCGGCGTGGCATGGAGGCAATCAGCCTGTGGCACTGCTGAGGTGTTATGGAGGCCCAGGATGCTTCGATAGCGGCCTTAAGCTCATCCAGAGTGTTGGGTCTTGCGTCTCTCAACTTTCTCTTCACAATATCCCACAGATTCTCTATGGGGTTCAGGTCAGGAGAGTTGGCAGGCCAATTGAGCACAGTAATACCATGGTCAGTAAACCATTTACCAGTGGTTTTGGCACTGTGAGCAGGTGCCAGGTCGTGCTGAAAAATGAAATCTTCATCTCCATAAAGCTTTTCAGCAGATGGAAGCATGAAGTGCTCCAAATTCTCCTGATAGCTAGCTGCATTGACCCTGCCCTTGATAAAACACAGTGGACCAACACCAGCAGCTGACATGGCACCCCAGACCATCACTGACTGTGGGTACTTGACACTGGACTTCAGGCATTTTGGCATTTCCTTCTCCCCAGTCTTCCTCCAGACTCTGGCACCTTGATTTCGAATGACATGCAAAATTTGCTTTCATCCGAAAAAAGTACTTTGGACCACTGAGCAACAGTCCAGTGCTGCTTCTCTGTAGCCCAGGTCAGGCGCTTCTGCCGCTGTTTCTGGTGCCTGTGCACAGTGGCTCTGGATGTTTCTACTCCAGACTCAGTCCACTGCTTCCGCAGGTCCCCAAGGTCTGGAATCGGTCCTTCTCCACAATCTTCCTCAGGGTCCGGTCACCTCTTCTCGTTGTGCAGCGTTTTTGCCACACTTTCCTTCCACAGACTTCCCACTGAGGTGCCTTGATACAGCACTCTGGGAACAGCCTATTTGTTCAGAAATTTCTTTCTGTGTCTTACCCTCTTGCTTGAGGGTGTCAATGATGGCCTTCTGGACAGCAGTCAGGTCGGCAGTCTTACCCATGATTGCGGTTTTGAGTAATGAAACAGACTGGGAGTTTTTAAAAGCCTCAGGAATCTTTTGCAGGTGTTTAGAGTTAATTAGTTGATTCAGATGATTAGGTTAATAGCTCGTTTAGAGACCCTTTTCATGATGTGCTAATTTCTTGAGATAGGAATTTTGGGTTTTCATGAGCTGTATGCCAAAATCATCAGTATTAAAACAATAAAAGACCTGAAATATTTCAGTTGGTGTGCAATGAATCTAAAATATATGAAAGTTTAATTTTTATCATTACATTATGGAAAATAATGAACTTTATCACAATATGCTAATTTTTTGAGAAGGACCTGTATGTTCAAATCCATTTATGCAAGCAACTGCGTCGAAAAGATTAACTTAAAACATATTGTTATCACAATTATTTTGTTATTGAGTTAGAGTGCAAATAACCGTACATACCTACAGCATTTACACTGAATCTGCTGCAGTACGGTAAGAGAAGACGGACAAAATACAATGTCTGCAGTACCATAAACAGCCACAGGTGGGAAGCCCTCGAACCCCAATTAATAAAACCAAATGCCTTATTTTATGGAATTCACACATTAAAACTTTAAATTAAATATATTTTTTTTTTATCCTGTTACACATGCACCTCAAGCTATGCATATTTACCTCCACCTTGTACCTTGTGAATGACAATTGGTGCTGATCGCACATTCGTGATTGCCGCCATGTTGAGATCATATAAACAGTCAATATTATCAGCTTTTTCTCAATAACCTTGAAACCAGGGTTGACTGCGAGAAGTGCTTTTTGCAATGGCATGGTAACTGAAAACGCATGATGCTGCATCTACGCCGCTAGGTGTCAGCAAACATAAAGACTAAGCACACCTTTAAAATTGTGATTTCCAGGGCTGAAAATGTAAGTTTATTAAAATCTTAAAGGTAATAGAAGTTTCTATAGACAATATGTATTTTCTAGTTATGATCTACATGTGACTCGTGGGATTCGTTTTTTTTTTTTTTTACATATTCGTTTTTTTTCCACAAAAGAAAAAGGAAGCGTACAGATTTGGAACAACATGAGGGTGAGTAAATTATGAGATTGTATTTTTTAGGGTGATCTATCCCTTTGTCACTAGTTCTTGTAAAGCAGCCCAAAGCTCCAGCAGGAAGACGTCAAATAGGGTAAATAGAGTGATGTATCTATGACAGGGCTCATCTGAAATGATCTGTTTATGTACCAATGTTGATATGCTCATTTGGGGTCGATATTTTCATTTTTTGGTTGTCTCACTGCTGATGTGGGGGTCGTGCTGTGTTCTGATTGTTTGTATGATTTCTTTCCTGCTGTCTGATCACAAAGGGAAGCACTCTTATGTTAACGTTGACCCAACATGAGTCCTCTCTTTCCCCGCCAGCGTTTTTAAAAAAAGTTGCCAGCCACCGCCAGGGTTTTTGACGATTTTCGCTAAACTTTAATGGCCCGCAGAATATTTTCTTCCATGAATATATGAAGATGCTATATATATATATATATATATATCACAATAAAGATCTGAGCCTCTGCTTTTAGGCAAAAAAAAAACGATTTTATTTTATCTTCATTTGTTCTTTTTTTATTGCGACTTGAACAGAGGTCGGTTTTGTCAAAAAACAACATTTCAGACAAAAAGCTGAGAAAAAGGCATGTTTATGTCTGATATTTTGAGCTTCTCATACTCCACTTCTTCATGTTTGAGACGATCGCAGTCTGTTTCTTTGATCAAAGAGTTGCGTACTCTTTCAAAACATGCGGAGGGGTCTTCCTTACCGTATAACACCTAAAACACGGAAACCCGGAAAATTCCGTGTTTGGCGGGGAAGCGTTTTTTCATAAAACACTTGGCGGGGAAAGAGTTAAGATGATTTTACTCCTTATCCTCCAAACACTGACAATCAAAATTCACATAACCACACACAGTGAGAAGACAATGGATTTCTCTGTGTTATTTTGAAGTTCATGACACTAATAAGGTTGTGTCAGTTCCTTAGCAACAAGAAGGCAGTTGGTCTGAAGTCATTGTGTAGAAGCATTTTTGGAGATATCCTTGTGGCTTCACAAATGCTTTGCTGCATACCTCGGTTGTAACGAGTGGTTATTTCAGGCAAAGTTGCTCTTCTATCAGCTTGAATCAGTCGACCCATTCTCCTCTGACCTCTAGCATCAACAAGGCATTTTCGCCCACAGGACTGCCGCATACTGGATGTTTTTCCCTTTTCACACCATTCTTTGTAAACCCTAGAAATGGTTGTGCGTGAAAATCCCAGTAACTGAGCAGATTGTGAAATACTCAGACCAGCCCGTCTGGCACCAACAACCATGCCACGCTCAAAATTGCTTAAATCACCTTTCTTTCCCATTCTGACATTCAGTTTGGAGTTCAGGAGATTGTCTTGACCAGGACCACACCCCTAAATGCATTGAAGCAACTTCCATGTGATTGGTTGATTAGATAATTGCATTAATGAGAAATTGAACAGGTGTTCCTAATAATCCTTTAGGTGAGTGTATGTCTGTTAGAAAGGTACATAAATATGTAAAAGGTAAAAGCAAATTATGTAAGTATGAAAGTAATAAATTGGGTACATAAGATAAAGTATGTAGATAATTTCACTAAATTATGTAATTAAGAAGGTCATTCAAGTTTAGGTACAATTAGGTGTGTGTGTTGAGTTAGGAAAAGTAATAGAAGTATTATTCTTGGTTACTGCAGAATACAAAAAAAAAATATATATATATATATATAAACCATGTCAACTGCTTCCACATGGAATGCCTTTTTCCCCCTTTTTTTGCAAAGTAACATGCTAAGGTCAGGAGGTCTATCAGTAAATTGACTTTAGCTGCAAAGGTGAGAAAAAGCAAGGTCTTCAGTTTCTTCCTTGTTCTAGTTCTGCAATGAGCTGCATTCACTTCATAGGTCAAAGCATGCATTTGCAGATGAAGTGTCAGACTGTCTGCTTGAGTGAAACACTGGGTCTTTCTTGTAAAAGCATTTTCTGCTCTTCACAGCAGATGGCTGGATGGAGAATGCGATGCGCCACATTTTCAAGAAACAGCATTTTGGTGTTGGCTTACTAAGATACACATTTTGAAACCATGTTGATGCAGAACCCTTTAAAACAAATCATAGCTAATTATCATGCAAAGTTTATTGTAATGAGCGTTCCCCGTCTGTCACTCACTTCAACGTTGTGTCGAGCGAAGCGACACTAGGGGACTTTCTTGAAGGCCTCGGTTACCTCTGAACCTTGGCAGACAGAATTTGCATGTCCCTCCCCAGGACATACGGGTATAAAGGGAGGGAATCATGCCTCTGTACTTTCAGATTTCTTCTTCGGAGTCGAGCGGTTGTGCGATCAACTCTTTAGAGCTTATGCTGTTGGATCTACCTTGCAAAAAGTCCCGTTCAAAATGCTCACGCAAAGACACATTCTAACTTGCGTCCGGCATGAAGATTGTTCACAGCGATAGACCTGAATGACGTGAACTTCCACGTCTCTATCTTGCCTGGACACCGACCCTTCCTACGGTTCGCGATCGACGGCCAGGCATATCAGTACAAGGTCCTCCCCTTCGGCATGTCCCTGTCCCCTCGCGTCTTCACAAAGGTCACTGGCAGCCCTTGCCCCACTAAGGGAAGTGGGCATCCACATACTCCCCCACAGGGACCAGGTGCTCAGGCACCTCAGCCGTCTAGGGCTTCAGGTCAACTGGGAAAAGAGCAAGCTCGCCCCGGTTCAGAGCATCTCTTTTCTCGGCATGGAGTTAGACTCAGTCTAGGCAGCGCGCCTCACCAACGAGCGCATGCAGTCGGTGCTGAAATGCCTCACCTTATTCAAGCCAGGCACAACAGTTCCTCTAAAACAATTCCAGAGGCTCCTGGGGCATATGGCATCCTCCGCGGCTGTCGTGCCTCTGGGGTTGATGCATATGAGACCACTTCAGCACTGGCTTCAGACTCGAGTCTCGATGGGTATGGCACCGCGGCACGTATCGTGTATTCATCACCCCTGTAAGGTAATTTGTGTGTCATGGCAACCCATAACAATAAAGATGCAGTATATTCTCTGAAAACCAAGAGGTGATACTCTTGTTGTAACTAGAAGATTCTGTCAATCAAAGAGACGTCCTTTACACATCAGTGATGCTGAGCAATGCTTTCATCTTTCAAATGCTTTTAAACATTATTGTTCCTCATGTTTGTTGTCAGGCAGCAAATGTTTATTAAGACACATCAATGTGGAGCTATTGATCCTCCAAACCAGCCAACCATGGGTCAATATCTTTCAGCAATGTTGTCTTGTCCAGTCATCTGAAAATATAGAAGTAGATGGGTCATTCTTAGGGCAGCGTTTGTGCTGGTGGATCACCTGACACTTTTGTGTTTTGTTTTGTCGTCTTTCTAATCAGAGCGAGCACGATGTTACGGGGAAGGGAGAGAAAGAGTACTTGAGGAGGTAATGTCAATATGCATAAGTCCACACATATTACATAGTCCATAGTTTCTCTCTGTTGTGCTCCAAAGCTTTTTATGTTTCTCAAAGAATGTTTTACTCTCTAGTTCTTTAGAAAACCATTTATGTAAGCCTACTGATGCTTTCAAGAACACAGAAAACAAAACACTGAACTGAAGAACCTATGAAAATGAAAAACTAAGCACTTTTTTTTTAAATTCTCAAAGAACCATATAGACAACTCAAGAACATGTTGCAGCCAAAAATGGCTCTTTAAGAGTTTTGTTGAAGAACATTTAAGGTATCTCTAAGAATGTACCTTTATGGTGTCCTTTGGAATATACTGTCCAAATAAACTCCAAAGGCAATTTAAAGGCTTGCAAAAGCCTTTATCTTTTATCATAATCTGCAAAAAGACCATGCAAGCAGCTTGATCATCATCAGTGGATCTATATGCTTTCTAAAATCTAAAGGGACATGTGGTTATATTGGTTTTAAATTACTGCACTTTTCTCTGCTGTGTAATCTAATCAATATGAAGAGTCTTCATGCTGCCAATAAGATGCAACGTGTGAAGTTGAATCAACTGCTGTTTGCATATGGATCATTTTTGGAGAGTTAAGTTATTTCATCTGAGGAAAAAACATTATTGAAAACTAAACTAATGGAAAAATAATGTGTTTAGTGAATTGGTTTGAACCTACTTAATAATGGCCAGCTTAGGTGCATGGAGCTTGTTGAATCTGTATTTGATTTTAAGTAACAGGATATGGCTGTTGTTTCAATGCTGATTAATGTACTCTGGTTACTCTCATTATTGAAACACACATTTTATGGGGACAAGGATCTCTTCAGTGGATTAAAACGAACTCTAAATTTAAAACAAATAGCTACAAAAATTAGTTTTCCATTTGTGTTTAAAAAGTTATCTAATAGACCCCTCATTCATTCCTGACTTGATATTTCATTTAAAGCAATGATGACATTTCTGAGAATGTTTGGTTCTGTTCTCATACAGTGTTTTATAATGACAGTGTTTAATACATTTTCTACACAATAACTGTATACTGTTGCAAATGCATTTATTACAAAATGAAGAAGGTAATACAGGTTGATAATATGTGCCACTTACATTTCTGTTTTCTGAGGCTGTATTCTCCTCTCCACACCTCTCCTCTCCTCTGTTACATAGGGATTGTTTGTCATATCTATTTTTGCAGCAGCATTTCATACATGCTCGATGCAGCATGACTTGCATTTTTTTTTAATTTTGCAGCAGCATGTCCACATGCTAACTCAGTGTGTCTTTGTATTTTCTAGTAGTTACACTTAGTCTGCAGCAGCAGCAGCGTTAGCGGATCTAGTCCGCTAAGACAATGATCCTATCAATATGCCATACCCACATTAACATGCAAAATATTTCCACAAGTTTCATGACCGTAATCTTATTTAGTTCTCTATTCTGGGCCTTTTTTTTGTATATCCATAGCTAAAAATATCTTTAATGCTGTTGAACAGACTGAGGTGTACCTGTGGATGTATTTTAACGCCTACATTCAAACGCAGTGCCTTTTTGCTTTACATCATGGGAAAATAAAATAAAATTAGCCAAAACCTTAGAACAAAATGTTGGACCTCCACAGGTCTGGTTCATCCTTGGGAGCAATTTCCAAATGCCTGAAGGTACCACATTCATCTGTACAAATAATAGTACACAAGTATAAACACCATACAGCCATCATACCACTCAGGAAGGAGACGCATTCTGTCACATAGAGATGAACGTAGATTGGTGCAAAAAGTGCAAATCAATCCAAGAACAACAACAAAGGACCTTGTGAAGATGCTGGAGGATCTATATTCACAGTAAAATTAGTCCTATATCGACATAACCTGAAAGGCTATACAGTAAGGGAGAAGACACTGCTCCAAAACAGGCATAAAAATGCCAGACTACAGTTTGCAAGTGCACATGGGGACGTGATGGCATCATGAGGAAGTATATTTATGTGGATATATTGAAGCAACATTTCAAGACATCAGCCATGAAATTAAAGCTTGGTCGCAAATGGGTCTTCCAAATGGATAATGACCTCAAGCATACCTCAAAGGTTGTGGCAAAATGGCTTAAGGACAACAAAGTCAAGGATTTGGAGTGGCCATTACGAAGCCGTGAAAAAGCATGTGCGAGCAAAGAGGCCTACAAACCTGACTCAGTTACACCAGTTCTGTCTGGAAAAATGGGCCAAAATTCAAGCAACTTATTATGATAAGCTTGTGGAAGGCTACCCAAAATGTTTCAAACAAATTAAAGGCAATGCTATCAAATACTAACAAATTGTATTTACCGTAAACTTCTGACCCACTGGGAATGAGATAATATAAATAAAAGCTGAAAAAAATCATTCTCTCTAGTATTATTCTGAAATTTCACATTCTTAAAATAAAGTAGTGATCCTAACTGACCTAAGACAGGGAAAGTTTTCTATCATTAAATTATGAATTATGAATTATGAACAACTCAGTTTAAATGTATTTGGCTAAGGTGTATATAAACTTCTGAAATTAAACTTATGAAATAAATTTGCAGTGAATAGACAAATTACTGGTTGTCTGCAGTTTAAGCAATAAAATTATAAATAATTTCAACGTGGTTATATTCTATACACGTATGTGAGAGAAAGATGTTCAGAATGACAGAGACCACTGGTTTGCATTTTCCTACTATTCGAATTGCATCAAATCAGCATCCAGGAATTTTCCTGTGTTACATTCATGTGACTGCAACAACATTGATGTATTCAGAGCTGTTGTCTTGATTGATGTTCTGCATGCAAAATCAGGCATTCTGTGGGCCAATGTGACTGATTCTAACTGTGATTGATCAGTGAGAATGAGAAAATGGATAATGGCTTTGAACACTGCTGAGGGATCATTGACCAATCGGGGGCCAGTACGTAACTGCGTTTAAATTATTTAAAAAAACGTGTAGCTGGATTAATGATTTTCTCAACTGAAAACAATATCTGTATCTAATTAAGACTAAAACCCTCATTCAACCAACTAAGTTTATACATACAGCATAATGCAATGATAAATTGGACTAACAATAATATGTTCTTTGTCAGTGTTAAAAGCAGTTTCTTAATTTTCAGACTTTCTTGCTGTTAACTACAAGCTAGCAATAGCTACATTAGCATGCTAAATGAAAAATATACCTTATTAATTATGCAACAAAAAACAAAAAAGCAACTATATGTACACTATACAAAAAATGCTTTGTCTGAACTGAAACTTCCACAAAACCAGCCGTTGAATTAGACAGGCCCCCACTTTCCACTCCAAAGACACATGCACACACACAAACATGCTAGAGAGTTGCCATGGGTCCCCCTGAGCATTTTGCCAACCCTTTGAGCATTTAGCAGGAACAGGACACTGTACTGGCACTTATACAAGCATATATGAGTTTTCCTGTAAACGTGCACAATGATTTACAGGCAGAAAGTCTTCTGATTGGCTAAACAAAGAATGTGACCGTGGCCCTCAGACATGTTATAGCCCACTTTTTATTGAGCCTCTGGCTGTTACGGAGACAGGTGTGATATTTAATGGAACCTACACTGGCGGCCAAATGTTTGGAATAATGTACAAATTCTGATATTTTGGAAGGAAATTGGTACTTTAATTCACCAAAGTGGCATTCAACCAGGGGCGAAAATGTCATCAAAATGTTGGGGGGAGGGCAATAAACATAACAATTCTCAAGAGCAATTTTTGAAGGGGGCACCAAGGGGATTTTTGTTGTTGCCCCGATTGCATTTGTATTATTTTATTTCTTAAACAATTATTTTAAGAATATATATCAATATATTATTTACAATACACATATTTTAATGATATTTTAGGGGGGACAACCCTCAGATGGGGGGGCCTGACCCCCGACCCCCAGCGTTTTCCGATCTAGACAGGCCCCATTTCCAGCAGCCATCACTCCAACATCTTGTCCTTGAGTAATCATGATAAATTGCTAATTTGGTACTAGAATATCACTTGCCATTATATCAAACACAGTTGAAAGTTATTTGGTTTGATAAATGAAGCTTAACAATGTCTTTGCGTTTGTTATAGAGTTGCCACATTATACAATAGACTGGCATGTTTTAAGGTCAATATTAGGTCAAAAATGGCAAAAAAGAAACCGCTTTCTCTAGAAACTCATCAGCCAATCATTGTTTTGAGGAACGATGGTTATATAATGCTTAAAATTGACAAAAAAACTGAAAATTTCATACAAAGGTGTAGACTACAGTCTTCAAAGACAAAGGACAACTGACTCTAACAGAGACAGAAAGAGATGTGGAAGGCCAGATGTACAACTAAACAAGAGGATAAGTACATCGGAGTCTCTAGTTTGAGAAAAAGACGCCTCACATGTCCTCAGCTGACAGCTTCATTGATTTCTACCCGATCAACACCAGTTTCATGTACAACAGTAAAGAGAAGACTCAGGGGTGCAGGCCTTATGGGAAGAATTGCAACAAAAAAAAAAGCCACTTTTGTAACAGAAAAACAAAAATATAAGTTTAGAGTGGGTGAAGAAACACAGACATTGGACAACAGATAATTGGAAAAGAGTGTTATGGATCTTAACCCCATTGAGATTTTGTGGAATCAGCTAGAATGTAAGGTGTGTCAGATAATAGGGATGTTTTCTGCATGTAATTTCACATTTAAAAATCACTTATACAACACTGTTAATTCAATTGTGGAAAATTATTTTATATTTTTCAAATACGTTTTCTTTTAAAAAAATCCATGTAATATTCTCAACTGAAATAGTGCAGCTAGATTAAATAAACCCCAGTAATCTTAAACATGTCAAAGCAACTCCAATGATTCTCTTTCAGTTATGCACAGCGCATGTTGATATCCTACAAGTGTAATGTTGGAAGAATGCTCAACAAATTGAAGAGTGCAATGGCTGGCTCAAAACTCACTCACCTGCCGTCAAGCTGTGCTCAGGCTCTACTCTTCACCACAATGGTGACCTAACAAATCCACCATTACAATGAATGTGTAGACCTCAACTTGACAAAACATTAAAAACTAACAAGTCTCCCTTTCATCTTGCACAAAAAAACATAAATGACACTTAAAAAATAGTTAAGCCATCATCATTTATTCACCATGCTGTCTCAAACTTGTTTGACTTTCTTCTCTGGAACACAAAAGAAGATATTTTAACAGATGTATGATGTGTTTATATCCATACAATGCAAGTCAATAGGGTCCAACAAATTCAAGCTCCAAAAAGGACATAATGGCAGCATAAAAGGTAATCAATTTGACTCGAATGGTTCAAACCTAAATACTGTTACATTTACACAGTTCTGCTTTTAACAAGACTAACAACTGTATTATATATCCAAATTGACTGATTTCGGTACTCAAAATCCCGAAAAACCTTAAAATATCCTGTTTGAATGCATGATGTCCATGAGGTTAACTTTAAGGGGGGGGGCACCTTAACAGGAAACTGTGGGTGAAAGATTTGAATAGGCAATAATACTTCAGCTGAGCTTTTCAGCGCTACTGACGCTCGGCGACTTTTTCGCACTCTTTTGGCGCTCGCTTAGACAGAACACGAGTGAATAGAATCTAACATTTTTACTTTATCGGATCGGGTTTGAAGGCTTTTGCCGTGCCAGCTGTCTGTCAGTCCCGGTAGCGGTGATGAGCGGCGCGTGCGCTCTGTAAGGGAGGGAATCTCGTGCCCGACCCAAGACCCGAACTGCACGCGCATTGTGGAAAGCCTCTCCTCGTGGAACAATTCCGTGATGAGCGCGTATCGGCTGGTGGACTTACCCGTATGACTACATCCGTAAGTGAAACATTACTTTTCTTTGGAACAGAATTATTCTCGGCAGTTTTCACAATACCTATATATCCGTTGCTGATTGTCACATTTAGGTGTGAATGAAAATATGTGGCAAAATCCCGAAAATTTTACAATTTTAACTAAATTTCAATGTTTAGCATGCATTGCTCTTAAAACATAAGCTCTAAATATCCGTATGTGCATGTTAACATGTCTGAAATATACAAAACAACATAACGGAAATGTTTACATTGCAATCTCAATAGATTGCAATGTAAAATACAACTCTAAGAGTGTTTATCCTACATTATATGGGTACATCTTTGCAAACTGGATACACTGGAGGCTAAAATGTTTTTAATTTGAGTTTTTTACGGAAACCCTAAATTTTTCTTTAGCATATTTACTCCCCTCCAGAGTTATGCTATTCTAATAAGATAAAAAAATCAAACAATTGTCCCAGAACTGAACTGTGTTCACTCTGTCTAGAGTCAAGTCTGAATCAAAGGACTGGATTGGACCGTTGCATTTGACATTGCTCATTCTTAAACACAGATGACTGAAACGGCCGACTGTTAGTCACACACTTTATATATGGCTTGAGTCTGTGGTCAGCCTGAAGATGTATTTGTGAGGTTGATTCCTTGGGGTTTTTACGGTTGAGATAATTATTAAACAATGAGCCAAATTAGGACTTATGAAGGCATATTTGTGCCATAGAGATTTACCACGGAGTTACATTTATTTATGGTAATCAGGAATGTCTTAGGGCAGTTTACGTATTCTTTCCCTTAATTTTGTCTTACAGTCAGTGCTTTCTCTTTGTTGTTAAATCAAATCAAGAGATACCTCTAAATTACAGATTTTATTTCAATTTAGTCTACATAGACTCTTTTGCTTGAGTGATGATGGGTGTCACAGGCATTAGTTTAACCAACCAACAAACAAATAAATAAAAAGACACTTACTAAAATTTAGCATTTTCATTTTAATCAGAAAACATACTAATAGATTGTTCCTGTCTGCAATTAACAGTAAGATTGACCTTTTCTCATCAATAGATACATTTAAAATTAGATTAGCTGTAAAAAGTAAACTCTCATATATTGAAACGAATGCACCAACACATGATTTCATAATGACTATTAAACAGTCTGGACTGAGATCTGAATGATTTTATTTTACATAACACCTTTACAAAATAAACAGGGCTCTGTTAATGACCTAATCTCTGTTCCCACACTGTTCCAACACAAAATCAACAGAGGGGGGTGCAGTATTTATATCCTGACATTGTTGGAACATGTAAACCTAAAAATGGGGCACAAAAGCTTTTTCTGTCACAGATCCCTTCTTGACCTCTTTGAAATTGTTTTATGTAACTCTGAGCCTTGTGCGTCTTGTTTAGAAGGGTACATATTGGGTCACAATTTGCATAAATCATACAAATATACTTGTGCTTATGACCCATCTGTAATCAAATGTGACTCAGAAACACAGTGACACCCAGAACTAATAGCAAAAAATGCTCTTATTCAGGCCATGGTGACATCATATTAAGTCCGTCAATAACAGTAATGTCATTCTGATATTTAGCATAACCTCAAATGTAAACCATCCTCACTGACCATGAAGGATTAGTTTAATAATTTACATTAGGTTATAGAATTAGGTTAATAATCTACAGGGTGATATGTCCAGCAGCCATATCACCCTGTAGCTCAAGACTGGTTGCTTACTGAATATAAGAAGTGTTGAACCTGGTCAGTACCTGGATGGGAGACCTTCTGGGAAAACTAAGGTTGCTGCTGGAAGAGCTATTATGGAGTCCAGCAGGGGGTGCTCACCCTGTGGACTGTGTAAGTCCTAATGCTCCAGTATTATGATGGGGACACTATACTGTAAAAAGGCACTATCCTTTGGATGACATGTTAAAATGTGGTCCTGACATTCTGTGGTCATTAAAAATCCCAGTACACTTCTTGAAAAGAGTAGAGAGGTAACCCCTGGCATCCTGGCCAAATTCACTCTACTCTCTCCTCTCCACTAATAGCTGGTGTGTGGTGAGCATACTGGTGCACTTTGGCTGTATTGCATCATCCAGGAGGATGCTGTACACTGCTGTTGGTTGATTAGTGTCCCCTTGTTCACAGAAGAAAAGTGCTATATGTAACATTCATTCATTAAAACATTTAATCATAATCCTTTGATTGTGACATAATCATATCCAGGTTTTAGTTCATCTATTGACCAGTTCAATTTATTCAATATGTTCTCTTCCTCATGATGATATAATATATATTATTTAAGCAAAGAAGGATAATTTCTTGTTAAACTGGTGTATTGTAGATTAATACAAAAAAAAATGTGAGAGAGTAATATAAATAATTTAAAAAACAATTTCAATTCGACCCCCCTTTTCTTAAAAAAAAAAATTAAAACCAAGGTTACTGTGAGGCACTTACAATGGAAGAGAATGGGGCCAATTTTTGGAGGGTTTAAATGCAGATATTTTAATCTTACAATTTTATAAAAGCACTGACATTAATTCTTATGTTAAAACATATGTAATAGTTCAGCAGTGAAGATGCTTTTATGGTAATTTTACGGTTTTAGGATTTACAACAATGTTGCAAAGTCAGTTGTAAAATTGGATATAACCAAAATAAATTTTGCCGGAACATTCCGGAACGGCATTCTGGAACCTTCAATTCCAAAAAGAAAGAAAAAAATGCTTGTTTGTCAATACATTACATTTCTTGTATTCTCCGATGCGGTTTTTGTTTGATATTGAAATATTTCAAGCTCATAGTGCTTTGCTTGTCCGTTGCGGACGCTCGGAGAGGCAACATAGGCCTAGGCCTACTCGAAAGCAGCACGAGACGCGATCCGCTTATGTATTGTGCTGTGGTCCGATCTCTGTTTCATGGATATTGCGTGATATGGAATCAACGGCTCATTCTTTTCTTGATCTACTGATATGCATTGGCGTTATCAAACATCAACAGTAGATGAAAAGACCACTCGACCAACACACTGTAAAATATTTTACTGTTATTTGCATTTTTATGTGTGTACTCAGCATTATTATTTTTTCTTTTGAAATATAGTGGGATTCACTAGTGAAAATGCTTATTCACTGCACTGTGAACCATTTAAAACTCTTTTATAATTTCATACAAATGTTTCCTTGACGAATAATATTATCATAACAACAACTAATTGTAAAAGGTTGTTGTGTATGATGTGTTTGTTTCACCTGTTTAGAACAAGGTGCATGTATTTTTAATTGTAACTTGATTTAAATTTACTATGTTCTTTAAGATGACCCCCAATTTAGGGCAAGAAGAAGGTAAACTTGTTCCATATAAAATACATTTTATATCATTCTCAATCAAGTTTGCGACATCTCCCAATTTTAGGGTTCCCCCAGCCCAAAAATGCTAATTATAACCCTTGGATATAATGTCACACAGAAAAGTATGTAAGTGATTTAATCACATTTAAATCATGATAACACATATTGTTTACATATTCTATAATTTTGAAACAGTATTTCAACATTTAGGATTGGCCCTATTCACTTTCATTGCAAGTGCCTCACTGTAACCCACATTTGTGCTTTTTTGTAACAAGAGGGACTAGACTAAATACATTTTTGTGGCAATCAAAGTTATGTCACAAATACTGCTGATTGAGCTTCACTTGTACTGAACCTGGAACATTCTAAAAAAACGAAATTGGGTGATGATTTGTTCTTAAAACCTAATATCAAATGCATCAATCAAAACAGGCTTATTTGCTTGCTTTGAAAAAAGATGCTATGTATTTTACAATTAGTTTTTCACAGACATGCAGCATTCATTCTTGTTTTAAAATAAATACAAAATGTGTCCCCAAGAGGACAACAGCACACACTAAAAATAAGAGCTTAGGGTAGTGTAGGGGAAAACTATTTCAGATTATTAAGTGGGAGGTATTGGCATGTGTTTGTCTGAGCTCAGGCAGCTTTACTGTCAAACTGAGCTAAGTAATCGTGGTAATGCAGTCAAACAAGGACCGTAGCATCTGGATTGCAAGAGAATTTATACAGATAAGAAGGACAGCTGGGAACATCCTT
Source organism: Xyrauchen texanus (assembly GCF_025860055.1). NCBI lineage: Eukaryota > Metazoa > Chordata > Actinopteri > Cypriniformes > Catostomidae > Xyrauchen > Xyrauchen texanus. The sequence continues at coordinate 21,947,849 of NC_068299.1, read as the reverse complement.
TGCTAATTGTAGTATATTCATATCTCAGTTATTTGGGCCAAGGAATCAGTAAAAATAGACAATAAAGTGTATCAAAGATGGTCATGATCAATTTATGATTTAGAGTTATTTAAATCTCAAGAATGAAGTACAAGTATAAAAACTGACTTATTGATTTTCTCATTCTAGTTTATGTGTATCTGATGAGTTGTGGTCCTCTCACTCTTTGCTTTGGTTTTATTATATATATATATATATATATATTAATATGCTTGAATATTCTATATCACATAATTGACTAAATAGTTCACTAAATATGAAACATCACTTTCGATATTTGAGTCTAATAAATAATGAGAAGAAACCCAGATGGTTTCACATGGTTGAGGTTCATTATGCAAAATGTTATCATAAGGTTGTCATGTCAATAATTCTACTAGGTGTTGTCTTTGTGCCTTAAAGCGATATTGTTTCCAGAGTGCAAATGCTTTCATGATAAGTTATCTCCCCAATGCTAGTGATAGTCTGTAGCATGGTCCATGCTTTCATCAGTTAACCTCATTTGGAGACTAATCTATATAATTAGTGCACAGCAAAGTTTTTTTTTTTTTTTCTATTACAATTATTTTGCTAATGAAACAAAATATTTTATTGAAGAGGCTGGTTCACTTTGAAACTTCTTTGAAATCAATCCCACCAAAAAAACTTAACGCAGTTACTTGTCATATAACCCTGAGTGAAAAACAGATGTGGGACTCAGACAGTATCAATTTCATAAGAATCTTCATTCCATGGAAAAAAGACAGCTTATCTAAGCCCTCAAAGTTTTTCATAGCTTAGGTCTTCATTTGACCCCAAACTCAGAGATAATGAATAAAAACGTCAGGGTTACTGTTGTAACCTCTGTTCCCCGATGGAAGGAACAAGATATGTGTCGATTGTATTGACACAAGGGGTCTCTTCTGAGAGCCTCTGAACTTGAACTTGAGAAAAGGCCAATGTCAAGTTGGCAGACAGAATTTGTATGCCCCGCCCCGGACATACGGGTATAAAGGGAGCGGGCGAGCGAATGCCAAACAGGTTTTCACCGAGGAGCCGAGAATACGGTAACGGCACATTACAGTGGTAGGGATAGTGATGTGGCAAGGGGAACACAACGTCTCGTTCCTTCCATTGGGGAACAACAGTAACCATGACGTTCCCCTTCTGTCACTCACTCGACGTTGTGTCGATTGTAGTGACACAAGGGGTCCCACTTCAAAACGCCATGCACTACCCTGTGTTACGTGGCTGCCGAGCCAGGTGCAAGCAGGCTGTTGCGCGCTAGAAGCGGCTGGGTCGGCTGCACGTAACCCTCCCCAACACCCCCAATAAAAGGTGTCATATACAGCTCTTAGGTTCCCCGTACCCGTGCGGAAACAGGCGACATGACTTGCATGGGAGCCAGCCAGTCAGCCGCGTCTTTTCTTGCTCTGTGTTTCGTCATAGAGTTAAAAAGCGGCTGGGGCCATCTTAACGCTATAGATCCGTCGGGGAAGGCGTCCTTTACCGTTCCTATTCTTTCATGGGGAAAAGGCCACGACCTGCCCAAACTAGGGGGAGATAACTTGTGGTTAATACACACGGGGGTTGTCAAGCCACCCGTGGACACGGTGCGATGGTAGATCCTGCCTTACAAGGGAGGAGTTTCTACTTGGTGAAGATGCGAGGGGACAGGGACAGGCTGAAGGGGAGTACCTTGTACTGATACACCTGGCTGATGAACACGAACCGTAAGAAGGGTCGGTGTCGAGGCAGAATAGTTCAATAGTTGTGATGACTTTACTATTATTCTAAAATGTGAAAAAACTGTATATATAAAAATATGAATATATATTTATTTATGTTCTGATTATCAAACTCTTTTAGAGGAAAATTAACTCTTTCAGAGAAGTCAACTCTTTTATAAGAGAAGCGCTGTCGATGCGCCCAGGAGCAAAGTCTGCACGGTGTGCAGAGAGGAAAAAGCTGCTGGAATGCACCGTCAGATCCGAGCTCTCTTGCAGAGGTGGGTGAAGCAGTCGTGTGTCATACAGCTCGCTGATCACGCAACCATTCGGCTCCGAAGAAAAAATCTGTCTGGCATGCACTGACCCGCTCCCTTTATACCTGTATTTCCGGCATGCAAATTCTGTCTGCCAACTTGACATTGGCCTTTTCTCAAGTTCAAGTTCAGAGGTAGGCGAGGCTCTCAGAAGAGACCCCTTGTGTCATTACAATCGACACAACGTCAAGTGAGTGACAGAATGGGAACACATAGTAATGACTACTGATATATTTTGGAATAACTTCACGGCCCGGTTGCATAAACATAGCCATTAACTTAAGACTGCATCTAACAATTAGCTTGACTAGCTAAAGACGCCATAGAAAGCCTGTTGCATAAAACAAGCTCACAGTTGTCTTTAGTAAGACAGTCTAATTTGCATTGCATTGTGGGAAAAATAAGACACTGAACAGCTTAAAAAAATGTCCGACAGTGGACGCTCAATAAAAAAATTTATTCGCTGAGAATATTTGCTTATTAGAGGACTACAATGCTTCAAAATGTATTTTAATGAACACATTTAGTGATTTAACCCAAATAATTAAAAACACAACATTTTGTTACCATTTTTGAAGTCAAAGTCTTCAACCAAGTCTCAACTCAAGCCCCTTTCTGCCCCCACTGGCTCAGCTGACAGTTATTTTCAATGGCAAAATGGAATGTAAACAAAAGTTAGCCTGAGGTGTGCTGTCTTACATTTTGATCTTTAATTAGACTGATCTAAGTTTTTATGCAACTGACTGAAAACATTAAGACCAACATTTTAGACGACTAACTAGTAAGACTAGTCTAAAACAGTTTTATGCAACCGGCCCCAGAGCTCATAAATGCACCAATGCAGTTCAGGATGTGAAGTGGTTTAATATATATTTTGATGATGGAAATTGCACCATGTTGATTAGAATCATGGTTTGCTTGGATGTGTGGTTTGTCAATTCTAGTTTAAGAATTTGTATAAAGAAACCATGTTTTTACATCCTAAGGTTGCATTACGTTGCTAGAGAGCCATGCTAATTCTTCTTTAACTATAGCTCTGATTTTGACCAGCTCCAAAGTTCATTTGCCATCCCTGCCAATAAAACATTTGACATTGTCTCAAATGCATGATTCTGTTATTGCTGACTCTGTATTATATATGTAACATGACACAATACTTAAAATGGAGCTAAAAATAATAATCTAAAGAAATGGCTCCACATCATCACTTGACATATACAAATGCAATGACAGAATCTGCTTTGTCATATTTCATTCGTCATGGACTCATGGATGGTTACACTCATCTGCCTTGATATTACTTTTCCTGGAGTGCTTGTCTTGCATTCAGCAATCTCATGGGCCCGGAGCTCTGCCATTTAAAACTCCTTTCATTAAACCTTTTCCTTTAGAAAATGCAGTAAACAAATTTCTGCCAAGTGGAATGTGTGCATGCATAGAATTGTTAATCACAATTGCTCTGTTAAAGCAAAATATTTACACTTTGTGTGATCCTCTCAACAATCCATCATACCAAGTATAATAAATAAAATCAGCCACTAAGCGCTCAGCATGATGGGAGCTCCTTCAATACTGTTTAAAAAGCATCCCAGGTTGATAAGGAGTTGGTTGAGAAAATGTCAAGAGTACATTTCTGCAAAGTCTATGCAAACGGTGGCCACTTTGAAGATGCTAAAATATAACACAGTTTTGATTTATTTTGGATTGTTTTAGTCACAACATAATTCCCATATTTCCATTTCTATTATTCAATAGTTGTGATGACTTTACTATTATTCTAAAATGTGAAAAAACTGTATATATAAAAATATGAATATATATTTATTTATGTACTGATTATATATTCAGTCATACCATTTTCCACATTAGTTCTGTAACAAAGAAGGACAACTGGAGCTGGATTCTTCCAACACAGGAAGATAACTTTTAATTTACCACTTCCCTGGTTTACAGCTTCACAATTACTTAACAGCTTCACAGGCACTGAAACACTTTAGTTTCACATTAACATCTCAGCTTCACAGTAAGGCTCTTGACCCAGTCTCTCCCTCGCTGCTGGTGGCGTGGCTGCTATATATTGCTCTCCCCATGCTCACTGGAATTATAAACAGGTGTTAAACATGATTTAGCTCAGGTGCAAGTGCCCTTAACGCTTTCTCTCTCTCCGGACCGATCCTTGACCATGCCCCCACTGCCACAATATCATATTCAGACTTTTTATTTTCTTAGTCTTATTACTGTAACATGCCATCTGGTGCTGGAGTAAATCATGGAATCAAATGGCAGGAGCTGAGAGAAGATCTAAACAAACTGATTATTGCCATAAAAATGTATCTTTTTCCAAATGTCCCTTCAAATTAATTTCAAACATCTTTAATGCTCAAATGGACAAAAAGCTTTTATTACTGGCCAAAGTGGCCATTCATCAGATCTTGCTGCTGAATCCGACAAAAGCAAAAGGATATGAACTTATAATAGTTCATATCCTTATTCATATCATATCTTTATCCAAAAATAAATTGGATTGAAGACTTTTTTTGTGTGAACAGGACTACATAATCTGTTTTTTTCTTATTTCTTGTGAACAGTAGGCCTCTAACATTTAGGTTGTGTTGCAAATTTGTTTCACCTTTTTACACTGAAGTCATTTTTGAACCAGAATTATTATGTAATTGCTTGCACAATTCTATCTTTGCAGGATTTAAACAGGCCTGAATTACAGTTAGCTGATATATTTGTTAATGCTTTTCATTGCAGGTATCCAGGGTATATTAGGAAATGTATTCGATTCATATAAAAATCTGTCAGTTTCTTGTTTATCTGTGGTGTGTGTGTTAAGGTACAGATTGATAGAGTGAAAGAAATGGCGAATTTGAAGCTGAAAACTTTCGTATTACAAGGTGTCATAAATTCTTGGAAAAAAAAAGATATTATGTCATTTAAAATCTGTTTGACATCCATTCATGGGACACAAGAACAGAGATTTTTGGACAATGTGGAAAACTGCTTTTTTCATACAATGAAAGTGAATGGTGACTAATGCTGTCAGCCACTAACATTCTGCCTTTTAAGAAAAAAATGCCATTTAATCACTTCAGAATACAGCATAAATTTTCATTCAGAAGAGACACCTTGAAACAGTTTGATATACAGTATGTTTCTGAAGAAACTGTGGCATCTCGACACACTTAATCTGTGATATAAATCTGCTCATCAAAGGTTCAAATGTACAAAAACATCTGTTATGTCTATATTGTGTGCATATTTATGCTGTTTTGACCTTTAATGATTGAAAACCTGTTTATCTAGTAATGTCAACTGGGTTCAGGCTCAATGGTGTTTCTTAAACATGTTGCACATTCTTTGATGCAAAGGTCATTATGAAACAGAAAACAGATGAAACAGATTTTAATTAGAGCTATGAAATAGTGTGTGTGCTGCTGTGTCTTCAAGGTTGCCATGATGGGAGAGTCTGTCTCCCCATTCCCCACGGTGGATGTGCCTGATCATGCCCATTACACTATTGGTGCTGTCATCCTTGCCGTTGGCATCACTGGCATAGTGGGAAACTTCCTGGTCATCTATGCCTTCAGCAGGTGAGAACGACTAGTTACGGAGAAGTTGAGAATTAGTCATTGTTCATATAAAAACGTGAAATATAAAAATATGAAATTTGTCATTGTTCATTATTAAAAGAAACTAAAACTGTATACATATGCATTGATGCTAACATCAGTAGGCTACATTTTGATAGTAGCTTTTGTAATAGATATATTTTTGCTTTTTCAGCATATTCAGAGATTATTGTGATTCATTAATGGAGTTCTAAAACATTTGGGGGGACATGTTCATCTAATACTGTAAATCATAAACCAAATGTGTATAAACAGCTACTTGCATACAAATTTTGACCATTCTTCTGGCGTCCCACCACCATTCCATCTTTACCTATATTTCTATTAAATTCTATTACATAGTAACCCTGCTTAAAAACAAACAAACAAAAAACAGCTGTTTAAACTTCACACTTATGTTATTCGTGGGTCACAATTTACCCAAACCTACAAGTGTAATTTTTTTTTTAAAGCTATGTTATAACTGTAATTTCACTTAAGTAAAAACACTAAAGTTTTTTGTGGGGGTTGGGAGTGGTGGGTGGGTTTTTGATGGTTTTAAGGCCTTGTTCACCACTAAATTATTACATTACACCATTCATTTTCATATAAATTAAGCACATTTTCTGTTATCTAATAAAAACCTTAATTTCAATAAACTGATTTTCAAATAATCAAAATATGTGATGCATCAGGTGTCTCTGGGGACATCTGCTGGAATAAAAATTAACAATAACATGAAATTACAACTATGACCAGTAGATCTCTGTAAGTCAATTTTGTAACTTAATTTCTAGATATTATCACAAGTTATGAATTAGGTATTTAGACATTATAAAAAACAAAAAAGATTTTTTATTTGAAACCACTTGTGTCAAAGTGTCAGATTTAGCAATGATGCTCCAATATGCTGTCAAACCTGACCATGCTGACACAGTCAAATCTGATTGTACTACAAGGAAAGATTATTTTGGTACCTGTAATTTATTTATCATTACAATTATATCATTAACTTTGTCACACAGGCACAAGATTCAGACTTCGACCTGTTTGGTTTGTTTGGCATGTAGACAGGTTTGTAAAACAGAAAAAGATGCCTAAATGTGTCAGATGATGTAGTGATGTGCACATGTTTGTGTGACAGTTAGGTTTAGGGGTAGAGTTAGGAAATAGAAAATTAGCCTGATATGAATTCAATGGAAGTCTATGAGATGTCCTCACTAATATTGTCAAACAATATTAGTGGGGGGGGGGGCCTCCAGGAGGGAGGCCGCTTTTAAACCGCTCTCCCCGTGCTCACTGAAATTAGAGACAGGTGTTAAACATAATTAAGCTCAGGTGCAAGCGCCCATACCGCTTTCTCTCCCAGACGGGCGCTTGACCACACCCCCGCTGCCACACTGTTTTTTTTGAAAATTTAAAACTGCAGAAAGTTTTTTGTTAGGGTTGGGTTATAGAATCTATAGTTCGTACAGTGTAAAAATTATTATGTCTATGGAGATTCCTCATAAGGATAGCCACGCCAACTTGTGTGTGTGTGTGTGTGTGTGTGTGTGTGTGTGTGTGTGTGTGTGTGTGCAGGTTCTACTATATTGGTGAGTGCCACATTTTTTTGAAAATGTCTTCACTAATATAGTGAAACTTGTTGAAAACCCACTAGTGAGGACATTTTAGGTGGTTCTCACTAGTATAAATGCTCATAAATCAGCCAAATCATGTGTAATTGAGTATCGGGTCATACTTTTGCCATTTTCTTTGTGAATTGCTCATTCGTTTCTAAGCTGTTACTGTTATGTCTGACCAAGTGACCATTTGCGTCATGAGAAAACTTGAATGGAAGAAACTCATTCTGAGTTCTTCTGAAAACTATCAGCACAGGGATGCTATTCTCATTGACGTCATATAATTGTCTCACCTTCCTGAATGAAGGAGTAAATGCAGAAAGACTGTAAAGGAGTTATGGAAACCTTTGCAGTGCAATTTTCTAACTCCTTAAAGTCTTGATTTTTTTAAATGCATTTTATGTTTTTTTATATATATTTTTGCACTCCAAACAATTGTTTTGTATGTGACTGTAGGAGCCGGACACTGAGGACACCTGCCAACTTGTTTATAATAAATCTGGCCATCACAGACTTCCTCATGTGTGCCACCCAGGCACCTATCTTTTTTACCACCAGCATGCACAAGAGATGGATCTTCGGAGAGAAAGGTACACAAATACAAACACATTTACTTAGCTATCTAAATGAGTACATGCAGAGACTTTAATGTGACTATTATATACAATGTGACTGTAACTAAAGGATTGCTAAGTAAACCCACACACAAATGCATAGCATGGTATCCATGCCATTGCACGTATTATCAAAATATCACTAAAAGTTACTACAAAGACAATGTCTGAAATAAAACATGCCATAATTTATTTTTACCTTACTGTTCTTTATGAATCAGACTGAACATATTTAAGATAATGGAAGATAAATGCAGATGAAAGTGGAGAGAGCTGATAAAAAGAATGAGTCACTTCTTAACATAAATTAGGTTCAGATGAATGAAATTTTGTCCTTGGAGACATCTTTGATTTCTCTGTACTTATTGTGAGAATTAAAGCCAATCTTTTCCCTTGCTGTTGTTGCTAATGATGAATGAATTTCTAACAGTTTTAGGTAACCTTTTCTTGAAAAGCAACATACAAGAAGCGTATTTTTTATTTTTTTTTGTCATCAGCTCATGTTAAAATTCTTCTCAAAGCTGTGCATTGTGTGGTTTTGTTGTTGATTCAGTTCCAGGCAGCACTAGCTAGTTGTTTTGCTCAGTGGTAAACTGCTGCTCCTGGCATCAGGGAATGGATGCTTTAAATGTCAGATGTTATCAGGATTACATCTATATGCCTTCAAAGCTGGGGTTTGTTGAAGGCTTCAGCTTGCTGACATTTGCTATGAAAATAAGCATTCTGTGATTATGATGAGTGTGAAGTGATTGATGCTGAAGTTTTGTGTTGTGGCAGTGAGACTGGGTCTGTATCAATTGAAATGTTTGCAATCAGTCAGTCACCCACCATTGGTGGAGACCATTGAAATGAATAGTGTGGTAAAGGAATCCTGTTACAAATTGTTCTTGGCTTCTCTAATAAATAACACATTTTTATAGCAGACTCCAAAAATAAAGCTCATCCAAAAATTAATATGACATGTCAAGCATCAATTTATGTGACAAACTGTATCCACACAAAAGCACTGTATATATATATAGCATATTGAGGCATCTCTTCAATTCACTTTCATTTAAACAGAACGGCCTCTAGTCTCCCTGATCGGATCCTGCTGTGTTACAAATGTTTTAACACAGTTTGGAGGGGAGGATTGTTTAATTCATACACTTGATTCCCCTGAAAGCTTTCACAATCAATCAGATACAATTCACAAAAATGCTCTTTTCCACCATGGATTAACCTGAAAGCATCTGACAAGGTGTGAGAGAAGACATCCTACAGAGTTGGAGGATTATCTTTTATAACAGAAGCTTTTCATTTGTAATTAAAATACTAAAGTGCATACAGTAAATGTGTACCGAGAACGACAAGCTAAATTATCCCAGATAAGATGTATATTTAAAATTTGTGTGACTACTCATAGTCATTCTGAAAAAAACATATTGACTGACCAGTAATTTGAATATTGGGGGGAAATGTGATTTCATGCTTATTGTGCTAACAGGCCTACTTGATGAAACCGATAACAGATAGTGGTTGTTGAGGATGTTTTTAGCCAAACAATGAATGCCTTTCTTCCAGATGGGTTATCAGACTAATGCTGTCTTCACATGCTATCAGAATTGTCCTACTTATTATTTCTGAAGTTGTAATTACGAGTGTCACGTTCAAGTACATTGTTCATTTAAACAGAGGCCGTTCTGTTTAAATGAAAACATGGACAACACCAGGTAAATTCTTGTATCCAGGGTTGGGAGGGTTACTTTTAAATGTATTCCACTACAGATTACAGAATAGATGCTGTAAAATGTAATTTGTAATATATTCCGTTAGATTACTCAAGGTCAATAACATATTATAAATACTTTGTATTACTTCTTCAGCACTGGTAGATTTTGTCACTTGTTTTGACTATAAAAGCTCTGCCAGTACAGTAAGACAAAATACACATGTTAAAAATACATTCTCTGAAAAACCTAAATATCTTATGTAGTGTTGTTTCTAAAACAAGATCAATCAAATTTATCTTGTTTTAAGGATTTTTAGATATTTTTACAGGAAAACAATAAAATTATTATCAAGAATATGATTTTTGCCATAATATCAAAGGTCTTTCTTGAAAAAAAGAAATTATGTTCCAATGTGAATTTTCTTGATAAAAAACATGATCGTGCCTGCTAACATGTGCATGTAAAATGTCTAGAAATAGCATTTTAGCTTAGCATAAAGCTGACAATTTACACAAGATTTATTTCTATTTCTTCTGCTCCAAACTTACTTCAAACTTACGTTTCTGTCTGTGTTATGAATGTAACACATCAATTGTTCAAATGCACTTTGGATCACTTCATTTATATGTATAAATGTTTTCCATCTGAAAGGACTAAATATTAAATGAAACAAATGACAATATAATCCAAAGTAATTTCTTCTGTAATCAAAATGCTTTTTGAATGTAACTGTATTCTAATTACCAATGATTTAAATTGTAACTGTAGGGGAATACAATTATTATATTTTGTTTTTTAAATACATAATCTCACTACATGTATTCCGTTACTCCCCAACCCTGCTTGAATCTTTCTTGGGAAACTCTTTGACACATTAATACACATTTGTCAGCTTGCTGGTGATAATGGAATTTTTTTTTAATAGATGCTATTTTCTCTTTGTAAAAAATGTGCAGTATGCATAAAATGGTTACTGATATAATGTACGTGAATGTACATAAACGGCAAGTAACAAGGTAGCTGCATTTAGAAAAATGAATAAAACCAACCATTCTCTGCAGAAATTGTACTCTCCTTTGCCATGTTGAAAGGTTGTCTCCTTCCCCCTTGTCTGCTCTATCATGACCATCTCCCTCTTAATGGAAATGCTTTTCAGACTTATGCTGCCTTCAAATGAAGTACAGTGTGCTGTTAAGGTGTCCACATATTTTTGGCCATATGGAATAAGAATATTTCATTCATGAAATTGCACATCATCAGGGCTGAAATGCAAACATTGTGAATGTGTCTTGTACTTTGTTATAATACTGTACACATTTCAGTGCCACATCATTTCCTGTCTACTCCTTGGTTAATGAATTAAACTGAAATATAGACTGTATATTGAAGGTTTTATGGCTTGGTTATAGACTCACCTAACTGATTTGTCTCCCTCTCCAGGTTGTGAGTTGTATGCATTCTGTGGGGCTTTGTTCGGCATCTGTTCCATGGTCACGCTCATGGTCATCGCAGTGGATCGATACTTTGTGATTACGCGGCCGCTAGCCTCCATCGGAGTGTTATCTGAGAAGAGAGCTTTTCTGATACTTTTGGTAGCCTGGGCTTATTCACTTGGTTGGAGCCTGCCACCCTTCTTTGGTTGGAGTAAGTGATGAGCTCAGAGCCTCTATTGGACAGCAGCATTTCATAAAAAAAAGTGTATCCATATGAGAACATACAGTATATAAAATATACATTCAGTCTTGTATATGTATATAATATATGATATACATATGATATATTGAACCCTTACAAAAACAGTATTAAAACTTGGGGGAAGGGGGCATGGCCTGGATGTGATAGGCTAGGGAGATAGCATCAACAACCCAATGAGCTAACGTTCCCTTTCCGCCGGGCAGGGGGGAGCAAGTAATAGAGCATCAGGAATCAAAAGCACGTCCCGAGGCTTGGGTGCTGAGAAAATCTCAAAGCACATACCTTGCTCCAGGGGTCGGGATATAGACAGAGGATTATATATATATATATATATATATATATATATATATATATATATATATATATATATATATATATATATATATATATAAATAATTCTAAAATCTTTTTTTATTTAAAATTTTTTATTTTGCTCTGAATGTTGCTCTTGCTCTGCGAATGTTGACATACTGTATGTGATTCAAACGAATGTTAGAGCACCCTCAACTGAATGCGTAAGACTAATAATACTGTACATTGGCTAGTAGAATTTCTTGAATCCCAATGAATACATACACAAAATCCCTGCATCAAATCTAATAAACATGTATTATTTTGCAAATACATTTCCTAATTGCAACACAGCATTCTGCTCTCAATGTACACATAAGAATTTAATTGGTTGCAACCGCCGTTTACTCTAACAGAATTCAGAGCGGAATTATCTCACTCAATCCACCACCTGTTGCATCCAATTTCTGCTCCAGGAAAAAGTGGCCCATGACTGCTGGTCTAGGATCAGTTACCCAAAGCCAAACATTAACTTTAAGTGAAATGAGAAAACTGGCTCAAGATCAGTGGTTTGGATAACATCTCTCTTCCGACATCACTTGCTGCATTCATGCACAGAGAAAACTTTGTTATTAATGATTGTACATCATTTATTTATTTTAAATTACATAAAAAATATGAATCAAATGCAGTATATTCAGTGTATTAAACACAATTTAATCTAATAATAATAAAAATAATAATATTGCATTACATTTTTACTTTATACAGAGCACCCCCACTATTTTCAGAAGCACCCTCAGCAATTTTGATTTAGGACTGGGCCTGCAGACATCCCTAGATACAACAAATGAGGGCTTATCCTAAAGACAATTGTCAATGTGCCATTTGATGTCTGTGGATTTGTCTGTTGTGTTTAAGTGCAAGTGTTAAAGGAGTTCAGTATTCCTTTGATCAATTTAAATGATGCAGCAGACCTTTAGAAAAGCACACATCCATTGAAACAGGTAAGCTAAGCAGGCTAAATCATCTATGTTTGAGCACATGAAGATGCAAGTTGTTAGCCAATTGCTGGATTTACAATAACGGACTGTGATCTTTGCCAAGTAATATGGTCTCTGAGAACTGAGGCTTTTGCCTTGACGGAGATAGACTGAAAAAGCCTGGTGCTTTTTCCTCTCTGGCACTCTCTATCTCTGGTTTTCAGGCAACTTGCATTTCACACACGAAGGCTGGCTGTCGCCTTGAACGTTTCTGATAGCTTAGATCTTCCTTGCTGATCCCCAAATGAAACTCAGACCTCAGAGAGAAAATAAATAATTACAGCCCACACACATGAAAGCCAGATTGTGATTGGCGGTGATAATAAATACTATGGCTTTAGCATACCATCTTAAAAAAATAGTCCCCTCAGCTATGTGTGCATTAAATAGTATTTCACTGCATTAGCCCAGAAGCCAGCCAGCTTTTTGAAATCCATTCTTCTTTAAAAATTTGTTCTAGTTTTTACATTATTTCATTGGCCGTAAAAAGCGTAGCTGCTGGCTATCTCTCTCTTTCCTACACAAATTCAGTAATTTGTTTAGGTGCACTTGGTCATTCTTTCCACTGGAAAAAAAAAGTTTAATTCCTAAACCCCTTGAAATAACAGTACTTTCGAAAAATATGTTTAAATGTCTCTCACATATGGGTGAATATTCAGTCATAGAAGTGCCCTAGAAAAAAAGCTTATTTATCCAACTTGGTGTTGGTCCACCCTCATGGTGGCCACCAACATGAGGGTGGACCACCACCATTTACCTGCGGTGTCCCTCAAGGTTCTGTCTTAGGCCCCATCTTATTTTCTTTGTATATGCTGCCCCTGGCCTCCATCTTTGAGAGGTACGTTGTCTCTTTTCACTGTTTTGCAGACGATATTCAAATTTATTTGCCCCTGAACTTAAAAAAAAGGGCCCACTGCAGCCCCTGTTTGATTGTATGAAGGACATTAAAACGTGGATGAATCTAAATTTCCTCAACTTAAATGGAGACAAGATTGAGATCATAGTGTTTGGACACCCTGAACTGCTTGATGTAGATTCTCTCTGCCCTTTAACTTCAAACAGCCGCTCAACTGTGAGGAGTCTTGGTGTTGTGTTGGATGGTGCATTTAAGCTTGATAAACAGATATCCGCCACTGTTAGATCGTGTTTTCTCCAGTTGAGAACTATAGCCAAGGTAAAGGCTTATCTCCCTCCTAAAGATTTGGAGAGGGTGATAAATGCCCTTATAACTTCCTGCCTTGACTATTGTAACTCCTTATATGTGGGCTTAGACAAGTCATCGATTCAGCGTCTGCAGTTAGTCCAGAATGCTGCTCCCCACTTCCTGACAGGAAAGAGAAAGAGGGACCACATCACACCTGTGTTGCGCTACCTCCACTGACTCCCTGTTCATTACAGGATTGATTTAAAATTTTTACTTTTAACTTCTTCATGTTCATACTCCAGCTACAGCGCTGAGATCTGCCAATCTCCTCCTCCTGGATGTACCTAGAAGCAGACTAAAAACCAGAGGTGATCGAGCCTTTAGTGTAGCTGCCCCTAACCTGTGGAACAACCTGCCAGTCCATATCAGAACCTGCCCAACTCTCGAATGTTTTAAATCATTGTTAAAAACACATCTATTTTCTTTGGCATTTCCTTCGAGTTAAGTCTGTTATTTTCCTGGTAATTTCAATTTTAATATCACTATATATCGTATACTGTATATTATAAATGTTTTATTGTTGTACTTTTATTGTGTGAGTAGTGTCATGTTGTTATATTTAACCTGTGAAGCACCTTGGTCAACTTTGGTTGTTTTAAGTGTGCTATATATAAATAAAATTGATTGATTGATTGATTGATTGATTGATCTTGAGATCACATGACATGAAAATCTGATGTGGGATACTACTATTTGATATCGCAGATCATCGCAGTTCATTGATTGTAACCAGAGACATCTCCTAACAACCAATTGCAGAGGATAAGCAATGCAAAACAATGCTAGCAATTGTTCTACAGGTGTATGATCATCAAAAGAGAGTATAATTTACTGTGTTTAACACATCTGACTCTGCAAACTTTTGCTAAACAAGTTTTATTATCATGTAATGTAGGAACTTTGACTGATTAATGCCTTTTATTTGCTTAAAAGAAAATATTTATCATTAACTTTGCATTTGTTTGTGTGAAATGCACCTAATTCTGCGAGTTGGAAATTTCCACTCAAGCAGAAAGCAGAATTTCCATTTTCCTACTTTGAAAAGTGCATTGGAATGTCAGTAAACTGAAATTTAACTGGCATTCCAATGCATGTTTCGAAAGTAGGAAATTGGAAATTCTTCTTTTCTAAGTTGAATTGAACGCAGTATTTTTCACCCACAAATACTCTTGTGAAAAGGGGTTTTCTACAATGGCATCTGTAACTTAAAACGTTTTCTGCATCCACGTCAACATATGTAATGTCCAAGACCACTGTTGTACCACTGAAAACAGAGAGCTCCTTTAAAAAATGTTTTATCTGTCTCTGTTCTGCAGGTGCTTATGTTCCTGAAGGGCTGTTGACATCTTGCACCTGGGATTACATGACCTTCACACCCTCTGTGCGAGCTTACACCATGCTTCTTTTCACCTTTGTCTTCTTCATTCCACTTATTGTCATCATCTTCTGCTATGTTTTTATCTTCCGTTCCATTCGTAGCACTAATGAGTAAGTCCTTTGATACAGATCTAACACTACAATATGAAATTATGCATAACCTCAGCACTGTTCTAAAGCTGTTAAAATGGTTATTGAATTGTTAAGCAATTTCACACAAGCAAAAGTGCTGTAGTACTGAATTCATCCACAGGGGATCACAGCTGTGCTGATGTTCAATACAGCAGTGCGATTGCAAGTGGGAAGTTAATAGCTAACAACTTAATAATACAGATCCGGTAATGTAATACAGACCCGGCTTTGATAAATGGCACTCTTAGATGCTCTAATATAATATTTGCATGTTGTATTATCTACTGCATATTGAGGTAGTAGTACTTTTAGAAAAAGCTGCTGAATAATCCAGCACTGTTACTGTATATTTTAATTAACCTTAAAGTATGACCTAGCTAAATTAGATAGATGGAACGACAGATTTTGATATCATTAACCTTTGATATTGAATTAGTGTTGTCTAATTGTTGTTTTCTATTTGTCTTTGAAAGAGCGGTGGGCAAAATGAATGGAGATAACAAGAGAGACTCAATTAAAAGATTCCAAAGGATGAAAAATGAATGGAAGATGGCAAAAATAGCTCTTATTGTTATTCTCATGTATGTTATCTCTTGGTCTCCATATTCAACTGTGGCACTGACAGCCTTTGCTGGGTAAATAAATCTCCCTCACACACATACTCATGCACATGTATATTCTATACTTTTTAGACCATGGTTTCAAAAACATTTTTGGTCAGTTCAATCCCTGTGACCTAAATTACTTATTTGGAGTGCCTCAGGACATTTGTGTAATGTTTTAACATGTCAATAACTGTAATCATAGATTACATTTGTATGTAAGATCAAAGATTTATTCTAGTATTGTTATTGTTATTGTCCCTTAGGAGTTTGCAAACCCCTCAGTTGGGACACCCTGAACTATTAGATTTTGATTTGTATGATTGTGATAAGGTGATAATTAATGTATTTACTAATTTTCCATGTATTTCTGAGGTATGCTGATATACTCACACCGTATATGAATTCAGTACCTGCATTGATAGCCAAAGCTTCAGCCATTCACAATCCCATCATCTACGCCATCACACACCCAAAATACAGGTACTGGAAGGAGTCACACGTGATTTTCTCTTTATCATTGTTGTCAGTCCAATCTATACAGTATACTGTATGATCCACATTGACTGTGGTACTGGTATCATTGACCCAAAGTGGTAATTAAAGACTGAGATTCTAATGAAGAAACTCACAGTCGATGAATACAGAATATGTGCGATTAGTTTACCTGGTCTGTCCTCATTGTGTCTAAACACTGGAGGCAAATTGTGTTGTTTTAACTTTACACTAGCTCACTGAGCTATTCAATCACAATAACTGATCAGTCACTTTAGAAACAGATATTGCTCCTGGGTTTATAGTATACATTTCCATTTTGACTGGTTTACTTAACCTGAAAATACGTTTGTGCATATGGAGTAAGTAATCCTGCACATAGCATCCTGCCAGAAGTATACAACAGGGCGAAAGGCCCAGTGGGGTAAAAAGACATTCTGATATTATTTTCTCTCACATTAAACAACAACAACAACAACAAAAAAACACCATCACAGGACTGCTCCATGAGGTAATTGATTGCAATGAAATTAGGTTGATTTTGTGTAGTTGAACTAACTTTTAATCATTTTTAAAATGTGCAAACTTATGTACCTAATGAGAGTCCCTAAAATTGTCACATTTTAGTTATCCAATCATATCACTATAGCTCCCCTAAGGGCATTTATATTCACATATTTAATCAAAACAAGCCTTTCTAATATTTTTTTACCATATTTAATAATAAAATTAACTTAAACTTAATAAAACTTTGGGGCCAAACAAAAACATATTTCTTCAGCGGGCCCGGTTGTACCCAATACACCACTCATGCTCAATCACATACTTTCTTTTTTTTTTTTTAAACACAATTCTGAAGAATAGATGGTTTTCTTAGTGCTAAATTGAAAATATGTTGTATATATATTTTACTAGGCTGCACACTATACTATGCAGACTGTGTGGTGCATATACAATATTTTAGATACCAATCAATATATATCAGTAATTTCTCATTAGTATTTTTCATTATGTCTCATTGATGGTTGCTAAATATGATTATTATTTGACAGGACTGTAGGGCTTTGGGAACTGTATGCTCTTAATACACTCACCTAAAGGATTATTAGGAACACCATACTAATACTGTGTTTGACCCCCTTTCACCTTCAGAACTGCCTTAATTCTACGTGGCATTGATTCAACAAGGTGCTGAAAGCATTCTTTAGAAATGTTGGCCCATATTGATAGGATAGCATTTTGCAGTTGATGGAGATTTGTGGGATGCACATCCAGGGCACGAAGCTCCCGTTCCACCACATCCTAAAGATGCTCTATTGGGTTGAGATCTGGTGACTGAGGGGGCCATTTTAGTACAGTGAACTCATTGTCATGTTCAAGAAACCAATTTGAAATGATTCGAGCTTTGTGACATGGTGCATTATCCTGCTGGAAGTAGCCATCAGAGAATGGGTACATGGTGGCCAGAAAGTGATGGACATGGTCAGAAACAATGCTCAGGTAGGCCGTGGCATTTAAACGATGCCCAATTGGCACTAAGGGGCCTAAAGTGTGCCAAGAAAACATCCCCCACACCATTACACCACCACCACCACCAGCCTGCACAGTGGTAACAAGGCATGATGGATCCATGTTCTCATTCTGTTTACGCCAAATTCTGACTCTACCATCTGAATGTCTCGACAGAAATCGAGACTCATCAGACTAGGCAACATTTTTCCAGTCTTCAACTGTCCAATTTTGGTGAGCTCTTGCAAATTGTAGCCTCTTTTTCCTATTTGTAGTGGAGATGAGTGGTACCCGGTGGGGTCTTCTGCTGTTGTAGCCCATCCGCCTCAAGGTTGTGCATGTTGTGGCTTCACAAATGCTTTGCTGCATACCTCGGTTGTAACGAGTGGTTATTTCAGGCAAAGTTGCTCTTCTATCAGCTTGAATCAGTCGGCCCATTCTCCTCTGACCTCTAGCATCAACAAGGCATTTTCAGCCCACAGGACTGCCACATACTGGATGTTTTTCCTTTTCACACCATTCTTTGTAAACCCTAGAAATGGTTATGCGTGAAAATCCCAGTAACTGAGCAGATTGTGAAATACTCAGACCGGCCGGTCTGGCACCAACAACCATGCCACGCTCAAAATTGCTTAAATCACCTTTCTTTCCCATTCTGACATTCAGTTTGGAGTTCAGGAGATTGTCTTGACCAGGACCACACCCCTAAATGCATTGAAGCAACTGCCATGTGATTGGTTGATTAGATAATTGCATTAATGAGAAATTGAACAGTTGTTCCTAATAATCCTTTAGGTGAGTGTATATCTGTATCCAATGATTGAATCCTTTCATGCTCTTTGTGAATGTGGATCTAGTGTGGTTAAGATGTCATAGGCCTGTATCTGATCTGTCTCTTTGTCAGGCTGGCCATAGCAAAATATATTCCATGTCTTCGCGTGCTGTTGTGCATTCCCAAGCGTGATCTCCACTCATTCCACAGTAGCTTAATATCCACACGCCGTTCCACTGTCACAAGCCAGTCCTCTGATCTGTCCGGACCTTTTGGCAGAACCAGCACCGGCAAGTCCCGGCTCTCCTCTGCCTCCGACAGTGAATCTGTGAGTGTATTAGACTGATGGATCTGAAGATTTGATGATTAGTCAACTAATGTGCAAATGTGTTTGTAATAGGCTATGCATGTACACTGTTAGACCAAAAACATACTTTATGCAAGTACACATACGAAGATACAAGCACTTCACTGACATATTGCAAATGCGCAGCCCGGTTGAACATGCTTAACGTACTTTCTTGCATTACTGTGGCAGTAACAGACCTCAGTACTCAAGGGGGTGGTAGAATTACCAGAACTTTCAAAATGATTTGCCGTTAAACTGGATGTGTTTTTATTCAGGTAAGTAGCCAAATAATATATTGACTTTACCTTACTAGCCCTGCAATATTCTCTTCAGATTGTTACCCCAACATGACAGTAGTTGACTTGAAATAGAATACTCCATTGAAGCGGACAGTTCATATTAGGGCTGTCACGATTATTAAATTAATTGTATTAATTGGCAAACAAATAATTGCAAGTATGACGATTAATTGTCTGTTTTAGAGCAGTGATGATTAATTGTCTCGTTAAAGGCTTTCACGGTTAATTGTCATATAAATTGTCATTTTTTTAAGGTGTGCTTTTTCTGCATGTGTGCTTCATACACCTTAAAAAGTCATTTTTACATATTTAACTTCAAATATACAAATCAAATAATAAAATTGGTATAAACTATGATTTCCTTTCAAAGCTTTAAAAAATGGCATGAATATAATGGTTTAAGTATCAAAATATTTCTAAATACTTAAAATATGTTTTTTTTTTGTGGACATTTTTAGTTTAGGTCAGTTTGAAATACACTTGTTTTTTGAACTCATATATTTTATTATTTTTTAAATAAAAAGAAAACTTTTTATATGTATTTTATTATATTTATATAAAAGTTGTATTATATCATCCAATAGTACAAGACATCTTTCCTAATTTCTTCACTTTCACACGTTATTTTAATTCTCTGATTAAATCCACGGGTCACTGAGACCTTATTTGTCTATTAAGTTTCATCATTTAATCACTCCACAGAAATAGAGTAAGCGTGCATCTCCTCCTCTTTTCCACTGCGTGTCATTAACACAGCTTGTATGAACTAGGAACATTAGCCATTACATGATCATTTAAAGCGAAACTGGAGCGCTTTCCGTTCACGGTCACAGTTTATACTTGTTTGTTTATATTTTTGTTGGAGTTTGGCAGGAGCCTCTGCTGACAGCGCGCGCATCAGAGCACTTCACGCCCTTCTAGAACTGGGGCCATGCGGCTCAGTGACACCTGGACTCCGAGTTCAACTGAATGACACAAATGCGGCATTTATGGCATTTATACTGCATATTCACTTAAAATTCCCTTATTTACGAATTAAAATGTGACTGGAATTTGAATGCCCAAAAATAACCATGGTTAGATCAAATAACTGCGATCAGACGGTTATTTAATAATCGCGACAGGTCAAGTTCACTCCAATGTCCACCTAACCCTTGAAGCAACACCGAGAATGCAACACATACTTCCATTGTGTTATGAATTACGACGCACAAGATCAAACTTAAATATTTCTGAGTTTGAGTACTTGCATAGAGTATATTTCAGTTAATTTGTATAAATTATATTTCATATTATATAGTTATAAATTTTTGTTTGTGGATTTTGTCTTTGTGGCACTCTTATCCTGCTGAATGTGGGTTAATCTTCAATTAAGCACTTTTAACTACTTGAAATCTTGAAAAATTAATAATTTCCAACCTATGTTCCATCAATGCTAAAACATTTATCCCAATTCCTGCAATAAAGATCTGACGTATTTGATGTAGATTCAGTGGTAACATTTTAGAATACTGTATCTTACTTAATGCATAACTAATAAGGAATTACTGCAGAACTAATAGGTAATTCTTCATTAACACTTAAGTCACTACTATTAACTTCTAAGGAAGGTGTGTTAACTAATCAGTATGTAATAACTATTGAGTAACTACTAATGAACAGTCGATTAATTACAATTACAATAATGTCATAACAGTTAGCAATTACAATATTCAGGTTGTGGCCCTTTCTTCTTCCTTATTTCTAATGTTATTATTACTATGGAAATGCAATACGCATTTTGTGGAATTACTACACTAAATGAGTCATTACAGCGAATTTAGTAGTTTTGGCATGTATGGTCAATTGCTAAAGTATTCAGTATTCTAAAGTGAAAATACAGGGAACCCATGATTATTTAATACAGAATTACCAGATAATCATTCATTAATGGGGTTCCCTGTATTTTCACTTTAGAATACTGTTCCAGGTTGTAAGTAATTCCCTCATAATTATGTGGTAATTCTTTATTAAATACTCAGGGGTTCCCTGTATGTTCCCTTCCCCTTAGTCATTGCCTTACATACAGGAATAATTTACCCAAATGTAATGTGATATGTGCTGAGGAAAACAAGATACACACACACACTATACTGTATTTAAATCATAAACCTACCTGAGGTAAGTTGGCTAGTCACTTCTAGTGGGGATGGGGTTCCATTCCATTGTTAATTTCTGGTTACAGACCACGCTCACAAAGCAATTGACCATACAGGCCAAAACTACTAAATTCGCTGTAATGACTCATTTGAGTGTAGTAATTCCACGAAATGCGTATTGCATTTCCATAGTAATAATAACATTAGAAATAAGGAAGAAGAAAGGGCCACAACCTGAATATTGTAATGGCTAATTGTTATGATATTATTGTAATTGTAATTAATCGACTGTTCATTAGTAGTTACTCAATAGTTATATCTCCTGAAGCTGAATTAGTAGATAATTAAAAGTAGTTCATCAGGAGGCATGATTGAATTCAATAGTTATTGATTAGCTAATTGTTACTTAACACAACTATAAAATGCTATTACATACTGATTATTTAACACATCTTCCTTAGAAGTTAATAGCAGTGACTTAAGTGTTAATGAAGAATGACCTATTAGTTCTGCGGTATTTCCTTATTAGTTATGCATTAAGTAAGATACAGTATTCTAAAGTGTTACCGATTCGGTACCGCCGCTCCCTACACGCATATTACGCAGTTTGTGTAGGGCACCAATACAACTTATACGTTATTCAAGGATCCGGTAGCAGTCGCGGAACACCAACGATCACATCTGCTCGCACTTTTGCCTCGCGCTCGCACTGCACCTGGCAACTTTTGTGCCGTACATACCCCTGGCCACCCCCTAGCTCTGCACCTGATTTTATATGTACAGTCATTTCATTAATCATCAATCACATTAAAAGGTACAAATAAAATGTTTTAAGACACCAATTGAATGACAAAATATTAACGTGACAATCATAAACATAAACATAAACTTCTGTCTTGGGGTGTCCGCTGCAAAGAAACTACTTTATGACTCAACTACTTTATGGCTCAACGCTTGCAGCCACAGTTTTTGATTTGTTTTGTTTTTTGGCATTGTTTGAAGTTCAAAAACTACACAACAGTTTTTTTTTCATGTTTTTGTTGTTAAAATAGCCAAATCTATTGGATATTTCCCCAATTTGTGTGAGTAACTATGGTCACAGCGCTTTGCTTTCCCCCAGGAGTGAGCAGGGCCTCCTTGCCGACTGTATCTATAGAGGGGAAGTTAAGGTCTAGGTAGTTGACAAGAACAAATGTGAAATTGTGAAATTCAGGCAAATATTTCAAAACTATTTAAAAAAAATAATAGAAAAAAGAAATTAAAAGACATAAATCAAAAGTAAAATTTTTCTTTAAACATCATACAGGGGGACAAAAATGCTACCCTAATTGAAGAATCACCAATATATGTGTGTTTGTGTTGATGTACATTATGCTTTAATACAGTGTGACCTGCATGTATTTTATGACCTTCAGAACTGGACAGACACTGAGGCTGATCTCTCAAGCATGGGCTCCAGGCCAGCGAGCCGCCAGGTGTCATGTGACATTAGCAAGGACACCGCTGAGCTCCCAGACTTAAAACCATATAACTCATCCAGTTTCAAGTCAAAGCTCAAAAGCCATGACTCTGGAATCTTTGAAAAGGTGACCTCTCATATGAGTGACCACCATTTTATATGTGGCAAGTATGGAAAGAATGTAATTTGTATTACACATTTTTTTTTAGGGATAGTTGACCTAAAAATTTGAATCCTGTCATCATCTGTTTACCTTCATGTCAATTGAAACATTGATATTTATTTGTTTATTTATATATATTTTTCTGTGGTACATTTAAAATAAAAGAGATATCTATCAGAATGGACAACAGAATACAAATCATATTATTAAAGTCTTCTAAAGCGATACAATAGCTTTTTTGTTGAACATCTTGTATTTTGCCCTAGCCCTCAAATCTTGTTCATGCTGCAGTGTGGCAGTCAAACCTGCCACACTTAGGGCCCTTTCATAGTCAACGCATCGGTACGCGTACGCGTCTGAAACGCTACGCTTCGGCCGCCATTATGCGTCGATGCGTAGCCAAATGTGTCGTCCTAGTTTTTGATACGCGACGCACCGATGCGCGCAATACTACGCGGTGTCGGTGGGGGCGACATTGCAAGTATTGTACATTAATTCAAGTATATTATGTTTACAGAAGAAGATTTGATTACAATGGCGGGCGAAGAGGGAAAATTATGCGAGCTTATACGCATACATCCACATTTATACGACAGTTCGTCGCAATTACACTCCAATAAAATAGCGTTGGAAAATGCCTGGAGGGAGGTTGCAACCGCGATGGGAAAGACCGTAGAGAATGTGAAAACGGACTGGAAAAAGCACCGTGACAAGTTTACTAGGGCGCATAAAAAGTCAGTTGCCAGTCTTCAGTTGCCATTTTGGTCTGAATATGACGTGACCCGACTCTACTAATATCACCAGACTCTACTACCCCCTGTTGCGGGAGCGGTGTATTGCATTTCACGCATCGCCCGTGACACGTGCGTCTGCTTGCGGACTATGAAAGGGAGCACGTCGCTCGCGTCACTCGCGTTGCTTGCTCGCGTAGCTCGCGTTGACTATGTAAGGGCCATTATGATATGGTAGAGTGGGGTAAAATGTGTCAGTAGGCAAGCCATGTCTTCCACATAGTGTAGGAATCTGCACAATTTTTATCATGTCTCCAAACACATAGTCATAGTTTCTGTGATTAAGAAACTGAAAAAAAATATATATATAATAATAAAATAAACGTTTTATTACGGTAAACTAAAAACATAAGAAAGTGAAAACTGATTGCCTTATGTTTCAGGGTAAACTGTGCCAGTGGCTCATTAAAAATGGATAGTACCCTTTGCATCAAAATGCAGGAAAAACTATTACATATTATTATTAATGGCATAAACCATTTGTCAATTAAAGGATCTGTCAACTTGTTCCTTTTAGATTTTTTTTTTTATGCTTGTAAAAATAAAAAATAATTTTTTTGAAGATTGTATCACTAAAATAAATATTCGAATAATATTAGTTATGGGTATCTTTATGAAAATGTGAATAGTGTACAGGAAATACAACTTTTGCATGGAACAATGCATTATTAAATGCACTGTATAAACTATAAATCAGTTTTTTTGTACAGTATATATAACTCATTCATGATCATATTTTTAAGCTTTTAAGTAATATTTCCATGGCCCTTTTAGATTTATGCTTTCTTCTGAATTTCTATCGATAGCAGACATCCAGAAAAATATTTAGGCATATTAGTTTTAGCATTGTATCCTTACCCCTTGCTAGAGGGCATCTTATGGAAGAAGTGCCACTGGTTTAATACATCCCACTCTCCCCTACACATGTGAACCACCAATGGTACATGTGTGCAGAAAGATGACTTAAAATTATGTGAAAAATTACTATTTTGGTCTGTTCCTGACATAGAGCTATTGTCCAGTACAGGTCATATAGGCAACATTTTTATTATTTTTTTGGACATTTTAGGAGATTGACAACACTGGTTACTGTCCAGATTCATTGTTTGATTATTTTCCATGTAGGGGGAAATAAATGTTCAAGTGGCATTAGGGTGAGAATTATAGAATTCATAATTTTTGGGTGTACTATCTCTTTAACATATCCTTAGCTCCTTGGAATTAAATGTGTCAGATCAAGACTGTAGTTGCTATGCAAATTTCATTTTCAATTCATTTGTGAGCCAGACAGTGAACCTAACTGTCAGCGCAGCACCACTGAATCCCAAGGAAATAATTTAGCATGTTACTAGAATAGCATAGATATGCACTCAGCAGTGACCTCACTCTCTCTCTCTTCTGACCTAGAGCTCCTCTCATGTGGATGATGTGTCTGTGGTTGGACTCAGTCAACCTGACCACGTTTTCCCTGTAGCTGTAAGTCCAACAGTGAATGTGATTAAATTAAATATAAACCAATATCTCAGCTGACATGCACACCTTTAAGCTTTCACAAAATCCTCTGGAGGAATAAAGTGTCAAAATAGCTGACCTTGTGAACTTTTTGTCAGGATTTATTTGAGAAGGAATTTATGCAGTCATTTCATGCCCCAGCGATTTCTGTGAAGAAAAAGTCTCTTGAGTACAATTTGATGAATGCACACAGTGCCCTCTTGAGAGAAAAAAGTTTATTAGAGAATGAATGTTCAATGGAGACAGAAAGCATAACATTTCTAAAATTACTGTTCCATGTTGTCAATACTTTCTAAAAATATGTGCCCTTGAAAGAATGATTCTAATTATCAGGTCTCTCATAGAGTTTATGTATGTTTATCAAGTTATGAATCATGTGAATTTAGATTTAAGCAGGAATTATTTAGTTACAGAGATCTATCTATCTATCTGTCTATCTATCTATTTATCTATCTATCTGTCTATCTATCTATCTATCTATCTATCTATCTATCTATCTATCTATCTATCTATCTATCTGTCTGTCTGTCTGTCTGTCTGTCTGTCTGTCTGTCTGTCTGTCTGACAGTTTATCTATAATATCTATGTCATTGACTGATTATACAGCTAGCTGGCAGTGTGTCTTACTGTAATGTCTCCATATATCCATCAAACTTTAAAAACTACAGTTTAACATTTCTGACAAATCTTAGTCAAGTCAACATCAAATTTGTCTTGACAAACTTTACCCATCTAGCCAAGATTTTTTGTGCAAAATAATGTCCCTCAATTTAGATAATAGGTAATAGGCAATCTCCCATAACTGACCAGTTGAAAAGGAATGACATCACAGCAGTAGACATCTATACATGATTTGATTCTATGTTGTTTGCAGGCTGGTGACATTACAAATGTGTCTGTTTCAAGAAGTACAAGTGGTCGGATCCCCAGTATTGTCATCACGTCTGAGTCTAGCACTTTACTGCCCTTAGTAAGGCCCAGCTACAGAAATAGCCACTCAAGTTTATCCAGTGGCAGTGTTGGGGCAAATCCCCTCAGAAGAGACTCTCAGGGAGGGGTCCAGCAGGGGGTAGTATATCTCTCCACTGCTCCTGAGACACCAGAACACCACCACAATAACTCTTCTTAGTGCTTATACCTCTTCACTAGCTGCCCAAATCTTGTGTTCAAGCTTTGTGTCAGGATTATGTTTTCTCTTCTCCTGTTTTGTGATGTATAAGTTAAGCAATGTAAATTAAATTCAAGACAAAATCAGAGAGGGAATAAACTTCTCTTTATTACAAAATGTAAAATGGATCGTTGTCTTCATTTTACATGTAGTACCTCAACTCTCACCAATCTTTGTTTCAAGGGAAAGTTGAAGGGACTGTGCTTTGAATCAGGCAAAGCCACTTAAAGGAATAGTTTGCCCAAAAATGAAAATTCCCTTATCGTTTACCCTCATGCCATCTCAGACGTTTATGACTCCAGTGGTTAAATCCATGTCTTTAGAAGTGATATGTTAAGTGTGTGTGATAAACTGATAAATATTTATGTCCTTTTTTACTATAAATCTTTACTTTCACTTTCACAATCTTCTTTTATTTTTTTGGTGATACACATTATTTGTGCATATCACCATCTACTGGGCAGGTAGGATAATTTATAGCAAAAAATTACTTATTTATCGGTTTCTCACCCACACCTATCATATCACATCTGAAGATATAGATTTAACCACTGGAGTCTTATGGATTACTTTTATGCTGCCTTTATGTTTATTTTGGAGCTTCAAAATTTTCACTTGCATTGTGAGGACCTACAGAGCTGAAATATTCTTCAAAATGTGTGTTCAACAGAAGAAAGAAAATCATACACTTCTAGGATGGCATGAGGGTAAATGAAGAGAGAGACATTTTATTTTTGGGGTGAACTATCCCTCTAAGCTTATCCACAGAATGTTGTTAGTTGGAAAAAAGGACATCTGAAAGTTCTCGGCTGGGAAAGGACATCTGAAAGTACTTTTAGTCTGGTCATTTACTTCAAATAGCGATGACCTCCAGTAATATGAGCTTACTTAGGGAGTTGTTTGTGTTTGCTTTAGTGTTAAGCTTTAGAGGTTTCTGTTTCTTGTGCATTTTAAGTTTTATTTATTAATACATTCAATTTAACTAACATTTAGCAATCCTTTGCAACACCATCTTTAAATAACATCCTTTATATTTAGCCTATGATGATTTATTATTTATCTTCAATCATGGTACTCTGCCTGAATTAGTTTTGGTTACAAGAGTCATCTTAAGATTGGAGTTTGAACGTTTTTTCACAAGACATTAAATGCGCTCAGTTCCATTACAAAACTTCTATACAATTTTTAAATAGAGTATTTTCCTGTTTGTCTCATCCAGTTGATTTGGAACAATAATTTTAGATGTCGGATATTGCACAACTGTTTTATGTGTAACTGTGTATGTGCTTGTATTTATTTAGTATATACTTTGAATTGTAAAGGTCTTGTAACATTATTAATGGCCTCTGAATGTAACAATGTGGTGTAGTAGAACCCTGAAAACATCAGCATAAGTTCAAGAAAAATTCACAATGCTATTGCTATGCAATGCTAATAAGAAGGAACACAGCTACACATTTCACCATAATGCATATTAATTACTTTAATAACTTATTATTTTTATTTATTTATTTTTGTAATGTGACAATGTTTGAAGAGAAAAAAGTTTGATGTTGCTTTGAGTAATCTCAAGTGCAAGACAAGTGCAGACATGTCTTTTTTCTTCATTTGTTCAAGTTTTTTTGTTATTTGTGTTCCTAATTTTAACTGTTCACCGGAACGTACACAATCAAATTATATAAAAATGTTGAATCAAAATATATAATGTTGAATTTTTAACTCAATAAAATGTTTTGTAGGGCTGGATACCTCAAATATGATGGTGGCTGCTCTTCTAGACAGATTTGAAAGAACATTTTAGCAAATAATCATGTCAAAGTATTGAAACTTTGTGGCACTCTGGGGCCTATTGATAGTTCTTCAGTGATCTGTTTGTTATTCAGTTCATTTTTCATCTAGTAAAGGTAGGACAATGGCCAAGGAATTATTTATTTGTCCAAATAATTATTGTGAAGTGGTATATCAGATGGTATCAGAATGTATATTAATTCATGTGTATCCATTAATATTAAAGACCATATCTGTGTGGATGCATCAAACATGATGAGGAACATTATTGTTTTGTAATGTTATAAATATTGTATTTGTAATGTTAT
Organism: Xyrauchen texanus; assembly: GCF_025860055.1. Lineage (NCBI taxonomy): Eukaryota > Metazoa > Chordata > Actinopteri > Cypriniformes > Catostomidae > Xyrauchen > Xyrauchen texanus. The sequence continues at coordinate 21,919,130 of NC_068299.1, read as the reverse complement.
TATGTACTTCTATTTATTTTTAATAATAAATCTGCAGTATTACATACTGTTTCATTTCTGGTTGTTCACCTATTCCACACGAGTCAAATAATAATAAAAAAATAAAAAGTTGTTGTTCTCTCACAATAAAATGTCAAAGTACTGTTCAAATCTGTTCCTTCATAAACTGACATATACAATAGATCAGTCTGAATATATATATATATATATATATATATATATATATATATATATATATATATATATATATTTTCAAGTGATGGTCACTGAACTTTTATAACTGGTTTATTTATAGAGAAGATTCTCTAGCCATCAGCCATCACTGTCCTCAACAATTCAATCTGTCAGTGGAGATTTGGACATTGATTTTCCCTCTTAGTTGTCTTAATTATAACTGTGTTAAAACTATGCTTCATTATAACTATGCCATCTCAGATGTGTATGACTGTCTTTCTTCAGCAGAACACAAACGTGTGATATTTTTAGGAAAATATAAATATAAAAATACAATTTAAAGTGAAGTTTTAGAGTAAAAAATGACTTAAATATTGTTCTGTTTCTCACCCACTCCTATAACTGTATATTGATTCTGAAGATATGGATTTAAACCCTGAGACATATGGATTACTTTTATGTTTCCTTAATGTGATTTTTGGAGCTACAAAGGACTGATCGTAGTGGGCTAAAGCACTGAACTGGTAAGCAGATGGTTGTAGGTTCGATCCCCACGGCCACCACCATTGTGTCCTTGAGCAAGGCACTTAACTCCAGGTTGCTCTGGGGGGATTGTCCCTGTAATAAGTGCACTGTAAGTTGCTTTTGATAAAAGCGTCTGCCAAATGCATAAATGTAAATGTATGGAACTACAGAGCTGAAATATTCTTCTAAAAATCTTTGTTTGTGTTCTGATGAAGAAAGAAAGTCATACACGTCTGGGATGGCATGAGGGTGAGTAAATTATGAGAGCATTTTTATTTTTGGGTGAACTATCACTTTAATAATATCATTCTCTCTCTGGTTCTGTAAAAAAAAAAAAAAAGCTCCCTATGGCCAGACATTGTTTTGCATGGGCTCATTTTTAAGTCATTTTTCAACAGAGTTAGTTGTGCCTTTCACATTGGATTAGAAAGCAGTGATAATGTAAGGTCATTGAATGCACATAATGAAATGTTTTGCAAGGAAAATATTTCCTCATGATCCTCATGAATTCAGTATGCCACGTAATGCAGAGCAATGTTATACATAACCCAGAGGAACAATAAGACGAGGACTAAGCAGTAAGATAGTGTGCTCTTTATGTGGCATCATAAACTCTTACTGAAGATAATATCAAACAGAAATTTCCTAGGTTAAGCACATGAGACATGTGACAAAAAGACTATCCAAAGTCTGTAGTACAGTTAGGATTGGGGCGCTCTGTATCTTAGTCAATATAGGAGAATTATTAAATATAGTATCCATTTTGTATTGTTTTGAATATTCACATCGCTTCACTTATTCCACATTTTGTTATGTTACAGCCTTATTCCAAATTGGATTAAATTCATTATTTTCCTAAAAAATTCTACAAAAATACCCCATAATGACAACGTGAAATTAGTTTGTTTGAAATCTTTATACAAATTTTTTTTTTTTTTTAATTCACATGTACATATGTATTCACAGCCTTTGCACAAAAATTGAGCTCTGGTGCATCCTGTTTCCACTGATCATCCTTGAGATGTTTCTACAACTCGATTGGAGTCCACCTGTGGTAAATTCAGTTGATTGGACATGATTTGGAAAGGCACACACCTGTCTATATAAGGTCCTACAGTTAACAGTGCATATCAGAGCACAAACCAAGCCATGAAGTCTAAGGAATTATCTGTAGACCTCCGAGACAGGATTGTATCAAGGCACAGATCTGGGGAAGGGTACAGAAAAATGTCTGCAGCATTGAAGGTCCCAATGAGCACAGTGACCTCCATCATCTGTAAATGGAAGAAGTTTGGAACCACCAGGACTCTACCTAGAGCTGACCGCCCGGCCAAACTGAGCGATAGGGGGAGAAGGGCCTTAGTCAGGGAGGTGACCAAGAACCCGATGGTCACTCTGACAGAGCTCCAGTGTTTCTCTGTGGAAAGAGGAGAACCTTCCAGAAGAACAACCATCTCTGCAGCACTCCACCAATCAGGCCTGTATGGTAGAGTGGCCAGACGGAAGCTGTAAAAGACACATGACAGCCCAACTGGAGTTTGCCAAAAGGCACCTGAAGGACTCTCAGACCATGAGAAACAAAATTCTCTGGTCTGATGAAACATAGATTGATCTCTTTGCCCTGATTGCCAAGCATCATGTCTGGAGGAAACCAGGCACCGCTCATCACCTGACCAATACCATCCCTACAGTGAAGCATGGTGGTGGCAGCATCATGCAGTGGGGATGTTTTTCAGTGACAGGAACTGGGAGAATAGTCAGGATCGAGGGAAAGATGAATGCAGCAATGTACAGAGACATCCTTTATGAAAACCTACTCCAGAGCGCTCTGGACCTCAGACCGGGGCGAAGGTTCATCTTCCAACAGGACAACGACCCCAAGCACACAGCCAAGATAACAAAGAAGTGGCTACAGGACAACTCTGTGAATGTCCTTGAGTGGCCCAGCCAGAGCCCAGACTTGAACCTGATTGAACATCTCTGGAGAGATCTGAAAATGGCTGTGCACTGATATAAAAATGTACACCAATGTGTCAACGCGAGACTGAAACTGAATACTACTACTACTACTAATAATAATAAAAATAAGAAAAGAAAACATGACAACAAAAACATATAAAATGTTTCATATCAAACCCCAACTACTGGCTTGTCTGCTCTATGGAGCCAGGAGCTGCATCAGCATTGAAAAACCCCTCAAGTGTGGTTACTCACAGCAACCATTCATTCAGTCACAGTGACTGATGCATCCTCTGGGGCCCGCTGTTCTCCATATCTGAGCCTTGCCACCTGTACATGAGAGGCTGCTATAAACAACATGTATTCATTACATTTAGCTCTCAGTTATGTTCCACTTCCACTTGTTACAATTTCAGATAAAATAATTTACATTAGGGATAATCAGCTGGTTATTTTCTCAAACTAATCCCCTAATAAACTAGCAGAATGATGGTAAAAAATAAGTAGGCGTATACAGGGCAAATACTAACAATTGTGCTAATCTACCAACCAGATGAAAAAGGCATGTAGAAAAGTAATGTACTATACAACTGTCATCATAAAAGCATAATGGTACACTCAACATACACTCATTTTAATTAACTTTAATTAGCTTCACCCAAATATTAGGATTAAAATTGCCCAGCTACCAAGAAACAACTTAGTTAACTTGGTCTTGACAAATTGACAATTATGAGTCACCATGATCTAAAGCCATTCCACCAGAATGCTTAAAGGGCACCTATTATGGAATTTTGAAAATTACCTTTCATGTAGTGTGTAACATAGATTTAAGTGAACAAAAACATCCTGCAAAGTTTTATATATGAAAGTTCTCCATAAAAATGTTATTGTCTCTCAAAAGTAGGAGTCGACTCTGAGTCAATTTAATGAATTGTTTTTCCAATGAGTCATTTTCCTTTTCGTTGTGACGTCAAGACGAAAAATTATCAAATTGGCCGCCCACTCATTCGTGGCACGAGACACCAGGGAAAACTTGAAAACATCATGTCGACAACAAGACGCTGTGTTCTGAAGTGCATATCAAAAGCGACCTTTTTTCACTGCCCAGGGACGAGCATGTGAAGAATCAGTGGCTAGAGTTTATATTTACAACTATACCACACAAGTATAGCCCGAACCTTGTGCTGTGTTCAGCGTCATTTTAATGACGATTGCTTTACTGAACATGAATGCTTTCAAGTGTGGATTCACGAGTCGGTTGATACTGAAGGAAGGTTCAGTACCAAGTTTATTTGGATCAGCTTCTTCCTCCGAATCACAAACTGTAAGTATTATTAATAATTGTTGCGTTTATGTGTTTTTTAGCATGCTTAATAAGTATTTGTGTGTGTTGTGTAAGTTACGCACAGCGCAGCTTCTAGGTCTCCAATGTCAATTTTTTTGAAATATGTGAAATGTTTGTCGATGTTATTGGAGTTGTCATAAAGAATAGATCAATAACTTGTAGTAATGCAGTGCTTTACCAATATGTTTATGCGTTGGGCTAACGCAAACAATAACTGATTGGGTGTTTACCACCGAACCTTGGGCTATGATCGCTAACATAAATCAACTCAAATTCCTTCTCTAATTTTGATTTTTTTACTACAAAGCGGTGATGGGCGTTCCGTTTCCGACAATCTCTGCACAGAGTATACCAATCACAACTGACTGGGTAATCTGACCAATCACCGCAGATTAGCGTCACGCAAAGGAGGGGTTTGGAAAAATGAGTCGTTGAGCAAATCAGGTAAACATAAATGCACATTTTAAGACAACAAATGTGTTTTTTGTCATTGCATGCATGTAAAACTGTTGTTGGGGACTCCCAAAACAATATTAGGAAAATTTTTAATGCCATAATAGGTGCCCTTTAAGCAGTTTGTAATCATAACGTGTTAAACCATGCTCAAGTGGAAGTGCTACAGGAACCGTCCCTCACTGTGCTCAGAACTGTTTGGCCCAATGATAGAAAAGTACTTTTTGTTTTGCATAAGGAACTCAAAAGATGTTTTAATGAAAATTCCAGCTGTCTTTTCAATACAATTGCAGTGGATAGGACCTCACTTTAAAGCTTAAAAAAGGACCCTGATGTATTATAAAATTCGATATGACTCGAAATAGTCTATATTCCAAGTCCTCTGAAGGCATACAGGTTTTGGTGAGCAACAACACAGAATGTAAATGCAAATTATTACATGCATTAAAACGTCTCGGGTTATACACTCACCTAAAGGATTATTAGGAACACCTGTTCAGTTTCTCATTAATGCAATTATCTAATCAACCAATCACATGGCAGTTGCTTCAATGCATTTAGGGGTGTGGTCCTGGTCAAGACAATCTCCTGAACTCCAAACTGAATGTCAGAATGGGAAAGAAAGGTGATTTAAGCAATTTTGAGAGTGGCATGGTCGTTGGTGCCAGACGGGCCGGTCTGAGTATTTCACAATCTGCTCAGTTACTGGGATTTTCACGCACAACCATTCCTAGGGTTTACAAAGAATGGTGTGAAAAGGGAAAAACATCCAGTATGTGGCAGTCCTGTGGGCGAAAATGCCTTGTTGATGCTAGAGGTCAGAGGAGAATGGGCCGACTGATTCAAGCTGATAGAAGAGCAACTTTGCCTGAAATAACCACTCGTTACAACCGAGGTATGCAGCAAAGCATTTGTGAAGCCACAACACGCACAACCTTGAGGCGGATGGGCTACAACAGCAGAAGACCCCACCGGGTACCACTCATCTCCACTACAAATAGGAAAAAAGAGGCTACAATTTGCAAGAGCTCACCAAAATTGGACAGTTGAAGACTGGAAAAATGTTGCCTGGTCTGATGAGTCTCGATTTCTGTTGAGACATTCAGATGGTAGAGTCAGAATTTGGCGTAAACAGAATGAGAACATGGATCCATCATGCCTTGTTACCACTGTGCAGGCTGGTGGTGGTGGTGTAATGGTGTGGGGGATGTTTTCTTGGCACACTTTAGGCCCCTTAGTGCCAATTGGGCATCGTTTAAATGCCACAGCCTACCTGAGCATTGTTTCTGACCTTGTCCATCCCTTTATGGCCACCATGTACCCATCCTCTGATGGCTACTTCCAGCAGAATAATGCACCATGTCACAAAGCTCGAATCATTTCAAATTGGTTTCTTGAACATGACAATGAGTTCACTGTACTAAAATGGCCCCCACAGTCACCAGATCTCAACCCAATAGAGCATCTTTGGGATGTGGTGGAACGGGAGCTTCGTTCCCTGGATGTGCATCCCACAAATCTCCATCAACTGCAAGATGCTATCCTATCAATATGGGCCAACATTTCTAAAGAATGCTTTCAGCACCTTGTTGAATCAATGCCACGTAGAATTAAGGCAGTTCTGTAGGCGAAAGGGGGTCAAACACAGTATTAGTATGGTGTTCCTAATAATCCTTTAGGTGAGTGTATGTGTAAGCTTTGTTCCCTGAAAAAACCGGAACGAGATGCTGCGCTTTGTTAAGCGCTTTTGGGAACAATCCTGCATTGTGGCCAGCTGAATATGTGTGTAACACGTCAATGAACATTGACCGGAATTTATAGCCTCAGCTGGTGAGATCATTAGATGCACCTCAGCGTGTTGTCAGATATCTTTTTCTGAAGAGCAGTCCTGGGACATCCCAGTGCGGCAAAGAAGCACAGCATCTTGTTCCGCTTTTTTCAGGGAACAAGGGTTACACATGTAACCCGAGACGTTCCCTTTACAAAAAGCTTCACTATGATGCTGCGCTTTGCTAAGCGCTTTTGGGAACGCAATACCCACGCCGCCACACTGGGGCTGTCCGGACCCCTATGGTTGTGAAGTGTGCTCACAAGAACGTGAAAGGTCTCAGAAATGAGCTTGAGATGTCGACTCAAGGACGTAAGAGCCCAGAGTAGCATAAACATCTAAACCATAAAATTTGACGAATGTGTGCGGAGAGGACCAGCCTGCCGCATCACAAACTTGTTCAGGCATGAGCCTGCCAAAAAAACTGATGAATGTGTGAGGAGAGGACCAGCCTGCCGCATCACAAACTTGTTCAGGCATGAGCTTGAGATGTCGACTCAAGGACGTAAGAACCCGGAGTAGCATGAACATCCAAACTATAAAATCTGATGAATGTGTGCAGAGAGGACCAGCCTGCCACATCACAAACCTGCTGCAGAGGGACCCCTCTAGCCAAGGCTTTAGAGGAGGTGACCCCTCTGGTGGAGTGAGCCCTGACACCTACTGGCGAAGCTTGTCCGCGCGCCTCATAGGCCAGGGCAATAGCATCCCTCACCCAATGTGACATAGTCTGCTTGATAGCGGCCGCCCCCCTGTTGCGGCCCCCATAGCAGACAAATAATTGCCCTGACTTAAGTGGACATAAGTCTGAAGGGCACGGACTGGCAGAGACTTTCCTGCTCCGGTGTTAAAAACAGCGGGGAGCAGAAGGTTTCAAGAGTGACAGGATGTAGTGTCGAAAAAGGCACCTTTGGAAGGTAGTCAGGATGAGGATGCAGTATAGCTTTGGCCATACCTGGGGCAAATTCTAAACAGGCCAGCAAAACAGACAGAGCCCGTAGATCCCCAATCCTCTTAAGAGAGGCAATCGCCATAAGAAAGACCATATTGAGAGTCAGAAGTCTGTCAGACGCTGACTCTAGAGGTTCAAAGGGGGTCTCAACCAGACCCTCCAGGACTATTACTAAGTCCCATGAAGGAGTTCTGGTCCTAACAGGAGGCCTCAGTCGCATGGCTCCACGAATGAAGCGAGAGAGTAGAGGATGCCTCCCCAAAGGCACCCCGTCCATCAAGGGGTGGCAAGCCGAAATGGCGGCCACATAAACCCTGAGAGTAGTGGGGCATATGCCTGCTGGCAGTTTTTCCTGCAGAAAGTCCAGAACTGAAACAATTTGGCAGTTAACTGGATCTGCACCATGTGAACTGCACCACTTTTCGAAGACACCCCATTTATTGGTGTAGATTCTTCTGGTAGAGGGAGCCCTAGCACTAAGAATGGTCTCGATAACCTCAGGTGACAGCCCTGTGTCCCTCAGTTAGTACCCTTCAGGGGCCAAACATGAAGTTTCCACAATTTGGGCCGGGGATGAAATATTGTCCCCTGCGCCTGAGACAGAAGGTCCCTCCTGTCCGGAATCGCACAAGGTGAGCCGTCGAGGAGAGATATTAGCTCCGAGAACCATACCCTGTTCGGCCCGCGTGGCGCTATCAGTAAGAGGCAAGACCCTTGCTGGCGAACTCTGGCCAAGACTCCCAGGAGCAGAGAAACTGGGGAAAAACGCATACAGACGCATTCAGGGCCATGTATGCGCCATCACGTCCAGACCCAGGGGGGCTGGGTAACTCAGGGAGAAGTAGAGGAGACATTGCGCCGTTCATAGAGGCGAAGAGGTCCTCTTCTACCCTGTAAAATCTCACCCAGATTTGTTCCACTACCTAGGGGTGGAGTTTCCACTCACCCATCGGTATTTCTGTCTGGACAGTAAATCTGCTCCCACATATGGGCATCCAGGGATATAAACTGCCCTGAGTGACAGGGGCTTGCCTTGGGCCCCAAGGAGAATCCGACGTGCCAGAAATTTAGCTGACGTGAACGTGGACCCCCTTGATGGTTTATGTAAGAGACTCCTGCTGTATTGCCCACCCGCACCAAGACATGGTAGCCTCTGGAGGAAGTATTTCAGGGCCAGAAATACCACCATCAATTCGAGACAGTTACTGTGACAGCCGCGGTGACGACCCTCCCATCCCCTTGAGCTGGATGACCACTTAAGACCGCTACCCAGCCCGTCAGGGAGACATCTGTCAATAGCAGCCTGCGATGAGGAGACGCACCTAGAATGGGACCCAAGCTAACTGGCCCTTGGATGAAATCCCCTGGCTTTTAGCCACAGCTGGAAAGATCTCAGATGGAGCAGGCCCAAAGGGATCACCGTGGACGCAGACGCCATGAGACCTAGTATTTGTTGATACTGGTGAACAGTGTAACCTTGACCTAGCCTGAGTTTGCTCAGGGTGTTCTGAATGGACGTGATACGAGCGGGAGACAACTGTGCCCGCATCGTGATCGAATTCCATATAACCCCCAGATAGGTGATTCCCGGGTGGGAGAGAGAACGCGCTTTGACGTTGAGTCTCAGACCCGGAGAAACCAGATGAGCTAAGACAATATCCCTGTGCTGAACTGCCAGTTCTTGGAGCTGAGCTAAGATCAGCCAGTCGTCAATGCCCCGGAGTTGCGAAGGAGCCAGTGCTGCATCCATGCATTTCATGAATGTGCGGGGTGATAGGGCTAGGCCGAATGAAAGAACCCGATACTGGAAGGCTTCGTCCCCGAAAGCGAACCTCAGGAACTTCCTGTGCTGTGGCAGAATTCCAATAGGGAAATATGCGTCCATGAGATCGATCGTGGTCAGACAATCATAATGTTGGATCTGAGACACGACAGTCTTGACAGTTAGCATCTTGAACTTGAACACCCTGACCGAGCGGTTCAAGCCTCAAAGATATATAATCGGATGCACCCCCCTTCTTGGGGACCAGGGAGTATCTGCTGTAATGGCCTGGCTCTTTCTCTGGAAGGGGAACACGTTCATGGCCCCTTTGACCAAGAGATTTTGCAGCTCTTTCCACAGTAGAGGTGTCTGCTCCGGTTTCACGGTAGTGGGAATTGAATTCTGTAGCCTCTTTCTACTGTGTTCAGAACCCACATAAAAATGCCTGGCAGAAGTTTTCACGCTGCCAGGTTCTCTGAGATGGGTATCAATTTCGACACTTCCTGTTGAGGGGATGTCGAGTGTTCCGCGTCCTGGATAAAGGCAGGAAGCAACGGTACACCCAACTCTTTGTTGGAAGCTTCTGTCACCCGAAACACCAAAGGCGGCGGGAGTGAAGAGGTTTCGTGAGGGTATCGGGAGGGCCGAAGTGGATGGTGTGATGAAAGTGTGGGCGCTGACTCCTGGAAGTAAGCGAGGCGAGCGCAAAGCATTTTGCCTGAAAGTAGGTCGCAATGCGCGCACTCGCCCTGCCCCAACATGAGAGCAGCATGCTCTTCCCCAAACAAACAAAACAAAACTGATGCGTGTCCCTGACAGTCATAGAACTTTGACAGGGAAACACGCATCGTTTGCTTTGCTTCTCCGACATTTTTACACCTTTTTCTTTTCTATTTATATATATATATATATATATATATATATATATATATATAGAAAGAGGGAAAGGAGAAAAGGCTCACTGCGCACTGCCTAACAAATTCTAAATCCTAGCATAGGAAAGAAAGTTTCTGACAGGCTTATGAGACACACAGCACAGTTTGCTCTGAAGAAAACGGATCTGACAACACGCTGGTGACACGTCTATTTATAGCCTGGCCACAGGTGCATCTAATGATATCACCAGCCGAGGCTATAAATTCCGGTCAATGTTCATTGACGTGTTACACACATATTCACAGCTGGTCACAATGCAGGATTGTTCCCAAAAGCGCTTAGCAAAGCGCAGCATCATAGTGAAGCTTTTTGTAAAGGGAGCATCTCCTTTTGAGTTCAGAGAAAAAGAAAGTCATAAGGGTTTGAAATGACATGCGAGTGTGTAAATTATGATGACATTTTTATTTTTGGATGACATATTTATTTAAACTCAATTAAATCACCTGCATTTAATTCAAACGAATCAAAAAAGTTAATAAGAATAACCCAAAGGTTTATAATTAAGTTTAGATAATTATACAAAGAGTCCTGAAACCTTAAGATTGTCTGTGCCATTGAAAGACTGAAAATCGTAATATATCACAGATACAGCATTTGCACTGATTCATTTTTAAAACTCTTGGCAAGGGCCCTCGAGGGATGTCTGTGGCTTTAATAATTCTTCTCTAATGAAAATCCCTCACTCTCCGCCCCCTGTCCCGTGTGCGAAATTATGAATCATACTATGCCGAAGGCTCATGATTATTAATTAGGTCATGCAGGCGTTGCTTAGTAACCGCAAGACAATGTTCGTTCACGAAAAATTAATTGCTATTCATGAGGAAAACATTCACCAAGGAACGATTCGTTAATTCGCCAGCTCATTTCCGCCCACTTCCCAACGTCTGCCTATCAGCAAATCAGCTTGCCCTGCTGGGTGAACTCTTCGTTCATTTACTAATATTAATGAGGTGAGCCTTCACCATAGTAGGACTAATAAATTCGCGTCCCTTGTGATTACTTCCAGCAGGGATTCCAGGGATCTGGCGTGCCGCTTGAGTGACTGCGCTCGCCTCGGGGGGAACGGAACGACTCGCAAAGATAGGTGTTGCGGCTGTCTGTAGAAACCAACTTTTACTATGCAATGTAAGTTGAACCAAAACTTTCAGAATGGGTTTGCCTTTGATGATTTGTTGTAAAGACACAGGCGCAACAGGTTTACAGGAAGGAGTTACACCGTGCTCTAGACGTTTAGAGGCTGCAGCAAAACAGTAATGAATGCATCTGCTTTTAGTTATCACTGTATGTATACTCGTCCTCCTTACCTACTGAATAATTCATTTAATTATAGCTTATTGCGAGTTAAATTGATAAGTTGCTTGTCTGCTATTGTTTTTGTTGTATCTTTTGGATTTGTCGCTTGGCTGAAGTCAATGATGCTCATGTTGTTTGACAGTGTCATGATTCATGTTGTGTGTAGTTTTCGCATAAGACATCTGTTTGCATATGTTTATAGCATGTTTGTGTCTGATCAATGAGTCCAAATAAATTCTCAATATTTTATATTTATGTTTAACATTTTGCAGCAGCTGCATGTGTGTAGGTAAGTGTAACCATTGTGCAAGGTGCACGTTTTAAAAAAGCACTTTGATTGAGGTTGGATACAAGCCATAAGGTGGAAGGAGGGCTGTAGACACTGGTACTGTAATTTATTGATTTGACTTTTATTAATGACAAGTGTGTGTGTGTGTGGGTGTGGGTGTGGGTGTGTGTGTGTGTGGGTGTGTGTGTGTGTGGTGTGTGTGTGGGTGGGTGGACAACATTCCCAGTTACCCCTGCTTTGGCCATGGCCTTGGTCATGTGTATTCACCTAACAAATGGAAGCCAGCGGATAATTAGGTGTGTTAATCATTTTTGTGTAATTGTGTATTTCCCAAAGCTCTCAACTTAACAATTCAACAAGTTATTAGCCTACTGTTGACTGTTTGAAAACGGTCAGTAAAGGCACAGCATATTCCCCTACATCAACTTTATCTGCTTGCATGCTTTGTACAACTAACCTGAAATCAAAGGAACAGTCTACAATGGTTCAAGTTGGATTATTGTAGTTGGAACCCCTCTCTGAACAGCTTTTGTTCTAAACAGTCAGTATCCACTATGGGCATTTCTGTAAACAGCAAGAACCCATGAAATTGACAACATTATTCAAAAGAGAACCATCTACAGTGGCCACTGTCACTTGAGTAGGTTGACATTAATCCTGATATAACAGCAGTTGAACCGAAACTAAAAGTTATAACTGTAATAAACGGATTGGCCAGTAATAAAGTGAAGGCTGTGGAGTCTTGTAATGTCAATCAATCAATCATGTATTTATAGACCACAAATAAAAACAACACTGGTTGTGTTGTACAACATCAGCAAAATGAACATAACATAAAAAATACTTAAAACAATTATTTAAGACCATCAATATAAAATATATAAATACATTAATATATAAATGAGAAAGACATCCCATCACATGCTACGTCGACCAAGGATAGACTGTGAGATTATTTGTAAGCCAGCTCAAGAAGGTAGGTTTTTAATTTAGAAGTTTAGTACTTTTGGACCTACAACTGCAAACGCATGATTACCCCTTGACTTTCGTCTTGATTTATGGTTATCATCAAGAATTTCTTGTGTGACGTTCTCAGGCATCTAGGCTTTGAACTAATGTTCAGGAGATCGGAAAGATAAATTGGTGCCAATCCGTTTTAAAAAGGCTTTAAAAAGAATAACAAAATGCTTAAATAAATTCTGTAATGGAATGGCAACCAGTGCAAAGAAAGTAGAACAAGGGTGATATGTTCATATTTCTGAGTGCTAGTTAAAAGTCTAGCAGCTGCATTTTGATCCATTTGTAGTCCATTAAAGGAAGATGTGTTTATTCCTGTGTACAGTGAATTGCAGTAGTCTAGATGAGAGGAAACGAAAGCATGTATTACTCTCTTAAACTCTTTAAATTATAAAAAAAACTCTTGACTTTAGCCAAGAGCCTTAATTGAAAGAAACTTTATTTGACCACTGCATTTATCTATTTATCGAATTTCAGAATTGATACCCAATATGACAAGTTTTTCACTGATGGTTTTACGTAGGATGCGAACTCATCTGGAGCATGGTTTATGCTGCCTGTGCTGCCAGGGGGTCCAAACACAATAGCCTCTCATTTAAATTTAGAAAGTTTTTTGACGTCCATTTTTTAATGTCTAGCAAACAGGCGGTTAAGGACATAATACTATTTTTGTAATTGTTTTTCAGGGGCAAATATATTTGAGTGTCGTTTGTGTAACAGTGAAACGTCACTCTGTGCTTGTTAAAAATCGATCCCAAAGGAAGCATATATATTGAGAACAATATGGGGGCAAGAATGGAGCCTTGAGGTGAAAAGAAACCCTCAGTACTGAAAATGTTCTATCATCTAGATAAGATTTGAACCAATTTAATGCTTGACATTTAATGTCTCCTCACTGTTCAACATGGGAAATAAGGATATATCAAGCATTTTGAGTACACGTGTTGAGTCTTACGCTGCAACCAAGAAGTGCTAAGAAATTATAGCTTGTAATGACAAGCACCATATTGGAGCAATGCCACACACTGTCCAGCATTGGCATGGCTTGTTCTCTGAAATGCCATCTCTGAAGGCTTGATTGTTTGTTTGAACTTTAACAGTTATGTGGAGTATTACTTCAAATTCTTCTGTTGACGAAGAGGGCTAAACTTAGCTACTAACTGGAGTTCTCCCAAATTAGGCAGAGTCAGCAGGCAAGTTCTCAAGTGGTTATCATCACTCTGATGTCTCATTGCAGACTGCGTGATGGCAGGAGAGAGTGCTGGTTCACGAGAAGTCCTCTTATCTCTATTCTCTGAGAGCAATGAGAGCATATCAGGCCTTTCTCACTGGCACTCGCTCTTTGTCTAAAGCTGGGATGTGAGGTTCTGTTCCTGAAGCTCACAAACAAAACCCCTATAGTGGACGATGCATTTGAATGTTCAGGAGACCATTATCTTGTTGTAAATGCCATTCAACATTTGAGTATGCAGTTAAGAAAATGAGAACATTGTCTCTTTCATGGTTATTTTATTCATGGAGCTATGTTAAAATTCGAATATACTGGAGATAATTGATAGCCACTTAATTCAAACAGGTGGCACAGTTCCATTAGGCTATCCCAGGAAGCATTATGTATGCATGAGATAAGCTTGTTTGTGTCCACAGAGCCTGCCAATTAACTCCAACCTTTCATTAAGCAGGGTGGTAATCGCAAGGAATTTAACGGCTCTGGTTCCGATTGCTCTGAACGTTTCTGGTTCCTTGTCGGTTTCAATAACGATTCTTTTAGTACTTTTAAGGAAGACATATTTGGAAATAATAAATGCAATATTAATATTGAATTTACTGCCCTTAGCAGTCTGTTACAAAGTGATGAGATCTTTATATATTAACAGAACAGAATCTTGCAAAAGGTGTTTACATAGATTAATGAATATATTTTACATTTTTGTAAAACACCACTAATTACTACAAAACTCATAATGTTTATCTTTAATAAATGACACCTAGTCATTTCAACAACCATTTAGTAGGCCTAATTACACTGATTTAAGTCTCACAAGCCTTAGTAAACATAACAATTATTGGTAAATTTAAAGTCAGACAAGATTTTAAATGCATAAGATATCCCCTAAAAATAAATGTCTTATAGGAGTCATTAGTTTGGGAGGTAGTGCTGTATGTTTTGCTGTGTAGATACAAAAGAACTGCGCTTGAGTGATTCATCTGGGAATCAGGCTACACTTTTTTTTTTTTAACTGTATCTGAATTTTTTTCATTTAAAATCAACCTAATGCTGATATGTTTGGAAAGTCTTCCAATCTTTTTTGTTGGTAATAAAGGATGAAATACTGTATATTTCAAAGTATAGGCCTATACTTTGTATTTATATGTCAAAAAGGTGTTCAATAAGACTGTCCTACTCACAGGCATGTGGCATCAAATAAACAAATAGTTAGGTCAGAAGTTATCCGAAAGTGATTAGATTATAATACCAAAAACATGTAATACAACATGTTAAGTTACCGATTACAATTTTGGTCATGTAATCTTGTACTGATTAAAAATTACTGTACATTTCAGAAGTAACCTTTGACTGTGGCATTGTCTCTCTGTTGTTTTCCAGCGTCTCGCACAGAAGCGCCATGTTTTTAAATGCTATGTCAAGTAAAAAAAATATATTTGCATTTTTAAAAATGCATCTCAAGACACCTGTGTTCTTATATATTTGTTGCTCTATGCCTAGCTTTTTTTAGCACAAGAACATTTATGTCTGAACGGCCCCTAAGTTTGCACTTGCAGGGAATTGGTCTCACATACAATTGGACTCTCATACATTTTGACACTTGGAATACTGTATTACCAAAATGTATGAGAATATTAATTCAGTTATAATATGATCAGTATCCCTAGACTGGCCTCAAAATGGTCCTTAGTGTATAGATAAATAAGGCACCCTAGAAGAAAGGAGTCTAGAAAAAACTTTTAGTCTGAGAGGGGGCTATATTAGCCCTGTGAATCATGGGAGGCCTGGCATTCTGGGTGTCCCCTTACATGCCATATAAGTACCCCATTCTCCCCCTCCCCACAATACCAAAGTGCTATCACTCTGCAGAGGGGCAGCTATTCTTAGGCTGTCTTTCCAGCTCATCTGAGCAGGCAAGACTCCCTTTACTTTGGCTTGCTCTTCTCTGTTGCTCAAGTCATTTTGCGTTAGTTGCAGTTTGGGCCTTGGCCTTGTAGTGCACCTGCTTTTTGGGGGGAGTGAGTGTTGGCTTTGTTTTACAACCTTTTTTCTTCTTCTTTCAGAGGCTTTTTGGCACGTGCCCTGCCACCAAATCAATTTTCCCTGTCTGTTTGGAGAAATTCAGTTGAGTAAAAAATATACAGACTTTTTTGTACAATGAATACTTACAACGTGGCACTCTCTGGACCTTCGCCCTGGGGCTTCCGGTTGCAAGGAGGCAAGGACTTCAACATGCCCCTCACCGTCTCTAGGGTAAGACCACAAAATCTGGGCCAAACACTCAGTGATTCATTAGTTCAGCACACTTTATTCAAAATCGGACTCCCTGCAGATTAGGTCTAATAGGTTTTATTGAAACTTTCATGAGTGATTATGCCTGGTCTCTTGCTGAATAAGAGGGACTCCGCTTGGGTATTACACTCCAATATTCAAAGTCTACAAAAATCTGACTTTCCCAAGCAAATTCACTCTCTTTTGAGACCTATCATAAGATTCCTGACAGTATTGCTATCATGTGACCCGTATTTATGATGTTATGATTGATGTTCAATCATTCGTTCATACATTGTTGCCTTTGCCTCAGTATGATCCTGTGGATTAATGTGCTGATGTATTAATGACAGTTGTTTTTATGTATGCTGTTCTTATTCCTCTTTATTTGGAAATTTGGATTTGACGTGTGCTTTGTTCATTGTATAAAGGAGCGGTAGCCTTTGTGGATCTATGGATCTCCATCTGAGAGTGATTAATATTATTTTTTAGGTGTGCCATTCTGCACTGTTAGATTTTGTGAACTGACTTTCTTGCCTAATTTAATAAAGTCTTTATACAATGCTGACCACAGACCATAAAACACTATAAATCCATATTTACAGTTAAGATGTACAGTACTGATCATAATGTGTTCTTTTTAGTTCATGACACAAGTCCGATTCATCCTTGTTCTGCATTTATTATTGAGTATGTGACATTAAGTCTGATGACTAA
This sequence comes from Xyrauchen texanus, assembly GCF_025860055.1. Classification (NCBI taxonomy): domain Eukaryota; kingdom Metazoa; phylum Chordata; class Actinopteri; order Cypriniformes; family Catostomidae; genus Xyrauchen; species Xyrauchen texanus. Next base: position 21,902,378 of record NC_068299.1, on the reverse strand, counting down.
CACTTGAACAGCAAATTCTGTGTGTGTGTGTGTGTGTGTGTGTGTGTGTGTGTGTGTGTGTGTGTGTGTGTGTGTGTGTGTGTGTGTGTGTGTGTGTGTGTGTGTGTGTGTGTGTGTGTGTGTGTGTGTGTGTGTGTGTGTGTGTGTGTGTGTGTGTGTGTGTGTGTGTGTGTGTGTGTGTGTGTGTGTGTCTTCAGAGAAGAACACTGTCCATGTGCACCGTCCTATTCTCAGATGTCTAGAGAGTACAGATTGACTGCTCAAGTATGATGCTGACATTAGAGAGCCTTGAAAAATAGATCCTCTTGTATAAATTGTTCAAGCACAGATGATGATGACCACACAAAGATGATGCACTGTCATTTTGTATGGAATGATATTAATCTCATTATTAATGAGTGCACACACAATTATGCATGTACTAGATACATTTTGTGAATGTATTTTACTAACCACAAACAAATGACTTTTAATTCCAAATATGAGTTAATTGCAAGAGGGAGGTCTACGCCAGCCTTAGATTGACTAGTACAGCAAAAGGGCACAAAAAATTATCCGATCATTTCAAACTGATTGGTATGTAAGAAAAGATTGGCTATGTGGCTGTGCTAACAATCAGCGGCTGTACTGCTATCCCTGCCTGCTTTTTTCAACCAGTCAGACTGTTTGGACTTCAGCGGGATATTGTGATTTGAACAACCTGCCCGCAGCTTTAACCAAGCTTGAAAAGTCGTCAGCTCACATCCAGTGTCAAATTACACTGAAAACCTTTGGAAAATCTCGGATCGACCTTGCACTTGACGAGCAAAGGAAGCTGTATATAACCTACCACAATGAAAAGGTAAAGAATTGTTGTATTGTATCTTCTGTTATAAAGATGAAGATTGCACATAAAAAAAAATAAGCACTTAATGTTGTAAAAAATAAACAACTTATGTTCTGTTATATGTTCTGTGTTTTGACTACTGAATTTTGTATAGTAATATCTAATGAAGATATATTAACAAAATCGTATATATAACACATATATAAAATACATACATTTCGAGAGAGAGAGAGAGAGAAGAGAGAGAGAGAGAGAGACTTTTAAGGGGTCTATTTATTTGCCAAAAATATATATATATGTGTATTTTTTTTTTTTTTTTTTTTTAAAAGCGTTAATTTTTCACATTAACAAATTTTACAAGATTTAGATTTAAAAAAAAAAAAAAATTATTATATATACATATAAATAAATAAATAAATACGTTCCAAACACAGATACACTTAAATATACAATTCCAAGCAACCATCATTATCAACATCACAAATACATTGATTAACCCCCCATTTATATTTAAACATTTCCATGTCTCCGACCAATTTATAGAAAGTAAATTCAATTTTAATGCGAGATTTTAGTAAACCCTTTAAAATGGACACCAAATCAGTTGATGCATCACCACTCAACAGCTTTTTCCGTGACAACCATATGGCCAATTTTGCCTGCCCAAATAAAAAATTGATCAAAACATGAACTTCCTTTCTATTACTTCTATATTTTGGTCCATAAATGAAAAAAGTCGGTGTAAAAACTTCCCCAGAGTATTACACCACTCTTCCAATCTATTAAAAGGTGTTGAAGCCTTTCACATTCTAAAAACAAATGAAAAACTGTTTCCTCTTCTCCACATAAAGGACAACCCCTCCCTGCCTGTGGGTCAAAATGTGCTCTGTGTCTGTTCAGTAGCTATAATCCCATGTACAATTCTCCACTGCAGATCTCCAGATCGCTTCTCAAGGGGTGGTTTGTACACGGACCGCCAGCTACCTTTAGGGAAGCGCCCAGCCCAAACATCTCCTGCCATTTTGACTCTTTGACACTCTCTAGTGATTTGAGATGCCGTATTTTAACACATAAGGTATAAATGTCTTTCTTTCCAGCATCTCGAAACAGAACCAGCTGTGGTGTCTTAAAGGATAGCAAGCAACCCTCCTTTTCTTGCCATGTCCCAGCCTCAGCAGAGACACTCAGCTCTGGAAACACACATTTGTCCACCTCCTCTTCAAAGGTTTCTAGTGCCAGTCTATAATCCTGTGGCAGAGACTCTAAAATCTGATCCAACACTTTCTGTGCTAATCTGATTGATCTTAGTCCCAATTTAAAAGCCAAACTTTCTGCAGTTATCCATTTTTGTCTTTCCATTAAATGTCCAATCTTTGCAATTTTTGCTTCCCACATGGCTTTTCTGAGGGTGTCTGATTTAGAAATGTCCAAGTCTAATTCAAGATTAAACAATAGCGGTTCTTCTGTCAGCCATAATTTCTGTGTCCCGTCTCCACTCCGTGCAGACCTAAAAAGTGTCCATGATCTTAAAATTGATCTATAAAAGGAGCTCAGTCCAGAAAGGTCCAGTTTATTAATTTCCATAAGGAAAAGATGACGGTCTAGACCCATGTTTCCCGCTCTCCTCATGAGTGCACAAGCAATTCCAGCCCAGCTCACCTCTTCTCCATACAGCAGTCTCTGTGCCGTCTGGATTCTGAAGGCCTTTATTCTAGTCGCGACATCGATTAGCCCCTGGCCTCCTTCATGTGTGGGTAGATAAAGAACCGCTGCCTTCAACCAATGATGTCCTGTCCAGAAAAACTCCACCAGTTGCTGCTGAATTTCTCTTACCAGATCTTCAGGAGGTTCAAGTATTGCCATTTTGTGCCATAACGAAGATGCAACCAAATTGTTACAAACCAGTACCCTCCCCTGTAGGATAGCTGGGGTAGCAACCATTTCCAATTAGACAACCGAGCACACACTTTCTCCACTAGGCCCTCCCAGTTTTTTCTTTTGTACTCTTCTGTCCCTATAAAAACCCCTAAGTATTTAAAACCTGCTCTTCCCCACTGTAAGCCACCAGGAAGTACTGGACCTTTAACATCTTTTCCACACCACAAAGCATCACATTTACCCCAATTTACAACTGCTGAGGAGGCTTTACCATAACACTCTAAGGCCCCCTTAAGCATCTGAATGTCATTTTGTTCCCGTATTATAACAGTGACATCATCAGCGTATGCGGAAAGTTTAATATTCGAGATTGCAGTGTCAACCTTTAGACCCATTAACTCTTTCCTCAACTTACACAGAAAGGGTTCGATTACAATACTGTACAGTTGACCTGAGAGAGGACAGCCCTGTCTGATACCTCTTTTTACATTTATAGGGATACTCAAGCCACTAGACATTTTAATCATACATTTTGCCTCAGTATATAAGAGTTTAATTTTTGAAATAAAACTATCCCCAAAACCAAAAGCCTTCAAAGTATCAAAAAGAAAAACATGGTCAACCCTGTCAAAAGCCTTTTCTTGATCCAAAGATAGCAGACCCACATTTACATCATTACAGTGGGTAAAATCAAAGACATCCCTTATTAGGTGAAGATTATCTGTAATGGATCTATTCTTTATACAATAAGATTGATCCTTATGCACAAGTTCTTGTAGCACCAAATTCAGTCTATTGGCCAAACATTTAGAGAGTATTTTGTATTCAGTGCATAAAATCGCTACTGGCCTCCAGTTCTTTAAAAGTGTCAAATCACCCTTTTTTGGGAGCAACGATAAAATAGCACGTTGACAACTTGTTGGAAGAATTCCATCAAAAAGCATTTTTGCAATGTTTTAAAATAGTCTTCACCAATAGTGTCCCAAAAGAATTTATAGAATTCACCAGGAAGTCCGTCGAGTCCTGGAGTACGACCTGAAGAGAGACCCTTTACGGCCGAAGTTACTTCATCGAAAGTAAGCTCAGTCTCTAGAGAAGCCTTTTGTTCTTCAGTTAAGACCGGAAGATCCTTGAGCAGCTCATTCCTGCAGTGTTCATCTGAACTTTCAGCAGAGTACAAATTTGAGTAAAAAGACACAGCAAGTCTACGCATCTCCAGCGGATCTGAGGTCACATGTCCGTTGTCATCCTTCAACGAGTACATCTGTTTTTGTTGGCTCTTTTTACGTTCCAGATTAAAGAAGTAGGTAGTAGGAGCATCCATGTCTTTTACAGTCAGAAAGCGGCTTCTTATGAGAGCTCCTTTAACTCTTTCATTTAAAATTGAGCTTATTTGATTTTTTTTCCAGTCCATAATTCTTTTAGATTATCAGCATCATTATCAGTCATTTTTTTTCAATATCACAAATCTCTCTTTCCAGCCACTCCAAAGTTTTTCTTAATTGAAAAGAGGAATGAGATGCATATTTTTGGCAAAAATCTCTAATATGCACTTTCCCGACCTCCCACCACTGTATAATACTTTCAAAAAGACATTTTTCTGTTTTCCAGGTCTCCCAAAACAATTTAAAAGTTTCACAAAAATGTTTATCTTCCAAAAGTTTTGTATTAAAATGCCAATAACAACTTCTGTGTGTGTTTTTGCCAAAGAAACTGCAACAGTAATGAATTTATGATCAGAAATAGCATTAGGAATGATATTTACATTGACGACTCTATTTCTCATATTGTAAGACAAATAAAAACGATCCAAACGAGCAGCAGAAATATTTTCCTTACAAACTCTCACCCATGTATATTGCTTTGTAAGGGATTATGTTCTCTCCACACATCTAATAACCGTAACTTTTGTATAACACCAGCTAAACAGGAGGCTGACACTGCATGAGGCTCCTCCCCATTTCTGTCTAGTGTAAAATCAAGAGTACAGTTCCAGTCTCCTCCAACAACAATAAAAACATCATCTTTTTCTTCCTTTATTATACTTTCTAACCTGGTGAAAAATGGTAAACGTTTCGCTCCAATGTTAGGAGCATAGATATTCACAAACAAAAAAATTAAATTACAAATTTCAGCCTTTACTATTAAACACCTTCCTGGCTCCACTTCATTTTTTGATATAATATTGGCTTTAACAGAAGGGGAAAAAAGGACAGCTACACCGGCACTTAGATTAGTCCCATGACTCAAAACATAGTCTCCTTTCCACCATAATCCCCAATCAACTTCATTATTATGAGTACTATGGGTCTCTTGTAGGAAAGTGACACTTAAATCCTTCAATTTAATAATTTCTGATAATATCACATTCTTCCTCCCATCCCGCATCCCATTAATATTAAGAGATCCCACCCTCAAACACTCCATTAAAGAGAAGAGGAGAAAAAAACAGAAAAGAGAAGCAAAGTTAAAAGTCATCATAGTAGTTTTGTTGTTCCCCTCGTTATTCTTTCTCTTCCTATTTTCTTACCCTGTCTTATAACAGTTAAATGTTTTTTAAGACGGAACCTCTTTTGTTGTGAGATTTCTTCATAACTACTCGTTTTTCTTACCTTCATCACAGAATTAACAAACTTTTCAATGTCAGGGAAATAATCATCAATTTCAACCCCAGATTTTCCTTTTGTCTTATCTAAGAAAGCATTAATCTCTTCAACAGTGTATAGATCATTATCAGTCTCTCCATCTGACCACTGCTCACCCTCTTTCCTGCCATCATCAGTAAACTGTGAACACTCCTCTACCTCATCAGCAATGTTCTCCTCTGAGCCTCCTGCCTGAGCTCCCTCATCAACTATCTCTTCTAAAACTCCTTTTCTTCCATCATTCATCACAATCATATCAGAATCAGCAGCATTCTGTGAGCCAATCTGTACAATAGCATCAGTATCATTCACACCTTCAGCATTGACACTCACCTCCTCCTGTCTTTTTCGCCTCCTCTATCACTCCTTCATCTTGTTCCACACTCTGCTCTACTACAGCATTATTGTGATGTTCAACAGCTCCAGTATCATCTCTAGATGTGGACGGCCTTTGCTCATCTCGATGTGTACACGCCAAACGCTTATGGCCCAAATTACCACACTCGAAACACTTCAAACTCTCAGTGCTCGCGATAAATCATGAACGAGTTTTCTCCGTGATTCACACGGAAGGAAACTTCAAGAGTACTGCGTGGGTGAAATGAGAAACATATAGAGCTGACGTCTAAAAGAGAGTACATGTTTGAGTGCCGCATTTTTACACCCGAGGGGAATCATTTTTACGGGACTCACGATCTTACCGAACCTCTGCAACTCTTTCATAATCACTTCATTCGACACCTAACGGAGGCGCGTTTGATATGGTGATTTTAGTTGCTGGAGCGGATAACGGGCTAACAGCAACAAACGTTTCCTTAACCCATAACCCACTCACAGTCAACTGATTTACTAGCGGTTCAGATTTCAGAAATACCACAATCGCTTTATTCATTCGTGATGCCGACACTATATTATCGAAACCGATCTGCTCACCGATAACTACGAGCAGATCCTCCACTGTCACTCCAGGCTCTGGCACACACCTGCATCCATGCCGGAGTGATAGAGCTGACCCGGAACAGATTCCATACCGGCGTCTGTCTGATGCACGCGGTTTGAAAACCGCGCCTTACCGTTCTCTAACCTCTACCTAAAACTAGAAAAGAAAAAACGAAGGGAAGAACAAAAGAAAAAAGTAAAAATATATATATTTAGAAAAAGCACGATAAAGAAACACACTCGCTCCCAACAAACACTCAAGCTTCTCACACACTCCCAGCATGCCCCAGAGAGAGAGAGAGAGAGAGAGAGAGAGAGAGAGAGAGAAAATACACCCATACAACTATATACATCCTGATTTTAATTTTTTTTTTTTTAATTTTATTGACAAATAATTCATCCTGATTTTTACATTTCTTGATATGCCGCGCTTGTGCGTAACATTCACTGTTATTACGTATTATTAGCGTAAACAATAAATCAGGTAATCTGGCTTTCATAACTCAGTGCCTAGCCTCTTTAAGACATCACCGCACGTCACTGTCAAATGTACATTGTTTTTAACTTGCTAGTCTTTAGGAAGTTACTTTTTTTTCTTCTTTTCAGTATGCAATAAAAGAAAAAAAAGAAAAAAAGATTAGTGTTACTTACCCAACCAGCTTGTTGGTTTAAAATGGTATTATCCATGTTTTAAAGGTTCTTTGGGAGAATGCGAACATTGTCCATTATCACCTGTTCTCAAACCAGAGCAGGCCAACTCTGTAATTCTCTGCGACTGCCATCTAGTGGTAGCTGCCTGCCTTGCCTTTCAGTTGCGTGTGGATCCTCAATGCTGAAAGTGCGGAAAGAAAGTCTCAAAATCCAAATGATCCGAACAGGATCGACTCGAACAAGGAACAATCGACTCGCGTGTCGCCTGATCCACAAATGCATGGATTCCTTTTTGCACGCGGAAATTGTCACACTTTAATACAAAGCAGAACATTTATACTCATAAACATGACTTTATTTGTACAAATTGCTGCACATTTATGTAATTCTTAATTCTACAGACACCGGTTGAAAAGCATTTGTTTCATTGTATAGTGACACACATTTACGAATCGTGTTCACGTTAATGAAGAGCACTGGCTTGTTCGTTAGGTGTGTGTGTGTGTGTGTGTGTGTGTGTGTGTGTGTGTGTGTGTGTGTGTGTGTGTGTGTGTGTGCGCACGTGTGGGTGGAATGCTGTAAACTGCGAAAAGGAAGTCTCAAAATCCAAATGAACCGAACACGATGGATTCGAACAAGATGTCAATAAATGCACGCGTGTCTTCTGATCCACAAATGCACGGATTCATTTTTGCATGAGCAATTTTTGATTTATTAATGTAGAATAGAACATGTTTATTTGCAAACATGTCTGTATTTGTACAAATCGCTGCACAATCATTCAATCCCGAATTCCACAGATTCAAATCAAATGGCATTTGTTTGTGGTTAGTAAAATACATTCACAAAATGTATCTAGTACATGCATAATTGTGTGTGCATTCATTAATTATATTGAGATTAAAATCATTCCATAATTTTGCCATCTCTGTCAACATACTCTATGGTCAGGAACAATGTCTGTCCTGTCACTATCCTAGGTAGCCCACAATGTTAGTCAGACTGTGATGGAAACACCCTTGACAGAAGGATCATAAATTAAAAAATACTGGGAGCAAAATTGCCACAAATTGATTGAATGCCATTAAAATTCAAGATATTGGATCAAAAAATGCCCCTGTTATGAATATATCTGTTTCGAATGTGTAACATCTTTTGACATTTTTTTATATTCTTCTCCTGACTTTTTATACTTGTATTGAGTTGATGTTGATTTAATTTTATAGGTAAGACGTAATACATTCTCATTGTAGTTATTAGTGAATTTAATGCATTAAATTTACATATTTGATGTGATAGGATGGCACAATATATTTTTATATGGATAGAAATATGATATGCCCTTAGAAAAATATAAATGCCTCAAAAAATCAAGCCCAATGGGGCAAATATTGCACTTACTTGAAATTTTGGACACCACTTGATAGTAAGTGTAAGCGTAAAGCACAATGGAATCTTCTGACATAGTTTTAGGCCTTTTATTTGTAGCATTGACAGCCTTTGGCCCACTGTAGCAGGTACTAAGAATATCTAAATCAAGAGGTGTGTGGCAGGTCTGTAGTGTCTCCCTACACACCAGTGGAAAAGACCAGTAGCACAGGACCTAGTCAGTCACTGGAGTGACAGGTGGCACCCAACGCTCACTTTTGTTCTGGCTGCCAGGGTAGCTCAACAGGAGGCTTTTCTATAAAAATACCTCACAGATGTGAGCCTGCTGTAAATGAAGAGACAGGAAGAGCTAATTTATTCTGTATTTGAATCAAGACATAGATTTACATCTGCTGTGAGTATTATGTAAGGAGGATATCTGTACATTTTTAGAATATGAATATTATTCACCAGCCTCTGGAGACAGTCAGCCTGGGTGCTACTGATCAGCCTGTGAGAATTCCAGTTCAGTGCTGGACTCTTCACTGTAAATTTTAGGGCAACATATCTGATACAGTACTGGAAATGTTGCTGCTTCTGTTAAAATCAAGGAATAATGTGTTCTATTCTAGTATATATTAAGCTTAGGCATAATGTAATGTCAGTGTATGGACTGAATGCTAATTGGCATGAGAAATCTGCAGAATTTTTAACCATTTGCTACACTGATTTTTGGGGGAGAAATCTGCAGAATTCTGCTGATTGGATTTCAACATAAAGTTTTTAATGGAGCTGAAAGTGCACTGTTATGATTGCTGAAAGCATATTCAAATTAGCCAAATATTTATGTATTTACTAACATGTTTGTTAAGATAAATAAGAGTTGTTTTACAAAAAGTCCCCTGATCCATAAACCAGTTATTCGTGATCAGGCTGGGCGATGTATAGAATATTAATGATATAATCACCGTAATCTTTCTGACGATGTAAAATTGACCAATGTCGTGAATAAGCTTTTAATTCATTTAGTTTTATTTGGCCATTAAGTTTCATAAAGAGCGCATCAGTAAACTCGTTTCACAATCCTTCTGGGATGCAAAATTTTGCAAAATAACATAAAAATGGCAAGTTGGTCATATGTGATTATTAATCCACAAAAGGCTGCGAGGCTGCGATTTTAAAGACCAATAAATATGATCAGTGTGCAATTCAGAACAAACCGTTTACGTGCTGACCTGTGTGCTCGCGCATGGCTGCACTCACAGATCAGTTCACGTGCTCTGTGAAATCCAAGGAGCTCTAAAATACCCGTGAAATCAAAGTAATAAAGGTTCAAGCATTCGTTCACTTCCAAACATTAGTAACCGCTACAAGATATACACATTTACAAATGCGGCACAGAATAACACAAGAGGAGATTACAGTGTTTCTGGAAGTGCAGAACATTGTAAACTGTCAAATAAAAGTTGCCTTTTCTGTGTAAAAATAAAAGCTCCTTTTAAAGTTGAAGTAAATACGACAGCACTGCCTGTGTCAAAATAAAAGCCCCAGATGAAGGTGAAGTAAACAGGACAGAAACATATTACTTTTGTATATTGCAAATCTAATCAAAGAAATGATTGAATCTACATGGCTATAATGGCTTTTAGGGCTGTTACGATTATGAAATTTTGCTGACCATTAATTGCACTGTATTATCCTTTGCCTGTTGTCACTCAACCAAACTGGCCCAGCTGTCCATGCCCACCCCAATCTATCGATGGATCACCAGCTTTCTGACAGATAGGCAGCAGCTATTGAGACTGGGGAAACTCACATCTCTATTAGCACTGGTGCTCCTCAGGCATGCATTCAATCTCCACTGTTCAACTGCTTGTACATGAATGACACCACTGTCAAGCTCCTGAAGTTTGCAGATGACACCATGGTCAACTCCCTGATTTGTGATGGTAACGAGTCTGCACACAGATGGGAGGTTTATCAGCTGGCTGTCTGGTGCGGTCACAACAACCTTGAGCTGAACACGCTCAAAACAGTGGAGATGATTGTGGACTTCAGGAGAAATCCCTGATATACCATATACCAGTACCATCCTGAACAGCACTGTGGCAACAGTGGAGTTATTCAGGTTCCTGGGCTCTACCATCTCTCAGGACCTGAAGTGGGACATCCACATATATTCCATTGTGAAGAAGGCTCAGCAGAGGTTGTACTTCCTTCGCCAGCTGAGGAAGTTCAACCTACCACAGGAGCTGCTGACACAGTTCTACTCGGCTGTCATTGAGTCTGTATTCTGTACATCTATAACTGTCTAGTTTGGTTCAGCCACCAAATCAGACAGAAGGAAACCACAACGGACAGTAAGGACTGCTAAGTGGATTATTGGTAGAATTACTCTGGACCCCACACACCCTGTCCACTCCTTCTTTTAACTGTTGCCCTCTGGCTGGCACTACAGGTGCTTTCCTCAGCCTTCGAATAAAGTAGAGATGCTGCTGGGCTTTCTTGGTAATAGAGCTGGTGTTGAGGGACCAGGTGAGGTTCTCCACCAGGTGAACACCAAGGAATTTGGTGCTCTTGATGATCTCCACAGAGGAGCTGTTGATGTTCAGCGGAGAGTGGTCACTCTGTGCTCTCCTAAAGTCAACAACCATCTCTTTTGTTTTGTCCACATTCAGAGACAGATTGTTGGCTCTACACCAGTCCGTTAGCCGCTGCACCTCCTCTCTGTATGCTGACTCGTCGTTCTTGCTGATGAGACCCATCACGGTCGTGTCATCGGCGAACTTGATCATGTGATTCAAGCTGTGCAACGTTTGCCATTACAAGATCGTTTAAAGCGAAACCAGAGCGCTTTGCGTTCACTGTCACGGTTTATACTTGTTTATATTTTTGCGGGAGTTTGGCACGAGCCTCTGTTGACAGTGCGCGCATCAGAGCACTTCACATGCTCTTCCTGACTGGAACTGGTTGATGTCAGCAGTGCTGCTCAGTGACGCTCAGACTCTGAGTTCAACTGATTGACACAAATGTGCCGGTCGTGGCAGTTATACAGCATATTCGCTTAAAATTCCCTTATTCGGGCGTTAAAATTTGTGCCACAAGTGTCATATAGCATATAGCCTACATAGACATGTCGTGTCTGTGTGTCTCACACTTGTGTCATAGCACATACATAGACATGTCATATGTCAGATTAAAGCTTCCATTCTCAGGAATGTGACTATGTATTTTATTTAGTTGTCATAATACCACATTTTGAATATTTATTAAAAGAATCACGAAGTGAAATATGATCTCTGAAAGACAATAAATACAAACATCTCATGTCTGCCTTATCACTGCTTCTGTATTCCCCAAATAGCCACAAACTCTATCAACTCTTACCTTAGGCTGTTTTGTATAAAATGAGCAACTGTTTACTTGTCTGAGAGCTTGTTTGGGTAAATAATCCAATGTGCGGTCTCAGAATTTCAGAAAATATATAGGCCTACAGTCCAGAACAAAAAGCATTATATACAAATCATCTGCAAAATACAGTATGCTCTCAACTATTGATTATGAAATGGTATACATCATTGCAAAGCTGAGGAGATTGAGTTCTAGTCCATTGAGAAGCCGAAATGTTTGACAAAACAGTGAGGAAGGTCTATGCATTCTAAAAATAAACTTGATGTCTATGGACGAGTGCATGTGTGAGTGCATTTTCAGATTTTATTTATTATTTTTATTATAATTCAGAGGGAATATATAATTTTCCGGTCTGATTGTTTTCTGTTTGTATTTTTGCATGAACTGTCCAAATGCTTTTGAAGAATATTATGACAATCATTTCTATAGCTTAATATACTGGGCTTTCTGAATTGGATGAAATTTTGTTAGCAAATGCTACTGTGTAACGCTGTGTGTACCCTGATTTAGTGCTAGGTGCTGAAATTAGGGTTTCACTTGGCGAATAGCTAATTAGCTAATAACAGATGGCACACAGAAAGCATGTTGCAATTCATTTAAAATTGAAAGCAGCATATGAGGGATATAAATACCTCTGGGTGGTTTGGATGAAAATTAACCGCTAAGACAAAAAAAAATAGTTGTATTTGGAAAATGCATTAATCTAAAGAGTAACTTAAATATAGTAGCAAATGCTAAATATTGTTGTGGAAGTTTTAAAAGTATAGTTGTGTAAAAATTATCCGAATAAGTTGTAAAAGTGTTTTTTTTAAAAGTCACTATCTCAATTTTGTATTTTTCAGATATTGATATTCATATATTTAGAAAATGTTTAGCCTGTTATTATGGAGACAATCAAGAATTTGCATTTCTCATTACTGTACAGGAGGTGTTGTTTCAGCATGATTAAATTAAAACATACAGTAGCTGTCACACTAGCATGCATAGCATAGATTATATAAACCATCTGTGCTCTTGTACTGAGTGGGGATGGGGATTTGAAGTGGGGACCCCCTATGTAAAAGAGGAATGTTATGGGGTTACCCAGCAATTTATTTCCCCATACACTGTGCTGAAGCTCTGTGACATTTCGAGTGTCATTAGAAATGCGTTATGATCTGAAAAGATGTTACAGCTAAATGTCAATGGGGATCCACTGTTTATGATCTGCCAAAATACTTTGAGAATGCCTTATCCAAGGGACGTTAACAGTTGCTGCATACAAATGACAGCACAATGTTATTATGAGCTCTGTTGACTTACCTTAGAGTAACAACTGGTAGAATATTGTTTCACCTCTGTGAACCTGTATTCGGTGCTCAAATGAAAGTTTCAAATTAAGGGCCACTCCAGTTCACATGGCATTCACTGAGCAGTTAAAGCTTGTGAACATTTAGTTTTATGGATGGACTGAATTTGATCTGCTTAATGAGTATGTTGGAATAAATTGGTCAGTTCCTGTCTTAGATGACTTCCTTATGTAACTTTTATGCTCCATGACTAAAACATCATTAATAGATTAATATAAGGAGATATATGAAGTCAGAATTTAAACAAAATGCTCCCTCTGGAAGTTTCCCAGAGTGTGGGACCCTTAATTAGGTCTTTATCCATTATACTAATGTCAGTCTCTTTCAAGCAATCGTCTGCATACTCAGCCAGCAAGTCCCCTGTCTTGATCTAAGCCATGAGAGACTGTGGCTGGTGCTGCTGACAGGCAGAGCTGTTTTTAGATGGCTGCCAAATGTCATCAACTATGCTGGGGTAGACTGTAAGGGCTATGGATACTAACAGCACCTAGATCCACAAAAACTGGTTTCATTCCAACAATACAAAATGTGGGATGTTCTCAGAGCAGAAATCAAGAGTCCAATACCAAAGATAAATGGATGAGTTGTCAGTTTACATGTGTTTTATTAATTTGCAGTTGGGCAGGTTTACTCAGCTCTTATATGAGGGGTGATATATCACTCTCTGTGTGGGGTGGGGCAGGTCACATTTCGTTCATAAAGTGTTGGATTCTTTTTGGTCTTGTTAGCATTAATGAACCCATCTGGTTAAGTATTCAGGCTTCAAACATGAGTGAGTAATGCTACTTCTGTATTATGTAACTGATCATATACACCTTTTAATTTACTGTATTTAGACACCATGACTAATATTTGAAATCAGGGTTGGTTTTATTTGTGGTTTGGATTTATTGACCTTTGGCTTGAAACCTTTATTTTTACATTTGCCCAGGTCTCCTGGGGAGTTAATTTGGTGTCTTCCATATGCTTAGGTAGACTCTTAGTTAGACAATGGAAGATGCTGGTGACCAAACAGTTTTTTACCACTTCTATTCTATTGCTCTACAATACCACTATAACAATGGAAAGTGCCGATTCTCCCATTGAGGCTGATGATACAGCCGCCATGATGGAGAAAAATTAAGTTGAGTAATTGCAACCTGTAGAGTGAAATTAAGTGTTAAATCAAAGACTAAATTAGTTAAAAGAACTAATGGACAAAGGTAATGCTGTTGATGTTAATTTGTGCATTGAATGAATTTGATGAATCTCATGTGCTTGTGCGTCAAATGTTAAGTGATGATGAATGAGAACATGATCATTTTAACTGGTATGTGCCAAAAAGGAATACTTTAAGGAAGTGGAAATATGGAAAATCAATCAACCTGATCCTCAAGGAATGATTACACCTTTCAAATGTATCTAGGAAATTAAATAAATCAAAAGGTTCTTCTAAATCTGGTGCATCTTCTTTATCATCAGCACGCATAAAACCTGAAGCTAAGAAAGAAGCTCTTTTGGAAAGTGATGCTGGGCTGAAAAAGAAGAATGCTTTGGAAGTGCAAAGAGTGGAGCTACAAAACACAGAGCAGAGTGAGCTAGAAACTAGCAGCAGCAAATGCCAAAGTTCAGGTTCTTGAGAATTATGAGCGACAACTTGCAAGTTCTCAAACCAAATCAGTGTCACACTCAACTACCTGAAGATGGCATCAATACTTACTTTGAAACAGAAGGTAATGAACTAAAGGAAACAACTTTGGATCCAGAATCATCAGTGGAATATGCAAATATACATGTAGTTCCGAAAGCTCCACTTCAAATGGTTATGAGCCAAACACAAGCACAGAGCTGTGTCCCATTAAAACATCAGTAACAAAGCAAATATCTCACCAAGCAGCAGCTGCTTCTACCCCAACAGCACAACCAAACCTCACAAACGCAACTAACAACTTGAGTGACATTGCAGATCTTATTGTTCAACAGCAAAGTCTATTGGCAAAAAGGCTGTTGGAGTATCATTTTAGCAATGAAATAAAGCTCACCAGTGCATACATGGAGAATGCCTTAAACTGGAGTGACATTAAAGCTGAAGATGGAAGGGCATTATCCAGTTACACCCTTTCTTCGAGGATGCTGCAATCTGTCACGGAATCTGCAATACATGGAAGAGCTCATCCTACCCTCTAACCTTTAGGCTTATTGTTTCAAAGCTCCCTCACAAGTTAAGAGAGAGGTAGAGGTCCAGCATTTGATATCCTGGAGCAAAGGAAAACAAAGGCTACTTTTTTAATCTTGTTGGAGAGGCAGACTAGATTTATGCAAGATCCTCTCTTCAGTGACATACATCTACTAGGGATGCACCGATACGACTCTTACGATACCGGAAATCTCAGTATCGGCCGATCCTGATCCGATACCAGTGTTGTTTTTTGCATAATCAGTTTAGAATATCTTTACATTATTGTGTGGAAGTTATTGGGTGTGCTCTTTAATATGTAAAGAAACACAAACCTCTAACTACACATTATTATAATATAAATGTATAGCTTATTAAGAAACTTTATTAACTAGTATTCTGGATAATGTAGCAGCAAAATTAACAGTAATTCCAATCTTCAAGTCTTAAGTAGAAAAGAAACAAGTGTTTTTCTTTTTTTTTTCTAAAATGTTTCAACTTACATCTGGACTTTAAAGGATTCAGATCTCTTTTTTTTGTTCAATTTAGTTGACATAAGTCCACTTTTCATTCACAGTTATTTTTGGAACCCATTCAATTTAAATATTGTTATAAATTGTAAACAAATACTGATGGTGATAATAATAGTTTTTTTAAATACAACCGTAATATATTTAAGTCGTGCACTTTTTAAACCCTCACGCTTTTATTTTGACATTCTGAACTCTCCAGGAAGTCCTGTATGTGTCTGTTTGTAGGGAAGTTCACAGTAGTTTAATTCACTTAATCCAATTTGGTCAATTGCACCTCTGGTGCCATTCTAAATACATATTATAAGTGAACGTGCGCAGAGCTGCACCATTCACTAATGTGCTGGCACTGCACATACTATATATTTACTTTGTAAATCACAAAAGGCTGTGTTTAATGAGCTATCGCACATCTTCAAGTGGCTTTGAATAAAATGCACGAGTCATATGAACTGTTTTAATGGTTCTTTTATGTCATTTTTTTTTAGAGCTTGACAGTAACTAACATGACTAACACACAGTATCGGATTTGTATGGGGCTCGTCAGACCGATACCTGATCCGTTTATAAGCTTCAGTATCGGAGCCAATACCGATCCAGGTATCAGATCGGTGCATCCCTAACATCAACCATTCTCCAGTAACAGGGTGATGCAGAACAAGTCTGTGTCAGACAATCTTGCATTTAGAACAAAGGCACTAGCTTTGCAACCACAGTGGCAGCTGCACCTAATGGACCTGTTGAACATTCTGAAATAGAGCACGTAAAAAAGAAAGTCCTGGATTGTTTCCAAATTCTGTAAAGATTGTAAATTAAAAAAATAATTGTTTGTTTATTGAATCTGTTCTTACGTTTACTTTTATCAGCTGGTATGGGTCACTCAATCTCAAAAATAAAAATAGATTCAAGTGCATCATTAAGTGTGCAGCAAAATTGCTGGCATGACCTTGCATGATTTAACTTTATTTGTACAAAGTCAGGTCAGTGAAAAGGTCCATTCAATTCTGGCTGATTCCAGCCACCCCATGTTTAAGGAGTTTAAGTTGCTTCCATCTGGCTGCAGATATAATCTACCAACATGTAGGACAAATGGACTTAAAAACGCTTTTTTCCAAGTTGCAATTGGTTTCTTAAATAATTCAACTTGATTCTTATGTTGTAATGTTTATTGGACTTGTAATTATTATTTTATCTTATTATTTTCTTTCCATATAGTATTTATTGCCTATTTATTCTTCTTCTTCTGATGGTTGTATGTAGTTACTGCTTTCTGTTCAACAAATTGCCTCTTGGGGATAATAAAGATAATCCTGAAACTTGAACACTGACATTGACCTGCTAATTGGAATAAATGTGCCAAAGCTGATGGAACCTTGGATGATAATATATAGCAAGGGCAATGGGACTTTTACTATCCGGACACTGCTTGGATGGGTAGTGAATGGTCTCCTCCATGGTGAGCACACTTGTCTCAATAAGCAAGGTAAGCTATATGTGTATGCACACCTGATTTCTGTCATGATTTCCCTGAGAACATCTATGATAAGACTGAGATGTCCCAGGAAGATCTTAGATTCATGCAAATAATGGACAGCTCTGCTGTGATGAAGGATGGCCATTATCAGATGTCATTGCATTCAAGAGGAATGTTCCTCAGATGCCAAACAACCTTCAGATGGCTGAACAAAGAGCAATGCCACTGAAAAGAAAGTTTTGCAAAAACAAGACTTTCCAAAAGGAATACAGAGGATTCATTGAAAGAATTGTAAAGTGAGGGCATGATGAGCTTGTACCTGAAGAACAACTGGAATTGAAGAATGGAAAGGGATTGTACATACCTCACCAAAGGTTTTTATCATCCCAAGAAGGGAAGTTTGCGGGTGGTGTAAAGGAACATCTCTCAACAGCGAACCTATACAAGGTCCGACCTTACAAATTATTTGATTTGAGTCCTGGTACGCCTATGCCTTGAGAATGTGGTTGTCATGGCTAATGTCAAGAAGATCTTTCATCGCAGAGTCACATTACGCCATGCGAGGAGCGGACGTGTGAATGGTGTGCACTTTAGTTAGGCTAGTTTGTAATTATTTTTTATGTCATAACCGCTGAGATTCGACACGTTCTGTTACATATCTGTTCTTTTGAAGTCAACATGGCAAAGAAATCCAAATCCTCGGGCTCTGGAGATTTGAAAAGACACTTACTTGCTCTAGCTGATACCCCAGACAGGCCTGCAGACCAGGGACTTGGTTTGGATGGTGCGGAGGTAGTAATCCATCATCATCTGTCCAACATGTTTGTAATGCTGACAAAACTTGTTGCCGACTTATAGGATCTTGCTGTAATCCGTTGATTGATGGAAACTACATTTTCTGAGTTGGTTACAAGATTGTCGGACGTCGAGAGACAGATAGATTATCTGGAGTCATCAGAGAAGGAATTAGCTGCTAATCCGACAAAAAAAACTAATATAGATTTGGAGCGAGTTTTGAAAAAACTGGAGGATTTGGAGAACCGTAGTAGGTGAAATAATGTCAGAATTGTTGGAATTCCTGAGCATGAGGAAGGCAGATATATGGTAAAATTCTTAGGCAAGCTCTTCCTGTGTCTGCTCGACATAACGGGCCATAAGGTGGAAATCAAGCGAGCTCACTCCCTGTTGGCTGGAGTTGGCTATGTGAAATAATTCTTGCATAGCATTGGAGTGAGTTTGACTGCCCAAAGAACTGAACGGCCAGTTTTTTTATTTATTTTTTTTGTGCTGGTTTGGCAAGTGTGGGGAAACTTTTTTCCATAAAGGGCCATTGAGTATTTACGAAATTATTTGAGGACCATACAATTAGGGTTGCAGCGGTATACCGGTTTCACGGTATAGCACGGTATGAAAATTGAAGGTTATCATACCATGTACATTTGCTTATCTACGGTACTGAAAAAAATGCAACCGGATGGAGAATCTCCCTGTCAGACTCGTGCTTCATCTGCACTTCCGCACGAGTGTAACGAGCTCGCGATCATGATCTGCTCTTCTCTCTGGCACGCGCGCAACAACTGGGCTTCCCTCGATATTGCGGAGTGCAGACATCAAAACTGATGTGACCAATTTCAATTCTAGTGAGTTTTCTAGTTTAAAGCGTTATGGAGGAAGTCAAGTTGAACCTCTCAAACAGTAGGCAGCCCTGACATGCCAAACAGCACTGAGGAGGAAAAGAGCAACACTGTGCTGTGTGCAAAAAATGTATAAATAAATAAATAATTACACACCATCACCTTTACAAGTTTGTTTCACGATTTTACATGAGTAAAAGTAACTTATATTTTGACAATGATACATGAAATAATCTAAAGGTAGAATCTATTAGACCTCATTATATATCAACAGTGGCAGTTGTAGTTAAGGTTTCAAGATGTGTTTCAGCTAATATTTATTTTTCATAAATACTATATGTAAAGACCTCCTCCGAGGGATGACACTTGACACAGCGGCTCAGAGGTGAGGTTCTTTATTCTCTCTCTTAATCACAACGTGCCCAGAGCACTTTTAAACAGTCAGCTTTTACCACACACAAACACAGTAATTGTTGTGTCACTCTCTCTCTCCCATGGAGGCCCTCGGGCTGCCTTTTATGCCGCTCTCCCCGTGCTCACTGAAATTAGAGACAGGTGTTACACATAATCTAGCTCAGGTGTAAGCGCCCTTACCGCTTTTCTCTCCCAGACGGGCGCTTGACCACGCCCCCGCTGCCACATACCCCCACCGCCCGACTCAGGCCGGGGCACCATCCGGCCTGTCTACCACTCCCCCATTTCTGGAGAGGAAGTCAGCGACAGCCATCTGCACCCCCGGTCTGTGGACCACCTTGAATTTAAAGGGCTGGAGGGCCACGGGTGATCCGGGCGTTAGTATCTTTCATGCAATGGAGCCACTGCAGTGGGGCGTGATCCGAGCAGAGGGTGAAGGCCCGCCCCAGCAGGTAGTAACGGAGGGTGAGGACCGCCCACTTGATGGCCAAACACTCCTTTTCCACGGTGCTGTACTTAGTCTCCCTTAAGGAGAGCTTACGGCTAATGTACAGCACTGGGCGCTCCTCCCCCTCCAAAACCTGCGAGAGTATGGCCCCCAGCCCTCTGTCTGAAGCGTCCGTCTGCAAAATAAAAGGGAGAGAGAAGTCAGGTGCATGAAGAAGCGGCCCCCCACAAAGTGCGGCTTTAATCTGCATAAACGCCTGTTGGCACTGCTCCGACCATTGGACCGGATCTGGAGCCCCCTTTTTAGTGAGGTCAGTCAGCGGGCTGGTGACGTCCGAATAATTAGGCACAAATCTCCTATAATAGCCAGCCAGCTCCAGGAACTGCCTCACCCCCTTTTTGGTCTTGGGTCTAGGGCAAGTCGCAATCGCCACGGTTTTGTCAATTTGGGGACACACCTGGCCATGACCCAAGTGGAACCCCAGATACCGTACCTCCACACGCCCAGTCGCGCACTTCTTAGGGTTTGCCGTGAGCCCCGCCCGCCGCAGCGATCTCAGGACGGCCCTCAGATGTTGCATGTGCCGCTGCCAATCATTGCTATAAATGATAATATCATCCAAATAGGCAGCGGCGTATGCGGCGTGCGGTCTGAGGATCCGATCCATGAGTCGTTGAAATGTGGCTGGTGCTCCAAACAAACCGAAAGGAAGCATCACAAATTGGTGTAATCCAAACGGCGTAGTGAAGGCTGTTTTCTCACGGGACATTGGTGTCAAGGGGATCTGCCAATAACCCTTTGTTAAATCCAAGGTCGAATAAAATCGAGCAGTACCTAACCGATCGAGCAGTTCATCAACACGGAGCATTGGGTACGCGTCAAATTTAGACACCGCGTTAACTTTTCTGTAATCCACACAGAATCGAACAGACCCATCACTCTTGGGAACAAGAACAACCGGGCTGGACCAATCACTTTGGGATTCCTCTATTACGCCCATATCAAGCATTGCATCTAATTCCTCCCGTACTATTTTCTTTTTATGTTCGGGTAAGCGATAGGGCCGGCAACGCACCACCGCGCCCGGCTCAGTCTGGATGTGGTGCTGTATGATGTCTGTACGGCCCGGTAGAGGGGAAAACACATCCGCAAATTCCTTTTGTAATTCAGAGACCTCTGTGAGTTGACGCGGTGAGAGTTGGTCTCCACAAGTAACCGGAGTGTTAAGATTGTAGTTTTTGTTTACCTCCGGTCCGAGCTCCGCCCTCTCTGGAACCACCGTGGCCAACGTCACAGAGGCCGTCTCCTCCCTCCATAATTTCAGGAGGTTGAGGTGATAAATTTGACGTGCGCCCCTCTATCGGTACGTTTAACTTCATAATCGAGATCCCCTACTCGTCGTGTGACCTCAAAGGGTCCTTGCCACTTGGCGAGTAATTTAGAGCTCGATGTTGGGAGTAACACGAGTACCTTTTCTCCCGGTGCAAATTCCCGTGAGCCGAGCACCCCTGTCATACAGCCGGCGCTAGCGTTCTTGAGCTTGGAGCAAATTCTCCTGTGTTAGTCAGCCCCAGTGTGTGGAGTTTTGCTCTAAGATCGAGAACGAACTGAATTTCATTTTTGCTATTAGAAGGTCCTCCTCCCACGCCATGGATGACATCAAGGACACCGCGGGGTGTCGCCCGTACAGCAGCTCAAACGGGAGAACCCTGTGGAGGCTTGTGGGACCTCTCGTACTGCAAACAACAGGGGTCTAGCCACTTATCCCAATTTCTAGCGTCATCGTGTACGCAATTTACTGAATCATGTTCTTGAGCGTTTTATTAAATCGTTCCACTAGGCCATCAGTCTGCGGATGGTAAACGCTAGTGCAAATCGATTTAATGCCCAAGAGCTCGTAAAGTTCGCGACGTGTTCGTGACATAAAAGTCGTGCCTTGATCGGTGAGGATTTCTTTCGGAATCCCCACCCGGGAGATTATCTTGAAGAGTGCCCCTGCAACACTACATGCGGAGATGTTGCTCAGAGGCACTGCTTCTGGATATCGCGTTGCGTAATCCACTAGGACTAACACGAAGCGATGTCCGCGTGCTGACCATTCTAATGGCCCGACGAGGTCCATCCCAATTCTTTCGAAGGGGACCTCGATTAATGGTAGAGGGCGCAATGGCGCTTTTGGGGTGGCCGGTGGGTTTACCAACTGACATTCACGGCACGCCGCACACCACCTGCGGACGTCACCGCCAATGCCCGGCCAATAGAAATGGGCTATTAGACGGAGAAGTGTGTTCCGTTCCTCTAGGTGACCGGCCATAGGATTATAGTGAGCTGCCTGGAAAACCATTTCCCGGCGGCTCCGTGGAATCAATAATTGTGTTACTTCCTCCTTTGTTTGAGCGTCCTGCGTCACTCTATATAACCGATCTCTAATCATGGCAAAATATGGGTATGCAATGGCGATGCCCGGCCGGAGCTGTTGACCATCAATTACTCTCACTTGGTCAAGAGCATGTTTAAGGGTTTCGTCTCGCGACTGCTCTAGAGGGAATTCCCTGAGAGGAGGGGCGGCCACCTCGCCCCTTCCCTCGTCATTCCGAGCAGCCGAAGACGGCCCCGGCTCCGCCTCCCCTGCCAAAGCATCGCACACCGCACACCTCTTTATGCAGGACCCATCTGCACAAATACCCTCTAAAACATCTTTAAAATTCGGCCAATCGGTACCCAAGATTAGCGGATGGGTGAGGCGGGAACTAACCGCTGCCTCCACACTATGTTTTTTTTCCCTGAATATAATCGCCAAAGTCACCATGGGATACTTGTGAACATCCCCATGCACACACCTCACCCTCACCAGTTTAGCTAAACCCAAAGCCCCGGGTTGAACCAAGCGTTGGTGGATGGTGGTCTGATTGCAGCCGGTATCCAGCAAAGCTTGGTAAATACCCCCCCTGATCCTTACCGGAATCCGGTATGCTCCAGCCCGATAGGGGGCAGCCTGCGGGACGTCGGAGACCCGCACCACCGTCCCCACCTCCATCAGCGGACACTGATCCCGGAAGTGGTCCGGGTCCCCGCACCTCCAACAGGCTGGCCCAGGCGTTGCGGCCGCACTTGTGAAAGTGCGGGAAATGGGAGGGTACATTCTGAAAGATGGGAAATGGGAGGGTACATTCTCCCAAGGCCGGGAAGCTGGTCTCTGGAACCCTCCACGCCTGCGCGGGGCAGGAACGGGCCCTGGGGAGAGAACAGAAGGAGAGAACAAAGGGGAGGGGGCGAGGGCAGGGGCAGACACAAGAGAAGGGGAGAGAGAGAGAGAGAGAAGGCGGCTCGTCTGCCCTCCGGATCGCCGCCAAATGGTCCTCCGCCAGCTGAACAGCTTCCTCCAGCGACGCCGGGCGGTGGCACTGGACCCACTCCGCCGTTCTCTTGGGCAGCCGTTGCGCGAATTGTTCCAGCACCACCTGATCGATGACTCCCTCGACGTCGCGGTCCCCCGCGAGCAGCCACCGCCGACAGGCGTCCCGTTGAGCAAACGCGAACGGGCGGTCGGACTTCTCTAACTTCATGCCCCGGAAGAGCTGGCGATTCTCTTCCGGGCTCCGACCGACCCGTTGCAGAATGGCCCTCTTCAGGTCAGAGTAAACCAGGAGATTTGTCGCCGGCATTGTTGTGCCGCGAGTTGAGCTTCCCCGGACAGGAGAGGAATTAGGCGGGCTGCCCACTGTTCGGGCGGCCAGCCCCAGATTTCCGCCGTCCGCTCAAACAAGTCGAGGAAGGCCTCAGGATCATCTGCTGCCCCCATCTTCTGTAACGTGGGCGGGGGAAGCGTAGCGTGGGTGTCTGGGGTCGCGGCTGTGGCCGGCTCCGTCTCCTGGCTGAGGAGGCTCCGGATGGCGAGCCGGTCCTCTGCCTGAGCCCGCATGATCTCGAAAAACCGGCGATCTTGGTCCTGCCGGAGCTCAAGCAGGGATTGCTGGTGGCCTTGATGCAGCGTCGCGAGGGACTGGAGGACTTCTGCCAGCTGGGAGGACTCTATGGGGCGACTTTGCTCCATGCTTGGAAAGTAATATTCCCGGGTTTCGGCACCAGTGTAAAGACCTCCTCCGAGGGATGACACTTGACACAGCGGCTCAGAGGTGAGGTTCTTTATTCTCTCTCTTAATCACAACGTGCCCAGAGCACTTTTAAACAGTCAGCTTTTACCACACACAAACACAGTAATTGTTATGTCACTCTCTCTCTCCCATGGAGGCCCTCGGGCTGCCTTTTATGCTGCTCTCCCCGTGCTCACTGAAATTAGAGACAGGTGTTAGACATAATCTAGCTCAGGTGTAAGCGCCCTTACCGCTTTTCTCTCCCGGACGGGCACTTGACCCCGCTGCCACACTATAATTTGTTATTATTATTATTACTATTATGTAAGACAAGCTAACGAACCATGGTAATGAGGAGCCTTTCCTTCCTTGTAATATGTGTATACTAGTAGGAAGTTGTAAAATCCGACTTTCGAGTTGAATAGAATGCAGCACTTCTTTTAAAAAATTTATCCAATACTGAATTCTCAAGCAGCCTAACTTACACTTAGAAAACTCCTGATGTTTCTGTAACTTACCAACTGACTTAAAGTGAAAATCAATCCTCCTTTCATGATTAATAAATTCAGCAATCACACGGTCATGCAGAACATCTCATTTTTTTCTCAATGGTGATGGCGGCAGTGATGACGATCTTGCACAATTCGCTTTCAAATTACATAATTTAAAATGTGATTGCGTCACTCAAGGCCAGCTAGAAGGCCTTGACCGGGACATATCCTAAAGATCACACCCACCAAGAACAAATAAATCAATCTGATTGGCTGATGAATCTGACAATCTGATTTAGGTTGCTCATTCATGTTGCAGTGTTGAAAATTCTGAGGGCTCAAATTCAAGTGCTGCTTGGGGCATGTGATTTGTGAAACAGTTGTCAGGCTTCATTTGTAAGCATCAAGGAATATATTCTGACTGGATAAACTTTTTGTTTTTCTCTATTTGTTTGTAGATTAATCAAGAGTGGAAATCTATTAAAAATACATAGGCAAAAAGGTGATTGAGAATGAAAGGATGACATTTTTTTTTATTTATTTGGCATGTTAGTTCAGCAGAGAAGGATTTGCTGGCCCTGAGAATTTGCCTGAGAAAACATTATTTGAAAGGAATTTTATTTTCAAGTTAATTGATTTGAGACCATTTTTTTTGCTCTTCAAATAATTTGTCAAATGGCCTCGTGGGCCAGGTAAAATGGTCTCACGGGCCTTATACGGCCCTGAGGCCTGAAGTTCCCCACCCCTGCGCTAGAGGCTGGAGCTTGTTTTGTAGAGGATCACACCTTTGAGACAGTTAAGTGGATGAATCTACATGTTTTTTGTGTGTTTATTCCACTTATGGGCTGGAGTTTGTTTAATAGACAATTTTTTGGTTGTGTAATTCTGTCTCACAAAATTTGTACAGAAGCAATCTTGTACTTGAGCAATCTGATGGCAAAGTTGTCGCGGGGGCTCTCGTAGGTGTACATGGACTGTGTTTAGAGGGATGGACAACGGTTGGCACTGTCGTTCGCGGGGTTAATGTGTATTTTTCTGTTTGCTTGGTTTGGGATTTGATTGTTGCACTAATGTGGAATGTGGTCTTTTAAACATTAGAAATATGATATTGTGTTTCTTCAACAAACTCTTCTTTCCCTGCAAGAAGTTGAAAATTTGGAAAGATATGGGGTGGACATGTTTTGTTTAGTGCAGGCTCAAGTAAGAGCAGGGGAGTCATTACATTGATAAGTGAACATCTACATTTCAAATGTCTCAAACAGATTAAAGATAAATTAGGAAGAGTCAGTATAGTTTTAGCAGAAATTCAGGGGCAAAGGTTGATTTTGGCTAATATTTACACACCTAACACTGATGATCAGAGCTTTTTTTTATAGATCTTGAAGGGATGTTGCAATTTGCTGGCACCCCTCATGATATCATTTTGGCAGGAGACTTTAATCTTCACCAATGAAGATATTAGAAACTTTGTGGAACCGTTAAAACTTCATAAACTGACTACTGAGCAAAAACGATTCTCTTGATTCTGAGATAACCTTGGAGGAGCTTAGCAAGGTAATAAAGACCTTGCCAACAGGCAATGCTCCAGGGCCGGATGGCTTTGCTGCTGAATTTATTATATCCTATGCTACAGAACTGACTCCACATTTGCTAGAAGTTTATACGGAATCATTAAAGAATCAAAATCTTCCGCCAACCATGACACAAGCCCTGATCAGTCCGATTCTTAAAACAAGGATCCAAGCGAGTGTAGGAATTACCGTCCAATTTCCTTGATCCAGTTAGAAGTAAAAATACTGTCAGAAATTTTGGCTAATTGATTGAGTAAAGTTATGAATTCTCTTATATACATATAGATCAGATGGGGTTTATTCGGGACCATAGCGCTTCTGGTAACATTAGGCGTTTCATCAATATCATGGCGAATGATCAGACTCCGGTCGCTGTCATCTCAATTGACGCTGAAAAGGCTTTTGATATGGTAGAATGGGATAATCTCTTTAAGATTTTGGAAATATATGGTTTCGGGAATACTTTTATTGGATGGATTAAGTTAATTTATTGACACCTGGTAGTGGCGGTACAAACTCTAAACCTGGATAGAGGCATCCTGCAGTGTAGCCCTCTTTCCCCATTATTGTTCTGTCTTGCCCTGGAACCATTAGTAGCCGCGATAAAGAACAATTTTCCAGGGGTGGTGGCAGGAGGTGTGGCACATACGTTTTTGCTTTACACAGATCATATTTTATTATTCATCTCTTTCCCTACTAGATCTATGCCTTGCCTCCACAGAAATTTGAATTCCTTTTCTAAGTTCTCAGGAAGTACTGGATCCCTTGCACAAATTCCCTAGCAAGGACAATTATCAATGAGTGTGTTCCAAGTAGGTGGCATCATGCATATGCAGGTGAACAAAAGATGGCTGACCTGCCGATTGACCGTTTGACTCCTGACCTCCCTCCATTTACACGTCGGAGTTGATTATTTTGGACCGATAGACGTTAAAAGAGGGCGAGGCATGGTAAAGAGATACGGTGTGATATTTTTCACCACTTGTAGGGCAGTTCATCTGGAAGTGGCACAATCTCTGCCTACAGACTCCTGTATAAATGCATAAATGCAAATGACAATGGAGCTAATTTTACCTCTACTGAAAATGAGTTGAGGGAAGCTTTAAAGTCTTTAAATGTGGAAAAGATAGAAAGCAGTCTACATCAAAAGGGTGTGCAATGGACATTCAATCCCCCTGCTGGTGCCCATCATGGAGGTGTTTGGGAACAGTTGATCCAAATGGTCAAAAGTTTTTTCTTGTCTTTTACAAACCAGCAGCCTTTTGGATGATAAGGGTTTTGCCATATTGATGTTTGAGGTCGAATCAATTTGAACAGCTGTCCCTTAACAGTTTCAGATGATCCCAATGACATTGAGCCATTAACTTCCAATCACTTACTCCAACTCCAGGTCCAACCCATATTACCACCAGGACTATGTGAAAAACAGGACTTGTATGCCAGAAGACAATGGCGACAAATACAATACATCACTGACCTTTTTTGGACATGGTGGATACGAGAGTTTTTTTACTCTCATACAGGAACGACAAATATGGTCTCGTGTCAAGCGTAATTTCTGTCCAGGATATATTGTTGTGGTAGCTGATGCTACAGCACCATGAGGATCATGGATAATGGCAGGAGTCATTTGAAGCCATTTGTGATTGCAAAGGTCTGGTCCGTAGTGTTTGACTCCAGATGAAGACAAACCAGCTACGATGGCCCTAATGGGTCAAGATATGCCTCTTGGTAGAGGGCTAGTAGCCAAAGGCCAAATAAGGCACTTTTTTGGAATGTAGTTATTTGCTCTTTCGTTGTGGATACTTCTGTTATAGCATGGCTTATGCAGTTGCTATAAGGGGCCGGAGAAGTAGGAGCCAGATTTTAATTTAAAACCTTGTTTTCTTTAGGACTTTTATGTTTTGGATTTATTGGCCTTTAGCTTCAGACTTTTATTTTGACATTTGCCCAGGTCACATGGGGAGTTAATATGGTATCTTCCATATGCTCTGGGAGGCTCTCTTAGATTGAGAATGCAAGATGCTGGTGACCAAACAGTTTTGTACCACTTCTATACTATTGCTTCTGTTGCTGGACCGACTGACAGATTTGAGATGTTCGGCTAAAAAAAATTTGTTTTCTGCAGAAGAAAAAGTCATACAAATCTGGGATGGCAGGAGGGTGAGTAAATGATGAGAGAATTTATATTTTTGGGAGATCTGTCCCTTTGAGGATTTGTTATGATTTAAGGAATGGTTCACCCAAAAATAAAAATTCTCTAATTTACTCACCCTTATGCCATCCTATATGTTTATGATTATCTTTCATCTGCTGAGCTCTTAAGGAGTTTATCAGCTCTTTTGGTCCATACAATGCAAGTGAATGGATGCCAAAATTGTGAAGCTCCAAAAAGCACATAAATCAGCATAAAAGTAATCCATAAGACTCCAGTGGTTAAATCAATGTTCAATCAGAAGCGATATAATGGGTGAGAAACAGATAAATATTTAAGTCGTTTTTTACTCCATGCTCAGTCAATCTTTACTGTCACTTTCACATACTACTTGTATTTTTAGTGATTCACACTCTTCATATCGCTCTCTAATGGGCAGGGAGAAATATTTCTAGCTACAAAGTACTTAAATATCTATCTGTTTCTCACCCACACCTATCACTTGTATCACTTCTGAAGATATGGATTAAAACAGTAAATGATGAGAGAAGTTTCATTTTTATGCAGTATCTGTACCACCAGAGTACTAGGAACATAATTCCCAACACACTCAGAGTAAAACAGTTCAAAATATACAAATAAAAAAAATGAAAGGCAGGAATTGATTTTTTTTTTTTCTACCAGTGAATTTATTGGATCATGAAAAGTTATGACAGGTGGTTTGAAATAAATAGAGGTCTTTGTGATGTCAGCAAGTTTAATGAAATATTACAAATACTTTTTTTTGTCACCATTTTGACACCATTCGTGTACAGTAATTTAAAATTTGTATTAAGAAGATATGTCAATTTTCAGTCAATTTTAATTTTAGTTTACAGTGTCTTTTCAAGCACAGTATAATCAATCTTTATTCTGAGTATTTGACTGAATTTGATGCACTCTAATGTCGGTCTACATCCCAGGTCATCCATCCATCAGCCCATCCATCCAGTTTTCCTGCCACCAAATCTCCCTCTCGTTCTCTCTACAGTATATCTTTCTCTCTAGTTTTCTCTGTGGCCATTTACTTGACCCACAGAACAGCCCCTTTGTGCTGTTTTGAGTGAACAGGAGATTTGAGCTGGCATATCAGCCACCCATTTACCCAGGCATCAATTAGAATGAGCTGAGAGTGGAGAGTTAATGCATGTTTTATGTGCCAGACCCCCCACACACACACACTCTCAAAGCCTTTGTTTTCCGATGCTCTCTTCCTTTTCCTCTTTCCATTAGTTCAGCTAAACCCGGTAAAAAGCAACACTATCAGAGTGCATTGAGTAAGAACATCTACATTGTCTGGTCACTTAGAAAGTTTTTAAACTTTGTTTTATAAAGCAAAGTTCTGTAACAAGTTGTTGGCTTAACACTGTGTCTACACTGGACACATGCGAAGCATCTCGACAACATTTTATCACTTCCACTACAATCAACAGAACTGTCTGCTGGAAGTACCCAGCTGCAATTTGACAAACATATTAGTGCTGTCATAGGTTCCAGTTTCTTTAAGCTACATCTACTCCGTAAAGTTAAACCCTTTTTGTCTGAGAGAACATTGGAGATAGCAGTTCATGCTTTCATCATGTTTCGGACTACTGTAATTCTCTCTATTGTGAAATTTCCAAATCACTCATTGCTCGACTTCAATTAGTTCAGAATGCAGCAGCATTCAGAAGTCAGAAGTTTGATGTTACCCCCATTTTAAAATCACTTCACTGGCTGCCGGTTCAAGCTAGAATTTATTTAAAAATTGTATTGTTTGTTTAAAAATCATTACACAACCAAGCTCCCAGTTACTTGTCTGACTTATTACATCCTTACCATCCACCTTGAAGTCTGGGATCCTGTGATCAATATCTCCTCGATGTCCCACGCTCGAGGCTAAAGCGTAGAGGAGGGAAAGCCTTTTCTGTTGTGGGTCCTATTTTATGGAATAGTTTGCCTATCAGTGTCAGATTGTCACCTTCATTATCTGTTTTTAAATCTTCTCTTACAACTCCTCTCTTTTCACTGGCTTTTAATAGTATGCAATGTCCTTAAATTGTTGTGTGTTTTTATAATTTTGTATTGTACAGCACTTTGGTCAGCCTCGATGCTGTTTTTAAATGTGCTATATAAATAAAATAACTTGAACTTGAAGTACCCAGTGTGGACACAATTTTATTTGTGCACAGCAGATTCAGCCTTTTATTTTCCCTGTCTGGCTTGAATAATACGGTTGTTTTATATATATGTATATATACATGTATATAAAAAGAGATATCATTAATGAAAACCTGGACCGCTCAGGACCTCAGACTGGGCCGAAGGTTCACCTTCCAACAGAGCAATGACCCTAAGCACACAGCCAAGACAATGCTAGAGTGGCTTAGGGACAACTCTGTGAATGTCCTTGAGTGGCCCAGCCAGAACCTGGACCTGAACTCAATCGAACATCTCAGGAGAGACCTAAAAATGGCTGTCCGCTGACGGTCCCCATCCAACCTGACAGAGCTTGAGTTGATATGCATAGCAGAATGGCAGAAAATCCTCAAATCCAGGTGTGCAAAGATTGTTGCATCATACCCAAATAGACTTGAGGCTGTAATCATTGTCATAGGAGCTTCAACTATGTAGTTGGAGTTAAGGGTCTGAATACTTATGATATTTTTTCTTTTTAATAATTTTACAAACTTAGAAAAAATCTGTTTTTTGCTTTGTCATTATGAGGTATGGAGTGAAGATTGATGTGAAAAAAATTAATAATTTAAAGCATAATAGCATAAGGCTGCAACAACAAAATGTGAGACAAAAATTAAGGGGTCTGAATACTTTCTGGATGCACTGTATTTTTTTGCTAAACCTAGTATGATTTATTCTTACAAGCCTGCACCACAATAAGCATATGAGACAGAACTCTGTTATTTGTGAATTTGTGCCAGAGGACAGGAGATCTCCGGTTGGGGATGAAGTTATATTAGGTTCATAAACTGGGTGTACAGGAAACTGAGCAGGGGATTAACAGTGCAAAAATGGTGTCATTGCATTCAAAGAAGGGCATCCACATATGATTGGCCTTTTTGCCTATTAGTATGAGTGGAATGGTGTGAAGTGCCATGATATATAGACCATCTCGGTGTCAGATTGCATAAACTCATCCACAGAGTTTACATGACCACTGTAGTGGACATACAAATACAGTTTTAAAGATTTTGCACACAGTAGCCATTCGTTACAAGCTATTTCTTTAACAGTGGGAATGATAATTAGCAAGCTCACTGAAACTGTTAACCTTTTCACATTTTCTGCACTGATATTGTGGAATGGATTTAAACATGCATGAGTATTTATTGGTTGCTTAAAGCATAATCAAATTACCGGTAACCAACATATTTATTAAAAAAATATGTAAGAGGTGGTGCATGTGTAGAACTTTGTGTGATGGATGTTCCAATTCTGTGGAGTTCTGTGGGCGCAGATTTCGTTTGGTCCTAATAATTATCTATCAGTTCTACACTAGTAACCAAACATACTTGATATATGATACTGTAGTTTGAATCTTTTTTTTTCCTCCAGATTATTAGCTCTATAATATATTTAATTTGTTTCTTTTATCACTCATATGGGTGATTCTCGCGAAATTAGACATATGAGGTGTCATGAAACATTTTTATGATAAAAGTAAATGCTATCAAAATAAGGATACAGTTATAAACATCTCTTCATGTACTATTTTGCACATGATTTCAAATGACATCATAAATACCAATTTAGTTGTTTTTTCCACATTTAAGGGGAAATGTTTCATTACCGCAACGTGTCCATGACTGGATTTGTGTTCTTTGAGATGGAAATATTTATAATTAAAAAATAAAAAGCTTCAGTGCATGTTATACTATAAACATTTACAGGGACAACTTTGTCCCTTACGAGGGGAGAGATTGTGGGGAGGTGCTGCGGGAGTACGGGGTGGGGAGGTCCCTTCTTAGGGCGATCCAATCCCTGTACGTCCAAAGCGAGAGCTGTGTCCGGGTCCTCGGCACGAAGTCGAGTTCATTCCATGTGGGGGGTTGGTCTCTGCCAAGGCTGTGCTTTGTCACCAATCCTGTTTGTGATATTCACGGACAGGATATCGAGGCGTAGTCTGGGTGGGAATGTGTGCAGTTCGGTGGGTTGGGGATCTCATCCCTGCTTTTTTGCAGATGATGTTGTCTTCATGTCATCATCGGTCCGTGACCTTCAGCTCTCACTGGATCGCTTGGCAGTCGAGTGTGAAGCGGCTGGGATGAGGATTAGCATCTGAGGCCATGGTTCTCAGCACGAAAACGATTGAGTGCGTACTCCAGGTAGGGAAGGAGGTATTGCCCCAAATGAAGGAGTTCAAGTACCTCGGGGTCTTGCTCACGAGTGAGGGGACAATGGAGCGGGAGGTTGGCCGGAGAATCGGGGCAGCGGGGGCGGTATTGCACTCGCTCTATCACACCGTTGTCACGAGAAGAGAGCTGAGCCAGAAGGCAAAGCTCTCGATCTACCGGTCAATTTTTGTTCCTACCCTCACCTATGGTCATGAAGGCTGTGTCATGACCAAAAGAACTAGGTCGCAAGTACAAGCAGCCGAAATGGGCTTCCTCAGGAGGGTGGTGGGCTTCTCCCTTAGAGATAGGGTGAGGAGCTCAGTCATCCGTGAGGTGGTGCATGTTTTGAACTTTGTGAGTGATGGATGTTCCGATTGTGTGGAGTTCTGTGGGCGCAGATTTCGTTTGGTCCTAATAATTATCTATCAGTTCTACACTAGTAACCAAACATACTTGATGTATGATACTGTAGTTTGAATCTTTTCTTTTCTTCTCCAGATTATTAGCTCTATAATATATTTAATTTGTTTCTTTTATCACTCATATGCAGAAATATAATAGACATATTGAGTTCTGTAAACAGAATTTCTGCATATGAAACAGGAACAGATTAGTGTACAGAAAAAAATACTTTGCTAAAAAATTACGTTAGCAAATGAGACTCCGTCTAGTCTCATATTTTATTAAGACATGGCATTATTTCTGTGCATTTCTTCACAAGCTGAAAGATGGAATTGGTGTGAAATAATACACTGTATCTGAGAACTCTTCAGCGCTTCCCAAAGGAAGTTTTAGTAATCGTCCCTTAGGAAGCCAAATAAAACCATATCATAATATGATACAAATTACCCTAGCAAGCGAGATTCAGTCTAGTCTCATATTTTTGTAAGACACAGCATTATTTCTGCACAAGCTGAAAGTGTGCATTGGTGTGAAACTACCAGCATAAAGCTGTTATTACAGCATTCGAAGTGGCTAACTGATGGTGTCATTCTCCTGACCAGGGATGGAAAAGGAAAAGTTTTTCATTTTGGTTTGTTCTGAGCAGAAACTGTATTTTTTTTTCTGCACCTTTCCAAGTGATAACCGCTTTGAGTGAAATTATAGAACATTTTCTTTATAAAATTACAGAGGGTATCACCCACCCTCCGTGCTGAGGGTGGGTGATACGGCAGTTGCAGTGTTGCCAGGTCTCATAAGAGAAACAAGCAAACTGGACTAGAAAAACAAGCCCAAAATAAGCGACTTGCCACACTTAAATGAGCGGAAAAAAGCAATCAAATAGTTTAACAAGCATAGTATACTGCACATTAGCCTTTATAAAATAACTATTTTTGTGTGATGTAGTGGTTTCCCTCAGAAAAAGAGAGAAGCCTTATTTTTTTCTTGCAACAGGAAGTGGTACAATTCCGAAAATGTACTCCGATAAACTTCTTTGGTTACATGAAAAAATAAGTGGAATGAAAAATGTTTATTAACCAGTTACCAGCATTTAAAAATAATGTTCTTACTCTGGAACAAGTGAAAGGGACTTGCTGTTTTTGTAACCCATTTTTGGTTACATTCTGAAAAAAAGTTTTCAGTTCATGAACCATTTCTAGACCCTTCTCCT
Organism: Xyrauchen texanus; assembly: GCF_025860055.1. Taxonomy (NCBI): domain Eukaryota; kingdom Metazoa; phylum Chordata; class Actinopteri; order Cypriniformes; family Catostomidae; genus Xyrauchen; species Xyrauchen texanus. Next base: position 21,868,363 of record NC_068299.1, on the reverse strand, counting down.
GATATCATGATTTATATGTGCATGTGCTTAAAGCGGATGTTTTTTCACAACAGTATTACATCAGACATTATATAATATATAATGAGGCTGCACTGTGGGTAATGATGTTGTTTCGCCTCTTCTGCTTCTGCCTAGTCCCAGTCTAGGTAGCCACAGGCTTTCCAAGCATCTCTGAGATGTTTGGCCTGGTGCTATAGAGATATGATGATCCCCAACTGATCCCAAAGTCAATGAGAATTTTAGCAGACAATGAGCAACCATCCCAGACTGAAGTATGACGTTAGGAGGACTGGTTCCTGAATCAGGAACATTTAAAATCTAAGGATCTTGGCAAAAATATTGCAGCTTTTAGACCAAGCAAGGATGACCCAGGAATTGGGAAATTAGTAAGGTTGCAAGTGTGAATTGCAACAAGTCTTTTATATTGGATATCTGGGATTTTTTTATTTTTAGCCTACAAGAGAAAATAAACCATTAAAACACACAATATGCTCTTATAATGCAAAATAGAAGATAATAGTAATCTCAGACTTTTGGACCACACTTTATATGTCATGCTCTTGTTTTGCTTGTTAACTAGTTCTCAGGCTCTTGAAATTGGCACCTCTGCATATAAAGCCTTGGCTCTGATGCGCATGCATTCATTTAAAATCAAAACGGATGGAAACACTAATAATACACTGTAACAGAGAGCTTTTCGTTGCTTCAAAGGGAGTTTTAGTAATAGTTCCTTAGGAAGCCAAATAAAACCGTGTGTCAAAACATCCTCATCCAAGAGAGAAAAGAGTGAGAAAGTTCATGCACACAGCTGAAATCAGCTTTATTCATTTGCATTTACATCAGTATTAAACAAATGAAACAGTCCTTAGGCTGGTACATGGTCTGTTCTACCCTTGATTTAAACACAATGGATGTTTGGCTGGGTAGGTGACTTCTTACCCAAAACGCACAGTTCACCACATTTAGAAGAAATGTCAACACATGCTTCCACATGCCACATCCTGATACAGAGTCCCCAGAAATGTTTTGGACACTGAAGTCACTCATAAAATGAAAGAATTTAATTAGATAACAAAATATTAAACCAAGTGAAAACAAGCAAAAATGTAACTTCATTGTATGGAGCTAATACAAATATTAATTCAGTGTCTGTAGACAAGGGGTCACAACTTAATTCTGATCTCAGTTTTATTTTTAGCAGATAGGAGGAACACATTATCTGTTCTTTCGCTAAGCATGCCACATGCCAAATGTGTGCTTGAGATCTCTTTGTGAACCCAGCTGTCATGGATTAAGAATCACAGTGTGTTTTATTTATCCTCTACTAATTTTATTGCGAGGGTATCAAGGAGGCACTTGCAGATAACAAGAGTTTTCACTTTCATCCAACCTACTGTACATTATCAGTCCCATGAGGCAGACCATAACAGGACCAAATTATTAATTACCTTTATTTGCTGTTGAACTATTGTGTTTTGCTACTGCTCTGACCTGTCAATATTTAATTCGAAAGCTTATTTTGTGTTTGTCAGATTACACCAGGAAGCAAGGCATCATCAAGCAACTTGAATCAGGGTGACATCATTGTGGCCATTGATGGGGTCAGCACAGAGGGGATGACACATCTGGAGGCCCAAAACAAGATTAAGTCTGCCAGCTTCAATCTGGCACTCACCATGCAAAGGTACGCTGCTACATTTTTGCAGTGGTGTGGTTGTGCCATGGATGTGTGGGTTACGTGACCATAGTTTTTGGACAAAATTGTCCCCCGAAGTGTGCTAAATCCTTTTTGTGGACATCCTCATTTGGATGAAATATTTTTCCCATAAAGATTTTCCATAGACTTTTCAAAAAATCCTCCATTAAAGAATTGTAAAGCACGAACCCAACCTACCAGCTCCGAGGAAAAATGTATTTGACATAACATTTGACAAAAAGACAAAGGTTCAAGTCTGTGTACTTGCCATCTTTCATAAGAGTATGGACTACAATCCCAAGAAGCATTGAAAATGACGTGATAGGAAATAAATAAATCTATTTATTTTAGATTTGTTGATTATAAGTATAGAAAAAATATAGTTTGTTTATTGCGAAACATTCCGATAAACAAATATACAAGTTGTTTGAGAGTGCAGGGAGATCGACTCTTTTGCGTCATTCAGAGTGCGTCGTGTTAGGGGGAGGTCGCTTCCGGTCTTATTCTGTGGGCTTTGTCGGCCGCCGTTCTCTGATTTGGTGAAGCTTTCTCTGCTGGACCATGGGTAATGTAGACGATTTTTAAACAATGAAGTTGAAATAATGCAAACGGATGGCTTCAATGGAAGCAAATACCATGGATGAACAACCTCTACTCTAACCTACTGAAGATGGAACATTGACATCTTTTGAGAAACTTGGGGCACTTGTCCAAAGGACACATTCTGTCTGAATGATGGCCTAAAAAGAAAGACTTGGCAGTAATGGAAATTTCAATATTGTGCAAGACACAAGTCACTTTCAGATATTTGAGAAAGTCCTGTTAGATAGAATCCTCCATTCTGATTAAAATGACACCATAAGGTTGAGGTCAGAAATAACATCCCAGAATTACTCTTCTAGGCTTCTATTCTGGAGAAGGTAATAAAATGGTCTGCAATGTTTACTTTGTGATCCGCTCTGACATTACATCTCTCTTGGTCAGCTTAAGCTCAATCTGGACCTTCACTGACAGCTCTGAGACAGCCTAGTTTTTTGCAACTGTTCTTGTGTTATCTGTCTAATTTGTAGGTACAGACAAGTGATTATATTGAACACAGAAGTTAGCGGGCCTCCTGGTGATTCTGTTTAGTGAAGGTGCTATACTCGTTCACGGCAATGTAATAAAAGCAAGTCTGTGCTATTCCCAACAGGACATTTTGGCAGTCAATCATGGTATAAACTTTAATTAACCGTAAACATGCAGAAGGTTCAATAAACTGTATCGCTAACAGATGTGACTGAGATTGTGTGTTAGTTTAGAGGAAGATAAGGGGTGAATGCTTGTATGTGTTCAGTCAGGGAAAGGTCATTTGATTTTATTGCCATCATATTTTCCCAGTTAGTCTAAAATGACAGAGATGATATAAAGAGTAATATGACCTATTCTTACAACACACTGCCTTTATCAGCACAGATTGGCTGCCGATTCGTCAAGTTATGTGTAGATCTGATGTTTACCTATCTTTTACCCACATGGGGGAATTTAACAAGAATGAATTGCATGTCTGTTAACATTAGTTTATTTGTGAATGCAGTCTGCATTGTTTTAGCACCTAATTCGCAAAAGGAATTATGCAAATTTGGTGCAAACACGGCCAAACATTCAGTGATGAACGCAATTTGCACAGTGCAACTCCTGATCTTGTGTTTCGATGTTGAGTGCTCTGTTGTGGAGGATTCAGCAGACTTCCGTGATCTGGCATACTTTGCTGGGACTTTCGCTCCGCCACATGAAGCTCTTTGAAATAGAGAAAATGCATTCGACTGCACAACTGGACTAATGCCCATTTCATTAATAAAATTCAGTTTACTACCTGCTTTATGCTGGTGTTAATGATAGCTTGACCTTAATTGTGCCAGGCAAATAAAAAAATGATTTTTGCTGGTTGTTCGCTTTACTTGATTAAAATGAATTAAAGCAGCACAATTCTAGAACATTTTGTCTTAACTTGATTTCATTACATTCTATTCAGTTAAATTTGTAAAAATGAAGTTTACTCATATTATCACTACGTGAATACTTTTTGTAGCATGGATGAAACTGGGCAGGAGATTTCCATTTCCTAGCATACTTTGCAGGTGTCTGGATTGGGTGAACAAATATTGAAACGAATCGGTTACTAACGTAACCTCGGTTCTCTCTAGATGAGGGAACGAGTATTGCGTAAGCTAGCTTACGCTACGGGAAAGATTAATCTTTTCTGAGATATTGAAGCCAAAAAATTATCCTTAATTTTGTATCCATTGTCAACGCAGTGCGGCAGCTGCAGACCTTGAGCGGGCTAGCTAGCGAGCTCATAGGTTGCTCTGCGGCAACTGCTGCAGCCTATAGACGAGCTTGGGCTGAACTCGCGATCCAATGAGAGGCGCCCACGTGCTCACTGCATCAAAGCCCGCCAAAATGGGCGTGACTAGAGTGCATATAAGCGTAGTTCGTAGGCTGGAACCCTGGTTTTCATTGAATGAAGCTAAAAATCGCCGCGGACGCTGAAGACGGCCGGTTACGCAATACTCGCTCCTCATCTAGAGAGAACCGAGGTTACGTTAGTAACCGATTCGTTCTCTTACGAGAGGTTCTCTCAGTATATGCAAGCTAGCTTACGCTACGGGAACCCTTTGTCAACGCCGCGCGCCAAGCATCCACTGCATGAGCCCCAGGGAATTAAGGGGACCCGGGAGCCCTTGTGAGTGGGGAATTAATATTTGGCCGGCAAGAGTGCGGGCCAGTGTGTGTGTAGTACATAAGCACATAGACAGAGGGCGGTGCCGGTCTGTGTGGAATGTGTCCCATTAATGCAGCTCACCAGGGAGCTGTAGCATATTAAACCGCTAGCAGTTTAGCCTGCAGAGCGGGTACTTCCAGATTGTAAAATCTGACAAAGGTGGAGGGGAAGCCCAGCCCGCTGCCACACATATGTCGTGAATGGAAATCCCGCTGGACCATGCCCACGAGGAGGCCATGCCTCTAGTGGAGTGAGCCCTAATGCCTAGCGGGCATGGTAGGTCTTTTGACGCATACGCCGCAGCAATAGCGCCCACTATCCATCTGGACAGTGTCTGTTTCGAGGCGGCAAGACCTTTGGTGCGCCTCCAAACGAAACGAAAAGCTGCTCAGAGCGCCTGAAAGATGCGGAGCGCGCAGTATACAATCTCAGTGCTCTGACTGGGCAAAGGAGATTGGCGCTATGCTCGCTATCAGATGCTGGTAGCGCCGACAAGGAAATGATCTGTGCTCTGAAAGGAGTACCGATCACCTTGGGGACATAGCCGTGTCTAGGCTTTAAAATGACCTTGGAGTCACTTGGTCCAAACTCAAGACACGCAGCGCTAACAGACAGCGCGTGAAGATCTCCCACCCGCTTAACTGATGATAGGGCAGTTAGAAAACGGTTTTAAGTGAGAGGTGTTTCACATCCACGGATTGCAGTGGTTCGAAGGGAGGGGCTTTCATAGCTTCGAGAACTATAGAAAGATCCCAGATAGGAACCGATGGGGGGCGGAGGGTTCATCCTTCTAGCTCCCCTGAGGAAGCCGGATGACCAGCTCGCTTTTACCCTGTGACTGGCGCGCAGGGTTCAGCTGAACGCCGCGGCGGCCGCCACGTACACTTTGAGCGTGGATGGGGATCTGCCCTTTTCCAGCAGCTCTTGTAAAAACACGAGCAGCAGCAATACCCTACATGTCCGTGAGTCCAGGTCTCTGTCGGTGCACCATTTTGAAAACACAGACCATTTTGACGCATAGAGTCTTCTCGTGGAGGGGGCTCTAGCGTGTATGATGGTGTTTATTACTCCTTCTGGCAAAGCGACGGGTAGTCGCTGATCACCCACGCTGTAGCTCCAGCTCTGGGTGGGGATGCCAGATCGTTCCGCGAGCTTGCGAGAGGAGATCTGCTCTCACTGGGATGGGCCATGGGGCTGTCAGTGACAGCTGCGTAAGCTCCGGGAACCATGTTTGATTCTCCCAGTGCGGGGCTATGAGGAGCACCGAGTGGCGCGTTTCCCTGATCCTCTGCATTACCTGTGGCAATAGCGAGACGGGAGGGAAGGCGTAAAGCGGGCGGTTGGGCCAGTCCTTGGCAAGTGCGTCCTCGCTTTTTGTGAAAAATATTGGGCAGTGAGAGTTCTCTTCTGACGCAAAGAGGTCTATCTCTGCTCTGCCGAATATGCGCCATAACGTCTGGACTGTTTGAGCATGCAGGGACCATTCCCTTGGGGGAATATTGTCTCTGGACAGTCTGTCTGGGCCGTCGTTCAGGTGGCCTGGCACGTGCATCGCCCTCAGCGAGCGCAGGTGGCACTGGGACCAACTCAGTATGCGTTTCGTCAGATGGAAGAGGTTCCTGGATCTGACACTGCCCTGACGGTTTAGATAGGATACCACAGATCTGTTGTCCGAACGGACCAGGACGTGGTGACCCTGAATGACCGGGAGGAAGCGCACGAGCGCGTACTCGACCGCTATCATTTCCAGACAATTTATGTGAAGGAGCTTTTCCTGAACTGACCATAGGCCAAAAATCGGAGAGCCCTCGCGAGACCGCGCTCCAACCCGTGTTGGACGCGCCTGTCGAGATGACTTTTCGGCGAGATACAGCTCCCATCGCCACTCCCCGCTGGTACCATTCGGCCACTGTCCAGGGCTGCAGAGCTGAGATACAGGTCTGAGTCACTCTGATCGGCTGGCGCCTGTGGCCCAAGCCCGGCGAGACGCGCTGGTGTTTAGCCAATGCTGAAGCGGGCGATGCGCAGTAAACCCAGCTGAAGTACTGCTGCGGCTGAGGCCATGTAACCTAGCACTCTCTGAAAGTTTTTCAGAGGCGTGAGGCTGTTCATCTGGAAGGACGCTGCTAGTCGCTGAACACGGCGCCGCTGTGTAGATAAGCGTAGCCGCCATTGCCATGGAGTCTAGTTCTATTCCAAGGAAGGAAATTGCCTGACTGGGCTGTAGTGAGCTCTTGGTCCAATTGACTGCAAGGCCCAAACTGTTCAGATGACTGAGGAGAACTGTCCTGTGAGACAGGAGCTCCGTATGTGATTGTGCCAAAATCAGCCAATCGCCCAAATAGTTCGAATTCGCAAACCCTGACTCACGAGGGGTGCGAGCGCCGCGCCCATGCACTTCGTGAAAGTACGCGGTGCTAAGGACAGGCCGAACGGAAGGACGGTGTATTGATAAACCTGGCCGCCGAGGCTAATCTCGAGAATGGCCTGTGACGGGATTTATCTGAATCTGAAAGTATGCATCTTTCAGATCGAGAGAAATAAACCAGTCCCCTGGCGCATACGCGCGAGGAGTTTGCTGGTTGTAAGCATTTTGAACGGTCTTTTGCAAGCGCTTTGTTCAAAACCCTGAGATCTAATATTGGTCTGAGGTCGCCGCCTTTCTTGGGGACAAGAAAATAACGGCTGTAAAACCCCGACTCGCTCAGAGGCGGCGGCACTCTCTATGGCCCTTTTGCACAGAAGGTTTGTTATTTCTGAACGAAGCATGCATGCTGCTTCCGTGTTCACAGTAGTTTCGAGCCGCGCCTGAAGCGAGGAGGACGGCGATCGAACTGTAGCAAATAGCCCTGTTTTATTGTGCTTAACACCCATTCGGATATCCCTGGAATATCTTCCCACGCTTTGAAGCGTAATGTTAGAGGGTGAATGGCCAAATCGCCCTGATTGCCGCACGCAGCGCGCTGAACAGAATGTGTGAGCGCGCTTAGTGTGTTTATGCATGACTGCTCGCAGACAGCAGAGACAGGCTGTTCTGTGAGTGACTTCCGATTGGGGTAAATGGGGAAAGAGTCACATCTGATAAGTGATGTGCGAGCATAGTCACGGGCACGGGACTTACATGCGGAGAGGTGTTTGCTGGCCGTGTGACAGAGCGGGCAGAGGAGGGGCGCGCGACGGGCTCGTGGGCGCTTATTAACTCTAACACTCGAGCGGTTCAGTAACCGCTTTATGTGAGTGTGCTCTGATAGGGACATGGGATGTGTAATGCTTGTGTGTAGGGGTGAACACTGGGTTGTGGGCACATTTTCTACACATAGGGCATGTTTGCTCTTTACAAGATTTCTTTGGGTCACCGTGAAAACGGCGCTTGAGCGCAGGCAAGCAGGTGTTAACACCGGCTTGTTGGCTGCTGAATCTACCACTGTAGTTGCCTGAGAGAAGGGACTGACAGGGGCTAAGCTTTGACGGTGGTCCGCCGCGGCGGACTGATCCGTCGCTTTGTCAACAAAGCTAGGAGGACTTCGGTTGTTCAGGTTTCAGCGCGATTCTAGGCCGAGGCCCGTGGGGCGGCGATCTGCGGCGGCTGTCTGAGCGCGATCAAGGGCGGCCGCTCTGTCGACGCTGAGAAGTCTGGCTTTGCTGAGCTGGGCACTGTGAAGAGGCTCGTGCAGGAGGCTCATGTGGGCGGCCTGCAGAGGAGTTAGCGTGACGAGGCAGAAAGAGATTCATGGCTTGTGTGGCTTTTGGACCTCTGAAAACCGGTCAATGATACCACTCACCGCGGAGCCGAAGAGACCGGATGGAGAGAGCGGTGCGTTGAGGAACGAGAGCTCTGCTTCTCCCATGTCGGCTAGCGCTAGCCACAGATGTCTCTCGGTCACAGTTAGCGCGCCATGCACTTCCCTATAGCTTGGGCTGCAGCTTTGGTAGCGCGGAGGGCGAGGTCCGTCGCACTTCTTATGTCTGCAACCGCCTCTGGATGCCTGCTTTCCTCATCCCACTCCCGTAGAAGGTCCGCTTGGAGGATCTGTAAAACGGCCATAGAGTGCAGAGCAGATGCAGCTTGGCCGGGCGGCGGAATAGGCGCCGCCAACACAGGCGGAAGTTGTTCTGCAGGTCTTAGACGGGAGCACTGGTTTAGACCGCCATCTCGCGGAGGGCGGGCAAAGGTGTGCTGCTACCGCATCCTCGACCGGAGGGATGGAAGCGTAGCCCTTCTCGGTGGCGCCGTCCACCGAAGCAAGAGAGGTGGAGATGTGGGATCGGACCCTGGCCGAGAAAGGCGCTGCTCCAAGATTTGGAAAGCTCGGCGTGGAGTTCCGCAGGAAGGAGCGGCCCGGTAGCGGGTGCTGCGCTGCGGCGGCTCTGAAGAAAGCAGCCGCCGAGTCTGTTGGGTGCCTGCTCAGGGGCGGTGACCACTCGAGCCCGAGGCGGTCGACGGCCTGTGTGAGGAGGCGCAGTTAGTTCCCTTCGACTCCAGCGCGGTCCTGCTGGATTCCTGGGTCGAGGAGGAGGCGCGTGAGCCTGACCACTCCTCGTTGTCCGAGCCATGATGGAACACGCTTCGTCCGAGATGGCAGCAGAGCAGCCGCCGGCGGCAACTGCGCGATCCTGGGTGGGCGGGAGGGTGAAGGCGATGCTCGAGGGATGGGCTCCGGCGAGGCAATCGCTTCTACCACTGGTTCCGCAGCCTTTGAGAGTGGCGCTTTTTCTGCGCGGCTGAATAGAAGGCGGCGCTGGCGGCTTCGGTCCTGAGCGCTCGAAGTCGAGCCCGCAGGGTCGACATCGGCAGCTCCTCGCAGAGATCGCATCCGCCTTCAGCGAGGGCGAGCTCTGCATGCCCCAGTCCCAGGCAGAGAGCGCAGATGATGTGGCGGTCTCCGGTGCTGAGAGGGGTGCGGCATGAGGCGCAAGTGGAGCGAGGCATCTTTTAAAAAGACGCTCGTACTCTTTTGTGAAGTTCTTAAGAACTAGCTTGCTTTAAAAAGGATACGTCGCCGGATGGCGTAGCTCGCAGGACGGCTGAAGGTGGCGAAGACGGCCGGCTTCTTCGAGCGCTGTCCACGCTTGCTTGATGCCCCTCGAACGGCGACGCAGCTTCCCTGAAGAGATGAAAATCAGGGTTCCAGCCTACAAACTACGCTTATATGCACTCTAGTCACGCCCATTTTGGCGGGCTTTGATGCAGTGAGCGCGCGGACGCCTCTCATTGGATGCGAGTTCGCCCAAGCTCGTCTATAGGCTGCAGCAGTTGCCGCAGAGCAACCTATGAGCTCGCTAGCTAGCCCGCTCAAGGTCTGCAGCTGCCGCACTGCGTTGACAATGGATACAAAATTAAGGATAATTTTTTGGCTTCAATATCTCAGAAAAGATGAATCTTTCCCGTAGCGTAAGCTAGCTTACGCAATACGAGAGAACCTCTCGTAAGAGAACTAAGTGTTGTTCTATTTATTTTTGAGTAAGATAAGAATAGGAGGACTTTTGTTCATGTTTAATGTTATGTTATGTTATATTGGCATTTAAAAAAAAATTGTTAGGCTGGAGTTTTTGACGTGATGGGTGGCGGAGGACGAATATCAGTTGCCGCCGCGTCTGAAGCCATCGATCCACGCATCTTATCACGTGGCTTGAGCGCGTTACCGCAGCGTGTAGTGGCTTCACGCTATTCTGTGGCATCCACACACAACTCGCCACGTGCCCCACAGAGAGCGAGAACCACATTATAGTGACCACAAGGAGGTTACCCCATGTGACCCTACCCACCCTAGCAACTGGGCCTATTTGGCTGCTTAGGAGACCTGGATGGAGTCACTCAGCACACCCTGGATTCAAACTTACGACTGGTAGTCATTACTCGCTGAGCTACCCAGGCCCCCTGATGTGTGTCTTTTAAAACAAATAGCTATTTTTTTTGAAAATCTCTTACTTTGTCAATGCAAATCATACTATATTTTCAGCAGCTCATTTCTAACTCCAGCTTCCAGGAATTTTCTTTATGGCCTCTGCCAAGTGTCCATTCATCTATCTGCAACCTCACACTCTAGTTAACCTGATAAGTTATTTTCCAACACTGTGCTCAGACTCAAGGCTGCCCAGCATCCACATACATGTAGACATTCATATAGAAATGTGCAAAAACGCATAGCTCTAAGAAGTGTCAAGAAAGGCCCAGTTAGAGTAAATTAATGCAGTCTATCCTTCCATAATTTGGTGTTATGTGTTTCCGTTTAGTAGCATTACCTGTTCAGATTTTGTGCCACCTTTATCCATGCTTAGCCTTCAAGTGCCTGTGGGAGAAATTTAGAGGACTACTATTTGTCTCAAGATTTCTTTTAACTTGACACGCCATCTTAAACACTCTGAAAACCCTGAAAAAGTTGTGTGATGCATCACAGCTGTCAAAGACATCAGTTTAGTGCATGGTTATTTAGACCAACAATTTAAAAATGGCATAGACTGACGCAAGATGCATCACCTATGAACAGTTTTCCCCATGTATTTTGTCTAGGATGATAGCCACTATTGGATTTTATTGATACAGACTTTGTTTTTTGTGTCTGTTATTTTGTCACCTTCATTTTGATATTTCAAGGACCTGACTTCATGCACTTTCCAAGAGAAAACTAATTTCTTTTAATTTACATTTTCAAACCATATGTACTATAGCGTCTTTTGTCTTTTGTGTGCCTTATGACCAGCAGTGTTTTTACATTTATCTGCTCAAAAAGATTCAATTTGGGACAAAGTTTGTTTGAAAAAAAAGCTTTCAGTTATGATTGCTACAGAAAAAATTCTCCCACTGTGAATGGGTTCATTGTGCTCTTATTGTGACAGTGGGGTTCATCTCAGTAAAACCAAAGGAAAAGTTGTGAGACCTGAAAAACTGTAAATATTTGGCTCAGTTGTCTGTATTTGATGCTTCAGAATGCCCCCAACAAACACCAACATTTCAAAAATTCTAACATTCCAGTTGGCTTTTGGATTTAGAATGCTGATCATTTTCACAATGCCCCCAACAAAAACCAGCTTCACAAAAATTCTAACATACTAATTGGCTGTTGAAAATAAGAATGTTGATAGTTTGCACACTGCCTCCAACAAACACCAACATTTAAAAAATGAAAACATTACGATTGGCTGTTGGATTTAGAACGTTAATAATTTTTGTGTTTTGACGTTTGTTGGTGTTTGTTGGGGCAGTGTGAACTAGCCTTGTGCTTGCATTATGTATCCAGTATTGTGCATATTTATAATAGAATACTGGGCATTGTAGTTTTTTCATAAATTATTGAATCAATTTCTGGCTATAGTCTAAGGTGTGAACTTGGCATTCTTTGAGTTCACAGAACTTCCATACTATCTATCTATCTATCTATCTATCTATCTATCTATCTATCTATCTATATATATATAGAATTATATATATATGAATTATATATATATATATATATATATATATATATATTATACGGTACTCTGTTTTATTACAGGTCAAAGCGGCCCACCCCAGTTCCCATGGCAACACCATGGATCGACTCCCCTATACCTTTGATCCCCCATCAGAAGGTATGTCTTGCAATACATCTCCCATTCTGAAAACATCTGCATACAACATATTCATGCATTCAGATATTTTAAACAAGATACAAGTCCAAATTTTCTAATTCTGATCTTTCACAGACTTATGAAGACTACAGTCCTTAGAGTATGTAAAGCCCTGTAAAGGGGATTATTTTGCAGGCATATGTTGGGGATCATTTTAGAGGATACAATAATAGATTCTGGGGTTTGTCTTCCTCAACTCAGGAGGACTTCCATATAAGTTTTCTGCTACCTGTATAAAGTGGTATAATGCCTCCTAGTGGCATTCACTCCACATATGCAAAAAGTTAACTTGGAAAATGTTTATATTATGTTGAGTACATCACACACATGATAATTATAAGATTACAGATTTTTTATTTTAAGTTTTATATAAGTAAGCACTGATCAGCAGTATTCCAATTTATTTGTAAAGTTGTTAAATCAATATTGGACCTCCTCTGACCAGATCCCTCTGTTCTTTCCTTTCCAACACTGTCTACATACATATATGCCTCCCTTTAAGGATCAGCCTGTGCAAATTAATGGGGGTCTCTCAACTTCTACTGAAACAAACTCCAGCTACTCAAGCAAGCACACCAACCAGACTTATAGCATGGTGGTGAGCAGTAGTGGAGAGGCTTCTTTGCCTTCTCAAAGGCAGTTATGTGCTCCCAGGGAAAAATCCACCTCCATGCAAAAAATCCAGAAGTATAACTGCCCCATTGGTCTGTACTCTGCCGAGACAATGAGAGAGATGAGCATGCTACTGGAGAGGACTAAGAGCTTGGGGTCAGGCATTCCTAGTGGGTATGTAATCATGCAAAGAGCTAGATTTGATGCTAGACAGGTGTAGTAAACCTTAACTAGACCTATTAAAAAGATTGAGTAAAGGCCACACCAATAAAATAATAATAATACAAATAAAAAATAAGTATTTTTGTCTTGTTTTCAGTACAAAAAAATACATGAGAAGCAAAATGTTGTGATATACAGTAATAAGACTTTTTTTCATATAATATATCTTGAATTCATCTTACCCCATTTGCAAATGCTTAAGTATAAACCTCAAGAAAAAAAAAATATCAATGGGGTAAAAAAATGTAATAAAAGAAATAATCTCTGTAAACAAGTCTTACTATTTTTAAGATAGTGTGCTTCTCAAGTAAATTTATGCAACAAACAAATATAGTTTTATTTTAAGTTTTGTTATTTTTAGTGGAAAACAAGTCAAAAATACTTGAAGCATATGAAAATATGCAATACTTGCATTTATGAAAAAGCAGAACAAATGACTTTCCAAACAATTTACACAAGAATTCTTTTTTCATTAATTAGGCCTAAAGTGCTTTTAAACACTAAAGGCTTACATTTTCACTATATAATGACTGTTTGAGAACTAGTGGAATGTGTATTTTCAATCAGATATTCTCATGAAATTCAAAAAGAAGTTTTAGCTTTCAGACTATATGATGACATCAGAAATGTCAGCCAGGGAGAACCGAATGTATATAGGAGACATTGTTCTGCCCCACCTGGTTGCTAACTTCACTCTTTGAAGGAGGAATGACAGCGGCTATGAATCATTCAGAAAAGAGAGGTTACATCTGTTAACACTGACCTCATTCCACATTGGCATTAGTAGTGCAGAGGCAGATCTGGTTAAGGCTTCTGAAGGAATGTGCAAGACGGCAAATTCGATCTGAGGTTTCAGTTGTTCCCATGGTGGCCCTCCAAGTACTGTGATCAGGTTATAATGATGCATTCACCAGAGGGTTCAATTTGAGTACTTGCCAGACAAAATACATGTAATATTACTTAGGCAAAACAACAACAAAAAATTTATGGAAAAATTGTGCATAAAATGTTCAGATAACCAATGCAACCAATTGAGACCCCTGCTAAAAAAAAAAATCTTACACCGCCCTAAGCTGGTTTGCTGCTCTTAACTGGCCTTTAGCTGGTGTAACTGGTCTGCCGGCTGGTCTCCCAGCCTGACCAGCTCACAAAAGCCAAAAACCATTATAAAATCAGCAAACTAGTAAGGCAGAACCTTAGGCTTCATATTCTATGTTTGCCGGGACATTATAAGCACTATATTGCTTTCTTTCAGTTTGTCAACAGTTTCTGCTATGTTCTGCCATATCATCTCAAAGCAATGTACTTTGGCAGTACTGTGGTGGATTAGGAAAAGGGTGACCGTGTTCTGTATCCTCTCAATTTAACCTTTTCTACTTATGCTGTGAAAAAGTTCTTACCATGTGCTACAGAATAGAGGAAATCTCAGGCCATCAACTGATACATTTACACAGTCACCATAGAGATGGAGTGAGAGAACACCTGTTGCAGTTCTCTCTATAAAAGTTCATGGAATGTCAGGGTTCAGTTTCCCATCTACGCTGCTACACTGATGCATCCCCCTCACTCCCTCCTATTGCGTCTTTACAAGTAGGCACTGAAATGAAGGATATTTCTCTTCCTTCGTATGTGACCAATTAAGCAGTTCCACTTATGTGCAGTTATTTATTAATTTGCCTCTTTGACAGGTGACCCACTGCTGTGTATGCACAAACACGTTATATTTAATTCACCCCAACCACACACACACATGCACACTCACAAACACTCAAACACACTAACATTTGTCCTTTTCCTTAAAGGTGAAGTTTGTAGTTTCCACTTGTGGCATCAAATGGAATGGCAATCTGTTTGTTGAGTGCCACAACAAAGATAGACATGACATAACATTGGCTAAACCAATGATGGACAATTTGGGGTTAAGGCTACCAGGCTGTCTGGATAGAGAATAAACATGTAAAAATGGCAGACCTGTTTGGGAGTGTTTGGGAACTTATGTTATCTTGCACTTATGTTTGGTTCCACTTGTGGTGCAGAAATTTTAAATTTCACCTTTAAAATCAGGGAAGTTCCATATGTAGAACATTCATTGGCACAACCCTTCCAGGTAAAATGTTAAATACGTTTCTAACCAATGCCCTTCTTTCTTTTTCCTTATGCTATTTTAGGTTATTACCAACACTCCTGCCAAGTTAGTAACAGCCTCCTAGCATAATGTTTTAGTGCTCTGTGTGGCATACATGCATGGAATTGTTTGGAATGGCTGTTTTGGTGTGTTATCAACAATAAAGTGTGGTTAGTGAAATTTGTCTTCCCATGCAATCATAGCTTGCTTTAATGGTGTACTTAATGCTTAATATAAACCAATACAACACAGAAAAATTTATTAGAATTAAGCTGACTTACTCTTTGAGTGCTGGATTGAAATATAAGCCCTTTTTTCACCATTGGGCCATATGGTTCTGAGCACTTTGAGTAACGGTTCCAGGTAGTATTTCCACTTGAGCACAGTTTGGTATGGTATGATTACAAACTGTTCCAGGCCCGGAACTCACAGCAAGGTTAGCTCACCATACTCAAAAGTGCTGGTAGAAAGCCTTTAGTACGTGGCGAGCTGGCAACTCTTGATTAGTTAATTGCCCAGTCAGTCCATTCTATTCCTTTGCACCATGATGGAAAAGAAAACTGGAAATGTGCCAATGAGCCCTGATCAGTATGGAACGGCATGGTTCCGTAACGAGAATCATTCTGCCTGATGGTGGAAAAGAAGCTATACCCATAAGCAGGCCCACATGGAATCCGCACTAATAGAATGTTAGTGGAATGTTTCACAAAGCTCTATGTAACACTGGCCCCTGTCGTGTTTTGTGTATTAGATATTTTGGTGGATTTCATTATGCTCTCCTCTCCATTTAGCACATTTGACCATGTTGGAATCTGTTCAGCAGAATTCCACAGATATACCCCCACATTTGGTTTTGGCCTGTCCATATGTAATCCCAGCTAGTACCGTGGTGTAGTGTGTTTTGGGTGGTGATAGGTTTGCTTTGGCTCATAGAACTCATGCTTTAGCTATAATTATGTGGATACAGAAATTATTTGGGCAATTCAAGTATAAACACAGTGTGCCTGGTTCATGCAAAACAAGCATATACAATTTATGTGTAAAACATTAGTTAAAAGATTCAAACATAAATTGTCCCATTCAAATACATTTACACACAAATTTGTTTTCTTATGTTTCATGAATAAGGCCCAATGTGATAAGTTCCACAGCATGCTGTAGTTATGCAAGTCTTTGTATGTGTCATGTTGCTTGCAGAAGTAATATTTTGCTGTGTAAAACTTGTGGTTGTTGTGTTTCATAAGAGCTGCTTTGATTGACTTTAAAGTACATTGAGCCTTTTATCCTGTTTGTGTCTACTTTGTTATTATCATACTATAGTTAACTTAGTTTGTTTAACCTACAACACATGTCTTACCTTTTACTCCCAAATAACTTTTCACACTACCTTTATCTCATTTTCTTCCACTCTTTTCCTCTCTCTCTTTTCCCATTGATCTCTCTATCCCGCTCTTAATCTCTCTGTTTTCTCTCTTGTCCCAATACTTATCCCTTACCACCACTCCCTCACTGGCACAGCAATGAGTACCTGCCCAACTTCAACCCCATAGCTCTGAAAGACACTGCTCTCTCCACCAACAAGCCAATTGAGGTGAAGGGGCCTGGAGGCAAGGCCACCATCATTCATGCCCAGTACAATACTCCTATCAGCATGTACTCCCAGGACGCTATCATGGATGCCATTGCTGGTCAGTCCCAGGCCAGGGGTAGCGAGCTGTCGGGGTAAGACCTCCTGCACCTCACTGTGTCTTCTCCCTGCTCACATGGCCTACATGAAACGTCTTTGCAATAATGCCAAATAGCCGTGCTTGACTAGGCCAGTGCTACCTGCTAAATGCTGTAGAGGCTGAAGTCTGATCATACTCTGGATATTGCCTCTGACATTACTGTTGCAGTGATCCAGTATTGATGTAAAATGGTCTATGATGTGTACGTGTTCTTTCAATGTAACAGAGGACAAAGAAAGGCAGTTAGCAAACTTTTCAGTGCTCTCAAAATTAGTAAATGTTGCATTTAGTTTCTGCAGAGCCAGCTAGTCTTTCTTTGGGTGCTTCTGAAATGGTTAGAATGATGGGAATTCTCAGTTAGGGGTCATGGTTTATTGGCATGCTGTCTGTTTTAATAGCAGACCTTAATAAGCTTTACCAGTGTGGGATGTGTGCGTTCTATTTATGTAAAACATTTTCACTGAGATTTAATTTTAGCTGTGAACTACATATTTTGATGTGTGTTGTTGTGAACAGTGATTCTCATAGTATCTGGTCTTTGGATGGTTTATATTGAAATTGAAAGGGGCCACTATGCTCTTTGCTTAGTGTCAGAAGCCACTCTATGGTGCATAACATGGAAGCTTTATCTAATTGTTGCTCTCTCACTCATTACATTCATCCGTCTATCCATCACGTCATCTGTCCATCACACTGTACATCATGTACCCTGTCCTGTCCATGCTTTGCCCAAACCCAATGACCTTTCCTGGCAGCAATGAAGTGCTTTCTAGCTCTCCCCTATCGTAAGTAGCCTGATCCATGTGTTTGATATGAGTTTTTTTTCTTTATTTTCCTCTCTCACACTCCGCAACCCTTTCTGCACAAAGAGTTTTGCAATGCAACTGACATTTGTTGTGCATGAGTAGAGACTGTCCTACACTTCAGCAATATTTGAAGTACAGTGGCCCCAAGAAGCAGGGCTGTCGATATTGTTCGTGAGGCCATAGAGGATCTTTGTGAGCCCATCAGGGCCTGCAGCAATGTTTTCAGTCCTCCCCTGATGATGGCCCTGCCAAAAAGTATTTGGAAGCAAAAGTCACACTTGAATATGAATGAATGATTTGGATAATAAAATATTAAACCAAGTGGCATTCATTTTTGATGTCATACAACAAAAACACACTTCAAGCAAAACAAGAAGAATGATATATTGTTTAAAAGAAAGATAAAGTATTTGAACATATTCTTGTTGTTAATTTTCAATGTGATGAACTGCACCTGTGGTTGCTCTGCTAGGACACATATAAGGGGAACTGACTTCATACATCCACTAAAAATGAACTTGACACCAGCTTGTTAAAAGTATTTGAAACTAAAAAAGTCAAGCTAGTTCTGAGAACAAAGTATAGCATAATTTGTTTGCAGGTGCAACTTTTGATATTTTGTACCCAATGCAATACAGTAACTGTATATTTAAGATTTGGGGATGGAATATAGTAGTTTACATAAAAAAAAAACATATCAATAGACCACTAATCTGTATATTCGGAGGGGGCATGTCATTCTCGAGGTCTATGGTAGTTAAGGACCTGATGCTGTAAAAGTGTGGTTTAAGTGTCCTAAAGTGTCCAAATACTTTTTTTGGCCACTTTAGCTGGATATTGCTTTTTTATTTACCCAGATGCAATGATGACATCAAATTCGACTCCATCCAATCAAAGTTACACACTGTACCACTCCTTTTGCCTTGTTCCTATCCCTTCATATGCCTCTCCAACAGGACAGCGACTTCACACTTGATAGTGCTGCTAGGTAAATTTGACAGTCTTTCGCATCAATTGTATAGTTTGGTGGAAACTTGTTTAAAATGGTGAGGTTTACAGAAGGAGGGCCTGATAATGTGGGAACTGAAAACCCGTGATTATCAGTAATTCAGTTGTAAATGTCAACAAATAGATCTTTGAATGCTATATACTACGTTGTCATTCATCTTGGTTAGAGATATAGACTATGTATCCAAAGTATGCTTTGACCTAGATACTGCATTTTGTAATGATAAGCACTGTCCTTAAAAATGCCAGTGCTTTGTTGTCGTTTATAAGCATATGTGTGAAGTATACTGCATATTCTTATATATTTGCCTAAATAAATCAGTGTTAACAGATATGTTATGCTATACATCATGAAGTATTTAGCATAGTAATAATGGCAGTAAATTAGTCAGAATAGGGAAAATTGCATCACAGATCATTAAGTATTAATCTAAAAATTACAACCAAAATAATGAAACACATTATGGCATTACACAGCATGCTGATATGGAACTATGTGTTTCACGAGTATGGCTCTTTCTGTGGTTACAGTAATCTGCCAGTTAAAGATTGTTTTATAGACAGTGCTTCCCCAGTGTATCAGGCTGTTAACCCCAGTGAGACCAATGAAATGGAGCCCTCTGATTGGCCTGCAGAGCCGCCCAGCTGCAGTCCCAGTCCTTTCGCATCCTCGCCCACATAACTGGAACTGAATACAGTGAGTGTGCTTGCTACAGTTGAAGTCACATTTTTACATACACTTAGGTTTATGTAATTAAAACTTATTTTTTAACCACTCCATGGATTACATATTAGTTATCTATAGTTTTGACAAACCATTTAGGACATCATCTTTCTTTTATCCAACAGTTGTTTATAGATCGATTGTTTCACTTTTAACTGACTATAGCACAATTCCAGTGGGTCAGATGTTTACATACACTTAAAAGTTAACTGTGCCACTGCTCCAATACCACCCTAAAAAAGCCAGAATACATTTTGCAAGTGTATATGGGGACAAATATCTTACTTTTGGAGAAATGTCCTCTGGTCTGATGAAACAAAAATGGAACTGTTTGGCCATAATGACCATTGTTATGTTGGGAGGAAAAAGGGTGAGGTTTGTAAGCCGAAGAACACCATCCCAACCATGAAGCATGGCGGTGGCAGCATAATGTTGTGGGGGTGCTTTGCTGCAAGAGGGACTGGTGCACTTCACAAAATATGGCACCATGGGAAGGAAAAGTATGTGTATATACTGAAGCAACATCTCGAGACATCAGCAAGGTTAAAGCTCTGTCGCAAATGGGTCTTCCAAATGGACAACGACCTCAAGCATACCTCCAAAGTTGTGGCAAAATGGCTTGAGAACAACAAAGTCAGGGTATTAGAGTGGCCATCATGAAGCCCTGACTTCAATCCAAATTTGTCGGCAGAACTGAAAAAAAACGTGTGCGAGCATGGAGGCCTACAAACCTGACTTCAGTTACACAAGTTCTGTCTGGAGAAATGGGCCAGAATTCCAGCAACTTATTGTGAGATGCTTGTGGAAGGCTACCTAAAATATTTGACCCTAGTTAAATAATATAAAGGTAATTCTACCAAATACTTACAAAGTGTATGAAAACTTCTGACCCACTGGGAATGTGATGAAAGAAATAAAAGCTACAATAAATAATTCTCTCTACTATTATTCTGACATTACACATTCTTAAAATAGTGATCCTAACTGACATAAGACAGGGAATGTTTTCTAACTATTAAATGTCAGAAATGGTGAAAAACGGAGTTTAAATGTATTTGGCTAAGGTGTATGTAAACGTCTGACTTCAGCTGTATATACACTACACAGATTAAGGTTCATCATAAACACTCTGCATTATTTATTAGTTCTTAACAAGATGCATGGATACATCTGGCTTGCTTTTGTCAATTTCCTTTGTTTTAATAGAGATTTTGAGTTCATTCTGTAATAAATCTATATCTATCCTCTGACATTTTCTCTTCTCTCTTTTCTTCTCCTCTGCAGTGCAAGACCCTGATGAGGAAGCTCTAAGAAGATCAAGGTAGGCATCTAGCAGCAGCATCTGGTGGCTTCATATTTGATCTGCGCTGATCAATAAACATGACATTTGATCAAACCCCCTTGTTTCACACTACTCTCTGTGCTGAACTTGACCCACACACAAGCTATTACCATGTTTAGACATCGATTTATAGTACTGCAGCACTCCAGTCACTTTAGTTTGGAGCATGGGTGTAAAAAGTACAGAGAAATTGTGCTTAATTAAAGGTATGGGTACAAAACAGGTTTGGGTCAGAGTTTTAGTTTCCACGATTAACTGTATTTTAGTATTTAAAAGTAAAATGTAAACATTCTGTAGCTTAAGTAATACACCAATGACATCAAGAGATGGGTGATTTTCTCACTAAAGTAACTTGGATGCACAAACTTTGTCAGCCAACCTAATTGATCACAATTTCGCAGTGTCCTGACTATGTGATGCCCAAGACACACCAGAAACTATTATTATCATGACAATTCCTTTTGGTGCCATGAGAGGCATGGAAATTACATGCTTTTTAATGACCTAAAATATGTACTTTGTACTGTAAAGGTCTAAATGAAATTCTAATGCGTAAAAAGAATGTTTTTATTTTTGGTCCCATTGAAATGCAATTATATTATATTTACTAAATAATTTGTTTCAATGTACACAAATGCACAATATGCAGTAAATGGCAAATTTCTGAAAGTAATTCTTAGTCTAGGTATAATAATGATGAGGTACAATTACTTAAGTACTTAACACCCCTGGTCAGTTGTACTTGCATCAAGTTTCTTTTTTCCTTTCTAGCTCTAGCTCTCATTTCATTTCACACTTTCAATTACATTTCTGACACTGCAATGCAAAGTGTGATCTCAAAATGCAAAGTATGACTATACTTGGATTATTATGCTTTTCATTATTTGATTACTTTGTGATTAAACTAGCATTTAGTGCTGTGCAGATTACTTGTGAATTGTAAAGGTACTGATTAGAAATTACATGAAAAAAAAAATGCAATCAGTAACGTATTCTCATAGTTTACATTTTTGGGGTAAACTAATTCTTTTGAATGAATACTTATGGATTACTTTCAACCTAATTGTATTTTATTTTATGTCACATACATTTGAGTAGGATAATCATTTTAGCATAAAAGTACAAATAGGAAGAAAATGTATTCTGTTCTTTATTACTAACAAAAAGAGTTCCTCATGACATTTTTAAAAAGTTAATTAAACATTACATGAATAAAATAACATTAAATCTAACAGCAATAACAGTGCATGGCCAAAATGTATAATTCAAAACACTGAGGCATCAAGTTAATTTAAGTGCATAAAACAATAACAGCAACATTGCTAGGTCAAAGCTTTCATCTAAAAACACTGAAACACGTTTGACCTTTACTGATAGTCCATCACCTATCCCAAAGCTGAGGTGCAAGATATTATTTTTGAACAGCAAGAATATTTTAGAAAAAAAGCAGAACTCTAGTTCCACCGAGTCACACAAGGAACAATTGTGTCTAGTTTCATGCAGTGGACTGTATCCGCACCAACAATAGAGCGATGGGCTTTATTCCTTATTGCTGCACATTTTGAAGTTGAACTATTGTGTACCCTGCGAGCAGAACCCTTTGAGATGGCATCCACTAGATCCTTTGAAGCAATTTAGTTCAATGTGTGAACTGTATACCATTTGGTGTAATTGCATTCTTAAAAATGAAATTATCTCTATAGATCCAGTGATTAAATGCTGAGGTAGACCACTCCATCTTCACCTGACTGGCTTGCAGCTTGTATCAGTTCTGAGTGCAATACACACAACCCTCCCCCTAACTTCCGAAAAAAAACTCAAAGACTGCCCAAACATTTATCAGTGGCGTGCTTATTTAGAATAAAAAATGTAAAAGATTAAAAAATAAAGACAATTATTTGGATGATCAATAAATAATTAACAATTTTCTGCCATTCCCTGGTTAATATGTAATCATGTAATCTATATAAAAGTAACTAGTCCAATTATGAGTATTTTAAAATGTAATTTTATCCAATTACAAATACTACTGATTACATAATCCAGATTACATGTATATTTTACAAAGCACTGTTAGCATTGGGCTTAATCAGACGCTACATGTACATTTTGGCATACAGTCAGAAAGCCCACAATAGGACATGTTCTCTAACCCATTTCTCCACCCTCTCTTTTCTCTGTCATTCCTTCTTTGTTTTTTCCTTGATGTCGCAGGGAAAAGTTTGAATCTGAATCCAAAGGCCCTCATTTTGCTAGACTGAAAAACTGGCCGCAATAAGCAACTCAAAACAGAGAGAATTAGACAGGTGGCATTGACAGGCAATACAAATGGTGGCATTGACAAGCAATACAAATAGTACAGGAGTTCAAAGAAAGTCAAAGCATGTAAAGGCAGAAAGGCTGTAGATGAATATCAGTTAGAGTTGAGTGGCTTTTTCTGTGTCACCACTATAAAAGATTTACAGTTTCATGCTACTGTAGTTGTTCACTTTATGGTATAGTTTTAGGTTCAAGGGACTTTCGCTACCATTTATGTTCTCTCTTGTATCGCATCATTGGCTTACATATTGATGCTTGTTAAGAACAGCATCTGTGCGGAAGTCTTTCAAATCTATTAAATAAAAGAAATGCCTGTGTGAAATTCATTTTTGTGTGAAAGTATACCTGGATTTGAGAGATTAGGTCTGCAGAAGGAAAATTAACTTCAAACAGTGGTTCTCAAATGGTTTTGTTTCAGGACCCAGATTTTACTGTACATTAGACATCAAGTGGTGACCCAACACAGTACCAAAATTGTGTATTGCACAAAATGTTTTCAATTAAGCATTGGAATTTATTAATATTACAATGAAATACATAGTCCCAACATTATGCAACACATTGACTGAATAGGAAAATGTTTAATTTTGAAAATGCTTAGAAATAGTAGATGCAGCCTTTGAAAGAGCAAAAGATATGTGAAGAGTTTTCTATCAAAACCATTTAAAAAAATGGAAAGTGTTCATTTCCACAAGGTCACAGGTGTTCTGATCTGCAATGTAGATGATATCATTTGTCATGTGCCCTTCTCTAATGCTTTGATATTGTGATTTTCAATGATTACCTAAGGCCAAGCAAATGTTGAAATTGTTTGCACATGCAGTCTGCGACTGTAGGTATTTTTATTCCAGGGGACATGAGTCATTGCTTATCTGCTTAAAAGCTGACTCATAAAAGACAGTTCTACATGAAATAAAAGCTTTAGCTATAAACGTCAACTTTGAATAACAAAACTATTATTTATTTGTTATTTCAATTAATGTTATGAAAATTATGTTTGGTATATAAAGAAATCAATGAAGTAAAAATGGGAGTTTATGGCTTTTAGTCTATTAGCTTTGAAGCCATTTATATGCTGGTGTACCTCTAAACTTGACTAAATTAACTTTTAGCAAATAGGTACACTTTTTTCCTACAGTCTTGATGACTGATCAGTTATTTGATTATTTGTCTAACTATAATAACTATAACTATTATTTGTATAACTATAAGGCTAAGGCTATATTTTTATTTGTGCACTGGATGGCTCTGATCCACGACAGAATAGAGGAGAGGTTATGCCTTTGAGACTGGAAAAATCTCATAAATTGTTTCTTGGACAGATTCAAATCCAATGGTTTCACTTTATCAGGACATTAGACTTTTAGTAAGATATGAACATATGTGAGTTAATTTGGTTAGGATTAGTAATAACCGTCAGGTAGTCGAGTCATGGCTGAAGGGTCAAGTTCTGTGTCTGGAGGATGGGCGATGTCACACAAAGTCATCAGAACTCCAAGTCGTTGTCCTCCTCCAGAAGAGAAATAAGAGAGGCAAGATGAAACGCAATATCTCTGAGTAGAGAGTCAATAAACCAGGTAATTCTGGTTTCCACATGGGGAAATGGTGTTTGCTCTGCTGTGGGCCTGTTTGCAATAGATTGTTACTGGAATATATGTATGCCTCTGCTAACGGTGTCCTCATACCATCACATCCATCTCACCCTTTGTTCTGAGCCTTCCATTTACATGCTGTGTCAGCAAATGCTGGGCAAGTGAGTGACTGAACTGGAGTGCTTGTGGCTCTGGGTGGCTGCCTCACTTCATTCATTCTTATCCTATTTATTAGGGCCGCTACCTTCATATACATGCAAACGATCACGACACACTAGTTTGCACAGTCATTGACTGTCGATTTGTCCATATTTTCACATCACATCAAACACTTCTCAACTCGACTGAGACGAAACATTATATTGTTACCTTTCTAAAATTATTGTGGTTTGTTGGATACAGTTAGTCAAATTCAAAATTGGTTCTGAAATTGGAATGGTTTCATTAATGTTAAGCATACTGGAGTTCTACAATATTTTTTTAACATTGAAACAACAGAGAAGTCAGCAGATTCGTCATGAAACAATGCTTTTTGTGTTTTGTGACAAATTTCCCTTTTCTGCTATGCTGAAATTTCATCTGTCTGTTGTGTTTCTGTAATAGTGTGTTGTGTGTAAAAGTATGTATGTTGTGTGATGTAATAATTCAGTGAACATTATTTCATTAGTATTTAACCATCTTGTTAGAAAGCCCCTTCTTGTGCACATCTAGGGCTAACTTTTAAGGATTTGTTTGGTGTTTTAACCTAAACCCTTTTAAAACAGTCGTTTCCTATCATGTTTAATTGTGCTAATCTTGTCTTTGGTTGAATGCAGTCGAACGGGCATTCATTCAAAGCTTTCAAAACCCCCGATTAGTTTTTCAATACTGTGAACCTCACAACAGTTATATGTCTTCCTGTATTTTGTTTATTAAGAACATGTTGTCATTTATAGCGTTATCAAAGTACATTTCTTTAGCAAGTGTTCTTTTTGGAGGAAATTGATTGCCCATTTTATACCATTTAGTCTTGTGAAAGGCTGAAAAAGGAAGGCATTTTCCCTCAAATCATTGAAGCATGAATGGAAACAACTGTTTAATACTTAAAATTTAAGTGTGGGGTTAAAAACAGAACCTGCCATTTAAGTCCAATTTCTTCATTCAAAGCTTTAAAGTACCTCCCATGTCTCCTTTGTGTGATTGCTGTTATTGCATGAATATCTATTTCTACCTTATATTATGCAAACTTTGTTTCCTAATTTGCGATCCGTATTTTAAACTATTATTTCCCCTATTTTTTGTGACCTTAGAGATTCAAGATTTTGCTAATTTAATTACAAATTGCCACAAATTAAAAGAATAGAGTTTAGACAGATAAACAATACAATGTAGGACAAAATTACTCACCACTGTTTGTGTTGGTGTGTGTAAGACTAAAGAGTGACAGCTGTGGTGAGCTGTTCTTGTATACCTGTTGCAGTTTAATGGATTTTAGTACTTGACTGGCCTGTGATTACATTTAAGTTATACTGTTTCTTTGCTTATAGTTTAAAGATAGTTCAAAATGTTTTAGTTTTCCAATCTTTTTTTTAATTTCAGTCTCTTACAGCATGCTATAAATACGAATCTGTATCTGCTTTCTATCACCATGCACCTTCCCCAAAGCCCCTGCAACAATATGTACATGTACATGCTCTGCTCAAATGTTACACACTATATACAATTGTGAGGGATTCAGAATACATACAAGTTCACCACAGAAAGTGATTAAAGCTTCTTGAAGGCTTCATAAATGTCTGCAACCAACAGTTCCAGACCTCTCTCTCCTCTCTCTCTCTCTCTCTCTCTCTCTGTGTTCCATCACAACACCCTTACCTCACCTCTCCCTTGTGGGCCGTTTCAACATGAAAATGAGACTGAAATGTAGAGAGATGGTCAGGAATGATGGTTGTCGAGAGCGAGAAGCGGATCCGCTATCGGTCCACCACCAGGCCTGCTGCTTATAGATGCCTGCCTTTTATCTTCTCTCTTCTGCCTGGGCGGCTCCAACATCAATATGCTTTTATCATTTATTTGAATGTGTTGGATTTTATGAAAGGGAAACAGAATTATCAAAAAAGTAGACCCGTCAGCAGTGATAATCTGTTTTTGTGACAATGCAATTTTTTGGCATGGATCTCAGGGGGGTATTATTCAAAATTAATTGAATAAAACATATGGTGTTTTATGGACATACTAAGAGGGTTTACATGACCTATACCCTGTGTCTTTCTATTATGGTGAGGGCATGCCAACAGCAGTTCATTGTCCCTGATCGAGCACATGACTGATTGTAGTAGCCCTCATGTCTGGATTCATTTAATTAGTCCTTGAATAGCACTTAAACTAGTTTCAGCTGTTAAGAAACCACCTTGTTTAGAGTAAAATACAGTCGTCCTCATTCACAGGCATCACAGCTCAGACAGTGACACATGATGAATCAATAGTTTATAGTCTTTTACATTACAGTTTTTGCAGTCCTCCTATTGCAAAATTAGGAAACGTGATAGTTCACCCAAAAAGTGATAATTTAGTTACTACTGTATTTGCTCACCCTCAACTCCTATTCAGCCTCGGTTGCACACTTTCATCGTATCTTTTTTCCATGCAAAGAAAGTGATTAGTGACTGAGGTTGTCAGTTGCTAACATTCTGCCATCATCTTTTGAGCTCCACAGAAAAAGACAGTCATATGGGCTGTTTCGGTGAGATCTAGGGCTGATGTATTCAACGAATCCAACAGGTTGGGTCTTTTAACCTTTCCTGCCCCCTTGATGGACATCCTTGCATTGGGCTCAGAAACTTTGAGGCTTGCTGCATGCATGAGTGCCTATAACAAAATGTAACTTGCAAATGAAGGCATATATACATATACAGCACAGCTGCCATCTGTATTTATGACTGGCCTGACATCAGTCTTTGATATCAATGCAAGCTAACCTTTATCTAGTAATCCTGCCAAGCATGCTCCAGTTTCCACCAGCCTTGCACCTATTTGTCTGCCTGCTATTGCTGCTTCGCCCAATGAGCTTCTGTTGGATCCACAGATAGCCAATCAGGCAACTGAGCTAACCCCGGAAGACAGGTAAAGTCGCATGCTTGTGATTGTAATTTTCATTTTTTTCCCCACTTTGTTTTAGTTACTGTATTATCCCTTGGCATGCAAATGTTCATCCATTTGTATTCTATTACTTTGAATTGATATGTAAGGTTTGCTGTGTTTTCATTGTTATTGCTGTTGGTATATTGGGGTTTATTCATCAGTGTTATTAATCTGGTTAAGTAGATACAGGTTATCGGTGTGGCTGTGTGTATCACATAAAATTAGACAAGTTATTTAAATGTTAATAAACCTCTGTTAGTGGAGGAATGTAAAAAAATTAACTATTATGGTGCAATTATATTCTAACATTTTGAGAGATTGTAGGGCATTTCAAATTAATGTGTTAGAACAGAGAGCTTCCATTGATCACTGAAGTCCCAATTCCATCCAGTCTAACCATTCATCAAGTCCTAATAATGTTATAACCAATAGTATGATATAACATGATAAAGTTATTTACATCGTCTAATTGGTCAGCTTGGACTTGTCTGCTAAATTCATACACATATATTTTGTATATTTTCATACACGTATATCTCTGCTTTAAATTCATACACGTACATTTTGTACATATTTATCAAGTACACATTAAATTCACAGAAGTTAAAAGAAAGCAATGATACATGCATACATTGATGAATTTGTTGTATTAACAAATGGCCTACTATTGAGACTACGGAGAGTCTACCGCCATACAGCTTGATTCACTGTGATGTTAATTTTCACTGAGAGCAAAGACTAACCAATCCTTATGTCTAACTTCAATTTGTTATCAGACATGGCAGAAACTGCACTCTCTTTGGATATACTATAACTATGACATTATCTCACCCGTTGCTTATGCTGACCCTGCAGTCTATTAAGAAGTTTGCATACAGACTGGAGTGAACTTTTTTCAAGATATCTATACATTGACGTATAATTACATAAGTGTCCAGTAATGTAGTTTCAGAATTAGAGGCCATAGCCATATTTCTTTTTAATTCAGATTAGGATGACAAACTATTGTTCGTCTTCTAATACAGAAGATAATCCAGTCTTACAAAAGACATTAAAACTATTAATGTTCAGGTCCCCCTAATGGATCTGTCAGCCCGAGTCCAGAAATATATGGATCATGTGTTAAATTGGGCCTCGTATTACTAGCTACAGGCATATATACCTCTTGGAAAACAGTAATTGTTGGTAGTGGTCTTTGCCTTTAACTCCTGTTTCTTTACATACTGTTGTCCTGTAGTGGTGGTGGCATGGTGGACTAAAGCACATAACTGTTAATCAGAAGGTCACTGTATTTTATCCCCACCACCACCACCATTGTGTCCTTGAGCAAGGCACTTTACTCCAGTTTGCTCCGGTGGAATTGTCCCTGTAATATGTGCACTGTATGTCGCTTTGTATAAAAGCGTCTGCCAAATGTATAAATGTAAATGTTTCACGTGTGTCCGCATGTCTTTATAAATTTTTTTGCCATGTTCACTCATACTGTACATCTGTGGATTGATCTACAGCCAACTTCAGGCAAAACAAGACCAGAGGACACGTCTTACTCATTCTATAAAGGGTTATTGCATATTCACATTGATTTAAAATGTCCGAGTATCTGATTCTGTATTTATTTTCTTGTAGACCGATGAGAAATTAAAAATAATAATAAAAAATAAAAAAACTCAAACATTGTAAATTAACAATAAAAACCCAGACAGACAGATTTTTTAATGTGAAGAGAGTTGTTTGGGTGACTTTCATAATTACTGTGAATCACAATATTTAGATATGACTGCAGTCTGGCAGTGATACGGATATGAGAGTGCCAGGCTTCTCTGTGGCTCAATCTAGGCATGATAATTTTGAATGTCCACATTTTGTGTCTTTGTTATAGCTTCACCTTGCAGACTTCAATTGGTTAAACTTTCCAGTATAAAACCTCCATCTCCAGGGACTGCTGTGGCAGCTCTGTATTCAGTCAGCTAGTGTGCTTTCTACCTTACAGTGTCAGTATGCCATACAGTATTTGAAATAACATATTTACTTCATTTTCTGTCCTTTTTAGCCAACTGACCCCAAAGGATAATACTTATGCTTTGGTGATTTCTTTTTAACCTTTTATAACCATATTTGAAAATGTATCCATGCGTGTAAACTGGTCATTTCATTTAAATCTATTGAAATGGTTGCTCTCTTTTCTAACACTGTTTTTGGTGCTAGATTATTTCTCTCTCAGTCTTTTTGTGGGTTTCTGCTCTGTTAAAACAACACTAACTTTTGCATTAAAACTGTGATGAACAAATATAGGTAAGACACTGTCAAACTGGATCATGCATAATGTATGTAATGGAGTATGTGATTGGACAACCATGGGGAATATTAGCAGTAAAGTCTCAGAAAACAGCATTAAAACTAATTTTGAACAATAGTCAGTAAATCTTGTAAAATCTCCAGTAGACCCAATAATACATATTTTATATTGTTAAATAAAGAGGTAAGGAGGAATAGTTTCTCTGCTCTGTTAGTCATACATTTGAACTGAAATGTTACACAGTTTTTATCTGTCTTTCTACAGTCCTTATGCCCAGCCTCAACCTATGCAGCAGCCACCACCCATGCAGCGGCCTCCACCTATGCAACAGCCACCCATGCAACAGCCACCCATGCAACACAGCTCCATCCAGATCCCTATAGGTCCTCCTCCTCCTAAAGTGGTCAGCACTGCCAACATTGTGCCTACAGCCTACCCGGCTGCCCCAGGTAGCCATTGCACAGATGACTGTTTGTGCAGTATTTTTACAATTCAATATGTGTCAATTTCTGGTTGCAACCGTATGAATGCACATAATTGCATCTTTCAGCACCAGCTCCAACAATGTTTCACGCACCTGCTCCTGCCCCAGTTCCAGCCCCTTCCTCCAGCAGGCCTCCCTGGGTTACTGATGATAATTTTGCCCAGAAATTTGACAAAAGCAAATCCACCACCACAAGTATCAAAGTGCAGGCTCTGCCCCAGGCTGCCCCACCACCACCAACCTACATCCCTAACCCCATTCCTGCTGCCCCAAGTCCTGCTTTCAACCCTGCCTCTTCTCCATTCAGCCCTGCGCCAATCCCACCCGTGGCTCGTGGAGTTGCTCAAAGGGCTGAGCGGTTTGCAGCCAGCAGTAGGACACCTCTGTGTGGATCCTGCAACAACATCATCAGGTATGATTACATTTGTAAATCTGGACAATATTCATCCTTCTAATTGTAAACTCTTGTGATATATTTGTGATTTCACATAGTAGCAAATCATTGTTTCCCACTGCCTTTCTGCCCAACTAGCGGCACCAAAGAATTCACGAAACAGTTGCACCACATTTGCATGTGGTATTTCGGTCCCAAAATCACCCTTAATCTTATTCACTAATCACCCGCAATCTAGTTTAAGCAGGTGCAAATGGCACTGAAATTGTACTGCATCTTTAGTATTCAAATTCAGTCATTGTCATTCCTTTCCATAGAAACTCAACACATTTCTATGTAAATTAGACTAATTATAGATTGTACTGCATTCACAAACCTCTGTGCTATTTGGCCGCTGCAATAAATATTGCACTATTTTTGTAATTTTTTTCTAAAAGAAATGTTTGTGCTGGTTTAGTGCCTGATTCACTAAAAGAACTATGCTGCTCAGGTAATGGTGCAAATGCACATACACGCACACTCTGTGCTGAACGCAATTTGCATGGTGCAGTTCAGATCTTGCAGGCTGGTGATTTCACTGGGTGCAATTTATTCTTGGTGAATTCCCCCCTGAATGTTTGAAGCAATCCGTCCCTTCTTTTATTCTTTAGCCAAACGGCTAGTCCCGTTGCAAACTCACACCATTAGTTGAGCCAATGTCGTTATCCCGTGCCACTAAAGGGCACTAAACAAACCGATTGCAATTCCGCTGGTGTTGCAGAAATATGCATATTCCAAAAACATGATTTTTAAATTTGTTTTTCATATTCATAAAAAACATTTAATACCACATTGTATTCTGACCCTGCAGGGGACCATTCCTGGTGGCACTGGGTCGTTGCTGGCATCCCGAGGAGTTCAATTGCCATTACTGCCACTCGTCTCTGGCTGATGTCAGCTTTGTGGAGGAGCAGAATAATGTTTACTGTGAGAATTGCTATGGAGAATTCTTTGCACCTACCTGTGCCCGATGCAACACCAAGATCATGGGAGTATGTTGAAAAACCTACTAACATCTACTAACATGTTGATTTGTACACTGACACAAAATTGTAGACACATTTCACAGGTACTTACAGTTACTCCTGTCTACAGGAAGTGATGCATGCACTGCGGCAGACCTGGCATACTACTTGCTTTGTGTGCGCAGCCTGTGGAAAGCCATTTGGAAACAGCCTCTTCCATATGGAGGATGGGGAGCCCTATTGTGAGAAAGGTAAAGGAACCACCAGCTACGTCCACCAGAATGCATTTTATAGGTCTACCGTATTTTCACTGACTGTTTCTCTGTCACCAGATTACATTGCTCTCTTCAGCACAAAATGCCATGGCTGTGACTTCCCAGTTGAGGCAGGAGACAAATTTATCGAAGCTCTAGGCCATACATGGCATGATACTTGCTTTGTTTGTGCGGTAGGTACAAAATCAACTGTTTTTAACTGCACTTTACCAAAGATGGTTTAGAAATGATTTAGTTACAATGAGTTCTTGATCTTCTGTCTTGACATACAGGTGTGCCATGTGAACTTAGAAGGACAACCTTTCTACTCCAAGAAGGACAAGCCCTTATGCAAGAAGCATGCACATGCCATCAATGTGTAGGTGCCTTAACAGTACAATAGAAGCTGTCGGTGAAACAACTAAATGCAGTTTATAATACATTTGCATTAGAGGTTCTATTGCAAGGCATCAGTGCCAATCCAAATGAATAGAAAATCGTACATAAAATGACACATATTAAAAAATAAAAAAATAAAATATATATATTCAGAAATAGTATCACGGCTTGTGCTGTTTGGAACAAGTTATTGGATAAACAAGTTTGGGTGTGTGTGTGTGACTGAGAGACCACGAGAGAGAGACCACGAGAGAGAGAGAGAGAGAGATGGAGTGTGTGATCACCTGTTGTCACTTCCAAGCAGAGATGCTGTCAGCTTTCGGAAGATCAGATTTCTCATTGGAAAAATAGCGTCCATGCGGGGGTATTTCTCCCTATTTCACAGTAGCCGGTGCGGTGTCGATTACAATAGAAACTGCAATGTCCTCCCATTTTAAACAGCACCCATTGTGTAATTAATCAGTCTATTGTGTCTCTCAGCTGTGAAGAGCCGTAATGCTGAAGTTGTTCATTTAAAGCAGTTTAAAGCTATTTCCTAGCTTTAGTAGTGTAGTTTAGACAAGGGATCACAAAGAGCTGTTTTATAGACACTGGCTTACGTGGATTCACTTCACGTCACCTAACTGGCTCATATTACACACTAAAATAAACTTTTACCACCACCTGCTGGCTTACATATGTAATGTAAAAAAAAAAAAGATAAGCAGTAGCTCTTAACACATATGCACTGCTCTTACACTTTAGTTTAGAACGGCACGAACACAAGCGGAGTGATGCACACTGTGAAGCATCGGAGTGCTTTAACAAATGCACATTTTTAGTCCAAATTAAAACGCAGTGTGCACATAGAGTTATTTAGTGCATTATCTTTATTATAATGGATGTATCTTTTATTACAATAAATGTGCACTTGTTTGCCTGATATACATTAATTTAAATGAGATAACATCACTTTCACTTTTGGTGAATTTATACAACATAACATTTTTATGATGTTAGTGACTGAAACATTGATTTGAACTTCTTTGTTAGAATTTGGTTGGATTTTTAACCAAGTAACTACTTCTTTATTTAGAATTGAATAGGTTACAATGTACATGGATGTTGTTGTGTGTTTGGTGAATATTGTCTAGAGATGTATTTACTCATCGCAAGGCATAGTCTTGAGTTGATATGCCTCAGATCATTTCAAAATCAAAAACAGAGCCTGAACAAAAATCTATGCATTTTATTATGCCTTAACCTCGAAAGGAATCTTAACTGTATTTCTTTTTATTGCATTACAAGTTGTTTTCACAAAATATAACGAGGCCTATTGCTCTTTTACGTCACACTGAAACCGGATACTGGTGTAGTCTTTTTAATGCTGAATAAATAATTTATATGTGCTACAAATCTTGTTCATGTGTGATAGGAAGCAATTAATGCATTTTTAATGCAAACATTTTTTCCATTTGTTGATAAAAAAACAATTTAAGCAGGGCACCTGGTAACATAGAATTTTAATTGGTGAATCAGTTCTTGCCCTCACAATGTACTGATTGCAAGACATAACTAGCTGTTTAATTTCCAGCCTGCAAGGCTGAACAGAGTACCTTAAAATGTTTGTCTTGGTCACCGAAGTTAGCTATTTTGTTCTGTTATTTATTGTGTCCAAAAACATAATATTTAGGCTTGCTTTGCAAATTGCACAGATTTAATTAAATTTATAATTTAATCAACAAATAAAGGTCAATTTAATCACATACACAGAAAAGAAAAATTGATTCTTAATGATATCATGAAGATTATAACAATTGTGGTGACCTAGACTTTGTTCTTTGTATTCTCAGTTAGTAGATGTGAGATGCAACTTCAAGCTTACAGTTAAAGTTTTCCACAGAAGTTTTACACCAGTTTTTTTTTTTTTACATTTTCGAATTTTAGCACAATTATACACAATTGTGTTTCCTTCAGGTTGTTTAACATTTATGTATTTTTGTTCTTACACTTTGAACAAAATTACTCCTGTTTGATTGATACATTTATGAATGTGTCCCTGACATGACAACATTA
This sequence comes from Xyrauchen texanus, assembly GCF_025860055.1. NCBI lineage: Eukaryota > Metazoa > Chordata > Actinopteri > Cypriniformes > Catostomidae > Xyrauchen > Xyrauchen texanus. The sequence continues at coordinate 21,833,812 of NC_068299.1, read as the reverse complement.
GTCATTATATATTCACTGCCACATTTTGAATTTTATCTAACCTTGAACCTACCAGTTGAGAAGTGTTTTTAGGACTACTTAAGTTTTCAGGTTGATACAGCAGGTTTATTAGTTAAAAATTGTATTGAAATAAACAACAATTTGGCATGTTAAATGCCTCTCTTACTGTAAATGAAAAAAAATAATATGCTTCATTTTTATGGTGCACAAGTAAGTTACAGTATGTGAGCATTTATAGCAGCTTTGGGTTCCGGTGTATGGAATTACAGTATACTTTTAATATACTGGTGTATGTATTTAATATACATCTATAACCATGTATTTTCATTGTGTGATTGTGAAATGTAATGCTATTGAATGTCAAGCAGTCACTTTTCACAAAATGTAAAATAAGCCACCATTTTCACTTGTGAATTAAAAAAAAAAATTCACAAAGCATTTAAGCATCCAGTTACAGAGGCATAAACTTTTTCTTGAATTTGCAGATTATTTGTGTTAAAGTAAATAAAAAACCCTAAAAGGAATATTTCACACAAAAATTAAAATTATCTTATAATTTACTCACCCTCTTGCCATCCCTGATATGCATTATATTCTTCTGCTAAACACATACATTTTTTAGAAGAATATTTCAGCACTGTTGGTCCTCATAATGCAAGTGAATGGTGGCCAGAACGTTGCAGCTCCAAAAAGCACAAAGAGGCAGCATTAAAGTAATCTGTATGACTCCAGTGTTTAAATGTATACCTTCAGAAGCGATATGATAGCTGTGGTTGAGAAACAGATAAATAATAAAGTCCTTTTTTACTATCAATCTCCACTTTCACTTTCAAATTCTTCTTTTGTTTTTGGTTATTCGCATTATTTATGCATATTGCCACTTACTGGTCTGGGAGGAGATTTTATAATAAAAAAGCACTAAGAAAAAGTTTGTCACCCACACCATACATCATATCAATTCTGTAGATATCGATGAGTATTTTGTATTACTTTTATGCTGCCTTTATGTGATATTTGGACCTTCAATTTCTGGCCACCATTCACCACATTCAGCTGAGATATTCTTCTAAAAATCTTTGTTCAAAAAAAGAAAGACAGTCATACACATCTCGGATGGCATGAGTGTAAGTAAATGATGAGAGAATTTCCCCTTTTGGGTGAACTATTCCTTTAAGAATCATGTGAACACATGGGTGCAAAGTTACCACATAGCACACACAAAGTTTTTTTGTTGTTGTTTTTTTATTTATTTTTTTACTTCGTGTCTTTAATGCAATTTTCTTCTGTTGAATACTGTGGATTCTTTCTTTTGGTATTTTATGAAGGGGAGTAAAAATGGTTAAAACTGAGTGGTGTGGATACTTCAATGTCCAAATTATTTCTTGTATTTGTATTTGAACATGACTAGTATAAAATATTAAGTTGCTTTATACAAACTGTTAAAACAATTGCTCGTAACTTAAATATTTTGTGATTAAATGTTATATCACTGGACACTGGACAGCACCACTAATTCATGCTTATAATATTTTAAGCACATTATTTCAATCTAACTCATGTTTAACTTACATAATAGCCTACTTACATCAAACTGTTTGAAAGGAATTTATGCAAGGTACAGATTCAGCAAATGCTATACAACATGAACACACAAAGAATGCAACTGAGTGTATTTCTAATTTATATCATTAACTTATGAAATATAAATGAAATAAAACACTTATATAAAAAGTTGTATATCATTTTCTCTCAAATATTGCATTCCAATCGGATAATGCACTCAGTCGTACTTGCAGCCGAAGTCATACATAGACATCTGATTCGCCCTTCAGTTGCCAGGGGGAGCTGTACCGTCAGGTAAATCGGCGCGATCGCTGTTTGTCGTGCACGTACTAGTGTATCGTCAGAGAGCGCATCGCTGTATGGTGCTGGTCAGTGCCAGACCATTTACGGACCTCGGTTAGAGTCGACCACAAACACATCCCCTCTGGATTGTCCCAGTGTCTATAGCTCATTAAACTGACGGATTAAAAGGATATTCGCTTTATTGAAGAGTCTTTCCGGTAAGTGAAGTAGGACGTGTTAGTTCGGCTAAGCTAACGCTGTCTGACGAAAGTTTGTTGCGCTGAATTTTGCGTTTTTCCTCTGAATGTTTTGACCGATTTGCTAAGCCGTATTATCGACTGCAGTGGCCTGTTTCATTTTTTACTTCGCGGTCAACGCATTTACAAGGCTTAAAAGATCTAATGTAAGGCATTTTTGGTGATTTTTGTCTCATTTGTTTGTCAGGTTTCCTCAGCGTGAGTTGCTGTCTGAAGTGAGTTGACGGCTAGTGTGCTATCGCTACTAGCAAGGCGAAATAAACTTTATTTTGTTTACTTAACAATCAGTAACATTTTTCTTCTTTATAATACTTTATAAATATTATACTACTTGTCAAATGTTTCAAATGCCGCTATTATTTCCCGAAGAAAAATGGTCACTGTCGGTAAAAGTCCGACTGGACATTTGTAGTTTTTAACGCGTCAGACACATAACAACAACTTTCCTTAAAAATCTGACAGTACTCGCTTACTTTTCTACGCGTTAATTTATTCGTTTTGTGAAAATGTAATACGTTGAGTGTATGTTCCTTTACACCGTACAATGTAGTGTTTTGCTTGATTTTTTGCGTAATTGTTATTTTCTTGGACTTTTTTTTCTCAATCTGTTAATGAGCTGTTTATAGAAAATGTACTACGTTTAATTGAATGCTCCTTTTCACTGTACATCGTGTTCCCTTTTTTTATTAGGTCGTGTGTGTATTGCGATCCTGAATGTTGTCTTTTTTCTTTTTGTCCATGCCTCTCCCCCTTTAAATACAAAAGCTGTTTTTAATTTATTGGTTCTTTTTGGGGAAAGCTCTTTTAGTTACCTTCTCAAGGCTCGGAGGTCTGGTGCTCAAGGAGGTCAAAAACCAGATGGTAACACTGCCTGTGAAGCGGTCTAATTCCAGAGGCCTGGAGGAGAAAGGTTGAGGCTGGGAAAAGTGGATTTGTTTTAGGAAATGAAAGTGAAAGGCTCGCAGTGTATACATACCAGACAGCTTTACATTCAACAGCTTGCTTCACCCTCTCCATTGCAAAATATAACAATATCAGGCATCACTGTGCTGGTGAGAACAGAAGTACAGTGTATTAATAAATGCACTGTGAGTAACATAGACTTTGACCATGTAGCTATATAGTTGTTGTGTGTTTTGCTTTGGACGTTCATTAAAGAGCTATTGTTATGCAAATGCAAGGCTCATGTGCTTAAAGTCCAAAGTGAGGTGACCAAGACTAAAGTAATGCAGCCTATGCATTTTCATTGGCACAAATCTTTGACGTTTAAATAACGTCCAAAATGAATAACTTGATTGCTTAAAATGCTGCAGTATTAAACAACAATAATCACAGATGTTTTTTCCACTGCCTGTGTGTGTGTGTGGGTGGATTTATTTATATATATATATATATACACAGTACTGTGCAAAAATATTAGGCACATAATATGTATCACAAACGCATTTGTCTTAAGATGGTTATTTATTTCTTCAGTTTTAGTGTGTCAATAGGAAATATAAATGTTAGACTCACAAACATTACTTTTGCAAATAGAAAAGATTAGAATAGAAGAACAGGGAGCCCTGCAACAGATGCCGTGGGCCCCACAAAGCCCCCCCAACATCGTGTCTGTCTGAGATTACATAAAAAGACAGAAGCAATTGAGATGGCCTAAATAGAAGAATTGTGGCGAATTCTCCAAGAAGCTTGGAACATCCTTTTTTCCAACACCAACTGTTTTAAAGGCAAAGGTGGTCACGCAGAATATTGAATTAGCTTTTTTTTTATGTTTACTGGACTTGAAATGCATGTATGAAATTAAGTGATAAATGAAAACTCTTTATGTCATTATTTTTGAAGACATCCTCACTATGCAACATTTTTCACAAGTGCCTAAAACACTTGCACAGTACTATATATACACTTATATACACAAACATACACGCACACACGCTGGCAGCAAAAAGTGTGGAATAATGTGGATTTTGCTGTTTCGGAAGGAAATTGGTACTTTAATTCACCAAAGTGGCATTCAACTGATCACAAAGTATAGTCCGGTCATTACTGATGTAAAAAAACAGCACCATCACTATTTGAAAAAAGTCATTTTTGATCAAATCTAGACAGGCCCCATTTCCAGCAGCCATCACTCCAACACCTTGCCCTTGAGTAATCATGACAAATTGCTCATTTGGTTACATCAAACACAGTTGAAAGCTGTTTGGTTCGTTAAATGAAGCTTAACATAGTCTTTGTGTTTGTTTTTGAGTTGTTACAGTATGCAATAGACTGGCAGGTCTTAAGGTCAATATTAGGTAAAAAATGTCAAAAAAAGAAACCGCTTTCTATAGAAACTCGTTAATCATTGTTTTAAGGAATGAAGGCTATACAGTGTTTGAAATTGTCAAACAAAAAACAAGATTTCATACAAAGGTGTAGACAACAGTCTTCAAAGACAAAGAACAACTGGTTCTAACAAGGACAGAAAGAGATGTTAAAGGCCCAGATGTACAACTAATCAAGAGGGTAAGTACATCAGAGTCTCTAGTTTGAGAAATAAATGCCTCGCAAGTCCTCAGCTGATGGCATCATTGAATTCTACCCGCTAAACACCGGTTTCATGTACAACAGTAAAGAGAAGACTCAGGTGTAAAGGCCTTATTGGAAGAATTGCAAAGAAGGAGCCACTTTTGAAACCAAAAGGCTAGAGTTGGCAAAGAAACACAGACATTGTCCAACAGATAATAGGAAAAGAATGTTATGGATCGTAACCCCATTTTTGATGAGAACTTTGACGTAGTTTAAGAAGAACATTTTATTTTTTTTCTCAATTTGTAATAGTAATTTTTCACATTATTATTGTACTGAATATACATTGTGATCAGTTGAATACCACTTTGGTGAATAAAAAGAACAATTTCTTTCCCTAAGAGCAAAATCTGTTAATTGTTCCAAACTTTTGGCTGCCAGTGTATCTGCCAGTCCCAGGTTAAGTTGTCCAGTATGCTTCTTGTAGTGTGTTTCAATCGCAGCAAATGTGTGAGGTATCGGATTGCAGTGGGAGTCTGTGACAAGGTGACAGCAGGGAGGTTGTAGGGAGGGGGGTTAAGAGGCAGTATTGATCAGGTTTCACATCCCTGCCTGTGTTTCTCTGGCTGCTCCATCTAGTCAGCTCCCCACCCCTCCTCTCTGACTAGCTTTGGAGACATAATGGCTAAGCAACAGAGAAAATCATACACCCACTACTTCAGACCTGGCCCTGAATGTTTCTACCATCTCATCACAAAGGTGCTGATGCATCAATACCAACCCACCCCAATGCAAACGCAAGCCATTTAGTCATATCATTCTGATCTAAAAGTTGGAAAACTGAGCACAGCCATTTGATACTCACTACCCAAGAGCCTGTATTGAACATTCTTGCTGTAGACTGTAGGCATCTGCATTTGTATATCCAATTGCTCATTGGAAGACGGAAGGAAAGCAAATGAGAGCAACTGATTTCTTTTAACTCTTTCTACACCACTGTTGGTTAGCATGATGGCAGATTAGATAAAGATAGATGGGATAAACCAATGCAATGGGAGGTTGTGCCCCAGCTGACCTTTAATGGTATTGATTTGCTTTAAATACACTTGGCTATCGGAGTAAATTATTTAGAGTGGCACCGGATAGGGTGATTTCTAAGATGGATTGGCAAAGAGCAAAGCAACCAAAAAGATTTCTTGCAATAAATTGTTGTTTTTGTTTAGTTTGTTTTTTAAAGAAATGCCAGGTTAGGGAAATGCTGTTTTGCAACAGCTGAATGACAAAATGAATTGTCTAAAAGACCTCGTTTATTTACGAAGACTTTTGTCATTGTAAATCCTCTAGGATAATTCCGCTCAGTGGCAGACTTTTGATATTTAGTTAACTTAAGTAATTAAAACCTAAATTGAGTTATTCGTCTTTTCTATGAAACTATGTAGCCAGTTACTAACCTGTAATTTGTCCTAACCAGGAGCAGCATGACACATTTTCAGCAACAAGTATTTTTTCTTTTCACAATGTAAATGAAATGCAGCACAAAGTGAAAGACAATCAGAGTATATTAGATGTGTAATTTGATTTTTATTGTGGATGGGACTACCAGTACTATGCGTCAGAAATAAAAAATAAGCTACCAACAAAATGTCTTGTCACTTGTCTTTACACTTGTTTATTGCTCTGAAATTGTAATTTAGCTAGTAGGTAGCACAGCTACACATCTTCTGTTACTTTATGTTAGACTCAGTGGATAATAAAAATAGAGTTGGTGGTTTGGTGCCAATTATTAGCTGTACCCACAAGTAGGGCTGCAAACTTACACAAAATTCATGGTTCGGTAGGTACCTCAGTTTTGGGTAGGGCTGCCCCTGACATAATATTTTCCTAGTGGAGTGTGTTAGTTTAAGTCATTAGTCGACTAGTTTATGATATTAATTGAATTACTTATATATATATATATTTTTTTTTTGGGGGCATCAGAAAATTATATGAGTTCCAGGGCTGAGAATGTATTTTATAAGTAGCATTGCTAGCATTGTTCTACATTACAAAGAAATACTAAACCATAATAATAATATTTAAAATATAGATTTTACAAGCGCATGCACCAAGTGAGCCACAGCGACACCGGCAAAAGCGGTAATGATTCTAAATGTGTTGGAAAAACCAGCAAGGAAACTGTCAAGGAGACATTTATAGAGAGTAATGCACATTAGGGTTGTGCCAACAGACGATGATCAAGGGGATCGACGGTGGTCAGAGTGATCAGCAATTGCTGATGCCTTTGACCATGTCAAGATGATATTTGGCTCGTTTTCCCATTAATGTATTAAATTATTATTATTAGGCTATTATTATTATCATATTAATATTACAAATAATTTTCCTGTAGACACAGACAGGCACTTGAAGAAACACATTTTATTATATTTTTAAGAACTGATGACAGGAAAGCTGCTATGCGCATGTATGACACGCTGTTTGTATGGAGGCGTACAGTCTCGTGGAACACGCATATGAAAAGGATTCTCAGTATTGGTTTCTGTCTTCTGAATTTTTTATTTTTTTTGCAAGAACAGTATCGTCTTTGACAGAGATTTTGAATTGGTGAGGCGCGCCTCCCCTGGGAGGGCGCCAGAGAGTCCCAGGGGAGGCATAGCACGGGGAAAATTAATCATAACAGTTCACATCTGTACACATCTGTCCTGCTAGCTTGCATGTTAAAGTATTATCATGAATATTTCAAGTTGGGATTTTCGTGGACCGGTCCTGATGATGCGCCGCTGCAACAATGTGTTATTTGCAAAGAGGTGCTAGCAAATGATAGAATGAGACCCTGTAAGCTCCAGCGTCACATTCAGGCCAAGCTCTAGTCTGGTGGCCAATCTACTGGAATTTTTTGACAGAAAGCTGAAAGAATTGCAAACACAAAAGAGAGTAATCCAGACTTTTAGCTCTGTTAATATCAATGCGACTGAAGCATCATATTGCGTTGCTTTACGTATAGGACTGAGTTTCCCCACCTCTCTCGAAAGCTATGAAAGTCCTCATGCCCTTCACCTCCACTTATGTGAGTGCGGGTTTTCCGCTTTGAACCTGCTTAAAAGCAAATACCGATCAAGGCTGCAGGTGGAGGACGATTTACGTTTGTGCCTTTCTACCGCGCAGCCGTGCATCAATCACCAGTGTGCATCAAAAAGTCGGACTTATTGTTCCCACTGATGTAGGGGCGATGAAATTGAAGAGGCAAAATCGGCAATCAGATTTTTGTATCTTTTTTTTTTTTTTGCTTAACGTAGACCTATATGAAAGTGATTTTTATGCATTTGATACTGTGACAGCGCTGTCCATAGCTGATGTTGTTTGATGTCTGATGTTGATGTTTTCAAAGTTGAATTGGCTTAAGTAGCCTAAACTCTCCAAAATAGCTCTTATTCAATTGATATAACTTTAGTAGCCTGTGCTGTTAATGAACATGTTTCCAGCTTAGTTATTTGACCATCGAGGGTTATCCGTTCAGTGATCAGAAAATAGAGCTGTCCATCGTGCTGATTTCGTTCTGTCTGATTTTGTTGGCTCTTTGGTTATAGGGCTGTTGAGCATAACTTTAGTTTTTTTACTGTGGAGGATTCTGTTCCAAATTGCTTGAATGTGGTAAAAATGTGTTTGCAAAGTATGTGTTTAAAATATGTTTTAAAAAGAAAGACAAACGTGTTTGAAATGTTTAGAAGAAATATAACCCATTTCAAAACGAAACAGAATTTTGTTGATAGCTTAATAAAAAAAGTTTCACGGCTGTCTTCAAGTTCTCTAGGGGGAGGCTCACATTCACCCAATTTGAAATCTCAGCTCAGGAGTTGTTTTGAGTTTAGTTCTCTTTATTTCCACAGAGCAGTTAATTGTGACCACATCTCTGCAGCCTATACATCTGTGATTATAAATAAAATAATACAAAAACACATTCACCTTGAACCATGATTTATATTTCCCTCAGCCCGGGGGTTGCCTATGTAATTGGATATTGCGAGATGATAATATATATATATATATATATATATATATATACAGTGGGTACGGAAAGTATTCAGACCCCCTTACATTTTTCACTCTTTGTTATATTGCAGCCATTTGCTAAAATCATTTAAGTTCATTTTTTTCCCTCATTATTGTACACACAGCACCCCATATTGACAGAAAAACACAGAATTGTTGACATTTTTGCACATTTATTAAAAAAGAAAAACTGAAATATCACATGGTCCTAAGTATTCAGACCCTTTGTATTTAGTAGAAGCACCCTTTTGATCTAATACAGCCATGAGTCTTTTTGGGAAAGATGCAACAATTTTTCACATCTGGATTTGGGTATCCTCTGCCATTCCTCCTTGCAGATCCTCTCCAGTTCTGTCAGGTTGGATGGTAAACGTTGGTGGACAGCCATTTTCAGGTCTCTCCAGAGATGCTCAATTGGGTTTAAGTCAGGGCTCTGGCTGGGCCATTCAAGAACAGTCACGGAGTTGTTGTGAAGCCACTCCTTCGTTATTTTAGCGGTGTGCTTGGGGTCATTGTCTTGTTGGAAGGTGAACCTTCGGCCCAGTCTGAGGTCCAGAGCACTCTGGAGAAGGTTTTCGTCCAGGATATCCCTGTACTTGACCGCATTCATCTTTCCCTCGATTGCAACCAGTCGTCCTGTCCCTGCAGCTGAAAAACACACCCACAGCATGATGCTGCCACCACCATGCTTCACTGTTGAGACTGTATTGGACAGGTGATGAGCAGTGCCTGGTTTTCTCCACACATACCGCTTAGAATTAAGGCCAAAAGTTCTATCTTGGTCTCATCAGACCAGAGAATCTTATTTATCACCATCTTGGAGTCCTTCAGGTGTTTTTTAGCAAACTCCATGCAGGCTTTCATGTGTCTTGCACTGAGGAGAGGCTTCCGTCGGGCCACTCTGTCATAAAGCCCCGACTGGTGGATGGCTGCAGTGATGGTTGACTTACTACAACTTTCTCCCATCTCCCGACTGCATCTCTGGAGCTCAGCCACAGTGATCTTTGGGTTCTTCTTTACCTCTCTCACCAAGGCTCTTCTCCCCCGATAGCTCAGTTTGGCCGGACGGCCAGCTCTAGGAAGGGTTCTGGTCGTCCCAAACGTCTTCCATTTAAGGATTATGGAGGCCACTGTGCTCTTATGAACCTTAAGGGCAGCAGAAATTTTTTGTAACCTTGGCCAGATCTGTGCCTTGCCACAATTCTGTCTCTGAGCTCTTCAGGCAGTTCCTTTGACCTCATGATTCTCATTTGCTCTGACATGCACTGTGAGCTGTAAGGTCTTATATAGACAGGTGTGTGGCTTTCCTAATCAAGTCCAATCAGTATAATCAAACACAGCTGGACTCAATTGAAGTTGTAGAACCATCTCAAGGATGATCAGAAGAAATGGACAGCACCTGAGTTAAATATATGAGTGTCACAGCAAAGGGTCTGAATACTTAGGACCATGTGATATTTCAGTTTTTCTTTTTTAATAAATGTAAAAAAATGTCAACAATTCTGTGTTTTTCTGTCAATATGGGGTGCTGTGTGTACAATAATGAGGGGAAAATGATTTTAGCAATGGAAAACTTAAATGATTTTAGCAAATGGCTGCAATATAACAAAGAGTGAAAAATTTAAGGGGGTCTGAATACTTTCCGTACCCACTGTGTAAATATATATATATATATATATATTAATTCTGTGCAATTACATTTTTATTAAAAATAACACGTTAAACAAATGTATGCAATTAATCGCAATGCCCCCGGACCGTAATAAGGAAGATTTCTGAGAAATGCAAGCTTGTAGTACCACCTGTTTACTCCAGAGGGCAGTAAGTGAAACTTCAGCTGTATGGGCAACACACAGTTTATACAGTGAACAAAACAACCATCCAGCAGCAGCACAACACAAACATGCATTAAGTTCTTGCATTCAAAACACTTGATGGAGCGCAAATTCGAACTAAGAGATCTCAATATGCGTTCTTAGTATTAGATATTTAACTTGACACAGTGACCTAAAAATTTACAGGCATGAAAACTCCTCACCTTTCGGCGAATTTCGCCGTTTTAAAAACAAAATGGGTCACCTACGTGACTTGTGCAGATCCGATGAAAAAACATTTGGGGGGGGGGTGTTGGGGTGTGTGTGATGTATCTATAGTTACCATAAACTTCGCGGCTTTAAAAACCAATCCAATCATTCCTAATGCCGAAACCTGACAGCCAATCCGAGTCAGAGTACCTGCTATATCTCTATAGTTACCATAAACTTCGCGGCTTTAAATACCAATCATCATTCCTAATGCCGACTGACAGCCAATCCGAGTCAGAGAGTACGGCAGAATTTTTTTCAAAGTCACACCGCAAGTCTGATAACTGGACACACTGCCGAACAAAGACAGTTCTGCACGTCGAAACGCAAGCCTGAGGTAAGTTAGCTTACAATGTTATTTGCATTCTCTATGGGTTCCGGGAGGGCTCGCACTAACGTGCTTTCATACAGTACATGACCTTAACTTGTGCAGCGATTGGTGGAAACAAATATACCTCTATTAATAATATTTAACGAAGTGACTTCCAATAATTTCCTCAGTGCATAACTTACTTGATTCCACAGACATATTCTCCATCTGTAAATGTTAGAAAGTTATGCAAATATTTCCATTTTGAGGTCATGAGTGGACGAGCCTTCAGCAGGCTAAACTTCCGTGAACGAGCATGCTGCGCCGAACAGACGGAGCACAATAGAATAGGAGCGCTAATAATTCTGACTAAAATATACATTAACACTAAATAATAAATAGATTTTGCTAATATATTTGTTGTTGAATATTTGTTGTTGATGGTGAACATAAATGTGCTAGAGAATTTCAAACCTACAAGTGTATTTTTATGATATCAGTTTTGTTTTTATTTTCATTTTAAGTTTAGTAAATTTTACTACTTCTTTAAAAAGCATTATTTTGTTTTTAGATCGTAATGTTTGCAATGTTAGAGTGTAATGTGATTTGACCCCTTTTTTGGATAGACTGAAAGGTTGCATTCACTGTTTGTTTTCATAGCCTTCAATATGAACATTGTTTGTAGGACAATATTTACCAGGATATGAAATAACTTTTTTTTTGTTTAAATTAAATACAGATTTAAAAAAAAAAAAGAAAAGAAAAAAAAAAGTTAAATACTGAGATTATACCATCGCCATTTAGCCCCAAAATTCAGATTTCTTTGGCAATTGCCCAACCCTAACTTATGGCATGCTTTAAATGCTGAATTTCCATTTAAATAAATTTCCATGTAAATACTTGCCTCCACACATTAAAATGGCCCCCATATTTTGTATGTTTTATGTGTTACTATATTTTCAATTTATTCTTTGTGCAGCAAATGTGAAATGAATGAGAAAAATTAAAATGTGCTATATACAGTATATATAAAGTCGATTGGATTGGATTTTTTTGCTGCCGTATTCTTCTCACCTTTTTTACCCCTGACCAGTTTTCATGCCTGAATTTATGTTTATGACGCAACGCACCCGAGACGCTACACAAGCATGTCTGACGCAGGTGTGACAGGTCCTTAAACAAGCCCTCATAATAAATCTCAAACTGATTGAAAAATTCACTTGCGAAATGGATTGCTGTGAACTGTTTGCCAATGATTGGCTTATGTTCAATAATATAGTAGTAAACAATACATTGTATTCTAAAACCGCTTTTTGTATTGTCTTATCAATGATTAACTCTTCTGCTACAAGAATGTAATGTATTTTAATTATCTGAACATTTTCTATTTATATATATATATATATATATATATATATATATATATATATAAATACACACTCACCTAAAGGATTATTAGGAACACCATACTAATACTGTGTTTGACCCCTTTCAGCCTTCAGAACTGCCTTAATTCTACGTGGCATTGATTCAACAAGGTGCTGAAAGCATTCTTTAGAAATGTTGGCCCATATTGATAGGATAGCATCTTGCAGTTGATGGAGATTTGTGGGATGCACATCCAGGGCATGAAGCTCCCGTTCCACCACATCCCAAAGATGCTCTATTGGGTTGAGATCTGGTGACTGTGGGGGCCATTTTAGTACAGTGAACTCATTGTCATGTTCAAGAAACCAATTTGAAAGGATTCGAGCTTTGTGACATGGTGCATTATCCTGCTGGAAGTAGCCATCAGAAGATGGGTACATGGTGGCCATAAAGGGATGGACATGGTCAGAAACAATGCTCAGGTAGGCCGTGACATTTAAACGATGCCCAATTGGCACTAAGGGGCCTAAAGTGTGCCAAGAAAACATCCCCCACACCATTACACCACCACCACCAGCCTGCACAGTGGTAACAAGGCATGATGGATCCATGTTCTCATTCTGTTTACGCCAAATTCTGACTCTACCATCTGAATGTCTCAACAGAAATCGAGACTCATCAGACCAGGCAACATTTTTCCAGTCTTCAACTGTCCAATTTTGGTGAGCTCTTGCAAATTGTAGCCTCTTTTTCCTATTTGTAGTGGAGATGAGTGGTACCCGGTGGGGTCTTCTGCTGTTGTAGCCCATCCGCCTCAAGGTTGTGCGTGTTGTGGCTTCACAAATGCTTTGCTGCATACCTCGGTTGTAATGAGTGGTTATTTCAGGCCAAGTTGCTCTTCTATCAGCTTGAATCAGTCGGCCCATTCTCCTCTGACCTCTAGCATCAAAAGGGCATTTTCGCCCACAGGACTGCCGCATACTGGATGTTTTTCCCTTTTCACACCATTCTTTGTAAACCCTAGGAATGGTTGTGCGTGAAAATCCCAGTAACTGAGCAGATACTCAGACCGGCCCGTCTGGCACCAACAACCATGCCACGCTCAAAATTGCTTAAATCACCTTTCTTTCCCATTCTGACATTCAGTTTGGAGTTCAGGAGATTGTCTTGACCAGGACCACACCCCTAAATGCATTGAAGCAACTGCCATGTGATTGGTTGATTAGATAATTGCATTAATGAGAAATTGAACAGGTGTTCCTAATAATCCTTTAGGTGAGTGTATATATAAGACAACTATGTATAATTATTTCATCATTATATATTTATTGTTATATGAGGGGCTTTCTCATCAAATAGTTTATGCGATTAATTAATCAGGACAGCGTTTAATACATTTTTTTTAAATGTAATCGATTGCCAGCCCAAAAATATTATATATATTTATTTATTTATTCACACACAATGTATTTTCCCAGACCATGAAACATCTGACCTGTAGAGAATGTACAGATTAACTAAGTTCTTTGCCAGAGAGATGTTGTCCTTCACAACTGTTGTAAAGCCATCTTTCAAAAAGTTGAACACCACATATTTTAATTGCACTTAATGTTTTTCCAGTTTCATTAGAATTTGTATTTACAATAAATAATAAATAAAGTTCAAAGTTTGAAATCAAGTTGTCTTGCTTTATTGTGTAGGCTTAACCCTAACCCTTCTTAATGACAATTACCCTATAGGACCACCTAGCGTCCAACCAGCAGTGATGCACCAAAGAGTTCGTCAGTTCCCTTTACAAAAAGCTTCACTATGATGCTGCGCTTTGCTAAGCGCTTTTGGGAACAATCCTGCATTGTGACCAGCTGTGAATATGTGTGTAACACGTCAATGAACATTGACCGGAATTTATAGCCTCGGATGGTGAGATCATTAGATGCACTTGTGGCCAGGCTATAAATAGACGTGTCACCAGCGTGTCGTCTGATCCGTTTTCTTCAGAGCAAACTGTGCTGTGTCTCTCACAAGCCTGTCAGAAACTTTCTTTCCTCTGCTAGGATTTCGAATTTGTTAGGCCTACTTTCGGGCGAAATGCTTCGCACTCGCCTCACTTACTTCCGGGAGTCAGCGCCTACTCTTTCATCGTGGGTCTCTCGCATATATTTGGCTGAGGAACGAGAGACGGGTCCGTCCCAATCGCTCGCTCTCTCCCCAGATCCAGCTGATCCTTCTCGTAATCTCTTTGTTTCACGAGGGGGGCGCCGAACCTCTGTACATTTCACGCATAATAATAAAGCGGCTGAGAAATTACTCGAGGTGGTTACTCGGGCTGTGGCCAGACTACAGCTAGACTGGCCACGCGAACAAGACTTTCTTTCCTCTGCTAGGATTTCGAATTTGTTAGGCCTACTTTCGGGCGAAATGCTTCGCGCTCGCCTCACTTACTTCCGGGAGTCAGCGCCTACTCTTTCATCGTGGGTCTCTCGCATATATTTGGCTGAGGAACGAGAGACGGGTCCGTCCCAATCGCTCGCTGTCTCCCCAGATCCAGCTGATCCTTCTCGTAATCTCTTTGTTTCACGAGGGGGGCGCCGAACCTCTGTACATTTCACGCATAATAATAAAGCGGCTGAGAAATTACTCGAGGTGGTTACTCGGGCTGTGGCCAGACTACAGCTAGACTGGCCACGTGAACAAGAGACCCAAACTATACACTATTGGAACAATGCTCCAAACTATAAGACAGATTTCTGTCTGGTGGCTAAAAAAGAAAAATAAATAAAGAAAAGAAAAAGGGAACGCTATATTAGTCCCTTCCTTTCTTTGATGACCTCCAAGACGAGCTTTCTCACTCATGGAGGAACCCATATACTTCCCGTGTTCACATACCCTTGACGTCTTTATACTCGACTATCATGGTTGCTGAGACATGGGGGTATTCAATGATGCCGCCGGTCGAAGAGACGCTTGCGGGCTATCTCTCACCGGGTTCAGCAACATCGCTCAAGAAACCCGCTCTCCCCACTAAGCCATGCAGGACTACCTCCATGCTAGTGGGGAGGGCTTATCAAGCGGCAGGTCAGGCTGGTGCTGCGCTGCACACCATGGCCGTGTTACAGGCGTACCAGGGTGACCTACTGAAAGACCTGAGTGTGGGTGCAACGCTCAACGAAGAAGCCTTTTCTGAACTTCGTCGGGCCACAGATTTGTCTCTCCGTGCGACCAAGCAGACAGCCCCAATTGTTACCAAAAGCGCTTAGCAAAGCGCAGCATCTCGTTCTGCTTGTTTCAGGGAACAAGGGTTACACATGTATCCTGAGACGTTTTCTGTGGAGTTTCTTTTTATTTCAGCGACCAACCAACCAATCAAAACTTGGTCGACCAAGACTCTTCTCGTCGGCCATCATTTGGTCGAATATTTTTGATACAGCAGGGAAAATAAAGGAACTTTAAATGATTTATTTTTGAAAACACGGTGGCTGATGGGCAGTAATTCTTATTGTGAAGGCACATTTATACATGACTGCACTATTTCTTCAATGAAATTACAATAAAAAACTTAAGATCCTCTTATATGCAAATTGAATAAAAACAAATTATAATAAAAGTAAAAAAAAGTGCAATTAGCACTAAATGCAATAAGATATTAACAGTGCAGATTTCTCTATCTTTTGCCTTTAGCTCACCACTTGTACTTATCACTTAATTACAAGTACTCCTTGGCTTGAGGGGTTGAGTGGGGGGGGGCAGGCTGCCATGCTTTGTGGGGGAGGGGGGCACAGAAATGCTGTTCCATATTGTATGTCGCATCTAAGCACGTTCAGCGAGATGTGGCCATAAACAGGGAGACCACAAGCAAAAGTGAAAACCGGCAGGGTTGATGAAACAAATGTCTGCATAAACTTCACATTCATTTTCTGATCCGAACTTTCTAGTGTATCGTGTGGTGCTCATAAGTTTGGGTTCCGTGCAGTAGGGCGATTAATACAATTTTATTTTCAATTACAATTTTAGCTTTGGATTTATTTTTTTAAAGTTCAATAAATGCATGATGTTTCCAAAGTCAATGAGCAATCGTGTGTGATCTCAATATTGACCAAAATAATCGTGATTCTGATTTTTGCCATAATCAAGCAGCCCTACCGTGCGGTCTCCTGTTGCTGCACATAATTTTACACACAGTTTGTTCTGTTCGTTATGTTGTTTTAATATTGGTTTTACGCATGCTAAGATACAGTTGAAGTCAGAAGTTTACATACACTTAGGTTGAAATCATTAAAGAGCAACATGCAGGTTGAATTTATAACTGAATTAATACTTTATATTGTCTGCAGAGGTCTTTTAAAAACACATATGTAGAAATTACTAATGAAATCTCATTTGATGTAGAGATTTTGATGAAAATGTGCTAGGCTCTGGAATATGCCTTTCCCGCTATCAACGCGTCATATGACGTAGGGCGAGGCAAACAAAAGTGCCCGCGGTCAGCTCTCATTGTGGGTGTTGATGTAGTTAGAGCAGTACAGAAAGTTTTAGAGAAGCCATAATGGTAAATTATTGTGTTTGTGCTGGTTGCACGAATTCCAGCCTGTCAGGACATCGTGTCCATCATTTTCCTTCTAGAAAAAACAAGGCTTTTCAGTCTTGAGTGCGTTTTGTGCAGGTGAAGAGAGCAGACTTCACTGCCGCGTCTGTTACCACACACTCGGTCGTTTGTGGCGCACATTTCACTCCGGAGAATTATCGACCTGGAGATTTGTTGGAGTCTCGGATGGGATTTCGGAGTAAGGACCACGTGAGGCTGATTACTGATGCTGTTCCCTCGATGCACTCGATGGAATCAAGTCCACCGTCAAAGTGTACACCGGATTTTGGCACGGGCTGGACTGGAGGACAAAGTGCTAACGTTAGCAGACATTCTGTGCAACGAAAACGAGGACTTAGCAGAGTAAGTCTTTTAATTATTTTAACTCTTAATTTGCTCATAATTATAGACCTGTGGGCCATCATAGGCATGTTCGTCCACACCGGAGAACTCTGTTTCTTCATTCGCATCCATTGTAACCTTAGCTTGAACTTGACCAGACTCCCTCGCCCATCGTCACTTCCGGTTAGTGCTTTATAGACGCGGAAGTTATTTTATCACAATTTATCTCAAAATATCGTTAATGGCTAAATATATATTACTCCAGTTCAGAAAATCTAGTTGTTTTATCATCAACATACACTATGCTATATAGGGGTGTCCAACCTGCATGTTGCTCTTTAAAACAAATTTTTTTTAACTACTCCACAGATATAATATTAGCAAACTACAGTTTTTGTAAGTCATTTAGAACATCTACTTTGTGCACGACACGGGTAATTTCTTTCAACAATTATATACAGACAGATTGTTTCACTTTTAATTGACTATCACAATTCCAGTGGGTCAGAAGTTTACATACACTAAGTTAAATGTGGCTTTAAGCAGCTTGGAGAATTCCAGAAAATAATGTCAATCCTTTTGGTAATTAGCTTCTGAGCCTACCTTCAAAATCAGTGCTTCTTTGCTTGACATCATGGAGAAATCAAAAGCAATTAGCCAAGACCTCAGAAAAAAATTGTGGACCTCACAAGTCTGGTTCATCCTTGGGAGCACTTTCCACATGCCTGAAGGTACCACATTCATCTGTACAAACAATAGTACTCAAGTATAAACACCATGGGACCACATAGCCATCATACCACTCAGAAAGGAGATGCATTGTTTTCTCCTAGAAATGAAGGTTGTTTGGTGTGAAAAGTGCAAATAAATCCCAGAACTACAGCATAGGACCTTGTGAAGATGCTAGAGGAAACAGGTATACCGTTATCTATATCCACAGGAAAACGAGTCCTATATCGACATATCTCAAAAGGCTGCTTAGCAAGGAAGAAGCCACTGCTCCAAAACAGCCATACAAAAAGCCTGACTACTGTTTGCAAGTGCACATGGGGACAAAGTTATTTTTGTAGAAATGGCCTCTGGTCTAATGAAACTAAAATGTAACTGTTTGGCCATAATGACCATTGTTATGTTTGGAGGAAAAAGAGTGAGGTTTGCAAGCCGAAAAACACAATCCCAATTGTGAAGCATGGGGGTGGAAGCATCTTGTTGTGGGGGTGCTTAGTTGCAGGAGGGACTGGTTCATTTCACAAAATAGATGGCATTATGTGGTAAGGAAAATTATGTGTATATATTGAAGCAACACCTCAAGACATCTGCCAGAAAGTCAAAGCTCGTTCACAAATGGGTCTTCCAAATGGACAATGACCCCAAGCATACATCCAAAGTTGTAGCAAAATGGCTTAAGGACAACAAAGTCAAGGTTTTGGAGTGGCCATCACAAAGTGATGCCGAACTGAAATGGTGTGTGCTTGCAAAGAGGCTTATAAACCAGACTTAAGTTACAACAGTTCTGTCAGGAGAAATGGGCCAGAATTCCAGCAACTTATTGTGAGATGCTTGTGGAAGGCTACATAAAATATTTGACCCTAGTTAAGTAATTTAAAGGTAAGTTTATGTAAACCTCTGACTCACTGGGAATGTGATGAAAGAAGTAAAAGCTGAAATGAGCCATTCTCTCTACTATTATTCTGACATTTCACATTCTTAAAATAATGATTCTAACTGACCTAAGACAGGGAATGTTTTCTATGATTAAATGTCAGGAATTGTGAGTTTAAATGTATTTGACTTCAACTGTATGTAATCATTTGTGTTACTGCTTGTACTGTACCGAAGGCCCTATATCTATTCGGTTCGGCACAGATACATGTAACGTTGCAGCCCTACACTTAAGTTACCTTTGTTTGAAGAATCAGACTGGAAACTTGTAGACAAATAATTTATTATTCAGAAATCCCCTTTCTTACATTTCTTGTGGAAGTTCAAGCTTGATGGCAAATTTGTAATATGGTCAGGTGTACTGTATTATGTTACATGTGCTATGTTTAGTACTTAAAAGGGTTTTGTCTCCCTTGTGTTACAGGCTTTTGTGGTACTATGCAAGAACCCAAATGCAATTTGGACGTTCAACCACCTGGATCCGAATGACACCTGCAACCAGCCTCCATGCTTGCAAAACACTATGCCAACATGCTTCACAGAAATGGATCTTTTTGTATGGTAGGAAAACCTCTGCAAAAGTTTGACACCATAGATTATTCTGTTCTTAACCTTTCTTTTAGACTGAAATCCGTTGCAGTACAAGTAAGAAGTTTCTTTTTAAAATCAATAAATGTGGTAATGACCTTTGTTAAGTATAGGAATGCTCCCTCCATCAGAGATGGACAGACTGAAACAGATGGTTTCCTCATGTTTGGGTTTGGGAATTCATTTTAGAAAAATAACTTTTACAGGTCTGAATTTCATCTAAGCTATGTGTGTGTGTTTCTACGTTAACAGCCCCACCCAGGTTCACTCAGACCTGTGGTGCAGACTTCTGGTTAGCAGATGTAATGCTGTGACAAATTCAGGAAAAGGGGAATTTTTCCCTTTAGAAACATCATGTGAACAATGGTCATGCAGAGCCGGAAATGGTTCATATAGTTAATCGTAGGGACAATAGTAGTCATTAGGTCCTGATGCATGAAACAACGTGCTCCCTGAAGTAAATGGAATCCCAATGCAGCATCCTTTGAAGTCCAGAGATTGTTCGAAATTGACACTAGATAACAGGGTATTGTTTGTCTTTTAAACCTTGCTCTCATCAAACCCTGCACCTCCTCTCAATCAGGCCCTTTAGTGGAATGTTAGTGGCAGTTAATGGAAATTACATTTGCAAAAAAATAAAACCTCTGCTGTTCCAATAATTCCAGGAAATTTGTGGACTTTTCCATCTCCAGATAATTTCCTAAGTAAATTCCTAGAGATGAAAAACAAAATTATTTGTATTGGGTGAAAAGCAGAGAAGAATAATACAATGTAGGCTGAACTTTAGGAGAAACACTCCAAGCTGCAAATAAGTACCTCACCTGTCATACACAGCACCACTTAAGTTTATAATAAGGGGTGTAAAACATTTGTAAAAAAAGCAAATAAGAGCTTTGTTCTATAACAATAGCCAAACATAAATGGCAGGTATAGGGTGAGTAACTAAAAACCATTCAGAGTGTAAAAGTAATTGGAAATCAAGCACCTTGCAGTCTGAAATAATTTTGTGTTAAATGGTTTGTTTATTAACCATTTCAAGGATTGGATATCGTTTTAAGGAAGTGATGTATTTGTTCTTTGAACATTTGTCTCATGCCTGAGTGTTGGTCTCGTGCAGTCGCAACGCACAGAGAAAAGCAATGGTCAGTCAACAGTTTCACTAAATAATACATTAGATTTCGATTTGTTTCTCACCAAACCTTATTGCATGCTTTCAGAACAATTATGATTCTCATGGAATCATTTATTAGACTTCTGAATTATACTTTTTGCCCTTTTTAAGCTTGAAGAAATGGTCACCTTAAACCACCCTTGAATGACATCACTGAGCACAAAATGTTTTCAAAAAGAATGTCATATGGGGTTATAACAACAAAGGGGTTAGTCAAAATTTACTGAATTGTAATCTTTGGGTGAACTATCCCCTTTAATGTTTAAATTTACTTCAAAACCAAACTTATTTGCAAGTCAGATGAACACTGAACCAATGTCAAGGATTAATTTGACTTCCTTTTGTGGATTATTATTCACACGAGATCATGTCTTGATTTCAATTTTATGTCTATCAATATTTCAGGCCTACAAAATTCAATAGAAAGTTGTGTTGTTTGCACATTATTTCACAACACATAATCTTTTTATCTCATCTTATTCAAGTCATACTGCAAGGTCACAATTACACAGATCAGTTTCCAGATGCACTCTAAAACTTCCAAACAGCTTCAGCTTATGTAGATTGCAAAGTACAAGGGAATTATAAAAAAATACCAAATAAGTAATAACAGCAGCACTCTCGTTGTGGAATAAGTGGAGTCATAGCTCTTTAAAGTTAAATGCGGTTTTAATGCGTTATAGCTTTAATAAAGTTCAAATAATACGGAAGTAGATCATGTAAGTAACTACAAACTCCAAAACTGGCATTTCTCTGTGCGGTCCGCATCTCTTCTATGAGTTGCGCGAATGTCCCGATCTAAGGGGGAGAGATCGAAATTGCACCCGGCTGAGGCTCACTCTGTCACGTGGACGCTCATCCCTTGAGCACGCACACTTAATGCAGCTAGATTGTAACGTATTGGCTCGTGTTTTATTGAATCAGAATATGTCACTGTGCGTTTCTTATCGTGTAAATTGGCAATATGCAGCTTTATTAATAAGAGAGAGGTTTTTTTTGTGAGTTACAGATGGATTGAAGTGAACAAAAAGGTGAGAGAGGAAGTCTTCGCACCATTATACACAGCAACAAAATATGTATATAATTTGTTTTGGCTTGTTTTGCAAAAAAATTAAATATCTAAAACGAATTTAAAAGAATGTACATTTATTTTAGGAACTATACTGCAGAAGAAAAAAATATTATCTGAGAATGTTGAATATAATGTTTAAAAACATTTATTTTAAAATATCTTAAAATCCTTTAAAAAAAAGATGCATATATACTTGCTTTTAGAGAATAGATCTTGAATATAAGTATATTTTGTCTTTGCTGCACTCGCAGAAGTATAAACAAGTGAACAAAAAAAAACTCTTAAATACAATATACAATTATATTTATTATACATTCTTTTAAAGCAAGTCTAAATATCTTATGTTGCTTCTCAAGTAAATTCATCTTGTTTTAAGGATTTTTAGACATTTCTAAATGGAAAACAAGACAAAAACACTTGATAACAATAGGTTTTTTGCAGTGAATTTCTTTTCTGAATTAAACAAGTATTTTTCCCCTTTAATTCAGTGAATGTCATTTAGAGGTATTTTTAAAAGATGATTTTGTCCTCTTTATTGTTAGTAACATCAGGGCACAAGCTAAATAACGGTTAAGAGCTAATGATTAATCATTGCAATAATTGTCGAATAATCGTTAGATTAATCAATTATCAAAATAATCGTTAGTTGCAGCCTTGGAGGACAGTAGTTAAGAGTTGGTAATCTACATATAAAAACAGTCACTGTAGTTAAACGTCAGATATTCTTTGAGAAAATGTAGCTCTTTCCACACAGAGATCCCTGGACGAATCCTGGAAAAGTTGTTTCAGCAACTGCTCTGTCACCGTGAGATTTTGTTTATTCACACTGCTTTACCGTATTTTTATCGTAGATTTACCGTATTTCTCGCATTCACACACATCCCACGAAAAATCCTGGAAAGACAAAAGTGACATCACAATGTGATTGATGTCTAATGTACAGAGTCTTGAATTTACTGATAACTATGTCTTTTCTCTTAAAGCCCGCTCCATCCTATTGTAAACAATTACAGTTGAAGTCAGGAGTTTACATACACTTAGGTTGAAGTCATTAAAACATTTTTCAACCACTCCACAGATTTAATATTAGAAAACTATTGTTATGGCTGGTCATTTAGACTTAATTTAGACTAAATTATAATTATTTACAGACAGATTTTTCACTATTAATTAATATCACAATTCCAGTGGGTCAGAATTTTACATACACTAAGTTAAATATGCCTTTAAGCAGCTTGGAAAATTCCAGAGAATATCAAACCTTTAGAAAATTAGGCAATTAGCTATGAAAGGTGGTGTACTGAATTGGAGGTGTACCTGTGGATGTATTTTAAGGCCTACCTTGAAACTCCATTCCTCTTTGCTTGATATCATCAGAAAAAAGATTGTGGACCTCCACAAGTCTCCATGGGAGCAATTTCCAAATGCCTGAATGTACCACGTTCGTCTGTACAAACAATAGTATGCAAGTATAAACACAATGGGACCACGCAGCCATCATACCACTCAGAAGGGAGATGCAGTGTTTTCTCCTAGAAATGAACATAGTTTGGTGCAAAAAGTTCAAATGAATCCCAGAACAACAACAAAGGACCTTGTGAAGATGCTGGAGGAAACAGGTAGACCGTTATCTATATCCACAGGAAAACAAGTCCTATATCGACTTAACCTGAAAGGCTGCTCAGCAAGGAAGAAGCCACTGCTCTAAAACTGCCATAAAAAGCCAGACTACAGTTTGAAAGTGCAAATGGGGACAAAGATCTGACAAAAGAAATGTCCTCTGGTCTTATGAAACAAAAACGTATGTGTTTGGCCATAGTGACCATTGTTATGTTTGGATGAAAAAGGGTGAGGCTTGCAAGCCGAAGAACACCATCTCAGCTGTGAAGCATGGGGGTGGCCTCATCATGTTGGGGGGTGGGGGGTTTGCTTTGCTTTGCTGCAGGAGGGACTTGTGCACTTAACAAAATAGATGGCATCTTAAGGAAGGAAAATGATGTGGATATATTGAAGCAACATCTCAAGACATCAGCCAGGAGGTTAAAGCTTGTAGCAAATGTGTCTTCCAAATGGACAATGACCCCAAGCATATCTCCAAAGTTGTGGAAAAATGGTTAAAGGACAACAAAGTCAAGTTATTTGAGTGGCCATCACAAAGCCCAGACCTCAATCCGATAGACAATTTGTGGACAGAACTGAAAAAACGTGTGCGAGCAAGGAGGCCTACAAACGTGACTCGGTTACACCAGTTCTGTCTGGAGGAATGGTGCAAAACTCCAGCAACTTATTGTGAGAAGCTTGTGGAAGGCTACCCAAAATGTTTGACCAAAGTTAAACAATTAAACAAAGGCAATGCTACCAAATACTAACAAGGTGTATGTATAAATTCTGACCCACTGGTAATGCGATAAAAGAAAGAAAAGCTGAAATAAATAAGTCTCACTACTACTATTCTGACATTTCACATTCTTCTTTTTTTTATTTTCTCCCCAATTTGGAATGCCCAATTCAAAATGCACTCTTAAGTCCTCATGGTGGCGTAGTGACACGCCTCAATCTGGGTGGCAGAGGACGAATCTCAGTTGCCTACATGTCTGAGAAGTCAATCCGACATCTTATCACGTGGCTTGTTGAGTGCGTTACCGCAGAGACATAGCACGTGTGGAGTCTTCACACTATTCTCCGCACGCACAACTTAACACGCGCCCCACCGAGAGCGAGAACCACATTATAGCGACTATGAGGAGGTTATCCCAACATGACTCTACCAACCCTAGCAACCGGCCAATTGGTTGCTTAGGAAGCCTGTCTGGAATCATTCAGCATGCCCTGGATTCGAACATGCGTCTCCACTTAACACCAGTTAAGTGGTACGGTGCGCAATTTACAATTTTCAGAAGTTTACATACACCTTAGCCAAATACATTTAAACTCAGTTTTCACAATTCCTGATGTTTAATTGTAGAAAACATGCGTCTCCAGGTGCGGTAGCTTCCAAGGCCCCCATTCTTAAAATAATGATCCTAACTGACCTAAGACAGGGAACATTTTCTATAATTAAACATCAGGAATTGTGAAAAACTGAGTTTAAATGTATTTGGCTAAGGTGCATGTAAACTTCTGAAAATTGTAAATTGCGCACCGTACCACTTAACTGGCGGTTAATTGTTATCATCTGCGCAGATGGCGAGTAGCTCCCTGGTCCCTGCATAAGATTTGCCAATTATTGATTATATTATGGAAGTTAGGCCTAATTTTATAAATGGCTTGTTTTGTATTGTTCGATGTTAATTGTTTTTGTGCTATTAGCTTCTGTCTACCTATTGAATTGTCTCCCAAAGACAACAAAGATTGAAATAAAAAAGAAATTCAATGATTCTGCCATGCAACAGTTCAGTTGTGCATTCGATTCAGTAGGCTTATTGCATTTGTTATTGAGTTTGAATCTAAACAGACCTACCTTCCTAAAAATAATTGAAATTAACTGCACTGACAAGATAAAACTATGCTCTTTTTTCTTTAGACATTATCATTTATTACAATCAATAATAATTACGCTATTCATTTTCAGTTTTTGTTGTTGTTTTTTTGCACTAGCACTTCTGTTTTTTTCTGTATGCCTAAAGCACTTTTTAAAAGAATGTTCCCAGTTCAATACAAGTTAAGTTCAGTCGACAGCATTTGTGGCATAATGTTGATTTACCACAAAAATGTATTTCAACTTCAAGGTTACTGTGAGACATTTAAACATAGAGGAGATCTTATAATTTTATAAAAGCACTTGCATTAATTCTTCTGTTAAATCTTGTTTATTATTTGAGCTGTAAAGTTGTTTATATTGTAAATTTTACAGTCATTTTAAGGTTTATTGACATTATCATCATGGTAATGAAATTGTAAAATTGGCTATAACTTATAAATGATTTCAGTGTGATAAAATCGCTTACTATCCTTTTCTGTGTATACACGCATATCCTTTGTCTTGTGGCAATTTTTTTGAAAAAGTTGACAAGACAAGGTGGAACGAATAGAAATTCATTTTTGTGGCAATCAATATTGTGCCACAAACACTGACGATTGAGCTTAACTTGTATTGAACCCGGAAATATTCATTTAAACACGGTTTTAAAAAAAATTACTTTACAAATAAAACATTAGTAATACATTATATGCTAACTGTTGCAATTAAGCATTAGAAGCATCAAGGCAAATGTTTTTTGATCATGATTTGTACAAGCTGTAAAATTGAAAATAAAAGCTACAACCCCAATTCCGAAAAAGTTGGGACACTATGAAAAATGCTAATAAAAAAAATAAAAAATGAGTGATTTCAAAATTATGATTAGTGGGGGTGGTGTAGTGGTCTAAGCACATAACTGATAATCTGGTAATCAGAAGGATGCTGGTTCAAGCCCCACAGCCACCACCATTGTGTCCTTGAGCAAGGCACTTAACTCCAGGTTGCTCCAGGGGGATTGTCCCTGTAATAAGGGCTCTGTAAGTCGCTTTGGATAAAAGCGTCTGCCAAATGCATAAATGTAAATATAACAATTCAAAGATGGCAGAGGAGGAAGCTTTGACTGAAAAGTGTTTAATAAATGTCTACATGTTTGTAAACCCAGTGTGTAACATAACAAAAACATGCACTGCTTTTCAGCCTGCTATGTATGAACATAAAGAGACATACACACACAGACAGGCTTTATGCATTTCTCTCTCATCTGCTGCTGTCTCCTCTCCTTAAATACTCCCGCCGCCCCTCACTGGAACGTGAGAACAGTGTGGCACACATGTGGAAGTCATTCACCACTTATCTTCACGGCCTCGCTCTGCCCAGATGCCCAGATGCCGTTCTGCCCCACCTGCTAACCACAGTCCAGTAATTTCAAATAAGATGATTGCAAAACGCTCATAAAAGTTGTGACGGTCGAGTGTTTACCACTCTGAAACATCACCATTTCTTCTAATAACACTTGGCACTGACACACAGGGAAAGTGGAATTTTCCCCCATTCATCCATTATGTAGGGCTTTTGCTGAACTAGAGGTCGACCGATATAGCATTTTGCCAATACCGATAACTAAGTTGGGACGACAAGCCAATAACCGATTAATCAGTCGATAGTTTTTTAAATTGATACTGCATGAAAAAAACAACATTTAAAGTTGGAGTGGTGGTGGTGTAGTGGGCTTAAGCACATAACTGTTAATCAGAAGGTCGCTGGTTTGATCCCCACAGCCACCACCATTGTGTCCTTGAGCAAGACACTTAACTCCAGGTTGTTCCGGGGGGATTGTCCCTGTAGTAAGTTCACTGTAATTCGCTTTGGATAAAACCGTCTGCCAAATGCATAAATGTAAATGTAAAGCAAAATAATGCTGAACTTTATTACAACCATGAAAATGTATTGTACTTTTTAAAATAAAATAAATATATTAATATTAATATATTAATATACTATAATAATAAATATTAAAGGAAAAGTTGTATTTTTACTTGCAGATGTTGATGCCCCATGCTGATTATTTTGTCATAAATATTAAACTGTGCTTTTCCTGGTGACACTTCAATAAAATAGTCCCACACTGGTACTTTCTTTAAAGCTTTTGCCATCTGAAAATAATTAAAATATTAAAAAATATTACCGGTAAATGTGTGAGTGTTACACTTTATAATACTTTTTTTCACTTTACAATAAGATAAATGCATTAACTAATGTTAAGAGATATATCTTAAAATCTTAAATAATGTATTCAGTAAATGTTGAAATTAACATCAATTATCAATGAACAGTACGTACACAGCATTTTACATTCTGTGTTTTATATTTTACACTTTTTCATGCCTTGTCTGTTCTCATGAAAAGCATGAGGTAAACGCTCTTTATTACCCTAAAACCAAGACAACGATCACTTAACTTCTGGCGATGGGGTCTTTAATGTGAAACTAGGGCAAACAAATAAATGAATTGCAAATTCACATGTGTAGTTGTGCTGCTTTCAGTATCAAAGGGTGAATATAAATTACAAATCGCTCCTTTTTGTTTTTATAAGCATTTTTCATACTGTCCCAAATTGTTCAGAATTGGGGTTGTACAGTGCATCCGGAAAGTATTCACAGCGCTTCTCTTTTTCCAAATTTTGTTATGTTACAGCCTTATTCCAAATGGATTAAATTCATTATTTTCCTCAAATTCTACAAACAATACCCCATAATGACTACGTGAAAGAAGTTTAAAATCATATAAAAAAACAAAATCGTATCTTTTTAAATAAAAAACAATCACATGTACATAAGTTTTCACAGCCATGACACTCAAAATTGAGCTCAGGTGCATCCTGTTTCCACTGATCATCCTTTAGATGTTTCTACAACTTGATTGGAGTCCACCTGTGGTAAATTCAGTTGATTGGACATGATTTGGAAAGGCACACACCTGTCTATATAAGGTCCTACAGTTAACAGTACATGTCAGAGCACAAACCAAGAATTTTCTGTAGACCTCCGAGACAGGATTGTATCGAGGCACAGATCTGGGGAAGGGTACAGAACAATTTCTGCAGCATTGAAGGTCTCAATGAGCACAGTGACCTCCATCATCCATAAATGGAAGAAGTTTGGAACCACCAGGACTCTTCCTAGAGCTGGCCACCAGGACTCTTCCTAGAGCTGGCCGCCCGCCAAACTGAGCGATCGGGGGAGAAGGGCCTTAGTCAGGGAGGTGACCAAGAACCCGATGGTCTGTGGAGAGAGGAGAAACTTCCAGAAGAACAACCATCTCTGCAGCACTCCACCAATCAGGCCTGTATGGTAGAGTGGC
Source organism: Xyrauchen texanus (assembly GCF_025860055.1). Classification (NCBI taxonomy): domain Eukaryota; kingdom Metazoa; phylum Chordata; class Actinopteri; order Cypriniformes; family Catostomidae; genus Xyrauchen; species Xyrauchen texanus. Next base: position 21,805,150 of record NC_068299.1, on the reverse strand, counting down.
CAGACGGAAGCCACTCCTCAGTAAAAGGCACATTACAGCCTGCCTGGAGTTTGCCAAAAGGCACCTGAAGGACTTTTAGACCATGAGAAACAAAATTCTCTGGTCTGATGAAACAAAGATTGAACTCTTTGGCCTGAATGGCAAGGGTCATGTCTGGAGGAAAACCGCTCATCACCTGGCCAATACCATCGCTACAGTGAAGCATGGTGATGTGGATGTTTTTCAGCGGCAGGAACTGGGAGAATAGTCAGGATTGAGGGAAAGATGAATGCAGCAATGTACTGAGACATTTTTGATGAAAACCTGCTCCAGAGTGCTCTGGACCTCAGACTGGGGTGAAGGTTCATCTTCCAACAGGACAACGACCCTAAGCACACAGCCAAGATAACAAAGGAGTGGCTATTTATTTATTTATTTTTTATACATTTGCAAGTTTTTTTAGATGCCTATGCCTGGTGGAGACTGAGACTGCACTATGAATGACAATAAGGACCGTTTCACAGCTCGTGCTGTTTTCCCTTTTCTTTGTTGCATGTGAAACTCCACATTAACAGTACAGTACACGAAAATGTCATATTCACCATACCTCTCCCTCTGTATCGTTTTACCGAAATTACCGATCGATTCATAGGACGTGAATATTGGCCAAATTACAGATCGAGTCATTGGACATGAATATCGGCCAATACTGAACGGTGGCCGATTGATCGGAGCATCCCTATATAATATCACATTTATTGTTTGAATACATGGATTTGTTCTTTTTTTTTTATGCTAAAAACAAATAAAATATAATTAGTACATTAATATTTTAATTATGTACCTAGTTAGAAGGTCCCCTGTGTAATTAATTAGCTGGGAGAAAATGTCTTTCCTATGTCAGCAAAAGGGACATTATAACTGAAATGTGCCCATCTAAATCGATATCGAATCAAAATTGGAATTTAATTGAGAGCTTGTGAATTGTAGTCAAATCAGGAAATCTGTATCTGTAATCCTGTGGCTGGGCATTATGACTACAAAAATGACAACTCAATATTTTTCAGCCTATTGATGATATTCGATATATATATATATATTTAATTATGTATGTGCTTTGAAATGGCTTTAAATTGTTTTATTTATTAGTGGAACCGTCATTTTATCCAAACACCCATTGATTTAGTGCAAGAAATAAGAATCTAGTTACATATAAGTAAGTCATAATTTTCCAGTTTTTTTACTAAATGAAAACAAGGAAAAATAAAATGTAATCCCTTTTAGTTATATGCACTCTTACTCAATGATACAAAGCAGTCTAATAAAAAAAAACATTATTTTCCTACAAATATTTCTAAAACATTTTTATGACTGGACAGGGTGTGCAAAACCTAAAACTTTACCCCTAGTCGAATAGTATGTAATACTGAATAATTTTTGTGGGACCCAGTCAAGTTGATCATTATAAAATGATTAGGATATAAATAAGATTTTTATTTGTTTTATACAATAAAATATATTTCTGTTGTATTTATTTCACTGAACACTGAATGTGACATTTTACAGTGTTTCTCACTACAAATTTGGTGAAATGCTTTTCTGTGATCCTGTGTTGTGTTTTCAGATTTGTGTTATAACTTGCAGTTACAAATGTTTGGAATCGCCTGAATATATGAACCTACAGTTCTTGTTCTGACAATGCATGTGTGCCGCTCCGAGAATGCTAAAACTCTGTCATGAGCCCTGCACATGCACACAGAACAGCGTGTCATCCGTTTTCTCTGCAGTGCAGAAAGACCATGTAATTAATTAAATCACAGCCTTTTGCGGTTTAATCATCACATTTAGCCATATCGCAATTCTGATGTTATTTTGATTAGCTGTGCAGCCCTAATGGATGGTGAAATGAGTCTTATAATGTGCTCTTTTGGAAACATATTGACCAAATAAAAGTGCATCAAATGTTGTGCAATATTTACAATACTGCTTAATGTTATATTGCCTGACAAATTATCATGATTATATCATGACATTTCTATATATTGCCCAGCCCTACTATCAAGAAATTCAGACTTTAAAAGTAATGTGAAAATAAAGTACCCAGCATTTTGAAGTAATTCTATGGAAAATAGTTCATACACACAAAGATCAAATCAGATTGTTTACTTTAGAGATTCACAGATAGGCTTTTCCAATCTAAATCTAGTTTCTTGAGATCCAGCCAAAATGTAATCAAGTTTTGGAGTCTTTGTTCTTAAAATGGTGTCTCATCCCATTACCCTTCCAGAGAAATCTGGCTGAAGGAGCTCATATTGCACCCAAGTGCTCCACAGATTAACTTTTGTTCTATGCCTGCGGTCCACTGCTGTGTCAGGAAAGACTCTGGATACTTGTGCTACATGGAAAGTCTGCTTGACTAACTGTCCACAAGGCAGCTGCTTGACAGTGATTTAATGCTGTCTCAGGATGAGATGCTGGACTTGGGTGAGGAGAAGGAATAGGAAAAAGAGGAGATGATTGGAAAGAGAATTGGTATGGGAGACACATCTCAATGTGCCTAAGTATTCTTATGTTAATCCTTTCCTAGGATGAGGCGCAAATCAGCCAAGCAAACAATGGCAGTGGAGCCAGATAGTCTGCCCTTCAGTCTAGCAGGCCTTTAAAGGCATGTCGGGCATAGCGCCGACACTGAGGAAAGGCAGCCTCCAGTACTGGGAGCCCTGCTGTATGGAGGGGCCCCAGGAGGGACCAGAGATCCAGGCCAAAGCAGGCAGAGAGAGCGAGGGTGGGGGGGTCGACATTACTGTCACGATGTGGGTAATCAGGAGAAGGGAGACGGCAGATGCGGATCCAAACGCAGTTTTATTCATATATGTGTACACAGATGAAAAGGCACGGGAACAAAAGAAATGTCCTCGAGGGGAAAATAAACTCAAAGTCAAAAGGGTGAACACAAGTTGACAAACATCCACGAAGGGGCACGAACATGAATTAACATCAGGGAGCAGGAACAGCAAAACATGAAACGATCCATACACGAACACTCATCAACAAACAACGACTGACAGCGACTGAACAAACAGACAGGGTTAAATACATGGACATGGGAAAACAGGGGCCAATGAACAGATAGAACTCAAACAAGATGACAGGGTAATAAACAGAAACCAATGGCAAACTAACGAGGGACAGGTGAAAGCAATGACGGAAAACACGAACGCTAACAAAGAGACTATGGCGTTACATAAGGGACAAAAGTGAAAACTAAGAAATGCACAAAATGACAAAAATGGCAAACAAGAGGGAACAGTGAAACAAGACAGGGTAACTGTTACAATTACAAGCTGTAGAGAACTGATAGTATATGCAACGTGAGCTATATTTCACAGATAGATGTCTGCAGTAGAATGTATTACTCAGTCTCGCCTCCAATTATGTAGCTGATTTATTTTTTTATGCACCAGTGTGTAGATTGTATCACACATTTGAAAAGGGCTGCATTAACCATTATTTTTATAATCGATTAATCTAACGATCATTCGACTATTCAGCGATTATTGCAACAATCATTAGCTCTTAACCAATTATTCAGCTTATGCCCCGACTTAAAGGTTTGTGTTAAACGTGCTTACTAACAATAAAGAGGACAAAATCATCTTTTAGAAATACATCTTAATGACACTCACATAAGGAAAATAAATACCTTTTAAGTATTAAGTACAAAAAAATCTTATTGTTATCAATTGTTTTTATATTGTTTTTCCATCTAAAAATCCTTAAAACAAGATACATTTACTTGAGAAGCAACACATGAGATATTTAGACTTGTTTAAGGAGATTGATTCTTAAATATAAGTGTATTTTGTATATAAGTGTATTTTTTCACTTGGTTATAATTCTGTGAGTGCAGTAAAGACAAAATATACTTGTATTCAAGATCTATTCTTTAAAAGCAAGGACAATGGTTACATTTAAATGTTTGTAATATGTTATAGATTATTGTAGTTCACACTTTATTTCCTTTATCTGTTTGAGTGAACAGCTGAATGCAGTGAAGCACAAACATTTCAAAATAAGAGTCAACAGTGTATTTCAGCCTTTAAAGTTAAAAGGTCCACACTATGAAACAATAATTTTTTTCTTGGTTATTGGTGGATGTGTTGCACCATAAACTGCAACTGGAATTTTATTCAATTTGGGTTCTTGTAGCCTCTGTCTGGTCCTCCCCATCACAGGAAGGGAAGACTAAGAACATTTAATATATTGGCAGATTAATTGCTTGTCAACACATTTACATATCAGTGAAATCCAATATTGGTTGACCTCTTATTTGTATTTATTTATAAAATGGTACATAAACCAATTTTAATGTGATATATACACAATCAGCCACAACATTAAAACCACCTGCCTAATATTGTGTAGGTCCCCCTCGTGCCGCCAAAACCACGCCAAACCACATCTCAGAATAGCATTCTGAGATGTTATTCATCTCACCACAATTGTACAGAGTGGTTATTTGAGTTGCCAGTCTGGCCATTCTCAATTGACCTCTCTCATCAACAAGACATTTCCATCCACAGAACTGCCACTCGCTGGATCTTTTTTGTTTTTTGGCACCATTCTGAGTAAATTCTAGAAGCAGAAATCACAGGAGATCAGCAGTTACAGAAATCGTCAATCCAGCCCATCTGGCACCAACAATCTTCCCACAGTCCAAATCACTGAGATAAAAGTTTTTCCCATTCTGATAGTTGATGTGAGCATTATCTGAAGCTCCTGACCCGTATCTGCATGATTTTATGCACAGCACTGCTGCCACACTACTGGCTGACTAGATAATCACATGGATGATTGTTGGTGCCAGACGGGCTGGTTTGAGTATTTCTGAAACTGCTGATCTCCTGCGATTTCCACACACAACAGTCTCTAGAATATACTCAGAATGGTGCCAAAAACAAAAAACATCCAAGTCAAGTGGTTTTTATTGTCGTTCAACCATAAACAGTTAGTACAGTACACAGTGAAATGAGACAATGTTCCTCCAGGACCATGGTGCTATATAAAACAACATAGGACAAACACAGAACCACATGAGACGACACAGACTAAATAACATACTTACCGTAATTTCCGGACTATAAGCCGCAACTTTTTTCCCACGCTTTGAACCTCGCGGCTTAAACAACGACACGGCTAATATATGGATTTTTCCCGCTTTCAAATTTTATTTAAAAAAAAAAAAAAAAAAAACATTCTGTGTCGTGCTCAGTTTTTTGGCGGCATGAAGCTTTCATTAGACCAATGAAATTGCCGAACGGGTTAAGGTCAAACAACTTTTTTGTTTACTGTTTAGATTAAATCCAGCGCGCTCAAACTTCCCATCATTCTGATTATGGTAGTCATTTTGTCACCCTCAAGACACGGAGAAATGCATATGATGCAGCTTTCAAGTTGAAGGCGATTGATCTGGCTGTTGGAAAAGGAAATAGAGCTGCTGCACGGGAGACGTTGGAAACAGCAGCGTGATGAATTGACTCAGTGCAAATAGACAACTAAAGCTGAGTCTATTCAACTCCGACACCAAAGGAGATGACTTCAGTGGTTTCATGTGCACAAGAGGAGGAAGATTTTGACCAATGACTTTCTTGCTAGGCTACTGTTTACTGCTAATTTTTAATTTTTTGTTACAAGCCGTGTGTGGCAGGGGGGCGTGGTCAAGCGCCCGTCCGGGAGAGAAAACCGGTAAGGGCGCTTACACCTGAGCTAATGTCTAACACCTGTGTCTAATTTCAGTAAGCGTGGGGAGAGCGGCATAAAAAGGCAGCAGAGAGCGTGTGAGTGAGTGAGTGACAGACAGACAGACAGACAGACAGACAGACAGACAGACAGACAGACACACTTCAGTCTAGTGTCGGCGCATAGAAGACCAAGAATTGAGAAACTTTATAAAATTGATTGTAAACATTGCTGTGGCCATTAAAAGCCTTACCTGGAACATCAAGTGCCCTGCTTCACTTGTCCTTCTTGGGAGAACTGTCACACTGGCACCAGTGTGACAGTTTTCAGCACTTGATGTAAGCGCCCTTACCGCTTTTCTCTCCCGGACGGGCGCTTGACCACGCACCCGCTGCCACACCGTGTTTCGTAAAAGCCTATTTATTTTTGTTACAAGCCGTGTTTCGTTAAAGCCTGTGTAAAGTTCATTTGTTTCAATGTACCGGTAGGCACCTGCGGCTTAGAGACAGGTGCGGCTTATTTATGTTCAAAATAATAATTTTTTTAAAATTCAGTGGGTGCGGCTTATAGTCAGGTGCACTAAATAGTCCAGAAATTATGGTATGTAAAGTGCACGTGCATACGTGTGCAAAAAGTATGGAACAGTACAATAAATGACTAAAAATTAACAGGACAATAGACACAGTGAGAGATAGTGAGAGACAGTGCAACGCCGACCAGTACACGGTAGTGCAGAAAGATGACCGTTTCTAAAATTGCCAAATGTATACATAACATACTATGAGATAGTGTTCTATGGACATAGCAGTTATTGAGGTAGCAGCCAGGTATAAAGTGACAATAATTAAAGTGCAACTCGGGACACGTGTGTGTGTGTGTGTGTCAGACCAGTCTCTGAGTATTGAGGAGTCTGATGGCTTGGGGGAAGTAGATGTTACACAGTCTGGCTGTGAGGGCCCGAATGCTTCGGTACCTCTTGCCAGACGGCAGGAGGGTGAAGAGTTTGTGTGAGGGGTTTGTGGGGTCATCCACAATGCTGGTTGCTTTGCGGATGCAGTGTTTTTTGTAAATGTCTTTGATGGACGGAAGAGAGACCCCGATGATCTTCTCAGCTGTCCTCACCATCCTCTGCAGGGCTTTGCAGTCCAAAACGGTGCAAGTCCCAAACCAGGCAGTGATGCAGCTTCTCAGGATGCTCTCAATACAGGTGAAACTCGAAAAATTTGAATATCGTGCAAAAGTTCATTAATTTCAGTAATTCAACTTAAAATATGAAACTAATATATTATATAGACTCATTACAAGCAAAGTAAGATATTTCAAGCCTTTATTTGATATAATTTTGATGATTATGGCTTACAGCTTATGAAAACCCCAAATTCAGAATCTCAGAAAATTTGAATATTACATGAAATCAATAAAAAAAAAGGATTTTAAATACAGAAATGTCGGCCCTCTGAAAAGTATAATCATGCATATGTACTCAGTACTTGGTTTGGGCCCCTTTTTGCATTAATTACTGCCTCAATGCGGCGTGGCATGGATGCTATCAGCCTGTGGCACTGCTGAGGTGTTATGGAAGACCAAGATGCTTCAATAGCGGCCTTCAGCTCTTCTGCATTGTTTGGTCTCATGTCTCTCATCTTTCTCTTGGCAATGCCCCATAGATTCTCTATGGGGTTCAGGTCAGGCGAGTTTGCTGGCCAATCAAGCACAGTAATACCATGGTCATTGAACCAGGTTTTGGTACTTTTGGCAGTGTGGGCAGGTGCCAAGTCCTGCTGGAAAATGAAGTCAGCATCTCCATAAAGCTTGTCTGCTGAAGGAAGCATGAAGTGCTCTAAAATGTCCCGGTAGATGGCTGCGTTGACTCTGGACTTAATAAAGCACAGTGGACCAACACCAGCCGATGACATGGCTCCCCAAACCAACACAGACTGTGGAAACTTCACACTGGACTTCAAGCATCTTGGATTGTGTGCCTCTCTATTCTTCCTCCAGACTCTGGGACCTTGGTTTCCAAATGAGATGCAAAATTTGCTCTCATCAGAAAAGAGGACTTTGGACCACTGAGCAACAGACCAGTTCTTTTTTTCTTTAGCCCAGGTAAGACATTTGACATTTGAAGCCCATGTCCAGGACCCGTCTGTATGTGGTGGCTCTTGATGCAGTAACTCCAGCCTCAGTCCACTCCTTGTGAAGCTCCCCCACACATTTGAATGGCCTTTTCCTGACAATCCTCTCCAGGCTACGGTCATCCCTGCTGCTTGTGCACATTTTTCTTCCACACTTTTCCCTTCCACTTAACTTTCTATTAATGTGCTTTGATACAGCACTTTGAGAACATCCAACTTCTTTTGCAATTACCTTTTGAGGCTTTCCCTCCTTGTGGAGGGTGTCAATGATGGTTTTCTGCACAACTGTCAGGTCAGCAGTCTTCCCCATGATTGTGAATTCAACTGAACCAGACTAAGAGACCATTTAAAGGCTCAGGAACCCTTTGCAGGTGTTTAGCTGATTAGAGTGTGACACTTTGAGCCTACAATACTGAACCTTTTCACAATATTCAAATTTTCTGAGATTCTGAATTTGGGGTTTTCATAAGCTGTAAGCCATAATCATCAAAATTATATCAAATAAAGGCTTGAAATATCTTACTTTGCTTGTTATGAGTCTATATAATATATTAGTTTCACCTTTTAAGTTGAATTACTGAAATTAATGAACTTTTGCACGATATTCAAATTTTTCGAGTTTCACCTGTAGTCTCTATAGAACAGGGGTGCCCAATACAGTTGATCTGATTGGTAGATCGGTCTGAGTTTTGCCTAATCCGGACTGTACCATCGCAATTTCGCGCTCTGTTCTCAGAAGTCCTTGGAAGGCGCGTATGCGCAAACCTAGTTGTCATGGCAACTGAATAAACAAAACCTCGCCTGGTCAATATTTACTCATCATCAGAATAAGGTAAATGCCCTGGCTATTGTAATCTATTGTGCTGTAGGTGTTTGGGTTTAGTTTTACATTCAACATTGAACATTATTATATATTTATTTTATTAATTAGAAGATGAATTCCATGTAGGGATACATGCAGTAGTCCCAACAAGCATTTTCTTATTTTAAATGAAACTATGTTTTTTTTGTTGGTAGATCTTATTGAGTTGGTCATTTAAAAGTAGATCATCACACAAAAAAGTGTGGGCACCCCTGCTATAGAATATAGTGAGGATGGGGGTGGTAGATGTGCTTTCCTCAGCCTTCGAAGAAAGTAGAGACACTGCTGGGCTTTCTTGGTAATAGAGCTGGTGTTGAAGGACCAGGTGAGGTTCTCCGCCAGGTCAACACCAAGGAATTTGGTGCTCTTGACGATCTCCACAGAGGAGCCGTTGATGTTCAGCGGAAAGCGGTCACTCTGCTATCCTAAAGTCAACAACCATCTCTTTTGTTTTGTCCACATTCAGAGACAGGTTGTTAGCTCTACACCAGTCCATTATCTGCTGCACCTCCTCTCTGTATGCTGACTCGTCATTCTTGCTGATGAGACCCACCACGGTTGTGTCATCGGCGAACTTAATGATGTGGTTCGAGCTGTGCATTGCTGAACAGTATTGAGTCAGCAGAGTGAACAGCAGTGGACTGAGCACACAGCCCTGGGGGGCCCCAGTGCTCAGTGTGGTGGTGGAGATGCTGTTCCTTATCCGAACTGACTGAGGTCTCCCAGTAAGGAAGTCCAGTATCCAGTTGCAGAGGGAGGTGTCCAGGCCCAGCAGGTTCAGCTTTCTGAGCTGAGGATTGCTGAGCTGAAGTCTATGAACAGCATTCGAACGGAATGCTAGATGGAAGGTGGTGGCGATGGCGTCGTCTGTTGAATGGTTGGGTCGATATGCAAATCGGGTCTAGTGAGGTGGGCAGCTGGGTCTTAATGTGCCTCATGACAAGCCTCTCGAAGCACTTCATGATGATGGGTGTGAGTGCGTCGGGAGGGTAGTCGTTGAGGCAGGAAACTGCAAATTTCTTTGGCATGGGAACGATGGTGGTGGCCTTGAAGCACGTTGGAACGACGGCATTGCTCAGAGAGATGTTGAAGATGTCGGTAAGAACTTCTGCCAGCTGGTCTGCACATCCTCTGAGCACCCTGCCAGGAATGTTGTCTGGTCCAGCAGCCTATGTAGAGTTTTCCTCAGATCAGCCGTGGTAAGACAGAGCACCTGGTCATTGGGAGGAGGGGTAGTCTTCCTCGCCACCACGTCGTTCTGTGCCTCAAACCGAGTGTAGAAGTCCATCAGCGAATCTGGAAGGGAGTTATCTTTTTCACAGGCAACTGATGTTGTCCTGTAGTTGGTGATGGCCTGGATGCCCTGCCACATGCGCCGCGTGTCGCCGCGGTCCTGGAAGTGACTGTGGATTCTCTGGGCGTGTGCGTGCTTTGCCTCTCTGATGGCCTGGGACAGTTTGGCCCTCGCTGTTCTTAGGGCAGCATTGTCACCTGCTCTGAAGGCAGAGTCTCAGGTCCTCAGCAGCACACACACCTCCACAGTCATCCACGGCTTCTGGTTGGAGCGTGTGGTGATGGTCTTGGAGAAGGTGACATCATCAATGCACTTGCTGATGTAGCTGGTCACTGATGCTGTGTATTCCTCCAAGTTGGTAGAGTCACCATATTTTGCAGCCTCCCTGAACATGTGCCAATCAGTACACTCAAAACAGTCCTGAAGAGCAGAGATGGCTCCTGCTGGCCAGGTTTTTACCTGCTTCTGGAGCGGTTTTGTGCATCCGACGAGCGGTCTGTATGCTGGAATTAGCATAACAGAGATGTGGTCTGAGTAGCCGAGGTGGGGGCGGTGCTCTGCCCGGTACGTGCCTGGGATGGTTTGTGTAAACAAGATCAAGCTTGTTCCCCCTCTCGTTGCAAAGTCCACATACTGATGGAATTTAGGGAGCACTGTCTTGAGATTCGCATGGTTGAAATCTCCGGCGACAATAAACAGTCCGTCAGGGTGAGCGTTCTGCAGTTCACTAATAGCCCCATACAGTTCACCAAGCGCTTCCTTAGCGTTAGCACTGGGGGGAATGTAAACTCCGGTTACAATAACAGTGATGAATTCCCGTGGTAAATAAAAAGGTCTGCATCTAACAGTCACACAAGCCACACACAAGTCACCACTGCGAGTCTTACCACACAGAGCTGCATTTCTGTTGGCACGAAACGAGGCAAGCCCGTCTAGCTGAATGGCGGTGTCCGGAACTCTGTCGCTGAGCCTCGTCTCCGTGAAAACAATGACGCAGCAGTCTCTAAACTCACACTGCATAGTCTGCTGGAGTCGGATGTAGTCCAGTTTATTGTACAGGGAGCAAACATTTGAGAGCGGGATAGACGGGAGAGCCGGCCGGCTAGGGTTTGTTTTTAGCCTAGCATGGACCCCCGTCCTCTTTCCGTGCTTTCACTTCCTCGCACACTGCTTACAGCGTCCCCTCCCCCTGTCACCGGCATCAGACAACGCCAAGGACTGGAGGCCTGGAGTTCACGTAGCTTCTCCTGCAGATCATCATGCAGCTTGGTTGTTGCATGAATCTTAGATTTTAGCATTGTCTGGCAATGGTAGACAGGAACACCGATTTCGCCGATGTCCGTGTGCCCTAAAAGTCATGCTAAGTGACAAAAATAGAACCATTTTGGATCCGGAGTGGCCGCTGCGTGCTACCGCGCTGCCATCTTGGATCCATGAACTGCCACTCAAGCGAGTGATGGTTCTATGCATGAAAACACCTTGTTGATGAGAGAGGTCAACAGAGAATGGCCAGACTGGTTCAAATTGTCAAAGTCTACAGGTAACTCTGATAACTGCTCTGTAAAATTGTGGTGAGAAGATTAACATCTCAGAATACTATTCTGACCTTGACAGACTGGAGTGATGAAATTAACCGGAAAAGATGTTTTCCGTAGGTAGAAAAAAGTAGATGGAATCCCCAGTCACACCCATCTTATCACATTATCCATCATCTTGGACCAGCGGCAGGGAGGTGTTTAGCAGCCAGTACAAAGTTTTCCTCAAAGTTCACCCAAGCGAGCTGTTACTAACCACCGAAGCGAATTCAAAAAAATTATTTATTTTGGCCAGATTTGTTTCGAAATGGTGTCACACCTGTTCGTTCTTCGATTTTGTATGAAGTATATTGAGTCGATACATGAATGTCTAGCTGGGGAAACGAGTGTCTGGATGAGAATATTGCTTCTGAAGTAATTATACTTGCACCACAAATGTCCTTTTTCTCTACGGGCAAGTAATGTTTTTTGCTTAGACAAGTGAATGGCCAATTTACTTTTCTGAAGGACAAGTACATGACAGTGTTTAATGTCGAGCTCTGTGGCTGTTTTTAAACCAGTCAGATGTCCAATAATTGCTTTTATCTTCCGATAATAATGTTTGGCCAATTCATTGGTGCATTTCTACTCTAAATATCCTCCTGTAGACTTGCATTGACTTTTTACCCATGCTTTCAATCTTGGAGCTTGGGTGTTACGGTTTTCACTCCATAATTTCTGATGTAACAGAAAAACTGTTCTATTACACAACTTTAAAATGGGACTTTATATGCTTTGTGCACATGGTTGTTTAAGCATCTTTATACCCTTGTTTACTAAAGGGGTTTTGGTTGTGAGGGGTTCCTGGTAAGCTGTAGGGCATCTTATCATTCTCTTCTACAGCAGCCCTCAAGTTTCCTTGGATGTACTTCATCTTGCTGCTTGTGTACCTTTTAACCTAGTAGACACACTCAGCCATTGCCTCTAGTCTCTGTGTGTAGGTGCCTGCACAGCTATCTTATCCCACTGCCTTGCGGAGGCTAGCTTTGTTCCCTTGTTATCCAGTCAGGGATGTGTTAAAGTGGGGCACAGCTCGGGGCTCTTTGTCCCCCTTGGGCAAATCATAAGTGACAGACACCGGCCAACTCTGCCACTAATTTGACCCCCCCACCCCAGACTTTGCTCAGGGCCACTAATTGCAGTGAGTTGCACAGACAAGCGAATAGACATATCGCATTATTAACGCTGGTAAAGGCCAACGTTGGGTAATTGCTGGAACATCCTTCATCAAATTATTTGGGCATGTTTCAGCAATGAAGAGTAGCACCGGCCTGATGGGTTGAGGGGTCAAGCCCAGAAAAAACTAGGGGCGGTGATGTTTGGTGCTGCAAAAAAAGATTTACAGTACCGATAAGTCAATTACAGAGTTTGTTCATTTTTCTGTATTAGGAGATCTTTCCTGTAGATCTACTGTATTTTCCTGAATATACTGATCTCGGCCAGTCAAACACAGGGCACAATAAAACTCATAAGCTTACACACAGCCAGATGAAAACATCAGTCATAGAGATGGTTGTGTATATATAGCATGCTAAAAATCCCTATTCATAGTATTTTGCCTTTACAAATATTTTATGCTGCCAGTTTAAATATTCTGTTCCTTCATGATATTATTGTTCTAACAAAGCCTGCGTAACTCCACATGCCCACAAAATGATGTTTCCTCACACTCGTAGTAAAAATATCAAGTCAGTGAGCAGGATAATGAATGCGTAGCAAACAGGTTTTCAAATATTTGAAATGTTCACAGATAGACAGTCGCTAAATTTATGAATGAATACAATACAACAGGCATTTAGTTTTACTCAAAGACTAAAAGATGTTTATTTTTTCACAGCAAAGTTACAACAGATTTGGCTTAGATTATTTTTCATGAAACAGAAACATTACATGAAAAAACTGTTATAGGTGATTGCTTAAAGCAGATTCTCTTGATTAAAAAAAGACAGAAAACACAGATGCCCTGCATAAATCCTGAGGGAATCTCCATGGAATGTGTCTGACATTCTGCTGAACTTCTGAATGGAGGCCGGGCGGCTGCTCCCGGGGTCCTAGTGCCTCCTCCTGTTAGTCCTACTTATATACAGATGTGACTTATCAGTGTTTTTTTTTCTCTCAAAAACATGATTTTGCGACTTATGTTCAGGTTGCGGCATGCGGAAATTCAGCTTGAATACAACATGTCTGGATATACTCCGATCAGCCACAACATTAAAACCACCTGCCTAATTTCGTGTAGGTCCCACTCGTGCTGCCAAAACAGCTCTGACCTATCGAGGCATGGACTCCACAAGACCTCTGAAGGTGTCCTGGTGTATCAGGCAGCAAGCCGTTAGCAGCAGTTCCTTTAAGTTCTGTAAGTTGCGAGGTGGGTCCTCCTTAGATCGGACTTGTTGGTCCAGCACATCCCATAGATGTTTAATTGGATTGAGATCTGGGGAAGTTGGAGGCCAAGTCAACACCTTGAACTCTTTGTCATGTTCCTCAAACCATTCCTGAACAAATTTAGCAGTATAGCAGGGCGCATTATCTTGCTGAGAGAGGCCACTGCCATCAGGGAATACCATTGCCATGAAGGGGTGTACGTGGTATGCAACAATCTTTACGTAGGTGGTAAGTGTCAAAGTAACATCCACATGAATGCCAGGACTCCCAGCAGAACAGTGCTCAGAGCATCACACTGCCTCTGCCAGACTGCATCTTCCCATAGTGCATCCTGCTGCCATCAATGCCCCAGGTAAATGACGCACACACACCCAGCCATCCACATGATTTAAAAAAAAAATTGTGATTCATCAGACCAGGCCACCACCTTCCAATGCTCCATGGTCCAGTTTTGATATTCACGTGCCCACTGTAGGCGCTTTCAGCACTGGACAGGGGTCAGCATGGGCACTCTGACCGATCTGCGGCTACGCAGCCCCATACTCAGCAAGCTCTGTGTTTTCTGACACCTTTCTGTCATGGCCAGCATTAAGTTATTCAGCAATTTGTGCTACAGTAGCTCTTCTGTGGGATCAGACCATAAGGGCAAGCCTTCGCTCCCCGCGCGCATTAGTTAGCTTTGGCCCTGTCCCTGTGCTGACTCTGTCGCCGGTTCACCGGTTGTCCTTCCTTGGACCACTTTTGGTAGGTAATAACCACTGCATACCGGGAACACCCCACAAGACCTGCCATTTTGGAGATGCTCTGATCCTGTCGTCTAGCCATCACAATTTGGTCCTTGTCAAGGTCACTCAGATCCTTATGCTTGCCCATTTTTCCTGCTTCCAACGCATGAAATTTAAGAAATTCCGTTTCACTTGCTGCCTAATATATACCACCCCTTAACTGGTGCCATTGTATCAATATAATTAATGTTATTCACTTCACCTGTCAGTCCTTTTAATGCTGTGGCTGATCAGTGTATGCCAGGTTATAACACTCCTCTCTATAATTTAAGTATCTGATGAATTACTGCTGCCATCAGGTTTGTAGTAATTGTGATAGATTTTTACATTTCCCTTCAGGTTCTCTTGTATGTGCAGTTCTATCATCCACCATTTTTATACTCTTAATAAAAGGTCATGGAAATTAATCATCATATGAATTCACTTAATACACAAATGGGCTACATTATTGTATAACCAAGATTAACCTATTTTAAAGTTGTAAACATTCAAGTGAACTTCTATTGTAACATTAAGCATAGCAAGTTGAGTAATTGTTGTTCTGGATATTTCTTAGACTTATCTTAAAAGATGCATTGAGACATGGTATGGTCTGCTTATCACATGGGTGGTTTCTTTTCTTTTATTGTAGTGCCGTGGACCCCGTGAAAAGGCATCTCTGAGTTTGTAGTACCATCATCCTTCTACCTCACCCTCTCCATTCCCCTAATTCTGGTCATCTCTGCAGCCCCTTGAGCCATAATTTTGATTGCTCCACCTGTGCGTTAGTGGTCACTGGAATTTTAGGAGCAGAAACAGCCTGATCTCATCTTCACCCCCAAAGATTGACTGAAGATGGCAAGGCTTTTGTCTTTCCCTGCGGTTTTGGCTGGAGTCTACATTCTTCTAAGGCTGTGTGTTGGAGGTAAGGGTGTTTTCTGGATCTTTTATTTTCTTGATCCAGTAGATTCTATTCATACTGTTTAAATAAACCAAGCAGAGCAGAGTAACTGTAGGGTGTGAGGTCACCACAGGCTAGGGCTGCTCGATTATGACAAAAAAACATAATCACGATTATTTTGGTCAATATTGAGATCACGATTATTTAACATGATTACTCATTGACTTTGGAAACATCATGTATTTATTGAACTAATAAAAAATTTTAAATGTAATTTGCACTAGGTAGGGGAGGAGGCTATTGTCATATGATAATTATTTTATGCTTTGTATGGTAGTCAAATAAAGGAGCCTCCATTGCCATCATTTACAGCAGGTGTGCTCATAGTTCTATGGAAAGAGATATACTTTTTCATCATGTTATTGCAGCAAGATCTGCCAGGTACAGTAAAAGCCAAATATTTCAGTAGTCTTTAGTGAAATTTGACGGTTCTCAATACCAGCTTCAATACCGCAAAAAATAATACTAACTAATATGTTTATTATGGAAGAATGATTTCAAGTTTTCAATTATTCAAGACTAGTAAACAGTCAGTAATAAAATAACAATAAAAAACAGCAAAAATTAAAATAATAGAACAAAAAATTCTCTGCTTTTTTTTAACAGCTTTCAAGGATTCAAGGAAACATTCAGAATGAAATGCAACATAATACTACTATTGGTCTTCCCTGTATGATTATAAGACATTAATTATTTTTAAGTACTCAGTCAAAAGCAGTGAGTGTTTTTTATCATTTTCTTGTTATGGTTGTTTTATTATTATAATGACACTAGACGGCAACAGCTCTAATAGCTTACATTTACACTTACAAGTCTGACATTTTTATACAAATCCGCATTTTTCTCCACTGTTTACATTCACTTTAGACATCAGTCCATGTGTTTACATGAATACCTCACCAAGATTTTGGTGGAATTTGAAATCTATTTGACCGTTTAGGTGCAGATTAGCACATGCATTTTCGGAACACATATTCATGTTTAACACACACACATATGCAGCCTGTCAATCAAACAGGGCGCAGCTGTTACTAGATTGCTTGCAAATTATAAAATGACATGCTCTGGATTACTTTCAACAGCAGAAAAAAAAAGAAGAACTTTCTAATAAGTGACACAGGCCTAGGCGATCACAAATATAGCCAGTTATTTTTACGTTTTTGACGTTTTAATCAGTCTGCTTGTCTGGTCGGCCAAGTACATTTCTCTTTCACTTGCCTTTCACCTTCAAAAATCCACTTGTCGCGAACAAGCGTTAATGTCAAGTCCTTATTAAATATTATATTCAACATTCTCTGATAATAATTTTTCTTCTCCAGTATAGCTCCTAAAGTAAATGTATGTTGTTTTAAATTTTGTCTTGTTTTTATAATTGTTGGAAACCAAATTCATATAAAATATGAAAACAAGTCAAAATAAAATTAGATTAATCGCCCAGCCCTACCTCAGGCAGGCATATAACAAAGGCTTTAGTTGTTCTTGTTAGCACATGTCTTCATAATTTTGTTGAATGTAACAAGGTTATGACTAAAGCTAAGCTATGCTTTTTGTTTTGTTTTGAACCCTGCATTCATGTCATTTTTATACCCTAAATACGGCTTTCTTTGATGTGATAGGAATTCATGGGGCAAGAATCAGGTGGCTCTGCTGAACATTTCCATGCTTAATAATGTGATGTTTACTGATGTCAAAGCAAACTTTACCTTTACTTTAAAAAAAAAGAACGGTTGCTTGTGACAGAAAAACCTGCTTTGTGAGCTTTAAGCTGACCTACAGTTTCGTATTTTAGTGCACATTTTTATGTTGGCATACTTTAATTCCGAGTTTTGTCTATGTTGACACCACTTTGTGCTGATGGTTTCACTAGATACTGTAGCTCTGTGTGTTTACTCATGCCAGGGAGTTCAAAAAACATCTTTCCCATAGTCACTCAGTCTTGAACCATGAGCTTCTCTGGGGCCCCCTACTACAGGAAGCTGTTGAAGTGATTGTTGCTGCTCTCTCTTCCTTTTTAGCACATTAACCATTTCCTATTTGGCATTGCCACAATTGCCTGATTATGAGATATTCCAAACTATCAGAAATACTAGGACTCTTTTGTGCTGTTGATCTTCAGATTTAAGTCCCTAATAAAGTGGATTTCTTGCTGTCCCACACTGACCAAAGTGTTTGTGCATTTTGTAATATTTTTTTTTTTTATTGATCTACCTTATTTGTACTAACAGATGGATTTATCAATGAAAAATAAATGTTATGCTTGTTTATTTGCCTGTTTTTCTTTTAAAAAAATTTTTTCTTTGAGAACAGCAAATAATGAGGATGGTAAACCTTTTTTGGGAAAACTAGGCCTAACCCTTACAAGATTCAACTCTGACTCAAGACTCAACACATTGGGTTAACACTAACTGTATTAAAGGCTTTATCGGTACTTTATTTTACTTGATTCTGATACTGATGCTGAAAATACTGTATGTTGGTTTAGAGCAGGGGTCGGGAACCTTTTTTCACTAAGGAGCCCATTTTTTTTTTTTGGTTGATGCATTTTTTCAAGAGCCATAGCAAAAACTGTTAATTTAATATATTTTCATCAAATAAAGTTCTCAGTTAAATGAAATATTTTTTATGCCCACAAACAAATATGCGATATAAAAGTAACATGTTGCAATCTAGAATTGAGTACATGTGTTTGTGCAGGTCTCCATAAAATTACTTTTTTTACATTTGTTCATAAAAAAACTTCACTTCCCTATAGGGCTGGTCGATATGTAAAAACTATTTTAAGGATAATCGACTTAAAAAATATCGCGATATCCGATTATATCGTCAACTCCCCTGCCGAAGGTCGTGAATGTTTTTACTTTATTGATTTTGCTTTGAAAATGAAATGAAATTATTGAAACTTAAACAGAAGACATTTCTAAATTCAAATTGCACTTCAAACTAAATGAAAAAAAGCAATTAAAATAATGTAGTGGTCAAAAAATCTTATATAACCACCTCCCCAAATCCAAACATATACCATCTCCAACGGCCACATTTGTCACTACACAAGCATCCATCTGTGACACCAGGTGAAAAATTACTAATAGCCTACAAAAAGACAATTATAAATGTAAAGATACTAATCATAATAAATAAGCCTAATATATTCCCTTGTGTTCCCAATATAATGCTGCCAAATGTGTTCTTCAAATGTGTTTGTATTGCATTTTGGTAAAACGGTTAATGATGGTGTCTTGTATTAAGTTATGATTTAATCTAGAGGTCGACCGATATAGGATTTTGCTGATATTGATAACTAATTTTGGAAGACAAGCCAATAACCGATTAATCGGCCAATTAATCCTTTCTTTCTTTTCTTTTTTTTTTTTTTCAAAAATGTTTCAACTTACATCTGGACTTTAAAGGATTCAGATCTCTTGTTTGTTGAATTTAGTTGACATCAGTCCACTTTTCATTCACAGTTATTTTTTGGAACCCAGTCAACTTAAATATTGTTATAAATTGTAAACAAATACTGATGATGACAATAATAATATATAAATGAATAGTTATTAATATTATTACTATTATTGACTTTTAAGTTTAAATACAACAGTAATATATTTAAATCGTGCACTTTTTAAAACCTCACTCTTTTATTTTTACATTCTGAACTCTCCAGGAAGTCCTGTGTGTGTCTGTTTGTAGGGAAGTAAACAGTAGTTTCATTTGCTTCTTATTCAAATTCTGGTAAAATGCACCTCCGGTGCCATTCTAAATACATATTATAAGTGAACCAAACTATTGAGCATCTACATCTGAGATGTTGTTTGTGAGTAGCGCTAAAATATTGTGCAACACGTGAAGGCTAAAAATAGTCACAAGTGTGTGTGTGTGTGTGTGTAAACAGAGCAGCGCCATTCACTAATGCGCTGGAGCTGCACATACTATATATTTACTTATTAAACACAGCCTTTTGTGATTCACAGAGCTATTGCACGTCTTCAAGTGGCTGATCATTTCACTTCTGGTGATGGGGTCTTTAATGTGAAACTAGGGCAAATTAGTGAAATATATATATGAATCAGTGATATTTTTGTTTGCATTTTGCGTTGTTACGCTCGTTTAAGTTCTCAAAGAAACTCTTCACATGCACACCGATCACTTGATGATTATCTAATCAAAATGACAAATACGAATTACTGTGAGGAGAAAAAATGAATTAAAATCAGATGTGTTTCTGATTTGTTTATATGTTTCTCTTGACTGCATGAAGATATTTTTCTCATCTCTCACTAGCTTTAAATATACAACTTAGCTGGCTAAAGCATAAACATGACTGGATATAAACTAATGTAAATAGATGGTAATACATTTTATTTAAACATTTGGGTAGGACTTGCGTGTTTTTGTCACATTGTTCTAACCGCTTGAGGTTAATTTTAATGTTGGCATCCTCTCAGCCTTGTCTGCAAACATACTGCTGGTCTCTATTAATGCAGCATCTAGTCAAGAAATTAATTACTTTAGAATGATATGACAAACGTATACATACCTTTTAGTTGTTGGTGTTTTAAATCTGCATTGTTCAGCTCTGCAGTGTTCTGCTCCATTCGACGTGCAGTCTCACGTGTCACGCATGAAATACCTGCATTTGGTTCTTCAAAATATAATCACACATGCTTCTTCAAAAGTGTGTCTTTGTGTCTAATTTCTTGTCATAGGGTATATCACTCCGAGACATCTTACAATTGCCCTCCAAAGTGGCTTGTACATCAGCAAAATTACCCACCACTGTGCATGAAATATCAGCATTTGGCGGGTGATCATTTGAATTTTTTCTACCAGGAGTAGGCTGTACAACAAATTTGGGAGAAAGGAAATCAAGACGGTGTCACTGACTTCAAGCTTTGCAATCGCACCCACACCTTCTGCTGGAAAAATATTTCTTGGAAGTTTTCAACAATCTTGTGTTTGTGAATGGTGAGACACCTGGGAGCCACTTCATTTTTAACAAAGAGCCACCGGTTCTCGACCCCTGGTTTAGAGAAAGAGAGGAAGTCTTGTTTGAAGTCCAGTAGTCAGATTTGAGAACTGCTCAGTTTTCCTTTAGAGTTCATATTATATCAAACATCAGTCTAATGTCCTTGTCGATGCCTTTTTGTACAGATGCAGCAGAAAAGTAGGAGATGGTTGAAACCAGAGATGTGGCGTGAAAGAGAGGGTGTTTGACTTCTCAATGCACTGTTGTTTTTCCCAGTGTTACCGTTGTGTAACAGCTAGTTAAATAGCTCTATAGTACATCTTTTTTACCTTGCTCATCAGATGCAGCCATGAGATGTAATTTCAGGCAGGTGTCTGCACCGCTGAAATTAAATCTTAAAGAACCAAAGAGGTGACATTGGCAACTGAAAGCCTCCACACTGCAAAGTGCTTGTTTTTTGCTTTTGTCTACCTGATTTAATAGTGAATGGGGTAAGCACTCCTCCTAGGGGAGAAGAAAGTGCGTGTCCTTTTCCACACTTTCTCTGAGGTGCTTGAATGAATGTAAAAGCATGAAAAGTTACACAAAAAATGGCACAATCATTTTTTTTTTTTTTCAATATTATAACTTTATTCTGTTTTGCCAGATGTTGGTCATCATTGATTCCAAGGGAGGAATGTTATTACCGACTGCTATTTAAAGTGACATGTATGGTGATTGAGCATTACAAGTGCTTAAAGGGTTAATTCACCCAAAAATTAACATTCTGTCATAATTTGCTAAGAATAATATCATATGAAAACCTGAATGACTTTCTTCTGTTTAACACATGAGAGTGCTAATTCTAATTGCAACTTGCTGCGCAAAGTGCAAGTGGGTGTGGGTAGGAATTTGTGCTTGTGGGTGTATCGTATGTAACTAAAGTGGCGCAAAGTGCAATTTTCTATTTTTACTGAGAAATAGGTTGTTGTACCACTTAATTCAGCCCAAAGTTTCAACTCAGTTCCTGCATTTGAAGTTTGGAGTTTCCACCAGTAGGTTGTAATAAAGTTAATTTCCAAACTCTGAAAATATAGTGGAATATTAAAGTCCCTGACTTTGAGAGTTGTAGCCATCTTATATAAAACAAAGATTTATGAGATTTATGTTATCTATAGGTCATATATTTTATTTTTCAATTATTATGTTTAAATATACAATTGTATTTATGATCTAATTTGTAGGCCTAAAGGTATTTTTCCAACCGTTGTCGTAGAGTGATTTTGAAGTCACTACAAAATGGGCAGATGGAAGAAGTTGGAGAGAGTAAAATGTTTTGAATTGGTATGATTTTTTTTACCTCTTTATTCCAATTAGTTATTTTGATTATATTTTTGTTTCATTTGATGTGTAATTTCATTTTAGAGATATATTTGGTTACATTTTTTCATGTTTCAATAAAGTATTTGATTTTTCAAAATGGACCAGTAGAAGTGATGTGCATGCCCATACAATCACTGTTAATACTTGTTTTGTGTGTCAGAAGATGAAACTGATTAATAATACTTACATTCTCTGTAATTTAATGGAGCCTACATCCAAATTGTGACACATTTTCCTTCTGTATAAAAGGAGCGGGGTCACTGTCATGCAAATATGCCTGACAATCATCAAGTAATGTAATTTTAAATTCGAATTCATTGCATACAGTCCATTTACCAATTTCTTATGAATGTGCTGTCTTGGTTTATATTGCTGTTACTTGAGGGATTTGACTATATAAAAAGATGCAGATGGCGGAATAATACCTGGAGAATACCTCAGAATTAAATTGCACTTAATTCAGCCCATTTGCACATTGCGCGTACAATTTCGCCAAACCTACTTGCACCTAGACTTAGCGCATGCTTGCATGAAAATACCAAAATTTCATATGGCATACCACTGTGCTTAATGCTTTTCAATAAAACACAATATATTGCTGTAAAAGAAAATATTTCCTTTCTCACTTTTTTTCTGTCATTCTATTTCTATTAAGCAGAAGCTCATTGCATTTTGCAGTGTATTTCTTTAAGAGAACGACAGTGTGTATGTGTGTGCGTTAGAGAGGTTCATTATGGGGGGATGCTCTGCCAGACCTCAGACTCGTAACTGGCGGCAGAGTTAGTAAGCACACATGTGATTATTGAGGCTCTAATGGGCTTCTGTGACACATCATTCATCACCCACAGTCAGTCACAGGCAAAGATATCCTTTAGATGGTCGCTACAACTGCTTTGAATCTGTTTTGAAGAGCATCAGTTTCAAGATGCAGTTTGTACTTTCTGTGACTCCCATTAACAGAACAATTTTTCTGCAGTTGCAGTGAAATTAAGGTCTTTCAAATAAATCCAAAGATAATTTTCCTCCAATCGCACAGTCATCCCTGAAGCACTGGCCCTGTATGGAGAGAATAAAACAAGCCTGGGTTCCTATTTGAGGTTTTGCCATTTGGTTCTGGTCCTTATGCAAAATTTCCTCACTGGCACTGTGCAGCAGAGTCTGTCGTCATCAAGGGGGGCTGTCTCCCTTAGCCAGGGCTCAAGGCCACACAACCTCTTACATTTGCTTTGTAAGTAGCTCGATTACTGAAATTACCTCATTGAAATCCCCTGCGAGCAGTTGAATGAGATTAAGTCTAGACAGTATAATTCTTTTAAAGAGTTGTCTTTTATATTTTAGCAAAAGTAATATGAGACTGTGTTTGATCCACTTAGTAAGTAAGATATGGAGTCTCTCCTCACCCTGAATGAGAGCACTTGAGAAGCTAAGTGCGTCATTTAGTTTGCGGTCTAGAATTGTTCTAATAGATGGAGCGTATCAACGGCATGGTCTTACAGCTTCACAAGCTAACTGAATTTTATCTGGCCTTTAACTGACTCGCCTCCGTCAGCTCCTATTTTCTTAGGGTGTTTCCCCAGTACCCTTGTTTGTGTGCTGATGAACAGTTTTACTAATTATCCTGTCATGCATTCAGCCTCTGGCTCTTGACTTCCACAATAAAAATTGATCTCATATTGTCTTTCTCTTCCATCCATTTAAATGCTGCAAAGAAGGTTTAACCTTCCTGGACAGAATTACATGAGATAAACTAGGAAAGTTGTTTTCTTAAACTAAAAATGTTTGTCATTTGCCTTTTAGTTTAGGTTACTTAAACGGCTAAACAGTTCATCATACATCCCCCATATTTAACTACATGCTAAACAAAACCATGCTATTTTGTAACAAATTTGAATATTTCAATGTTTATTGATTAAAACTCTCTGAATGTGTAAACTTAACTTGGCCTACTGTTATTATATGAACCTGTCAGTAATTTTACCGGTATAAGTCTTGCAAACCTTATTTCATAACATTGTTCATATATGGTTAAGTACACATACCACAGTAATGGTTATATGATCAAGACATGACTGAAAGTTATGATGACTACCTGTTCAGTAAGTGAGAAGTTAAGTCGGCAACTGCTATGATCGATTCTGTGAATAATTTGTTAGCATGATGGCCTTTTGACGGGTGAATGGCGAGCTCTGCTTTTAATAGTTTTTAAATACTTTTAATGTCATAAACTGGAGAGATGTTCTATGAAGAAATTATGTCAAAGAATTCAAAATCCTCAGGCTCTGACGACATTAAAAGACACTTAAGTTCTCAGGCTGACACCCCTGACAGGGTCGCAGGCTAGGGACTGAGTTTGGACGGTGCAGCAGGAGAGATACAGCGTCAAATGTCAAGCATGTCTGCAGTGCTGGCGAAGGTCATTGCTGACTTGCAGGATCTTGCTGTAATCGATCGTTCACGACCATGGAGAGGAAATTGGTTACAAGCGTGTCGGATGTTGAAAAATGGATCGATTATCTGGACTGATCGGAGAGGGAATTAGCTGCTAACTCACTAGCGACCAAGTTGGACTTTGAGCGTGTTTGGGAAAAGTTGGAAGACCTTGAGAATCGTAACTGGCGAAACATTGTCCGAATTATTGGAATTCCTGAGAACGAAGAAGGCAGAGATGTGGTGAAAATCCCAGACAAGCTCTTCCCGAGTCTACTCAACATAGAAGGCCATAAACTGGAAATCAAGCAAGCTCACAGAGTTCCAGCTTGGAGATCCACTGAGAGAGACAGGCCCTGATCTATTCTGGCCAAATTTCAGAGATCATCAGATAAGATCTCTTGTTACATGAGGCGAGGAGTAAAAGAGAGGCTTTCTTGGAAGAACCACAGCATTTTCTTGTTCCCAGACTTTGCAAATTCAACAACAGAGAAACGTGATAGATTCAAGGAATGCAAGAAACTCTTACATCAACGAAAGGTCACTTTTGCACTGATGTTCCTGGCCAAATTGAGAATAGATACTAAGGACGGCTGCAAAATATTGACATGCCCACAGCAAGCGATTGTCCTTTATAAAGTCAATGGACTGAGTAAGTTATTGTGTGATGCTATAGATACAGCCTAGTGGACCTGACTCACTGAACATTATCTTGATCGTCCGAGTAAACTAGGTGCCTAATTTGTTTCTTTTTGTGTTGGTTCTGCATGGCGGCTTGAGTTTGTTTTGTGGAGGAACACACCTTAGGGATGGTTATGTGGATGAATCTACATGGTCTTTGTGCTTATGCCTCATATTGGCTGGAGTTTGATTTATTTGGGATATTGTTTTCTCACAGTATTGTATCAATACTTACAGATCCATTTATTAGTATTTTTATTAATCTATTTGTGTATCCATATGTCCAACAGTTCAATAATAAAGAACCAGTTTGTCTTAAAGCAAACTCTGAGAACAGCGTTTATCAATTCGCTTGCATGACCCTCATGAGAGGTGTGAGAGAGATTATTAGAGCATTAAGTGTAGTTTCAATCATGGTCCGATTATATCTTAATGAATTGCAATTATATTAAATCATATTAGTTTAGTGCATACATTTAAACACCCCTTTCAGAATTTATACAAATATAAGATATAAAATATTTTTTTGTACTGCTACATTTTAGTACTCATATTTGTTTAGTACTGCCCTTTAGAAGCTACATAATAGATATTTACCACAAGACAAAATAATTACAAATAATTACAAAGGACACACTCTTTGATCATCGAGGAAGCAACACATCTTATTAACAACCAAGAGGATGTAAACTTTTGAACAGGATAATTTGTGTGAGTTCAGTTATTATTGTGTCCTTTGGTAATATGTAAACATCTGTCTCATCAGGGCAATACTAAATAAGACAATGCAATTTTTATGATCTATCTCTTAAAAAAAATTAAATGATAAACATCTTGCAGATTCTGCAAAGGGGATGCAAACTAATGCATTCAATTGTATGCATTGTAATACATAGGCTATCCTCAATAGCTCTGCATTGAACTCATTACATTCAGTACTCTGGAAAAATATGATGTCTTTTGCTGTGGTGCTGAAGATTCATATCACTAGTGTGGTGTGCTTAAACCTGCTGGGAACAGTCTGTGTTCAGCATGACCTATTTCTATTTATTATGCCTTCAGGCCACCTATTTTTGTTAGAAATGTAGTGTATTTATTGAGTTGAATGTATCTATTTTTTATATTATTAGTGTGTATATAGTCGACCATCTGTTGAATTATGAAGTGAATTGAAGAGCTACAAAAGCTCCTCTTCAGTTTAATCAAGGAATCCTAATAGAATTAGTCCAGGAGGAGAGTCCAGTCTATTTGTGAGATCGGCAGCACAATGAGAGGCTGAATAAGACAGACTGGTAATGGGATCTGAGAATGGAATGTAGTAATGTAGCTGAAAAAAGAGAGTGCAGTGTTGCCCTGCCACCCAATCTCTCAAACTGCTGCTTTGTGAGCTGTTTTACCAACAAGTCTGGACTGGAAAGTCTGCAGTGGAGTCATGCTCAAGCACCTCCAACAATAGCACTCCAGTGGCCTGGAGTGAAGACACTGAGATCAGTGGTGACAACTCAGAAGGGCCATTATTTAAACTGAAATGGGGGGGGTGTCTACCGGGTGTGAAACAAAAAGGGGCATGGTGCACGTCTTGCGCGGGGATAGTTGGTTCAGACTTGTTTGGATGCCAATGATTGGGGGCTGGGGCAATTATGTGAATGGGGGTGGGTTTTCACAAACACACAGGAAACACCATGACATGAAGGGTACAGAAGGAAGGAAAACTATTTAAATAGTTTAGGAAATGGATGGATTTCAGGACCTTATTTTCTTAAGTGATTTTCATACATCATGGATATGAGGTTCTAACCACAGACTTGTTTTAACACATACTGGTCATTTTGTGTTTCAGTGCAATGTATCTTAACAAAGAAAGCACATAGTTGATTGTTGGTGTCTTGTCATTTATAGCAGGTCAGAATCCTGATCACGTGCTGCAGGGCACTGGAGTGAGGCCTGGCTCAGACTCCAGAAGGCCTGGGGATGACTCTACTGTGGCACCAGAAGATGCTGCCCGCTTCCTCAGCTGCCACTGTTCAGGACACTGCCCTGACGATGCCAAGAATAACACCTGTGTGTAAGTGTCAGAGACCAAGCCTTTTGTTGTAAATATATTTTGTTTATGTATTCAAGGATTTTGATTGAATTTGATGGATATTGATGGCTTGTCTTTGCACCACAACAGGACAAATGGGCAGTGCTTTGCTATCATTGAAGAAGATGAAAATGGAGATGTGATCCTAAGTTCTGGCTGTATGAAATATGAGGGCTCTCACTTTCAGTGCAAGGTATCCAAACTGTTTGTTTTATAAATTGCCATTTCAATTTCACTACTAATATCACAAAAAATCCAATTTTGTAAGTTTTACTCACTTGCTAAGACATAAACTGATGTTTTACAGGATTCGCAGTTTGCACAGACACGTCGAACCATCGAATGCTGCCAGTTTGACTTTTGTAATCGAGACCTAAAGCCAGAGTTACCACCTCGAGACTTGGGTGAGCATCAGCATTTTCAGCAGGGAGTTGTAAAGCATGACAATTAGGAGTGTTGGATAAGGACAGGCATGCTGCAAGCGTAATACAGATTATTTGATTTGTATTTTTGTTTTGTTTTTTCTTGTTGTGTTTTGCAGAACCACCAGACTCTCACTGGTTGGCCTTCCTCATTTCAGTAACTGTGTGCTGCTGCACTCTCATCTGTGTCACTGTTATCTGTTATTACAGGTGAGATCATCTGAAGTGCTTTAATATAATAGCTGCTTTTGACACTCACGACTTGATCGCATTTTTCCAACTGTAACTGTTTTTGCACACCACCTTTGAGATTGCATGCCACCCACATTATTGCCCGATTTTGTTGTCAAAAAGAAACTCTTGTCTCTGGGAATGCAAGTAGAGGAAAGACTTTATGCAGATATGAAAGCATCAATACACACCTGTGGAAATGTGAATTTTCTTTTAAAGGTGCAATCAGTAACCACCATTGTATATATATATGCCTAAACCCCTAGAAATTCCTCTTGAAATTTTTTTTAAATGTGCTCTCACATGAGATGAAATCTCCAGTCAAATCACTGCCCAGTTCAATGCTGTATTATCCCCCTTCACAACTGTCATTAGGGTATTTCTACAATGTATCAGTTACTGAAAACTTTTCATGATGCTCCATCCATCCGGTTAAGTGTCTGTATAAAGTCCAAGACCACTGTCATATCTGTGAGGGCACCATAAATGTAGCATTTCGTTTGAAAAAAGGGTTCCAGGATACAGCCTTTGAAGTCAGGCATAGCTGAAAAGATTTTGTTCTTTTTTCTTGACTGTGTCCCGTCCTCAGGTATAAGTGGCAGACAGAGAGGCAGCGCTACCACAGAGACCTGAAGCAGGACAAGGCCTTTATCCCAGCAGGAGAATCTCTAAAAGAGCTCATCAACCAGTCTCAAACATCAGGCAGTGGCTCTGGGCTCCCTCTGCTGGTGAGAAATTAGAATTGCAGGCAATTGATAACTTGATGCGTCAACCCCTCCACTGCTTATGAACTGTGTTCACATTCAAATCTTACAGGTCCAGCGCACCATTGCAAAGCAGATCCAGACAGTGCGTCTTATTGGTAAAGGGCGATATGGAGAGGTGTGGTTGGGTCGGTGGAGGGGGGAGAAGGTAGCAGTGAAAGTGTTCTTTACTCGAGAGGAGGCCAGCTGGTTTCGAGAGACAGAGATCTACCAAACCGTGCTCATGAGACATGAGAATATACTAGGTATGCTTTACTTACTGTAAGTATGATACTGCTGTTAGATCAGTAAAATCTCAGGGTATACGTTTCTAAAAGAAAAGCTAATCTCTTGTTACACTATATGGCAAAATGATGTGGACCAGCTCCCTATTGGTACTGTGGTGTATTCAATGAATAGATCAAAAGTTTACAATAAATCAACTCACTGTTGTTTCATGTTTCCATGGCTGCTTTATTCTATCTCTCCAAAATGTCTTCTTTTGAAGGCTTCATTGCTGCTGACATAAATGGCACTGGAGCCTCTACGCAGCTCTACCTGATCACTGACTACCATGAGAATGGCTCTCTTTATGACTATTTGAAGTTCACCATTCTGGATACACAGGCCCTTCTTAGACTGGCCTACTCTGCTGCCTGTGGCCTGTGTCACCTGCACACAGAGATCTACGGCACTCAAGGAAAACCTGCCATAGCTCACAGAGACCTGAAGAGCAAGAACATCCTCGTTAAGAAAAATGCCACCTGTTGTATCGCTGACCTGGGCTTTGCTGTCAAATTTAATAGGTGCTTTATCATTTAACATTAGTTTTTAAAACTAATTTTAAAATGGCTTTGATATCAGTCCTACTAGTGTGTCTGGATCGCTTTTGTTTGTTTGATAATTCTAAGGAATATTTTGTTTGTCTCAGTGACACAAATGAAGTGGACATCCCACTGAGTACACGTATGGGGACCAGACGCTATATGGCTCCAGAAGTCCTTGACGAGTCTCTGAATAAGAACCACTTCCAGGCTTACATCATGGCCGACATCTACAGCTATGGGCTGGTTATTTGGGAAATGGCCAGACGCTGTGTTACTGGAGGTATTCATGAGAGACTTCCCAGTCACAATTTGAAATATCAAAGTATATTTAAAAAAATGTTGCTATATACATCAGTTAAAATAGTCTGGCTTGAATTGTTCACAAGATTTCTTTTTATGTATGTTAAAGGTGCACTCAGTTGTTTTTCCACATAAGGCAGTGAATAGTATGTTTGATATGATGTACACTCACATGAGATGAAAACTGGGCTGAATTATGGTGGCCGCCATAGTGAGATAACATGATCAGCTGAATACCTCATTTTGTCCCCCCTTATCAGTCCCTTTCACCCATGAAGTACATTTATTTATCTTGACTGGTTACAAATAGTGCATTTCTACAATGGCATGTTAGCTAAAAAATGTTAGTTGAAAGCTTTTGTTTTTGTGTGAGGCTACACCCATACCACTAGGTGTCAGTATAAGTCCCCATGTCTGCCAGTGCAAAAAAATTAATGGGTGCACCGTTAACTGAAATTACAGTGATGTGAAAAAGTATTTGCCAGCTTCCTGATTTATTTTATTTATGTGTATTTTTCATTCTAAATTATTTTAGATCTTCAAATGAGATATAACGTGAAATAAAGGCAACCTGAGTAAAAAATTGTTTTTTTCAAATATATATATTTTTTATTGAAACAAAAAATGTATCCAACACCTATATCACCCATGTGAAAAACGAACTGCCCCTTAATCTTAATAGCTGGTTGTGCCACCTTTAGCAGCAACAACCGCAACCAAGCGCTTCTGATAACTGGAGATCAGTCTTTCACAATGCTGTGGTGGAAATTTGGCCCACTCTTCTTTGCAGAACTGCTTTAGTTCAGCCACATTGCAGGGCTTCCGAACATGAACTGCCCATTTAAGGTCCTGCCACAGCATCTCAATGGGGTTCAAGTCAGGACTTTGTCTAGGCCACTCCAAAACTTTAATTTAGCTTCTTTTGAGCCATGCAGAGGTTGAATTAATTCTATGCTTTGCATCATTGTCTTGCTGCATAATCCAGTTGCGCTTAAGCTTCAACTAACGGACTGATGACCGGACGTTCTCCTTTAGGATTTTCTGGTAGAGAGCAGAATTCATTTTTCCCTCAATTATTGCAAGTCACCCTGACTCCGAAGCAGCAAAGCATCCCCACACCATCACACTGCCACCACCATGCTTGACCGTTGGTATGATGTTCTTTTACGGAATTCTGTGTTTCATTTACTCCAGATGTAATGGGACCCCTGTCTTCCAAACAGTTCCACTTCGACTCGATCCACAGAACATTCTTCCAGTTGTGTTTTGGCAAAATTCAGATGTTGTTCTGGGTTAGCAGTGGTTTTTGCCTTGCCACTCTTCCATGGATGGCATTTTTGGCCAGTGTGTGTCAGTCATGAACCGTGATAGTGGAGTCATGAACCGTGATCTGTATTGATACGAGAGAGGTCTGCAGTACCTTGGATGTTGTTCTTGGCTTGTTTGTGACTTCATGAATGACTTGTCGCTGTGCTATTAGAGAAATTTGGAATGTCTGCCACTTCTGGGAAGGTTCACTACTGTGCCAAGTTTTTTTCCATTTGGAGATAATGGCTCTCACTGTGGTTCTTTGGAGTCCCAGATCCATTGAAATAGCTTTGTAACCCTTCCCAGACTGATGTGTTTCAATCTCCTTTTTCCTCATCATTTCTGGAATTTCTTTTGACCTTGGCATAGTTTGCTAGTGGTTGAGACCTTTTAGCCAACTTCATGCTGCAGAAAAGTTATATTTAGGTCTTGATTCAAACAAGACTGGCAGTAATCAGGCCTGTGTGTGTCTAGTCCAGCTGAACCTCATTATGAATGCAGTTTCATAGATTTGGGGATTTAGTAACTAAGGGGACAAATTCTTTTTGACACAGGCCCAGTTGGAATTCGATAACTTTTTTGTTTCATTAAATAACATTATCATTTAAAAACTGTATTTTGTGTTTACTTAGATTGCCTTTGTTTTATGTTAGAAGTTTTTAAACAGTTTAGTACGAGATATACACAGAAATATAAGAAATCAGGTTGGGGGCAAATACTTTTTAACAGCACTGTAAAAAGCTAAGCGAATATTCAGATATTTGCATTTTTCAGGTATCGTTGAGGAGTATCAGCTACCATATTATGAGATGGTTCCATCAGACCCATCCTACGAGGATATGCTAGAGGTTGTGTGTGTCAAAGGACTGCGGCCAACTGTATCTAACAGATGGAACAGTGATGAGGTGAGTGGCAACATGCAAAATCTCCATCTGGCACTATACAGTTCTTTTTTTTAGCTTTGCATACAATTTCAGTTCATAAAGATATATTTGTTGAATTGCATAGAGATCTGATAAACTTTGTCTCCCTAGTGCCTGAGGGCCATGTTGAAGCTGATGTCAGAATGCTGGGCCCACAATCCAGCATCACGCCTGACCAGCCTACGAGTCAAGAAAACTTTAGCGAAAATGGTGGAATCTCAAGACATTAAAATCTGATTCATCTTTTACCTCAGCACATATGCAAAAACATACAACGGAGTGGTTTTATTTCATCTTTGACATCACTGTCCCCTTTATTGATGAGAAGTATGAGAGTTGGTAATGATGACATCTAAGAGCTGTAAAATCTTTTCCTCTCCTGCTCAAGCTGTTGTGGATCAGACATTGTGCCTTGCTGCTTTCTGTGAAAGCTATATCATTGCAAACTTGGATCATTACTGCAATAGACAAATATGATAGAGTGGGATTTTTTTTTTTTGGTTTTGGGAAAATCTGACCTAACTGCCTTCGACAGAAATACACACCCACCAGTTATTTTGGCCAGTTGTGCATTTAAGTTTCTTTAGATTCTGGGATAAACCTCCTGCCATATGGATAAAATACTGTTGTCTTTTCATGGAATCTGTACTTTGATTTATAGTATGACTTGTAAATATATTATAGTAAAGATCAGCTAAATAATATTCTATCAATATAATCTCGTCCAGTTAACAACAGCTTTTTACAAGTTGTAGAATCTTCAGAGGATGATTGAATGTTCCTGTTGCTCCCTGATGTGTGTGGCATTTAAAGATCTTATAACCATACTCCATAAATAGCTTTTCTCTCACCATGAACTCTTGAGAAAAATATATAGTTTTGGAATTCCAAATCCACCCCTGCCTTTACCTTTTAAAAAATGTAAAGAAAAATGCATGCTTTGTTAGGTGCAGTGTTGTTTTTACTACACAAGTGATTTTGATAATGATTTTGATGCATGAACCATAAATAGTTTGAGATATTTTCTTCAAAGCATGCAATTTTTATCTGGAAATAGACAAACATTTCCAATTTTTTCACATTAGCCTCATACCATATATTTTCAAATCATTAACCAACTATGAGTGACAAAACCATTGGTGATGTTACAAGTAATGAGTTCAACTTTACACAAATGAACAATGTGGCAACTACCAATGGGAATGCAAAAATAGTACAGTTCATATGGTCCACCACCTGATCCATTTGGGTACAGCAGTCAAGTAGGAAGGTCTGCTTGCACCCATGTGTACGGTGACTTGGCGACCTTTAATCGCGGCCAGTGTGAACACCCCTTTAACGTTGCCAAACTTAATTTTGTGTTTGTGGGAGAGCTTGTGGTTTCATAGGTGTAATCAGATCGGTGTGATCTAGTTAAATGCTGATCATATGTCCTTGCAATATTATTAATCATGTATTTGAATTGTGTACATGTTTGTGAGGTGCCTGAAGGTGAATGGTACGGCTGTAATTAAATAACATCTGTTAGTCATCAGTGCTTAGTATTTCAGTTGCGGCTGCCGAAATAGTTTCCTGGTAACTGGTGCAATCCAAAATATTTTTTTTTTTGTTAGAAAATGTTACATAACTTGTTTACAGAACTCACATGTGGATTTCATTGTATTCACAAATTGCAAGGTCGTGTCCTAGCATACACATTTTTATTATTCTTAGTGCCACTGAAAGGACCAGTGTGATTTTGAACTGTAACAAAAAACAATGTTCTTCATACCACTGAACCCTAACAGGAAGTGTGATTGAACAATGATATGATAATATCAGTGCCAGACTAAGGTGCTTTATCAAATACTACTAATACAGTAAGCCTAGAAATGCCAAAAGAGCATCTTGATTAACAAAGAATGCCAAGGTTACTATCATGCTTACAAAAAGACTTAAATATTTAAGTTCTGAGTAAAGATCATAAGATAATAAATAATAATAGTTCTAAGACAAGGACAATAGTCAATCTCACCTCAACATGGATGAACAGCATTAGCTTCAGTGAACAGCACAATAGGGGTAGAGCAAATATTGGCACCCTTGGTAAATATGTGCAAAGAAATCTGTGACAAAAAATCTGCATTGTTTATCCTTTTGATCTTTCATTTAAAAAAATAATTAAACTTGAATTGAAGTAACGCAATTGAAAATATCTCATTAATAAATATTGTTCTCCAAAACGCTTTGGCCATAGTTATTGGCACCCTTTTATTAATACTTTTTACAACTCCGAGTCTTTTCTAAAAATGCCTAATGAGGTTGTAGAACACTTGGCAAGGGATCAGAGACCATCCGTCCATACAGAATCTCTACAGATCCTTCAAATTCAGAGGTCCATGTTGGTGAACTCTCCTTTTCAGTTCACGCCACAAATTTTCTATGGGGTTGAGGTTTATCTGTTGGTATTTGATACAGTCAGTGATGCCATGTATCTGAACAAGATGTCCAGGACCTCTGGCAGAAAAACAACCTCACAACATTCAAGATGCTGCACCACATTTAACCGTGGGCATTGGGTACTTCATCTCTGGTGTTTGCTGCCAAAAAGCTTTTTTTGTTTTGTTTCATCTGACCATAGAACCCGGTTGCATTTGAAGTTCCTGTAGTGTCTGGAAAACTGAAGACGCTTGAGTTTGTTGTTAGATGAGAGCAGAGGATTTTTTTTTCTTGAACTTGTAGGTGATGTCTGATTTTTTTTTTTTCCTGACTTAACTAATTTCTGCAATTCTCCAGCTGTGATCCTTGGAGATTCTTTGGCCACTTGAACTATCCTACTCACTGTGCGTGGAGAAAATATAGACACATGTCCTTTTCCAGGACAATTATTAACATATTCAGTTCACTTCTGATGTTAGAAATGTGTATTTTCAATGCTTTGGCTATTTTCTTATAGTCACTTCATATTTTGTGAAGCTCAACAACCTTTTGCCGCACATCAGAACTATATTCTTTAGTCTAACCCACTGTGATTTATGATAAGGGGAATTTGGCCTGTGTGTTACCTCATATTTATACCCCTGTGAAACAGGAAGTCATTGCTGAACAATTTCATGTTCCTTGTCACCCAGGTGCACTAAAAATGTGAAATATGAATGGGAAAATACTTCAGAGATATTTTACTCATGAGAATTTTTAAATTGTGGCCAATGTGTTTTGGAGAAAAGTGTTTATTTAATAATGAGATATTTCCCCCATTTCAATTGTTTTACTTCAATTACAGGTTAGAGGAAACATCTCTCTTTTTAACTATTGCATTGTTTTTGAAGACATATTGGTCCTCTTGACCAGTGCAGCAATTTTGTTGAAAATTGCCCAAATTCCTAATCTATAGATTTGCTTCTAACCCATGACTTTTTTTTTCTTTGTAATTCTCATTCTCAATTCTACCTCTCAACTGAGAATGCACCCTCTAATAATTAGTTCTAAAGTTTATTTGACAGGAAAGTGAAACATTTTGTGTGTGTGTTGATTGGCATGCATTTTACCATACTGTAGATACCGGTAGTTAAATGTGCTTTACCATAGAGCACAGCCCTCTGTGTATTATATTAAACATAACCTCTAGTGTGTATTTGGTAAACCCCACGTTGAAAGGGTGCCTTATGACTAGGCCTCATACACTGTATAATATGTGTCCATGTAAATGTTTTTTAAAAATATACTTTTAGTACACAAAGCTGTGTTGTGTGTTAAGTCTTTCTTTTGTTGGTGCAAACTTGATGATACTGGTAGTACAAATATTTTCTTTCCTTTAACATTACACACAGGGTATGTAAGCCAAATGAATATAATATAGTTGTGTATTATTGATGCCAAATGTAAGACTTCTATTCCAGACTCCTCTTTTCATGTTGGAATTCCACCAAACAGAGCTACATGAGCTAAATTTTGTTCTTCGTAAACAGTGCAGTCTCATAATTGCTACCAGCATGCTATTTTAGTCTGCGATCCTGAAAAAGAAATTTAAGTGGCGTACAGTGCAAAAAAATAAAAAGGAGGATTTTCTTACTCCCTTCCACGCCGTCATTTTGCATCATTCGAGTGTATCTCGCCCTCAGGTGGTCTGAAGCATTAGCAGACCAGCAAACGTGTTATCTTGTGGGTTGCGCTCTAGCGTTCCCAGCATCAATTCTAGTTGGAGTTCCTCTCCTGGATCCAGCTGCAGGATGCAGACACGTGTAGTGGGTGCACTCAATTTTCTCTGGGTCTGCCTCAAGGTGGCAGTTACATCTCCACCTTTCTTTAATTGGACCAGAGATGGGCCCGGTCCAAAGTCCAGTGTCACCACAAAGAGGTACACACCAGAAGTTGGAGCACGAAATGTGCCTGTTTGGGGCAAGTATGTTTGTCCATGATTCAGAATCACACTATCGAAAATGACAGCACCAGAGACATTAGCACCATCTGTACTGCTGGCCAAGAACATGACTGGACTATCTGGGAGTTGATGAAGCACTGTTTGGAATCAAATGACAATGGTTGACAAAAGTCAAATAACAAAGCCTAATCAAAACAAGAATGCTGACAGAAAGGAAAAAATGGGCCATGAGAGTACTGTTGCAGATGCTGTTCACTGGGGTGCTCTTGCCATAACAATCAAACCTTTAATATGTAAGCTTTGTGCACATTTCTTATTTACTCAGTACTGATATAGTAATGTTTACTATGTTGATTAAGCAAATTATTATTTCTTTAAATATTTTTAAAAACCAAACATAATTTTTTGTATTATTATTATTTTGAAATTATGATTTTTACATTCATATATTTTTTCCAATATTTCTATCCTGCAAATATAATAGATTCAATTTAATAATTCAAAATTAGAGACTAATTGTTTTCTCGTTGGGATATTTTTTGGGTAACTGTGTGAACATAAGCATTACATTCCTGTTTTGTGTTTATACAAACAGTAAAAAAAATAAAAATAAGCAATTATTTAAAATTAAATTATTTGAAATTATTGTAAAATTCAATGTTAAAATACATTTTAAATAAATAAAAAATAACGAACAAAATACAGGGTTTGTAATGCAATAAAATCTGAGAATCAATTTAGGGTGTGAATACTTCTGCAAAATAATGAATGTTGTAAACAGTATAATTAAATAATAATAATTAAATTCTTACCTGCTGACTCAAGTGATGCATCCCTCTTCCTGCGGAAACGATCATGTTCCACTGGTGGGATTCCTCTTTTGTTCGGTCTCTTTTTTTGTTGCTTTGCTTCCTTTTTCTTCATTAAAGCTGAGAATGTATCCAAGTCTACAGAACTGTTATTGAAAATATTGTTAAAAACAACTAGATGGGCCTCGAGGTTTTTCCGCAAAGTAGCAACCTCAGTCTCCAGTTTGACCGCTATACCACCAGCTGTAGTAGTTTTAGTGGAGTTGCTGCAAGAACGACAAAGATGGTCCTCAAGCCGTCGGATGTAAGTTCCAAGCTCTTCTACTTTTTTATCTAAAGTCCAGAAGTCATTGTCTGAGTATTCCGGATGTTCCTCAGACAGGTCAAATCTCTGATCCCCACGTCTCCTTTTGATGCCCACCGAGTCCCAGTCTGCAAGCACTGAGGGCTCATCGGCTGCGGTCACCTGAGGGGTACCTGAGTTCAACATTGAGATCAAGCTGAGGCTGTGTCCATTGACCTTCTCTTGCACATTCCTGATGCTTTCCCTCAATGCTGGTATAGAGTAATGTCTCTGGTCCTCCTGAGACCACTCCATGAATTCCAGAACCTCTTCTTCAAGCAAAATCTCCAGTAACTCTGAGTGACGAATGGCATCCTGCAGCAAAGTGTTGAAAATGCTACCTAGGTGCTGGATCTTTTCGACCTTGGCCCTGTCCTTTTCCTGGAGGGTTTCAATGTCCTGCTGCCTGCCCAGGAGAGAGGCCTGGAGCTGGGT
The DNA here is from genome assembly GCF_025860055.1 of Xyrauchen texanus. Lineage (NCBI taxonomy): Eukaryota > Metazoa > Chordata > Actinopteri > Cypriniformes > Catostomidae > Xyrauchen > Xyrauchen texanus. Next base: position 21,767,237 of record NC_068299.1, on the reverse strand, counting down.
CAAATTGTGCTGCATCATTCTGCTCTTTTCCTGTTCAAAGGCCAGGGACGTCTTGACATTGAGTAGCCCTTGTTTCAGATCTTCCATGGATGAAATCCAAGCACCATCGTCCCGATTGCCTAACATCTCCTCTGCCTCACCCTCTTGAGATAACCTGTTTTCATTCACTATCAAGTTAGCTACAGCTTGTTCTAACAATGCCACAGATGTTATGAGAGCCACACAGTCACAATTCCCACCTGCTGAACTTATATTCTCGTAATACTGTGTAAAAAGATAGTCAACATCTGTCTCCATTTCCTGCAGATTCTGCTTGAGTTCACTGACGTTACTGCTCATCTCATTAATACGGTCCAGCACTACTACTTTGGCTGCCTCCACTTCCAAACCGGTCTCCATAAACTGAACCTGGCTTTTGTGGCCAGTCTGGACTATTTTCACTTCCAGATCGCTCCATCTACTCTGGAGGTCCTTGATGTTGTCAGTCACTTGTTCTTGGCCTTCAGTCAAAGCACTGAGTCTCACTGTGTTGTTGATGACTTTGTTGTCCAGATGGGTGATGGTCTCCCAGACAGCTGTGCTCTCGTGAGGCTGACTTTGTGTTGGACTAGTTCTCTTTTCAGGCCAGATCCTCTGGAGTTCCTCATCCAGCCTCTCTTGCTCCTGCTTCACTTCAGATATTGATGAGTTCAGATAGTGGAGATTTACCTAAATAAGATTCAAACATTTATTTATCCTTAAGTTACACAACAAAATGGTTATGCGTGTGGGTCATTGACAAATAAGATACTCCAAGGTAACAAAATGCTTTAAATGTTTTTCAAAAATATATGAAAGAAACCCCATGTCCATGTTGGTTTACATTCATGTATGTTTTGAAAAAAATGTATTGCATTATCTACAAAATAATAATGATAATAATAATAATATAAATTTTAATGACTTCAAAAATGTCAAGTGGTGTAACCATCAAGAACAAGGAGTTACTGTAAATACTTTCCTTACACATTGAATACACATGTATACACAGCTTAATAATTAATTTAAAAAAAAGTTTTCATATGTATTCTTCAAGGGAAAAAAACATAAACAATTAATTTAATATTTGTTAATAAAAATATTTTTTTTTTTACAAATTTCATGAATTTGTGAGTCACAAATATCAAGAAGTCTTCTTACTCCATTTGACCTGAAAAAAATGTGCCTTTTCATAAAAATGTAAAAATGTTGTTTTAATCCTTAAGGGTCTTAAAGGGGTCAACTGTTTTATTAATAAATAAATATTTACAATAAAAACAAGTTTTATATATATATATATATATATATATATATATATATATATATATATATATATACAAAATTTGCATCATGTGATTGAAGAAAAGATTCTTTTGATCTTCCTTACTAAAACAAGGATGCACATATATCTGCAAAAATAATCAGACCTGTAGCATCTTTTGGTTACGTTTGATTTTGAGGTCCATTTCAATCTTGAAGTTCGTCAGGTTGTAAAGCAGCATGTTTTTCTGTGCATGGAGCCTCCCTTCTATCTCATTGTGGTGGTTGTGAAACTGAGCTTTCACCTCCTCCAACTTCTGTAAGCTATCCCTCAACTCTTCCTCAACAGCCTCCTGATGACTGTGCTCCTCTCTGTCAACCTCCAGAGGTTCACTGACTCTCCCCTGCCTTTGATTATGTTGGAGTTGAGCCATGTCTCGCTGCAAGCCCTGCACGTCCTGAAAGAGGCGTTCCAGGGTTAGATTGAAATTCTCCAGCACAGGTTGCAGCTGAGACATCACAACCTCTTTCAAGATTGGCAGGAGCCCATGGTTAAGGTAAGATGTCTCAGCAAGAAGGATGCTTTCATTAACAGCATAGGGATCTGCAACAAACATGGACATTAAAAAACTATGCATGCTAGAGGCCTTAACAGTGAACCTTCACCTATACTTTGGAAACAAACAGAATGTTTCTATGAATTGCTTTGTGGAATGTTGAAATGTGAGAAAGTCACTGCATTTGCCTTTGAAAGGATTACACTGATAACATTTAGTTTATTTTTTTAGTTTGTTCCTTATTAGTCTCAATTCCGGCAATAACATTGGTTTTTGCCAAAAATACTAATTTTGTTTTATTGTCATTCTTGGATCAAATACTACCCATTGTGCTGTTTTCCTGTTTTACTTACTGTGTAGCTCACGAGGAAACAGTGATATCATGTCGGAAAGATTTATATCTCCATTTCCAGTTCAGGTCAAGCCATTCATCTGACTTTTGACCCTTCTAACTGACCCGTCAACAGCCTAGAGTCTTTCACATCCTCTACAAGTGTGTGTGTGTGTGTGTGTGTGTGGTCCACTTATAAAAATCTATTTAGCATTTTTCTAAATTAATTCCCTTTTTTAAACTGCAAATTATATTATCACACTTAACACTTGAAAATGTAAAATAAAAATTCCAATTTCAGAATTTCTCAGTACTTGGTATGTGCCCCTTTTCCTTTAAATTAGATTTTCAATGTGAACTCAGACTTTTTGGACCCCACTGTATATATATGAGCTGCCCTGCTGATAATCTAACAATGTAGAGGTCATGTGCTTTCAAAATGGTGTCTGATAAAAGCTTCAAAATGTATTGTCATCCTGTTTTTCTCATGTTCTAAAGTGTAGTATAGATAACTGAGTAGTGGTTTATCACACTGACAACATTGTTTTTACTAGTTTAACAACATTTCACAAAAATGGGTCCTTACATTAAGATTAGGATTCTGTCTGTATCTGAACTTCTCGTATTGTGTTATTCCTATAGACCATTACATCGTGCTAATGAATATACAATGTATAGAGGGACTTTTATTCTTTTTTCCCACAGAAAGAGAGGATATTCTGAGTATGAAATTGTAATGGGACAGTGAGCAAGAGTTGTCACCGCAGAGGAATGAAAGTTTTCCCCCACTTTTCAGCATTATCTAAATCCGGCATTATCTGGCTAGATGGATGTAAGTGTGACCATCTATAAACAAGACTGGCAGAATAATACCCCCATAATATCTCAACCAATGGAAGTGTCTATGGTAAGCAAGTTTCTGGGTGGAATACAAAGTCATGTTATATGAGATGATTGGATTTCATTACTGTTTGTTTATACAAAAGTAGAAAAAAAAAAAACTTATTACAGAAGCAAAACCTTTTAGAGGATATCTGTCAAAGTCTTGACTGTGATGGTGGTCATGGCCAGCATTAGGGCTGTGCTGCTCATAGTCATTGCTGGGCTCCATTGCAGTTTTATTCTCTACATCGGGTTGATGAGCTTCATACAGTGGACTGCCAAACATTTGGAAGTCATTCTGCTCTCTGTTCAGATTCTCTAGCTGCCGAGTCAGCTTGTTATATCCTGGAGAGAGGACACATGACACTGATTTGAAGTCAAAATATAGAAAAGCACAACAGCAGTGCTGGGACTTATGACTCTTACTATTTCTGCACAATATAGATATGAAAAAATAGTAAGATTAGTATGGTAATATGACATTTTGCCAATATATCAACTGATAGTAGTTCCGCCATCAGATAGTTCTCTTTGTTCGCTGCATGAATGTTTCTTTGACCTGTGCATTTGAATCTCAGGAAGGTCATTAAGGTGTGGTGAGTGTCATAGTGGAATAATCAGCAGCATGGGAATATTCAGGTTTGTCTCCATAGCCTTTGTTTGTGTCCCAACAACAAGCTCAAAGGATTGCTTTTGGAGCGTTGGATTGCATTGCCTCCTCTGGAACGTGTGTGTGCTCCAGTGCATGTGTGTATTTAACAAAGCCCATTTTTGTTTTGACTATGCTTGGGCTGAAAATTGGTCACACACGTTCACACCCTGTGTGGGCTTGCCCCATGTCTTTACAAAGCACATGCACCCTTTTCCGTCCACCCATGTGGGGCAATAGCATTCCCAGAGCAAATAAATATTTGCACAAAAGCACTTTGTAATTTCCTTAGTTTGTTTTACGCAGGGGTTTCAGTGGTCCAGGCAAGTAGAACTGAAGTGCCATGGGACGTCAGCCAGTCACTGGTAAGCAAATGGCCAAGACTAAGTTTAAATGGACCACCACATGAAAAGATTTCAGATCAATCCATATTCTTGGTGCTGCATGTGCCTCTGAGTAAAGAAAATGAGTAGACCCCATTTGTCTGATATAAATGTAATAAATAAGGTAGGATTGACTGCTACATTGTGAATATATTGTGAAATTTGCTCTATTGAACAACGGCCTCTAGCCATTACTATTTTAACAATCTAGAATGGCTTTGAGTGCCTTATTGCTTTTATTAAATAGTTAATACATACTAAAAATAGTAAGGATGCAAATGTAAATAAAAAAATCATAAAGCCAATTCATTAGGTGCCAGCATTCCACTAGAACAGTGTTTCCCAAACCTGGTCCTGGTGTAGCCCCAAGACTGCACATTTTAGACTTATTTGACACACCCAATTCTGCTCATGGAGCCTCTACTAATGAGCTAATGAGTTGAATCCGGTGTGTTAAATAAGAGAGACAAGCAAAATGTGCAGTGTTGGGGGTACTCCAGGACCAGGATTGGGGAACACTGCACTAGAAGATATAGTCCCTGACATGTAAACTTGCGTTAATGTTAATAGTTGGACACATTAGCTGAACAGGTATTTTTAGTCATAGCTATTACTATATCGCTAGCATGGCTAGAACGTTGTATTGATGAATCAGCATCTTGAACCAGAACTATTCATTTATAATAGAGTGATTGGAATAACAGGTTACAAAAATATCAATTGATAAATAGAGACAATACATTTTATTTATTGATTTTTAGAACACACCTCTGATTGTGGCTTTATGCTCTCCTGTATGAGGTCTCCCTGTCATGGTAGAGTCTTCAGAGTCAGAGACATGGCCATCTGGGACTGACATAGCATAAAGAAAATAGAGAGAGAATGTGAATTTTATTGGTTTAGTGGCCCCTATTTTCACCACCCCGTGCCCCCACCAAGTGCCTCTCTGGAGATCAAAATAATTTTACACACATCTGGTCCAATTAAGTCACTCAAAGTGGACTAAAACCTTTAATGATGCTACTAGTATGGAACGATAAGTCAATGTCAAATTAAAGTGTCAAAAACTTCAAACTTCACAGAAACTGTGATCCTGGTGCAAAAGTAAAGCACTTTATTCTGACATTGCAAACACCTTGTGTTCTCGGTACCAATTTCACCTTAAGCTCTTTTGTATAACATTATTGTATAAGCTCATCAATACCTGTCTCCTCACAGTTCTTCCCACTGTGCCCAGGGCAGCATCGCCATAGAAGTGCAGTAAAGATTTTCTGCCTTTCTCGGTACACTGGGCGAGTGGATAGCTTGTACCTGCATTATGAAACACAAAGTGAAACTTTTCACATACTACATTTGTTTGTAAAGAAGGCAACACAGTGTATGGCAGTTAAAGGAGATGTATGTCATATTTATGTATGTTATAATACTATTCTACCAGAACCAAGTAAGCCATTTTTATGCTGACCATACTCGACCAGCCCGATAGAGCAGCATTGGTTCAACCATTGGTGTGAATTTGGGATGGGACTATCTGTTTGTTCAGCCAATGGCAGATTTGGGGAATGTTTGGGAAATCTTTTAAAAAAAAAAAAAAAAAAGGCATTATTTTTTCAATTCCATTTGATGCTAGTGGCGCAAAAATGATTTACGTTATGATGTATTTGTTTCACTCACATGAGCAGCTGGCAGTCTGGAGAGCCATTAGGACAGGGACTCTGGGACTTCATAGTGTACGTTTCCATTCCAAAGGATACTGCCACAGTAACAGCACGCTTGTGAACAAATGCACACCAATTCCTGGAAGAGACCATGAAAGTATGTCAGCCACACAGCCTAATAAGTGTACTCTACAGTTAAGAAACATAGGAATTATCCAGTTAGGTCAAGTCTAGAGGTTCATTGCAGGTGCAGTATACTTAGCAGTAATGCAGATCTTTTTGTGTGCTTGTGTTTATCAAGATCTTTTCTCCAAGTTCTCAGGGATGAGGCTTAAGATGTTCCATTGTCCAGAGGGAGATATCAAACCATCAATGACATATAAAGCCCTGTAATGTATTGTTTGGAATGTATCCATGCTTATCTATATTAGTTCGATGAATCTGTGGCTGGATGTATTCCTCAAATTTCTTGGAATAAAAGTAATTTACTGTTAAATTCAGAGTAAATATACTTGGATGCTTGCAGCAGTGCTATACATCAGTTAGGCTTTTCACAATTAAATTGTTAACCATTGTAAGTGATTTTGTGTCCGTAAGACTTTGAAACTTAACAGCATGTGAAAGTTTCTACAACTATATTGAGGCAAGCATTGATGCAGATTATTATAAGTTTTCTGTTGCTAAACAACTTGCTAACATAACATTGATTCACACTGTATATATTTAGCACTGCAATTCTGGGTTTTCACAGTCACATAAAAATAATTAGCATGTTTATGAGGTTGCATTTAGCTACTTTAATACTCCACTGGCGGTTAGGTTTGGGGGTTTAGTTCTTCACTGTATTACACAATTTACAATTAATAATGTTGCATAATTTATAACTTACAACAACTTGCTACACAACTCTCTTTTGGCACCCCCTGTGAACATTTCACCCATAAACTGGAGCTCACACATGCCCATACATTCAAAAAACTTCCCACTTTGGCCACTGGGAAACATACATTATTATTATTGGTTTTCTATTGCTGAACAACTTGCTAACACTGCATTGATTCACACTGTATCCCTTTAGCACTGCAATGCTGAGTTACTTTCATAACCCAGGGTTAAAGGTGTCCTTAACCTGAGTTTTAAAAGACATAAGCACAGGGTTTAGCATAATGTGAAAATCACTGTGTAGTTCTTAGTTACAAGAACTACTACTAGTGTTTATGTGTTGTATTGTTTTTAATTATTAGGAAAGTTTTTTCATTTATGCCATTACATTGTGTCAACTATATCCACCTTTATTTGGCAAATATTGTTCTTTCAAACCAGAAACCAAAGAATAGGTCTCTTGGTGCCAACAGCAATAAAGCAATGATAATGGTGCTGACTGCATGGCAGAAACCCTGGCATCAATCAGAATGGTAGTAAGGTAGATGAAAATGTACAATGTATTCCACTGGCTTACAATCCCGTAAACCAGTGTTTTTAACTGGTGGGATGGGACTCGTGACCCAAAAATGGCTAGCAGTTTGGTTCTGATAGGGTTGCAGACAGGTGGTAAAAACAATTGTACATGCAAATAATAAAAACCTAACTATACAATCATATAATGCAGTTTTAACTGCTAATTGGTAGACACTAGGTATCCCATATTGGCAAGTTAAATTAGACACATGCTTACCAATATGATCACATGTTTCTACTAAATGTTACTGTAACATTAAATTGACCCTATTCTGCCAGGCTACTGACAAATTACATCTCCCATCAGACATGTTTGCATCAATTTGAATGTGTTTACCTTTTCCTTTGGCACGAGACATGGGTTCTGGTCCCGCATGGAAACCAGGAAATAATCGCTGTCACGTAACAATAATGAGCATCATTCTAAGGTTGCATTTTCACTCTAAATGCATGAATACTCCACTGACAGTTAGGTTGGGGTCTGGGGGCTTAGTTCTTCACTGTATTACATAATTTACAGCTAGTAATGTTGCATAATTCATAACTTAAAACAACTCGCTTTTGTCACGCCCTGTGGATATTTCATGATAAACTAGAGCTCACACATTCCACACACACAAAAACACTTCCCACTTTGGCCACTGGGGAACATATATTTTCGGTCAATACTGACTGATTTTAGCGAAAAAAATGTTGACCTACTGTCGCCAAATTCACAGTGCCAACACTGGGAAGGTTTCATGACCCTCCTCCTTGAAAACCAAAAAACTATGCAAGGTAACAGAAAATATGTCCAAGTCTACATTAAATACAGGTTATGGGTTTGGTATTGTACTGGGTCACCTCATGATGCCCAATGTAAAATCTGGATCCTGATGCAGCACTTTTTGAAAACCACTGCCATGAACAAGCCCCCTTACTCTACCTTTTTGAACTGGACAGGCCAAAACCGCTAGTTCCTGCACCAACCTGTTGCAAACACATATCCTATTGCCCAATTAGGAGATAAACAAATTGAAAGGTCACTAAAACCACAAAAGTTAAGAAGAGGTACCATACGATACATACACTAAAATAGCACTAACATTTCATTGCATGCAGCTGTGAGGTCATTTTCCTGTGATCACAACAGAATTGATGATGATGGTGGACTTCAGTCAATTTGATATCATTAGGTTTGAACGAGGATCAACCTTTGACAAGTCTTTGTTACTGATTATGAGTTAAACGTTTACACTGACCTGAGATCAGACGTTTGATGGAGTTTAAGGGTGGACAGATGTATTTGGAGAAGGGGTATTTAGGAACATCAGCCTGCAATTGGTTGTTTTTAGTTGGCCAACCCTCTAGATGTATGACTCATTACCCATGAGTAAAACAAGTAAAAACCTCTCGCCATCACCCTCTGCCAAATCCTTCACATCTACTGCCAAGTCTTAAATTGTTTTGGGTGTAATTGTTCAGTCTTAGGTCAAGGGTTACTGCATTCTGTATGAGAAACTCTGTATTTGTCTCTACATAAATCAAACATGAATATAGGCCAGATAAAGGTCAATTCGCCTGGTACTTTGATTTTTTGATTCTGGTTTGACTCAAAACTCAAGACACATCTACAATCTACAGCAGATCCATTTGGCTGACTAAAGTTGTGCTTCAGTTATAAATCAAATCAAAACAAAACAAAACAAAAAGAGATACTTGTTATGTCATTGGCTGATCATTGACTGGAAAACATGGAGAAATGTAAGCACATAACCGCGCTATTTAAGGACAATTAGTAATACCTGATGCATTTCAGATGTTTAAACAAGGAAACCTGAAGCATGACTTGTTCTGCAGTGAACCGTGTGAACTGAGGGTATTTTTAAGGTATAAACAGAGTTTCCAGGGCTCTTAATTAAACACAAGTGTATGACACAAAATAATTGGATATCATACACAGTTCTCTTAGATGAACAGTTTTATCAACCACAGTGGTTCTGTCCAAAGAGAATAAACAATGTGACAAAAAGCAACTCTAACACATTTTCAATATACAAAGTGCCTCATAACATGGTAAATCATGCAAGTGACCATTACAGGCCAAGAACAACATTTCTTGTACAACACAACAAGACTCCCAGTTATGGACACACATCAAAAACAGACTGAAACTGTAACGTATATCGAAACACATTTGTCTTTTTGCCTGGAGTTAATAAAAGCTGTATTTGAGGCATTACATGGCTGCTCCCCTGATATTACGTTTGCCTTGCTCACTAAGCTGACTGTAATGTGCCTGCTGATTAATAGGATCTGATGGTAAAGGGATTAAAGATCTCAAGACACATTGGAATAAATACGTAGATAAAGCATGTGAATCATTATAGTTTACAAGCCTGTGATTTTGCTTCATTCTGGGGCAGACTGGGATTAAAAGATTAAAGGATGCTGTACAACTGTCTTCCTTCTTGTTGCCTCCTCTGGCATATGTTATCATCTGTAACCCCTGGTGTACACCAGCCCCCTTCCCCCAATCTGCAGACTCAAAACTTGCTTTATGTCACTTCCTGCAATCAAGTTCTATGGATGGACATCTCTGTAAATACAATGCTTTTCTGTAGATTAGTCTGCTCCTGCTTTGGCTCCTCATAGGAAGGAAGTGTCTGAAATGTTCTCCCTCGCACAAGCTTCCCTCATCCTAGGATCCTTACCCAACAAAGATACCCACGGATTTGCACAGATGCAGACTGACATGACATCTAACCGGTTTCCACTGATCCAGTGTCATTTTCCAGAGAGTGGAGTAAAAGCCATAAAATATTATGGGGGAAACATGTTCAATCCGGTCCAAAGGTTTGAGACCACATTAAAAATCTATGATTCAAAATTGTATTTAAACTTGGAAATAAACAGAACACTTTAGTATGTTGAAAACGGTAAGAAATGATAAATGTTATGACTTGAAATGAATGCAAGATTTTTGCAATTCTACACTATTTGTACAGTATGTCACTAATAATATGAGTAAATTTGTGACATTGCCCATTAAAGTCCTTTCTAAATAAATAAAAGGCCAGATTTTCTTGCTTTCATTGAAGCACACAAGATGCTCTTTGGAGGATTCTCAAATCATGCTGTATAACATGGGTTATCTGGTTTGCACAGACTTTGGGACTCAATGCTGTAATTAAAGTAAAATAAGATATACCAAATACTAAGGAATACTAACTTTTCATTCAAATTAAACTCCAGACTCTTTTATTTTCAGGTTTGGAATGCAGAAGTAAACTTAGGAGGTACATGGGAGACCATGGCAGTTATTTTTGCATTCCTATTTGGTCCAACAGCAAAAGAAAATATCCACTATTACGTTTCCATGACTTTCCAAAAGACAGGAAAATAATTCGAGAGATAACGGTGAGAAGAGAGAAAGGTGCTAAATTTATGGTCACTCCCTCAGCATCAGTATTTGAAACTCCATTGCAGTAGGTTTGGTTATTTTAATTTTGCAAGCATTACACATTTCAATTAAATGGAATTTCTTAAATCTTAAAATAGGCTCAAATGTATTTTTCATGCATTCAATATACATACATATATATATATATATATATATATATATATATATATATATATATATATATATATATATATTATACATTTATTGAAAATCAATATTTATTTTTTTATCAAGCTTTAAGATGCTAAAATGAGCCACAAATGTGTCTGTGAAATGGGTCCATTAGAAAAATGCACAACAGAAGCATTTCACTTGAGGTCTCAGACTTTGGGGCCCCCCAGTATACTGTCCTGTTACAAATCAAATAGTTTTGAAAAAAACTATTTTGAGGTTATTTTCAGTGAAACTGTGTCCTACTGTCTGACTTAAGGCTGAATATAAATAGAGGATTTTGTTTTTCTTTGGTTCTTGTAGTCTTCTCCTTTCACTTAATACAACAGCTCTAATAGATAAATCTATGTCATGTTTTTGATTAGTCCAAGAAATATAGCACATTGTATATAAGCTAGTGTAGTGTGAGTTTATAAAGAATTGAGCACAAAAGGAAAGGCTTTATTGTGGTTGGTCGAGACTCAGAAAATAAACTGCATGCAAAATGTAAAAATCCTTTAAAGCCTGGAAGATAGAGCTGCAGCCTCCTGAAGCAGAGCCAGAGTGAAAGCAGATTAACTGAAACTAAAGCAGAATCTATGAGATAGAATTTGAAACATGGCAACAGTGCACATGGAATGGAGAAATGTCCACCACTGGAATGAAATCAGGGGTGTTGGATGACTGAAAGGATGTGTGGCTTGACAATTTGGCTTTCGCAAAACAAGGCTTAATTTCATGAGTATGCGGAATTTGTTTTTACATTGGATTTGTTTTGATATTCTCACAGATGTTTTTGCTCAGACAAGACAGCGTGACATGTCCCTTAAAACTACACTATTTGACTTTTGGCCCTCTAGTGGTTAAAAAATAAAACTGCATGCATCTTACGGAAGAACATTATTTTGGTTGTGCTTTAGCTCTGCTCCTTTGTGCACATGCATGGTGTTCGAGGCACTGGCGTACACATGAATACAGGACATCTTATCAGAGCGAATGGACAATTAAACAACGAAAGAAAGGAAAAGACAGATATCCGAAAACATGCCATTGGAGCAAGTAAGTGCTATATCTTATGCTGTTGTTTTGACTTATTGGAAACACTGATACTTTGAAATAAATGACGTTACAAAAGTTAGGCAACCTCTGTTAACATTAGACATAATGATTGCTAGTCTGATAAGGTCAAACGTTGTAAAGTTTTTACAACTGCAGGATATTCTGGCCAAATAGGCCATGGTAGTTACTAATTTATAGATTGTCATTTTTACCAACCAGTGGTCAACATCATTTCAAGGCTCACATGTCCTTGCCAAGCCTAGGAGTGAAGGAATTATTTATATTTCTTGTTGATTTTGCTCTGTTCAGGGTTTCTTTGTTATTACAACCGATGATTCCCCAGAGGTTTGCCATTTTTAATGATCCATGGTCAATTTTTCTCATTCGTTGTGACAACAAACTTTCAGCCTCATGCTACTCCTCCACCATACACACGATACAGTAGCTGAAGCGTATTGTCGCTCTGTACGGATATGACGTCAACACGCACAGGTGAATGACTTATGTATGCAATTTCCCATGAAATCTGTCCCGACAGCTCTTAAATATAAGTCGTTATTATAGGTGTATCAAAGTGTATTTGTAAGTGTATGGTTTGGAAGAGGGCTTTGTGTTGCATTTTCTCATTAATAACATTTTGTTATTTTTTAAGCAAAAAAAACCACAGTGTACATAGTGTAGCTTCAATTAAAATTTCTATTAAAAAATATTTTAAACCCTTGTTATTTATTTTCCATAATGGTACAAAAATGTCCCTTCATTACACTGATCCATTAAATTTTCCTCCAAAATCTGTGGAACTATTCCCCATCCACAGGTATCCCCCATCTCAACATCACTTTTTTCCTGATCCTGACCACATCACATTCAGGGCCTAATGCTCACTATTGAGTTCACTTAATCAAGCCTCAACCAGATGTTTTTGCTTAATCATGAGGACAACAGTTTAAAATAATAACATTTTAATAATAACCTTTCTGTAAGGGGCCAATCTCTAGGGAAGGTTATTATCAAAGATTTAAGCCTGCTGCTGAGCAATTTTGGGTGCAATGTATGTATTTGGGTTGAGGTAATGAGAGACCCAGTCACATGGCTCTCATGCATTGATTAAACTGAGGCTGATCTCAAAGTGCAGGAAACATTCAGCTCCTATGTGTTCCAGGTAATTAGGATGAATTACTATGGATTAGCCAGAGCTAAGAGAAAACATATGGGCACTCCTGACACTTTGAGGAGATGTGGGATCAGAGGTGATGTAAACAATTTCTTCAACAACATGGGTACTTCTAAATGCTTGCTCAAACTCATTTCCTATGTTTAGTTTCCACATCAACTAAACAGTGATTTCAAAAGAGATGGAGGAGATAAGAAACTTGAGGAGGTCAGGCAAGAGGGGTTTGAGCTGATGAGAGGAACCCTGCTTAAAGTTCCCCTCAGCTAAAACCTCATATTTGTGTGTGTGAATCAAATGAAGCAAGGATGATGAATTAATCCCAGACTCACTTGTAAAACTAAAAGGTTCACTTAACCTAAAATAACAATTCCGTCCAACTCATAAAACCTATTTCTTCCATGGATTGGAATACAATAGAGGATGTTAGGCTGAATGTTAGCATCAGTTCGCTTTTACAGTATGGAAAAAAGACAAGAAACGAAAGTGAACTAATGCTTTCAGTCTCTAACATTTTTCCTTTTGTGTTCAACAGATGCAAGAAAGTAATTCTGGTTTGGAACAACATAGTAAGTAGTCAATGACAACAGACTTTTCATGTATGGGTAAAATATCCCTTAACTGAATTCAGTCATTTTAGAGTAGGAGGAATTGCAACCCTCACCCAGTGCGTGGTAAAGAGCCCTTGGTCCCAGTTTCAGCCGATGGATCCACTGCTCCCTCTGGCACATCTGAAGAGGGATATCCATGGCTCGTAACTTGGTGTCCATTACTGAGGGGATATTGAGGAGCTCCATAGACTTCAGGTCTCTGCTGTGCTCCAAACCCTACCAAGGGAACTCCATGTGCCCATCCTCCACCGTGCGACATGTCCTTCAGGTCTTCTTCATCCTCCACCTCCGGGTCCCTGGCTCTGACCTCACAGCGTGCTGCAAGAAGCAGTCCCTGGATTAATACTGCCAACCTCAACACCACCATGTCTGAAAACACAAAGGAATTGCCACAAAGCACAAGTCCAACACAGGGTTACAAGTTGTTTTAAAGCTGTTGCTCTGTGTTGCCGTATAGAAACTCTCCACCCCCCCATCTCGCAAATGATCCTCTCCTTCCCTCCCTCATCCTGTCAGTCAGTCCACTCGCTTAATTTCCCCATCTTTAACTCTCCCCTCCTTCCTCTTGATGGTTTCAAAGACCTCCAACAATCCTCGGAAATGAAGCCCCCCACCCACATCCAGCTTACTCCCAATGGAAATGTCATATAATCTGGAACAATGAGCCTGGTCAGCTCTCAGGCTTACAAGCTCAAAGCTGCTGGACATTCTCTTTGAACACAAAGAACACACATACGCACTTGTCTGCACAGCCAGTGAGGAAGTGGACAATTTTTCTTGGCTGGTTACTAGGATTTTTATGCTCTTATCACCTCTCAATACTCCTGTCTCCACTCTTGACTAAGAATCTCCGGAAAAGAATGTTAAAGTTGAATGTGTGAGTTTTAAATGTGTATTACAACAAGATAAAAGGGCAATGGTTTTTATGAACATTCTAAGGCAAACACCTCTGAATCGTCACAGTCCTTGATCTTTTTCTACTTCTCTCCCACATAGAAGAAAGCCCTCCATTTGCAGTAGTATGTGGGAAAATGTGGACTGATGACATTTGCTGTTCAGTCAAAGGAAGAATCAGTGTTGTAGTTGAAACAGTATGGTTTCCATGCTGACCATACTTAAAGTAGTTATGGAAAAACACATGTTTTAGTGGTTTTGTATGAACATATTAGATCTAGGTTTCTATCTAGAGCCAACACATTCTCACACCCCAACTCGTCACATACGGACGCACATTCTCACCCCAACTCGTCACATACGGACGCTCGGGCAGGACCCCTTGGCGTCACTTATTGACGCGCTGGGTGTACCTTTGGCGTCATTTTACGACGCGTCCGGTTTTGAAACATCAAAAAAAACAGTTGGAGGGCCATTGTAGCCTATTCCTTTTTATTTTTATTTATTGCAGTCTCGACTCTCGACCCATTCGCGGCGTGAGCTTAGGCCTACCCAAGACGCGCTACAACGCTCCGGTTCAGAGCTATATAGAATGGCGTCATTTTACAACGCGTCCGGGTTTTTAAACATCAAAAAACAGTTGGAGGGCCATTGTAGCCTATTCCTTTTTATTTTTATTTATTGCAGTCTCGACTCTCGACCCATTCGCGGCGTGAGCTTACCCAAGACGTGAAATTTCAACGCTACAACGCTCCGGTTCAGAGATAGCTACATAGAAGTATATCGGACTACCCTGCGCGTTGAAAAATGACGCCAAAGGTATACCCGGCGCGTCAATATGTGACGAAACTGCCCGAGCGTCCGTATGTGACGAGTTGGGGTGAGAACGTGTTGCTAGAGCTCAATACCAAGGGTTAAGGGAATTACTGTAAATTTAGCAAAACCTCCATGTGGGGACATTTTGGGACGTCCTCGTTTGGAAAAAATATCCATATATAATTGCGTTTATTAATATATATTTTTTTTTTATTGTATGTTTAGATAGCCAAGTAAACAGACTATTAGAGATGCCAAGGGACTATGGAGATGCGCAAGGATGTTGTTACTCAGGTTTTCCTCAGTGTTACCATTAGATGGCAGCAGTATGACACAAAGTGAGAGCATGTACATGTCCATAGATTCCATTGAAATATTGCTTACCTTTCAAATAGGAATGCATATGCGCTGGGTAAACAAATGTTTGTAAATGTAAGATTACCATAAGTGTTTCAGTCATATTGTAATGGGTTGAAAACAATCACATATTTTTCACATAAATACACTACCCAAAACTCAAATCATCTAACTGCTGCCTTGTAGAGTTTAAGCTGCCTATTGACCACAACCGAGGCAGCTCCCTTGTTACTAGGGCTGGGTATCGATCCAGATTTCTAGATTCGATATGGTTTCGATTCATACAGGTACATTTCAGTTATACTGTAATGTCCATTTTGCTTACATATGAAATTTACATTTTATAGAAATTTTGTTTTATCACTAGTTTTTCATTATTTTGGTCACATTTCTGTTTTTTTATTCCATAAATTTATATGATTTCTTGAAATGGCATAATTAAATTGCATACATATATTTTGGTTACATTGTGGCAGCGGGGGCGTGGTCAAGCGTCAATCCTGAGAGAGAGAAAGTGGTAAGGGTGCTTACACCTCAGCTAAATTATGTCTAACACCAGTCTCTAATTCCAGTGAGCACCGGTAGAGTGGCATATAAATGGACCGCCAGAGAGAGAGAAAGAGAACAACAGGAGTGACTGGCCGTGAATAAATGTTTATTGTGAAGTTGAAGCATTTATATTTAAATGTATAGTGTAACTGGATTCATGGAAAGGAGGAGGTGAGAACTAACTTGAAGATAATAGTTTTAATATAAAACTGAACCAAAAGACACAAACACACACATATGACGGACAGCTGCCCTCAAACGCTCTCTCTCTCTGTTGCACCTTTATCCTTCTCGGAGGCTTGATTAGCCTGATAAGGGGCCGGGTGTGTAGAATCACGACCCGGCCCCGTCACATGTTTATTGTTTACATGCATGATTTATGCTATTTTGAAGAATAAGCACTAAAATGGTACTGCCTCTTTAAGAATAGCAGCAGTTCAGTAAGGATCTGACAGTTTCAGTTGAGCACATATTAACAGGAGTTAACCACATAGGCCAAGATGTGTGATAAGAACTATTTTTTTTTTTAATAAAAAATGTATCAACAACTGACTGTAAAGAACAGAAAGGGTATTAAAAGAGACATCATTCAATGCCAAATGGATTGATTGGATCTTGTATTTGGACACTTAACACAAAACGTGTCAAAACAAACTTTTACTCCCAACTTCTTCACCACTATACTACTCAATCACTTGTGAGTGAGAGCTAAAAATTTACCAGCCAGTAGCTTATCACATATTTAGTCGCATGAAGCAAAATGTTGTTGCATTTGCGAAAGATTGTTTTTGGTATTTACAAATTGGTGTAAAGATTGTTCACAAGAAGATGGTGGCGTATCTGAAAATCAATATTTGTACCAAGTCCTACTTGCTACCCACTCAGTCAATAAGTGATTTAATATGAAGGCACCTGAAAGTAACCGGTTTCAGATTGCCTTCCTCCCATCACGTTTGATTATCTAAAACAAATTCAAGTGAGCTGTAGCAATAACCAAGTGCACTTTTAATGACTGCAATGCCTATTTCTTAATATAAATAGAATCATAAGCAGAAAAACAAAAAATATATATTTATTAACTAATTTACTGCTTTCAACTGCTCCATCAGAAGCCATTTTCATTCATTCAGCCAACCTTCAAACTGCTTGCACAGGATTGTAGGATATCACAGGTAGTGAATGACACATCTTTGCCTTCACAAATTGGCCAGATGGAGGCATCTTGATATACAGGATGTTATGGAAACACTGGATTCGGACATGCCTTGATGGCTTCTTACCTTCATGCATCATTTTCAGGTTTTAGATACAGCCATAGTCATATAACAGCAGCAATAGCTATTGTCCATGGAAAATGTTATAGGTGATAGCACACTTGGAGACAAGGCATGGAACTGAATAATGGCATCCTTGAAATCTCTTAGGCTTTAATGTTTTCTTCTCTCACTAAGCTGGCGACAAGTTAAAGGCATGCTTCCAAACTCAGCGAGTCTTTGTAACAAGCTTCTTTTGTTCCAGCTCACACCAGTTATGAGACATTGAACCTCTGATCCAGCAGAACTCAAACACACCTCTGGCTCTTCTCCCTGCTGGAGAGAGTAGGAGTGATCAGTTGTGGCCTACCTCTATATTAATCTTTACTTTTGGAATTTTAGAGTTTATGCAAACAGGAAGTTATTGATATGCTTTGCAGAATATGCCAAATAAACACCAAAATCATCCTTTGTTTTTTGACCTTCTTGTTTCTGTTCTAACTGCTTCAGATTCAAAGGCCAAATTCACTGAATATTAGCAGCATTTCACATGTTGTATTGTACTACTATCATGGTTAGTCTCTCAGAGGAAGTGCTCTAAATTGCCAGTGCTTTTGTTTTACTGAATTATAACAATGTCCTCACACGCCGAGCAATTAAAGATAAGGCTCTATTGCACAGGCCTGACTGCAGATTGATTTGGCTATTTACCAAATAGATAAATGTATAAACATAAAATATTGGTTTGAGTGGAAATAAATTTTTATCAAACTTGTAGATTATCTTAAAGCCAAGAAAAGTAGTCCATTACAACTATTTGGGTGTGATTTGATTACGACGTAATCAGTGAACATATTTTAACATTTTGTAATCAGATTACAGTTACAGATTTTAAGGTAATTACTTTTTACAAGTAATTAAATTTCTGTGACAGCAGAAGGATGAGCAAAAATGAATAAGGAGGAAATATAAACATTATTTTTTATTTGTTAAGCAGAAAACAAAACATTTCTGTGAAAAGTGTTTATGAAAGTAACATGTAGATGTAAAGTAATTAGTAATGTGATTACGTTTCAAATATATAATGTGAATGGGAAGGCAAGTACCCTACATTTCTACATTTCAGTGAACAACCAGAAAGCTTTTATGTTAGCTAATGCATTTTGATGTACAAATGAGAATTTCGGGTAGTGAACTATCTTTCATTCAACGTGTTTAAAGCAAGAGCTGCATACTTCTGAAGTGCATAGAGAACTGAAAGGCATAGAAAAAGTGTTTTCTCACAGTTAAGTCCTCACCATTGGACAAATTCCTTAGACCCACATTCTATGCAAAATCCTTTTTGTTGCCTGGCAACACAGACAATGCAAGCAATGGTTTATCAAAGTCACTAACAGGCTCTGTTTGGGAAACTCTTTAGCTGCCAAGTTTTTAAAGAGAGGCTTGAAAAAAGACCTGGCTTGAAAATGCAGCAATTCAACCATAACAACGAATATGTACTATACACACACATCATAATAAAAGTTAAAAGTTCCAAAACAGTGCTTTGGCTGTACCATGGTATAGTAATGTCTTCAGATGGTAATACTAATCTAATGTACATTGATATACACTGGCAGCCAAAAGTTTGGAATAATGTACAGATTTTGCTGTTTCGGAAGAAAATTGGTATTTAAATTTTAAATGGCATTCAACTGATCACAAAGTATAGTCAGGATATTACTGATGTAAAAAAAAAAAACAGCACCATCACTATTTGAAAAAAGTAATTTTTGATCAAATCTAGACAGGCCCCATTTCCAGCAGCCATCACTCCAACACCTTATCCTTAAGTAATCATGATAAATTGCTAATTTGGTACCAGAAAATCACTTAAATCAAGTTTAATATAATACCATTATTATATCAAAAAAGTTATTTGGTTCATTAAATGAAGCTTAACATCATGTTTGTGTTGGAGTTGCCACTGACATGTCTTAAGGTCAATATTAGGTCAAAAATAGCAAAAAAGAAACTCTCTCCAGAAACTTTTCTAGAAACTCATCAGTCAATCATTGTTTTGAAAAATGAAGGCTATACAATGCTTGAAATTGTCAAAAATCTGAATATTTCATACCAAGATGTACACCTCTGTGTGTACAGTCTTCAAAGACAAAGGACAACTGGCTATAACAAGGTTAGAAAGACATGTGGAAGGTCAGATGTTCAACTAAACAACAGGATAAGTACATCAGAGACTCTAGTTTGAGAAAAAGACATCTCACATGTCCTCAGCTGACAGCTTCATTGAATTCTACCTGCTCAACACCAGTTTCATGTACAACAGTAAAGAGAAGACCGGTGTAAAGGCCTTATGGGAAGAATTGAAAAGAAAAAGCCACTTTTAAAACAGAAAAACAAAAAGAAAAGGTTAGAGTGGGCGAAGAAACACAGACATTGGACAACAGATAATTGGAAAAGAGTGTTATGGATCTTATCCCCATTGAGATTTTGTGGGATCAGCTAGACTGTAAGGTACATGAGAAGTGCCCAACAAGCCAGCCACATCTAAGGCAAGTGCTACTGGAAGTGTTGGGTGAAATGTGAAATGTGTCACCTGAGTATCTGGACAAACTGAGAGCTAGAATGCCAAGAATCTGCAAAGCTGTCATTGTTTCACATGGAGGATTTTTTGACGAGTAGTTTAAGAAGTTCTGAACATCTTTTTCAACTTTTAATAGTAATTTTTCATGTTATGAATGTCCTGATTATATATTGTGTTTCGTTGAATTCCACTTTAGTGAATAAAAGTTCCAATTTCTTTCCATAAGAGGAAAATCTGTACATTATTCCAAACATTTGGTCACCAGTGTATATCCAAGGTGCTACTACACTCACATACCATGATATTTACATGGTACTCTAATGTGCCCCAAAGTACATCATAATATCAGTTTCACAAAAGCATGGTAATACCATGGTACGTTTTGTGCAACCTGGTCTCATATAATTCTGTTAATATCGCTTCATTTTCATATGCATTACAACAGCAACTACATTTACAAGATTCTTTGAGCTTGATGAGTCCTGAAGGGCATGAGAGAGAGAGAGAGAGAGAGAGAGAGAGAGAGAGAGAGAGAGAGAGAGAGAGAGAGAAATGCCAGCTTGTCAGAGAATGCAGAGACAGGACCCAGGATTTGAAGACATAAAAGAAAAACTAGATGAACTGGCACTGGACAGCAAACATGAGGAGACTAAAATAGGGAGAGAAATCAAATGGGTTAACAGGGAACAGGTGAGGCAAACAAACTAATAATAAGCAAACAAGGAGGCAGGATATGACAGAAGACAGAGAGAAACACAGCAATGCAGATACACAACAAAGCCACATGCTCTCACTAGACAAAACACCCAAATGGCAAGAGCACACATCGCCAAGACAATAAGGCAATATACACCCATGTCAACCGACAAACAAGATGAGAGAATGCATAGAAAGGACAACGCTGAGCATGCAACAGGTGACAAAAACGAGACAGGACACCTGTGCGAGAGTGCTGCCACACACAAACCCGAAATCTCAGACTGAAGTGACTGAACCTCAGCACAACGTAAAGACAGCTCGTGAACCGGGCGTACCAAGGTGCACCAGTGTTCACAAGAAACAGACATAAACTATTGATGTGGGAGCATGCTGTCATGTTGACATAAGCACGATACACCCACATCAATAACAGACAGACATGGAGCATGAGTGTCCGGATCACAACACAGACTGAAACCGAACCAGACAGGAAGTCAGGACCCAGAAACCATACTCCAGACATGAGCAAGACAGACCAAAAGGTGTACGGCAGAGAATACAACCAAAACCATGCGCTCACACAATGACAGACAACGAAACACAAGACAGACATGGGACTATGATGCCATGGTCCTGTCAGACAAAAACCTAATCTGACAGAATGACAGGACCGTGACACCAGATAACTAAAAAAACATCAGCAGAAATGTGACTATGAACATAGAAAACATTTGGGGAAAAAACAAGTGACTTTCAAAATAAACCTCTCAGGAATAAACCTTTAGTCTGGTTTCATATTTCAACATTACATTAATAGTAAATCCTTTTATGTGTAGTCAATAAAACTCTCCATCACTGGGTGTGGAACATTTTAGCTTTTAGACATAAAAGGCCTTTTTGTCAGCTGATGAATTCCATTAAATTAGTGCGGAGCAAAAATAAGAGAGAGTCCACCCACAAACAACAGTTCTGTCAGCAACTGAACTGCATAACAGCATTTTTAGCAGTCTTAATGGTATAAACAAGAAGGTAAGTTTCTGCTTTTATGCCTGCATTAATAATGACTTACAACTATTGCATTTATACTGTCATGAATCAGAAATAAGTTATCCGTGTTAACTTTTTTCTTGTGCTTAAAATCACTGGATGTTAATTCATAGGCCCATTTGAGCACTCCTATTTGAACTTAACTGTCAATATAAAGGCATTAATAAACAGATGAATCCGTTGAACCCCCAAAACAACCATCATACGAAAAAAGGTTTTGTCAGGTAACCTAAAAATTTGCTCCATAAAGTAACATCTATATAAGTGTAATTCAAGTCAAAAATATTATTTAATATCAAGGGATCAAGGTTTTGCAGGTCAGAAATGTCCAATCAGACAGGGCAAAAAGTATCTTTCTCCATGGAAAATTACAATATACAATATTGCAAAATGTTGCATTGTACTTAAATTTAAAGTTCCTGCATTTCATTCCATTTAAAGTTCCTGAATTTAATTCCATACATCCAGAAAGTATTCACAGTGCTTCACTTTTACCACATTTTGTTATGTTATAGCCTTATTCCAAAATGGATTAAATTAATTATTTTCCTCAAAATTCTACAAACAATACAACATAATGTCAATGTGAAAGAAGTTTGTTTGAAATCTTTGCAAATTTATTAAAAAACGAAGAAAAAAAAATCACATGTACATAAGTATTCACGGCTTTTGCTCAATACTTTGTTGAAGCATCCTTGGCACCAATTACAGCCTCAAGTCTTTTTGAGTATGATGCTACAAGCTATTTTTGGGCAGTTTCTCCCATTCTTCTTTGCAGGACCTCTCAAGCTCCATCAGGTTGGAAGGGGAGCGTCGGTGCACAGCTATTTTCAGATCTCTCCAGAGATGTTCAATTGGGTTAAAATCTGGGCTCTGGCTGGGCCACTCAAGGACATTCACAGAGTTGTCCCGTAGCCACTCCTTTGTTATCTTGGCTGTGTGCTTGGGGTCGTTATCCTGTTGGAAGATGAACCTTCACCCCGGTCTGAGGTCCAGAGCGCTCTGGAGCAGGTTTTCGTCAAGGATGTCTCTGTACATTGCTGCATTCATCTTTCCCTCGATCCTGACTATTCTCCCAGTTCCTACTACTGAAAAACATCCCCACAGCATGATGCTGCCACCACCATGCTTCACTGTAGGGATGGTATTGGTCAGGTGATGAGCGGTGCCTGGTTTCCCTTCAGACATGGCACTTGCCATTCAGGCCAAAGAGAACAATCTTTTTTTCATCAGACCAGAGAATTTTGTTTCTCATGGTCTGAGAGTCCTTCAGGTGCCTTTTGGCAAACTCCAGGTGGGCTGTCATGTGCCTTTTACTGAGGAGTGGCTTCCATCTTGCCACTCTACCATACCGGCTTGATTGTTGGAGTGCTGCAGAGATGGTTGTTCTTCTGGAAGTTTCTCCTCCCTCCACAGAGAAACACTGGAGCTCTGTCAGAGTGACCATCATGTTTTTGGTCACCTCCCTGACTAAGGCCCTTCTCCCCCGATCACTCAGTTTGGCCGGGCGGCCAGCTCAAGAAAGAGTCCTGGTGGTTCCAAACTTCTTCCATTTATGGATGATGGAGGTCACTGTGCTCATTGGGACTTTCAATGCTGCAGAAATGTTTCTGTACCCTTCCCCAGATCTGTGCCTCGATACAATCCTGTCTCGAAGGTCTACAGACAATTCCTTGGACTTCATTTACTTTTTACAGTGTACAATAAATGTTACAAAGTGGTGGCATGATCTTGTAACCTTATAATGCCGGACATAAGAATATAATATGCCTGAATCTTACAATTCAGAGGGGGGCGTTGGCTCAGCAGCTCACAGAGGGATTTAACCTAATGCATATATAAGAACTATACATAAGTGTTCATTTTTAATTAGTCAACATGATGTCCATCTATGATGAAAAATGTATTCAATGGATTGTATGGGATGGAAAGAGAAAGTTTATTTATTGGAGTTTGTCTTTCATCTACTGTATGCCGTGCACCATAACTTGATCTAATTAAGGCTATGAGGCTCTTTCTTAATTTCACTACAGTATTACAGTCTATTGGCTGGCTTTTCATCAGATTTAAAGGTATGTGTACGTCGAAGAGCATCCATATTAGAATACCACAAAGACATGTATAAATACACTCATATCAGATTGAAATTCTCACTTGGTGAATATTACAGGCTCTGGGACCTTCAAGAGCCTGCCCAGTTTGATAGGGCAGATATTAAAGGGAAGTTGTTACATTGGCGAATAGTTTTAAGCATAAACCTCACTAAATTTGCTAGAGTTTATATAATTTTACTTTGAATAAATGTATCTTGTTTTCAAGAAATTGTTAACCCAAAACTACGTTAAAATTACGTTATCTTTTACTTACCCTCATTTTGTTCCAAACCTGTATGACTTTCTCTCATATGTGAAACACAAATAGAGACATTAGGCAGAATTTTAGTGACAGATTAGAGAATGTCATTTTTGGATTAACATCCAATTCTTATAATTCACAAGCATATGTTTGGGAAGGATTAAGGGAAGAGGTTGTTTAATAGTTTTATTAAGCAGTGCGATTTAATCTAGCACTATGAGAATCTCATTTATTATAGGTGGCTGCAAAACACAGGGCAAAGTGAACATGCTTTCTTTTTGCATTTCTGCATTCTTTCACCCACTTGTTATTATACCCCCCCCCTCTTTATTCAAAAATTTTTCTTGCCCATCCGCTTGAATTCTCCTCTTGTTAAAGGTGTCCCAATCTGTCTGAGAACTGAGTGCCCATCTCACACTCATAGGAGCTGCACACACACACACACCAACATACACATACTCTGGGAGAAGCACTTACCACACTGGCAGGCGCAGAGCTACGCACAAACAGCTTCATACACCAGCTACAAGACAATAGGCAGTTCCAACTGAAGGACATAAAGCCAAGCTCAGAGCTCCAGCATGGATGTACTGAGGAAGGGATTCTCCATCGCTAAGGAGGGAGTGGTGGCCGCCGCCGAGAAAACCAAGGCCGGGGTGGAGGAGGCAGCTGCCAAAACAAAGGAGGGGGTCATGTATGTGGGTAAGTACAGATCCAACTTAGGGGAGAAAAGTGAGACAGATTCAGAACAACATATAACAATTCTCTATTCAAATTCTCAGTCTCAAAAATTATTTTAATTACAGGTAATGTTGTGTAATATAAATATAAAGTAATAAGATAAGAAGTTATCAAGAATCAATATTTAGACTTGAAGACCTTTTTAAAATTATACATAAATACAATATGCATACTACTCAGTAAATGTTGTTTTTGCTTATGATTTGTAATGAAAAGAAAACTAAATATCAGTTTTGGATCTTAGATAACAGAATTATTAGTCACTGATGATTACAGTCCTGAAAAGGGAATGAAAACCAGGGCAATGAGGATAAATGTGGGGCACAAGCCCTTTATTACATGTGACTGCTGTGTTCAGTCATCTTGTGACAGTAAGTGAACAACACTGAGCATTCAAGGCATACTAGCACTCTCCACTTACCAGTCTCCTCTTATTTTTGTAGATCACAAACTTACCTGCCTGAACTGAGTCACTAGCAATTAACAACACAAACCCATACAGTACACACATACAGACATAGATAAGAATAGATAGAAACGAGCCCCTTGCCTGGTTCTTTGAGTCTTCATCTTGGCATTCCTACTGTGGCTTTCACTGTCAAGAATGAGTGGGGAAGAACGGGAGGGAGAGAAAGAGATAAAGACATAAGTGAAGGACAGGAGGAAGGAAGCACTTTCTTTAAGGGCAATAATCCTTCAGGATGAAATAAATCTGAATTGACCAGACACTCTCAACATGACAAAAATAGAAAAGTCCAACATGTTTATTTTGCATCCATAAAACTCTTTTAACTATAGCCTGTGGAACACCGTATCTATACGTCAACCTTTATGTTAGTGTTTCTGCTACAATCTGATTACGTACTGTATCAGATGTAGTAATCTATAGTAACATATTACATGCAATTTGGATTATGTAATCTGATTATTTTAATAAGAACATGTAATTAGATTGCATTACATTTTAAAATATGTGTAATCATATTAATTACATTTTTATTGATTACATTACAAATCAGACAATGGCAATAGCTACAGTGTAATTTAGTTTTTATGCTTCCAAATTTTAAAAGAGCGATCTAAACCAGAGGCTTAGTTAGGCTACATACATACAGTACATACAATAAATAAAAAATACATGCAAGTTATCAGCTTTTGGTCAAAGCATTATTTGTAAAGTGGTGGCAGCTAATCTGTTTTTTGATAACACATATTTTCTCTTTCGTTTTGCTTTTTAAGATTATGATCAATGTGGCACACATCATTGTAATCCCATTCCCTTCCAGTCCACTTCACATCCCGGTCCACAGATACCAGGGTCTGCCCGGGTCAATGCACAATCTTTTATGATTCGTAGTGGCTCTCAGTGTGTGTACACACCAGTGAAATGTGCCTGCCAGTATGGTATGGTGGAGAGAAAAAAATTCTGTTTTCAGACTGCTTAAGAGCTTGATGTATACCTAGAAGACGGAGAGACTGCTTAGTGCCAGTTTTAGCAAGAATTTTAAAAATCAGATGAGCTTGCAGGTTAGAGGTTAGGCCGAGGATGGAGAGGAGGGAAGGAATGTGTGTGAGACTTGCGGTGGTGAGTCTGATTTGAAGCTGGAGGTTAAAAAAAATAGTTTTTGGCAGGTAACCTAAAAATGTCCTTTGTGTGAAAACATTTAAATGAACTGCTTTTTTTTTCTTAAGTCAAACATATAACTAAATCAACCTGACCACATTAGGTTACACAACCCCACACTAGGTTATACAAGCTTTACTCACACAACACATACAGTACAATTTTCTTCAATTTAAGACACCTCAAGCCACAGACTATACTATAATCTATTAAAAAGTCTCTAAACTGTACTCCTCATAGAACACTGTTATATACTAATAATTCACATGCTTGGCTGCATATGCATTTTCATAATATATTGATGATTCTCAAACCTCTCAAGTCTTTAATTTGAAATTATCTTCACATATAGATCACAATGAGCTCACACAGAACTACCACTTTACTTTCTATCACATTATATAACACCAATTTCATTACAAAACTGTGTGAGGATGGTCCAGATTAATTATAGTTTGCAATGAATTCATTGGGATTGAAGTACATGGGAGATTATGTAATCCAAACAATTATACAGAATATAAATTACGGTATCATGGTGAAAAAGATCTAGAATAAAACATGCTGTACCATATTTGTGGAACACTTTCATATCAACCAGGCTAAAGTTATAATCTATGCACATCTTTATTTAGTACATCACTGTCTCTTCCTTTTAATCTTAGTGGAGATGCAGCCATAGAGATGTTTTATGCAGTTTCACTTTTTTTTATTTTATTTGGAAGTAGCATCATATTGCAGCAGTGGTTGGGCAAGAGTAATATTTTCCATCTTTATTGATTATGACATCAGTAACTTAAGATTCCAGGCTTTTGTATTTGTTTTGCAAGCTGAGGCCAGGCCCTCAAGAATGTGCATGCTTGATAGTAAATCAGCTCTTTGTCCAGAACAACAAGGACAATGTCATGCCTCTCTTGAGGGGTGCATTTGTTTTTCTCTGTTTGTGTCTCTCTAAATAAGTTGGAGGGGAGAACTTTTACAAACACATTGCTGTGGGTTTAAAGATTCTGGGAAGGAACAGAGCTCAGGCTTGTTCTGTGAACCACACGTGTGACAGAGATTCAGTTCTGGAGATGCCAGGGCTTTTCAGAGGCCAAAGTGTTTTTTTTCCCCCACTGTTAACAGAGTTAACATTCAAGAAGCATCTCTGGGTAGAATAGATGTTTCCTAATCTGTATCATGCTTAATAGCACTTAATGGTGCCAATCTACACAGCCTGTAGCCTGACTGAAGATCAGAGGCATTTTACTGGCAACAATTTGACAGAGGGTCTTGGGAAACAGAGAAGCTTGGACTTTGCAGTTCCAGAAACTATGTGAATGGATCTTAGGACAGAACAGGAAGGACTGGAGCCAGACTTGAGAGCATCAATTGATTAGCAGACATCTGGCTAAAAATAAGATGAAATTGAGGAAAATTGTTTCAATGAGCTCCATCTGAATATAAAAATATGCATTTAAAACATTTGTTTACAGGAATGCCTAACTGGGAGCTTAACATAATTTCATCTTCCATAACTTTGCAATACATTTTTCCTTTTATTTTTGACAGGAACAAAGACAAAGGAAGGTGTTGTAACAAGTGTGAATACAGGTAAAAAAAAAAAAAAAGCAAGACATTGTTTTTCTCCTAAAATACCCTAATCTAAGGTCCCAAATCAAACTATAAGAGCACTTTTTATATGCTCTATAGTTGCCCAGAAAACAACTGATCAGGCAAATCTTGTGGGTGAGGTTGCTGTGGCTGGAGCCAATCAGGTGTCAGAGAAGACGGTGGAGGGGCTGGAGAGTGTGGTCGCATCCACCGGTCTAGTCAAACCGGTGAGGACAAAAATAATCATATGCATTTTTTGGAAGCGTATCATTTGTTAAACCTTTACATCTGCACAATTTGAACTTGCATTGATGTCTTGAGGTGCACTATATCATTGTTATTTGTAGGCCTATATTCATTCAATACATATGCAGACATAAGATTTGAATTGCTTATTGCACTGTTTCTGTCATGGAGTTGGATTTATTATTTTATAGAGATGTTCATGCTTTAATGTGCTTTTGCTTCTTACCTAATCATGGACAGGATGAGCTGGAGAACACACAGGTGCTTTCAAAACTTAATAAATGCATGCCTGCAATAAAAGCATGCTGAATACTCTCATCCATAAAAACTCAAACACATCATCATTAAAAACTAAAATCTTTCCATTAGAACAGATCAACAAAATAAACATTTTAACAAAAATATAAAAAAAATCTTCATCTCTTATGCTCTTGCTATTTAGGAGTGAGAAAGGCCTGCATTCTTGAAATGCCTCCTCAGTGAACCAAAAAATTTGCCACACTGCCTAGCAAGAGTTAAGTTCTTCATAAATAACTAATTTCTGAAACTTCCCAATTGTTGCTCTGCATTTTTATGAATTCTTAAGCACATTTCCAGTTCCATTCTTAATGATTATAGGATCGTTCCTATTCATTCAAATGAAAAAGCCCACGAAGAAACAACCCTCGGCCATGCAACCATTATCAGCAGCACCTTGAACATTGACAACACTGTACAGCAATCAGACCACCAAGATTGAACAACCCCATTCATGAACATGAGTGAAATATCCCAGAAAGCATTGCAACAAAATAGATGGAAATGAAGAATTGATCCATGAATTCACAATTCCATAACTCAAATGGCCTTGTGTCTTATAGTTGTTATGCTTTGCAGTGGCGGATTTAGGCATTGGCGACATGGGCAGCGGCATGGAGGCGTCCACACAGACAAGTGTGGGCCCTGAACTCCACCAGCCATCTCATTTACAATCACCCCTCCCCCCTTCAGTCAACAACTTTGGGGGCATGCTGAAGCAGGTTTCGCCCAGGACGTCATTCAAACGAGAATCACTACTGATGCTTTGTAAAAACCTGTAGGGTTAAAGATGTGACAAACAATGTGAACTCTTTTCCTCAACTGAGTGTGTTACTGTCTTTCTGCCTCCAGGGGGAGTTCTCGAAGCAAGAGGGAGCTGCAGGACAGCCTGCAGATGCAGGACAGTAGGTAAAAGATCTGATAACCTCTGCATTTTTACAATAGATACAGTATCTATGGTATTTACCATAGTAGAGAGAGTGCACGGTCAATTAGCGTGTTACTACAGTAAATCACTCTTTGTGGATACCATACCAATGAATGAAGAGAGCCGCAAACTGACACCTACCTGTCGCAAAATTGTCCGTGTCTGTTTGCATTGAACAGCAATTGTATCACAGTACACTAAACACACAGATGACTTCAAAATTATTGTTTAGTGTAAAATATGTTGGTAGTTTATTGGACAGTTGGTCAGTTCATTAAGTGATGAGCTGTTTATTCAGCACACTTAAGACTCCTCCATAGACAGTCTATTGTTTCCGCTCCAGCGTAACGGCCATTAAATGCCTTTGCGACTGCCGCAATATGCCATTTTTGCAAACCTTGTCGGCTCCCCTTGACAGAGGGGCTCTGACAAAATAGCATGAGGTGTAGGGAGGGAGACCATTCAAAGAGAAGTTGGGGATAAACTTTAAAAAATGCTGAACATGCTTTAAAAAGTAGAGAATATGATGCAAATGTAATACCACTCGTGTGATAACTTTTTGGCTTATTGGACTGTTGTATATAGGCCTAATATACATATAGTGATACACCCGGTCTACGTTCACACAGTCAGTGTTTGGGATTGACACAGGGGCGGACTTAGCATTAGGCAAATGTGGGCAACCGCCTAGGGCCCCTAAAAGCTGAGGGCCCCCCTAAAAATACAAATTATGTTTTTTATTATTACTAAGGATGAAACTTAAAAAATGTAGCCGTTATAACACCAATATGATTAATATTGCTGTTACTTTTAGCTCAGTCAATGCAAACATCCCGCTCAGATCAGGCCTTAATGGAATATTCCAAGGTTTTACACAACTACGCAAGTTCGTGGAGGTAATAGGCAGGGAAACCTCGAGTGCTCTAACTTAAGAGCATGGATATGGACATGCTTTCAGGGTTAAGGTTGTAGGATAATCTATGTAGTGGAACTACATAATAATGGGTTACATGGTTTAGGCCTGGAGTACTGGGGTCTGCCCAGGAGTGGGCGCTGGGTGGTGTTCAATAAAGGCGAGGCTTGTGGAAGAGACGCACGAGTAAGTGTGTGTGTTTACTCACGCAATAAGCAAGAGAATACGACATGGTGTCAGAAGTGGGATACTCTAATAAGCTTGCGGAAGACGTTTTGTTTCGGGAGGCAAGTAAAGTTTTATTAGTTTGAAGTCGCAAAGTCAAGGAACAAGCGGCAGGAGAACAACGCGCTCTAGGTGATGCAGCAGCCCGGGGGAGAGAGCCGCCCGCGGCGAGCCCGTGTGCTACGTTCAACATCCAGCCCCCTGAGCCATTTAACTTCTCCAAACCTACCGAATGGGAAAGATGGATCCGACGGTTCGAACGTTTCCGTCAGGCCAGTAATCTCCATACTTCCACGCAAGCCAATCAAATAAATACACTCATGTACTCATGGGCGATGAAGCGGATGACATTTTAAAGGGGCTGAATCTGACGAACGAAAACAGTGAGCGATACGACGCATTCTTTGTTGTGAAGAAAAACGTAATATATGAAAGAGCACGTTTCAACATGAGAAAACAAGGAGAAAACGAACCAATGGACTGCTTTGTGACTGCACTGTACTCCTTCGCCGAGCACTGCAAATATGGGCCACTACACGATGAATTAATCAGAGACAGGTTAGTCGTTGGTTTAAATGATTTACGTCTGTCAGAGCGAATGCAGTTAGATAAAGATCTAACGCTGGAAAAGGCCATTGATATGGCGAGACAGACTGAGGCAGTGAAGCAGCAGCAGAGTAACTTGCGTGGTGAATGCATTAATGCCAAAACGTCTGACTCTGTAGATAGAGTCATAAGTAAAAGCAAGTCATTTCAAAGCAGGCAGAGAGTCAAAAGTGCTCATGGAGCAAAAGACAAATTTAAACAGTCACAATCAAGATGCCACAAGTGTGGAAAAAGCCCATCTCATCCAAAAGCACAATGCCCTGCAAATACTGTACTCTGTCATGCCTGTGGGAAGAGGGGACATTACCAAAAGGTGTGTGCTTCATCCAGAAAGGTGAATGAGATTCAAGAACAGGACCCTGGCATATTTTTAGGCACTGTGGTTGCCGGGGGTGACCCCTGGCTGATAGATATTAAAATAAAGGACTGTGAAGTACAGTTAAAAATCGACACAGGCGCTGATGTCACTGTTATGCCAGACCATGTCTTCCATAAGATATTTAAAGAGGGCAACAAACCAGCACTCCAGAGAGTGACCAAGCCTTTACTTGGACCTGGATGCTCACCACTTAGTGTGATTGGAGTTTCAAACATGCAGCTTCTGAAAGGAGACAAGCACATATTGGAGGACGTGTATGTTGTCAAGAGTCTTCATTCGCCACTGCTAGGTAGACCCGCCATCACCAAATTGGGTCTTGTCACACGTGTTGATGGTGTAAGCATTAACACATTACAGGAACGCTATCCAAAGCTGTGCAGTGGGCTAGGACTGTTACAGAGGCCTTACACCATTGAACTGAGCCCAGGAGCGGTTCCATTTTCCCTCAAAACTCCACGACGCATCGCTCTTCCACTCATGCCAAAAGTAAAAAATGAACTACAACGCATGGAGCGGATGGGGGTCATAAGCAGGGTGGAAGAACCCACAGAGTGGTGTGCAGGCATTGTCGTGGTGCCCAAAATGTCGGGTGATCCACGCATTTGTGTTGACTTAACAAAGCTCAACGAATCAGTGCGAAGGGAGAAATTTATACTTCCTTCAGTAGATCAGACTCTTGGGTTGTTAGCGGGAGCTTGTGTTTTTAGCAAGCTAGATGCAAACATGGGATTTTGGCAAATACCTCTAGCTGAACAGTCCGCCAAGCTGACGACTTTTATCACACCATTTGGGCGATATTTCTTCAATCGTTTGCCCTTCGGTATCGCATCGGCACCTGAGCACTTCCAAAATCATATGGTAACTAAATCACGGAGGGCCTGGACGGTGTGGTCTGTCACATGGACGACGTGCTGGTGTGGGGGCGTTCTCAAGAGGAGCATGATGTACGCCTTCACGCAGTGCTCCAAAAGATGGAAAATGCTGGCGTTACCCTAAACTTAGACAAATGTGCCTTGTCGCAGCATGTAGTCAAGTTTCTCGGCCACATTATCTCAGACAGAGGAGTGCAACCAGACCCAGCCAAGACAGCAGCAGTCCAGGAGATTCCAGAGCCAACAAATGTCAGTGAGCTAAGGAGTTTTCTTGGTATGGTTTACCAGCTGGGGAAATTCATTCCTCATCTGGCAGAAAAAGATAAACCCCTCAGAGATCTCCTGTCCAAGAAAAATTGTTGGTTCTGGGGGGAAGAGCAAGTCAAAGCTTTTAAGAACTTGAAAGGAGACTTGTCTTCTGCTCCAGTGCTGGCCCTGTACGATGCAAACAAGCAACTCAAAGTATCTGCAGACGCATCATCGTATGGCTTGGGAGCAGTCCTGCTGCAAAAAGAGGGTGTTGATTGGAGACCTGTGGCCTACGCATCACTGTCTCTTACTGCTATTGAGCAAAGATATGCACAAGTTGAAAAGGAGGCCCTTGGGCTGACCTGGGCATGTGAGAGATTTCGTGACTTTTTGATCGGACAACAATTTGAGATGGAAAACGATCACAAACCACTGTTGAGTCTCCTTGGTGGCCAGGATTTGGATGCCCTACCTCCCCGCATCCAGCGGTTCCGTATTCGACTGATGCGCTATTCATACAAGATTTCTCATGTTCCTGGAAAGAGCTTATGGACTGCTGACACTATGTCACGTGCTCCGCTACCTGCTCATAGAGAAAACATGGATGTGGAGTTCATGGAAAGCACTAACATTTACGTCGACAGCATTGTGGAGCATCTCCCAGCAAGGCAATCTTACCTGGTCAACCTGAGAGAGCACCTCAAGTCGGATAGTGTTTGCTCAAATGTCATGAAAATGTGCAAGGACGGATGGCCTGAGTCAGGTTGTTGTACAGGGACCGAGAAGCTCTACTGGTCTGAGCGAGCTTACCTACCTGTCCACAATGGCCTCCTTCTGAAAGGTACAAGACTCGTCATTCTCTCGGCTTTGCGAAAAATGTCCTTGACAGGCTGCACGAAGGGCATCAAGGAGTAGTTAAATGCAGAGCACGTGTACGGCAAAGTGTGTGGTGGCCGGGACTTAGCCAGCAGTTGAACGAGCTGGTTCTGAAATGCCATACTTGCATTAAAGAGCGCACTAATCACACTGAACCGTTGATCCCATCGGATCTTCCTGAGAGGCCCTGGCAAAAGCTAGGAACAGATCTGTTTGTCCTGAAAGGGAAAACCTATCTTTTAGTTGTGGATTATTATTCACGGTATGTTAAGGTGGCAAATCTTTCACTCACCAGCTCTGGAGATATTACTACACACCTAAAGTCTATCTTTGCACGCCACGGCATCCCAGAGATATTAGTGAGTGATAATGGGCCACAGTTCTCGTCCAGCACTTTCTCACATTTCGCAGGTGCTTATGGATTCAGACATGTCACCAGTAGCCCAAAGCATCCACGCAGCAACGGAGAAGCCGAGCGGGCTGTACAGACAGTAAAAAACCTTCTCAAAAAAGAGCAAGATCCTTATCTTGCCTTACTGTCATATAGGTCGACTCCACTTCAAAACGGGTACAGCCCAGCCCAGTTGCTCATGGGACGCCGCCTTCGTACTACGGTGCCAACCCTCCCAAGACTACTGGACCCCTTGTTACCTGATGGCACTGCCATAAGTGTTTGAGAGAGAGAGAAAAGAAGTGCAGATATGAGATATTTCAACAAACGGCATAGGGTGCATGACCTGAACAAGCTCTCACCTGGCGATCAGGTGTGGGTCACAGATCAAAAGGTGGCTGGGACTGTGGTAAAGAAACATCCAACACCCCGTTCTTACCAGGTGAATGTGCCTCATGGAACTGTTCGTAGGAACCGGCATTTCCTCTTTCCTATGGATGTACACGATGGTGATTGTGACACCCATGCTGGTTCCCAGTTGTCTGAGAACAGTACAGAGACACAAAATGCTCTGACACCCCAAACATATTCTGTCAGTCCAACGGGAGCAGTAACCATAACCAGATCTGGGAGGCCAGTCGTAAAACCTAAAAGACTGGATTTATAGTCACTTTGCTGTAGCAGTTACAAACTGGTCACATGTCTTCACTCTAGATCCGCAAACCACAATTGTATGTATTGCACGTATAAAGAAGCAGCAAAAACTGATAGGTGATCACTTAAATGTGAGGTATTATTTTTTTTGAATGTCTGTATGCTTCTAGAGGATGAGTTTTCATAGTGGTGAGCTTGTTACTGGGAAACACTGTATTCAGCATGTTTCTGAGATTAAGAGAAACACCACAGTGGGATGAGTTCCTATAATGGCCTATTCAGATTATTGGTCTATTTATAAAGCACTACAATGAATATATAAATCAAAGTATTCATGTTTTTATTTATTACAAACCCAGAGTAAGAAACTTGGCCTAAATATTCTGTAGTTTTTTGGAGTTTTAGTAATTCTTTTCATTTTAACATGAAAATTAATAGTTATAAAATATGTAATTATATCAAAATTTGTTATGGATAAGGTTTTAATTAAAATGTGATTATTTATTATGCTCTCCCGTAAAAGTTGGCAGAAAATCCATTCTAACTGGCTAGCTGCTATAGGCAACTCTTGTGAGACAGAGGCAGACTCATCTGGTAGTTCGATTAATCTGGTAACAAAGTTTTGTTTAAAATTGACCAGGCTTCTACAGTGAACACCTCTGAGAAGTCTAAAACCTTTTTATTAGATTTGCCAAAGCTTGCAAAGATTGTCTTTGAAGCTACTTGTGTGATTAAGTGGTAATTTGAACGAGTTACCACTTTTATGGCATACCACTCTAAATAATAAAATAAAAATACAGAAAATAATAACAATGAGGAGGGCCCCATTCCTGTATTTTGCCTAGAGCCCCCAAATCAATAAATCCACCCCTGGATTGACAACTGTGCAGACCATACATAGACAAACACACATGCGCACGGTTGATTGTTGAGATAGAAGAGTCCATTAGGTGGCAATATGCACAATATGCTGTACTGTCAAGCAGTAGTCGAAGAACATATCCTTCTCTATCATTTTGTTGTTGTTGTTCTTGCTTCATCTAAATGGCAGAGCCTCAGTTTTCTTCTTTTTCATCCTTCAGAGCAGGTGTCCTGTAAATGACATGACTTGGTGCTGCCCTCTAACGTCTGGCAGCGTATAACAAAGTAATTGTACTGCGCATGTGTCGAGCGCGTCCATTTGCACTCGTCCACATGAGGTATACTTTCAAAGCTGTGAGCAAACAACTTTGTGCGATACGGAACGGAATGTGCAAAGTGAATTATACCTGTGCCTTTACAGAAGCAACCAAAGTCACAACGATATTCTAACAGCTGTAGCCGTAGTAAAAGTAAAAAAAATGACCATGTCCATAACACCGGTATGTCTTTTCACAATTGCAGCCGCTTTATTAAATAGATAAGTCAGATCGAGGTGCAAGTTAATTCATCAGATCATACACTGTAAAAAATAAAATTACCATTTGTCCAGCGTACTGTGATTTTTGAGTCACATATATTAGGAATTGTGAATAACTGTGAATCTACATAAAAATACATGTTAATCCAACAGAATGCTACAAAATGTCACACTACATGTTAAACAATGTTTTCTGGACAAACGTTTTTATGTTGACCGGCAAAGCTGGGAGCAAAATAGTTTGCGCATGCGTGATGAGAAAAAACATTGCGCCAAATGCACAGGGTTTCCTTCTCCATTTTGTGCTTTAGCTTCTCGTTTTATCGGTCCCATGTGGAATTCGCTCAATCCTGATTCTACGAGGATCTAAATATTGCCCTACTGCTGTAGGTGAGTATTAAAATTACTTTGAATTTCATGCATGCAATGAATTGTATATTCCTGAGCTGACGGTGTTTTATTCAGTGGTGATTTCGTTGACGAATAATTTTCGTCACTGAATTTTTTACAGACGATAACTAAATAAATAAACCGTTTTGAATGGGAAAAAACTATGACAAAATCTGAAGTTTTCGTCAACAAATAAAAACTAGACGAAAGTGTTAGATATGGAATATTTGGGAAGAGATCCAGTCAGAGCATGTCCTGGGTTTGTGATATGTGCTTGCAGAAAACTATGAGAGCCTGGCCACTACCTATTACGTTTAAAAATTTTAATGTTTAAATGTATATTAGCTGTTTCTATGTGCAGTTTCAAAGTTGAAATTTCACACACGCATAAAGACGCGCCGATTTATGTTTCTGCCGGTGGATGCTCTACGTAAATTTGGTCCGTTGGTACCTATGGTTGCTACACGTGAGTGCTCGGCATTCTCCGTGAGTGCTCGGGCCCTGAAGCACCCAGGGATCGGCGCCTGCACGCATATGTATACGTATATTTGTGCTTATAGAACAATAATTCTTAAAAGATTTCTTTGTACATCATATGATTTTAAATATGGGGACATAAAGATATTGTTTAGGTGTAAAATGTGACTCTTAAATGCATTACATTCTATATTTTATAATAAATGTAATTAATATAAAGTTGAGATTCTTACAATTTAAGGTTCTAACTGATCATTTTCTATTTTCCAGGATGATCCAAGCACTTAATGCAGTGTAAAAACTGCAAATTCAGCAGTTCAAGTGAAGATGTCCTTCTGAAGCACTACCAGCTGCATCACCAAAGACTTTCTAACTGGCCTTGCATTCATACGGAGTGCGTTTGTGTTTTCAGAACTGCAGGTGCTTTAAGATCCCACCTATCTAAATCACACCCCATCAGTGACACGGTCAATCGAGAACTTTCAACATTTAATTGTGAATTGTGTGAATTCCGAGAGATTTGTAATGAGAATTTATTTTTTAGTCACCTTTTAAAGCATCTTAAATGCAGAGAAACAGTTCAGTGTCCCTTTACAGGATGTGGATTTAAAACAAACAATCGACCAACTTTCAGCTCTCATAGAAGCAGAAATCACAGAAATCATACATTGAAGGACTTTCGAACTGCAATACAAACTATCTCAGAGAGTGTTGATAATGAAGTGCCATGTACCTCACATAACACTTTAGATAGTGAATTTGGTGAAGAGGATATAATAGAATCTTTTGAAGATGTAAATACTCAGACACTTGAACGCAAGATCGCTTCACTTTTATTGTGTATGCAAACTGTGTTGCATGTCTCAAAAAGTGCTACTCAGAAAATAGTTGAAGAACTTAGAAGTATTTTGTCATTCTCCAATTCGCATGCCCTCCATAGCATAGAATCGATTCTCACAAAGCACAACATTAGAATTGATAGTACGACAGTCAAAGACATTTCAGATTCTTTATTTCTGACAAATCCTCTTTTTGCAGCCATATCTGAAAAAGGTACTTTGTCTACTGACTATAGAAGAAATGTATATTACAAAGAGAACTTCAATATAATTGAACCTACAGAATATCTTTATGCACATGCTCATAAAGAACACTTTGTTCATGTGCCAGTCATTCGGGTGCTTAAAACCTTGTTAAGTCAAGACAGTTTTGTAGATAAAATTGAGTTCACACATGAACATCTACCTGGATACTACAGTTCATTTCAAGATGGAAAGTACTACAGGGAAAGTGTATTTGTTAAAGTAGAAGAGGTTACTCTATCCTTAGCCTTTTATATAGATGATTTTGAAATTTGCAACCCATTAGGCACTTCAAGAACAATTCACAAAATCACTGCTGTTTACTGGGTTATCTTAAATTTACCTGCAAAGTGTAGATCTACTCTAACATCAATCCAGTTAGCTGTTTTAGGAAAAAGTGTTGATGTCAAGAAATTTGGTTATGATAAATTTCTGGAACCCTTGATAAAAGAGTTAAAAACTCTGGAGCAAGATGGTGTGTTTGTGGAAGCTTTGAGCCATCACGTGAAGCCAACTGTATTTTGTGTGTGTGCAGATAATCTTGGAGCGCACAGTCTTGCAGGCCACCAGGAAAGTTTTAATATAGATAAGTTCTGTCGATTCTGTTTGATTAGTCGTGATCAAATCACAACTGTCAAAGCAAGTGACTTCCCATTGAGGAGTGTTGATCAGCATGATTTGTTTGTTGTACAACTTAAGCAAAGTGACATTCTCCAGAGTGTAAATGGTATAAAGAGTGAGTGTGCATTGAGTAAACACTTAAGATACTTTCATCCAGTTACTGGATTTCCCCCAGACATTTTACATGATTTCTTTGAAGGGGTCATACCGGTGGAATTGTCTTGGTGCCTTGGTGATTTAATTTTGAAAGGTTTCATTACTCTTGAAGGACTAAATCACTCCATTAAAACATTTCCTTACAAGCACTTCGACAAGGTCAACAAACCAAAGACAATTCTAAAATCAGGCCTTGCTAAAGGGTCAATTGGTGGGAATGGCCATGAAAATTGGTCTTTGTTGAGGTTACTTCCTCTCATGATTGGGAATTATATCCCAGAACATGAACCATCATGGGATATATTAATGGATCTAAAAGAGATTGTTGAAATTGTTTTATCAAACAGTCTCTCTGAGGAAACTCTGTGTTATCTGTCATTTAAATTGTCCGACCACCGCTTGCTTCTTACCTCCACTTTTCCAGACCTTAAATTAAAGCCGAAGCACCACTTTATTGAGCACTACCCGGAACTAACAAGATGTTTTGGACCTTTGGTGAGTTTGTGGACTATGCGATTTGAGTCCAAGCACTCTTTCTTTAAGAAAGTTGTGCGTGATACTCACAACATGAAAAATGTGCTTCTTACTATTTCCATGAAACATCAGCAGATGATTGCATACCATTTGGATGCACAAAGCCTTTTAAATTCAGAGTTGTATGTTGAAAAAGTGGATGTGGTTAGCATATCATTGTTGGATGCAACACTGCGGTGTGCTGTACAAAGAAAGTTCCCAAATTTGCACACTGTGTCACTGTCCAAAGATGTTCGTCTGCATGGAACTCAATATGCTAAGAACATGGTTGTTTCTGCAGGACACTGCAATGGACAGCCTGAGTTTTTCAAGATAGAGAGCATGTTGCTCTGTTCTGCCAATGTGTCATTTATATCAAAAAGTTGCTCCAGCTGGTATATAGAGCATTTGAGATCTTACGAACTTGTTGAAAGCAACTATGCTGACATGGTTGTCCTTGATCCTGGTGACTTAAGTGATTATCACCCTTTGATTCCATACAGTTTTGGAGAGAAAGTGTTTGTGACCCCGAGGACATATCTGCAGCACTGATTGCCCCTAAAATGGTATGTGGCAACATTTATTTAATTTAAAAATGAACAAAAAATAAGTAAACAAACAATTGAAACTTTTTCTTGATTTTACAGGCTTTACTACTGCGAGTCATCATTTCCTCAACTGAAGCCCGGCGAGTTCAGCTTTCTGAAGTGCCTAAATCAGTGGACTCTCTTATCAGTATTCTTCAAGAGAAGCTGCAACTACAAGGACAGTTTTTTCTTCAATTTGAGGACCCTGATTTTGGGAATGCGCTTTGCAACCTGTCTGAGATCTCAGAATTGCCCAGTGAAAGAGCAGTCTTGCATATTCAGTGGTCCAGGTCTTCACTTCATGAAACCAACAGCCTATCATCCATCTCATCTCTTGATACTGCTAGTCTCGACAACTCTGAAGCGTCCTCCCACAGCCCCACAGTCTCTGGACAAAGGTATTTACGCACTGCCTCAGAATGGCCTCTGCCATTTCCCATACCAACTCTCTCTTTTGATGTCGAGCTAAAGCTACGACGAGGGAATGAGACATGGGAAAAAACAAAAATAGGCATTGATGTGACTAGAGACTTAAAAATTGAGGTTCTTGACAAAATTGTGCAGGCTGTGTTTGACATAAAGGCATATCCGGACAATCAGGAAATTGAATCCATTGCATCTGCACTGATTTCCAAGTACCCTTGCCTTAAGGAGCCTGGCAAAGGAAAGGGTTATGAGGGATGGTTGATCAGCATAAAGAACAAACTAAACAATTATCGGGCAAAGTTACGAGTGGCAGGTTGCAATGAAGTCAGTGTGAACAGGAAGCGAAAAGATGATGGAAATGTTTTCACCCTGAAGAAGGCAAAGCATGGAGAAGTCAATCATGTCCCCGAACATCCTTGCAACCACACTGACACTTCACTTGAAGAGCAAAGACTTTTATTGGTGGAAGAAACAAAAAAGGCAAGAAGGAACATAGCAGCCATAAGTGAAAAAATGGAACTAACATTTTCCCTTAGGAGAAAAGAAGTTGTCCAAGAGCAACCAATGATTGTAGAGGTTCAGGAGAGGTGGCCTGCACTCTTTTATCAAGAACAGGTAATTATATCATCTTTTATTTTCTGCTTTCTTAATAGGTGTTCAGATCACAGTAAATAATGTGTACTCGTTGTTTTTTAAGAGTTTTGTTAATACAATTCATTTGTTTATGAACAGATTTGTGAGGAATTTTTCCGAATTACAAACAAAGACCTTCTGGGAGTCTTCATGACAGCTATTGACATGTACACACTTAAGCTCCTGAAACTTTACAGAGCCAGAAAAGGAGCTTTCGGACAGGACATGGATGCACTCCTAGATAGACTTGATGAAAGGGTAAGTTCAATTTCAGTATTTTGATGGTTTGATCTGTTACTTTGGCTGATGATAATTCTTTTGTATGTTTATCAAGACGACAGACATAGTTAATCACAGGAGGACTGCTGCTTTGGAAGGTCTCCCTGTGTTTCTTCGTGAGAACCCAACCGAGCTTTTCAAGAAGTGTAAAGTATGTATCAAAGATTTTAAAAGGAAGTCTAAAAGGATTAGTTCACCCAAAAATGCAAGTTCTGTCCTGAATTACTCACTGTCATGTCATTCCAAACATGCAAGACTTTTGTTGAACTTCAAAACACAATATCAAGATATTTATAATAAAATCTGAGAGATATCTGTCCCTCTATTAACTGCTACGCAACTAACACTTTCAAGGCCCAGAAAGGTAGTAAAAACATAGAAATTGACTACAGTGGTTTAATGTCAATTCTGTGAAGTTACGCTAAATCTTTATATGAAAATAGATAAATATTATATCTTTTTATTAAAAAAATAAAAATTTCCCAACACACCTTCACGAGAGTACTATGACGTATGCGTGTTGTGTTGGCGCAAGAGCAGATTCTCACCCATCCTGGAAGCACCAAAAACAAACCAAGACCTAAATTTACATCAATGTAGAGCTTCATAAACGAAGCTTGCATACAGCATCCCTCTTTCCCTATTTTTTAACATTGAAACGCTTCCAGATTAGAATGTCTGCCCTCACGTCAACATAACACACATGCAACATGGTGATCTTATGAACATGCATACAGTCTCTCCATGCCAATTACTGCTATCAGAAACCGGTGTTACTCGTTTTATAATTGACCCACTTACTTACTGCTCATCCCCTGACTCGTTCTACCATTGCAGACTCTGCTGAACCACGCCCGGCTTGCCACAGATGTCTTTTTTTTTTTTTACATACAGAGCACTCATATCGCTTTTCAAATTGAGCCTAAAAAAACTGTAGTCACACGGGCTACTTTAATGATGTCTTTACTACCTTTCTGGGGTTTGAAAGTGGTTGTGGCTGTCAGTAGAGGAACA
Organism: Xyrauchen texanus; assembly: GCF_025860055.1. Lineage (NCBI taxonomy): Eukaryota > Metazoa > Chordata > Actinopteri > Cypriniformes > Catostomidae > Xyrauchen > Xyrauchen texanus. The sequence goes on along the minus strand of NC_068299.1, from coordinate 21,724,883 downwards.
GAAAGGTCTGATTTAATTTAAAATGTCTTCATTTCTGTTTTGAAGATGAACATAAGTCTTACTAGTTTGGATTAACATGACTGTGAGGAAATAATGATGGAATTTTCATTTTTGGGTAAACTAGCCATTTAAAGTAGAGTTGTCCAAACCTGCTCCTGTAGGGCCAATATCCTGCAGAGTGTGGCTCCAACCTACCTGAAAGTTTCTAGTAATCTTGATAATCTTGTTCAGATTTAATTAATTGGAGTTAAAGCTAAACTCAGCAGCACAGTAACCCATAGAGCAGGATTGGACACTCCTTAAACCGTTTCCAGATTTGGTGTTTTCTGCTTACTATTTACTATTATTATTTATTTTTACTACTATTATTTTATATAGAACAATCTAGTCCTGGTCTTGCCATTCTTTGTTGTCTTTAAAAAAAAAAAATAAAAAAAAATCACTTTTGATTAATCACATTTGATTTTGATTTCACATTATAAAACTATCTACCACTACAAAGCTGAAAATTCATAGTGTGTTCATACTCTAAAAACAATAAAATACCACTTGCTTTTCTTTTTCTTTTTTTTTTTTTTAAATAAAGCTAACAACTTGAAATTTAAACTGAAATATATTTGTATTGTGTTTGTGTCACAGGAAACTGAAGATGGGACAAAAGGGGTCTCTGTTGGCATTCTCTATGTGTTGGAAGATAACACCCAAACAACATCACCAATGATCTAGAACATTGCTGTTATACTGGAGGAGGTTGTTGTTCTGGAAGGTCTCCCGGATGCCTCTACTGCTCTAGCATACCTGTTTGGCCTTCTCTATGCTCTAAACTTTTCATATCCTAAAAGCCTCAAGTACACTTTTGATACTATTCAAAATTTGTTCATGGAGCTTGGGTCTGGATGCACCCAACGTGTGCTTTCTCTCAAAAACAAACTGCTAGGAGTGACAATTTAACAGTGTGATGGCATACCTTGTCATCAACAAAGACAAACTATTTTGATACCAAATTTTGAGTGTGGATGCACCTTAAAGAAATGGATGTTGGCGAGGCATAATTGGACCTGTGTTTCAAGTTGATTTAAGATGACAGTCAAGACACTTAAAATACTGTTGTTGTTGGTCCTGTTGTTGATAAAAAACAAGCATTGAAGTTTTGTACAATGTTTACAATGGATAGTTTTACTCAAGACATTCATATTTTTGTTGCCATTTTTATTTCAAGTTAAAACAGATTTCAAGCTCTTTTACAATTTAACACTGCACTCTCTTATTAATAATCCTTCTGATAGTAAAACTGTTTAGTCTAAAATAAAAAGCAAGCATGTGTTAAGCTGCAATCTAAAAAATGTTGGAATTGCTTCCAACATTCACACTGTGAATATAATCACAAAACCAGGATGCATGGTATTATTTTTTATTTATTTTTTTGTCAGCAAATTCAGTGCAGTTTGATATTGTTTTGAATGTTAATGGATCTGGTTTTGCCTATGATTTTTTCTAAAGACATCTGAAGTAAATTTGGACAACTATTTCCATGTCTACATTTTAGTTTAAATTGTTAATTAAAGGGAAAGTTCACCCAGAAATGAAATTGTCATCATTTACTCAACCTCAGGTTGTTCCAAACTTGTGCGAGTTTCTTTCCTATGCTGAACACAAATTAAGATATTTTAAAGAATGTTGGTAACCAGACAGTAGACAGTAGAAGTAGACTTCATTTGTGTTTTGGAGAGGAAAGCAGCTCACAAAGATTTGGAATAACATGAGGGTGAGTAAATGTTGACCAGAATTTATTTCTGGGTGACTATCCCTTTAAGATTTCAATAACACTTAGAATTGACAAAATATTTTATACATTCTTAATGCAATGTTTACAATTTGCATGTGTTCAGAACTGAAATAAACGGATGAAGGAATAAGAACATGTTTGTCATTTGTAAATAGATGTAGAATCACTATATATATGAAAAGGATATGTGCCGATGCTTTATTTGGCCAATTAAACTTTTTACATCCAGGAAACAGAAAAAAAATAATAACCTCAACAACAGTAATTGTTGTTTCAATTGCTGTGACAAGAATATATTTATTTGCAAAATACGAAGATCAAAATAGCATGAACGAACAAATTTACGTTGGCTAAACAAGGTAGTATTAGTGAAAAGAACTAAAAAATAATTGTTGAGACAACTCAAAAGTCTTACTGCATCAAGTTGCCTCATATTTTTATGTTTTCTCAACTATTTATTTTTTACAGTGTAATTATCTGACAGGATCTTTGAATGTTTTATAACCACGGCTCGCACCCGTGAGTAGCTGGTGGAAGACAGTAGCTGAATCTTCGGGTGACCCGCAGCTAATTTCTCCATCTCCGTGAGTTAACAAAACCCCACATGAAACACACGAGACACCCGTGTACAGCCGTGGCCAAAAGTAGTGGCAGTGACATAAAAGTTTGCTGCTGCAGTATTTGTAGATTATAATTTCACATGTTTCTATGGTATACTGAAAAACAATGATTCTGCCCAAAAACACTGCCATGAATAAAGAATGGTACCAAAACGTCTTGCAAGAGCAACTTCTCCCAACAATCCAGGAGCAATTTGGTGATGATCCGTGCATTTTCCAGCATGATGGAGCACCATCATGGCTGGAAAATGCATCACAAGGCAAGACTGATAATGAAGTCGCTCGGAGAATAAAATTTTTGTCCTAATATCAAAGGTCTTACTTGAACAAAATTCATTCTGATCCAACGTGAATTTTCTTGATAAAAGAATATGATCGTGCCTGCTAACACGTGCATGTAAAATGGTTAGAAATGGCATTTTAGCTTAGTGTAAAGCTGACAATTTACACAAGGTTTATTTCTATTTCTTCTTTTCTAAACTTCAAACTTACTTCTCTGTCTGCTTGTATGAATGTGACACATCATAAGAAATGTTTCACTGCTGTTCAAATGCACTTTGGATCACATCATTTATATGTATAAATGTTTTCCATCTGAAAGGACTAAATATTAAATGAAACAAATGACAATTAAATGCAAAGTAATCTCTTCAGTAATCAAAATACTTTTTGATTTTAACTGTATTTGAATTACCAATTATTTAAATTGTAACTGTATTGGAATACAGTTACTAATATTTTGTATTTTAAATACGTAATCGAGTTACATGTATTCCGTTACTCCCCAACCCTGTTGATGCATCACACTGTCGTGTGGTGTACACGAGAATTCGGAAGTGGCGCTTTTAGACCTTATTCATGCTAGCATCATCTTTGATTATTTAATGGGAATGACAACAAGGCTGTGAGAGATAGACTTACCATCTCTTCAATGGCATGCATGATATAAAGCTCCTAGTTCGGCCATTTCAAACAGCATCAGAGTCCTGGATGGAAGTGCCAACTTAAAGTTAAAAACTTAATAAACCTAACGATTTGCTTCAGAAGACATTCATTGATTGAATGGAGTATTGTATGCTGCTGAAATGTGACTTTTGGACCATCAAAGCACCTATTTTCTTGCATTATAAGGACCTGACAGATCTTCTTCTAAAAATCTTCATTTGCGTTCTGCTGAAGAAAGACTCATTTGGGATGGCATCAGGGTAAGTGAATAATGAGAGAGTTTTTGGGTGAACTATTCCTTTAAGAGTAATTTTTACTTGGATATGTCTTTGAGTCAGTATGTGTTCTGATGTGATGTGATGCCTTATGTCTGAAATGTACCACAGCTTTTAATCATAAAATCTAAACAAATCCTTTGGAAAGTGACTTAGACTTTAGGGACAACATGTCCAGACAATGGCAAACAATGCTGGCAGAAGTGTTTTTTTTTTTTTCCTGTTTTTTTTTCTTCAAAGATTGAACAAAAACGGTACTGTTTATAATTATATTAGATTGTAGATACTGTATTTATTTAGGACAGTCATGTGAAGGCAAGAATGTGAGACCTTGACACTTTCACCAGTTAATTGAATATACATTCTTACCAGACAGGTTTTATGTCAACGGCACACTACATCATAGCAATGTGTACTAAGGTTCAGAAATAGTTATAATGTCAACAAGAAAATGGAAACAAACAGGTCTGGTATAAAATGTACCTCTGTGTTTGAATGCAGCAGTCTTGCCACTTCAATTCAAAAACATTTTACCAAGCCCTGAAGAGAAAACAATAGTAAGTCCTACCTACCCATGTACTGTAATCATCCTTCTTCATTTCAGGGTGATGTTTTGATGAACGCCCCTTGATGATGCCTGCCGTGATGCCCTGCTTCTTTGCTTAAGTGGAGAGAGCTAATTAGCTGCTGGCCATGCTTGAATATGATCATTGCTAAACTCCTGATGGACACAAAATAATATCCTACTTCACAGAAAACAACCAGACCATGTTTTTTCTCTTTTTCCTCACAAACAAACTCAACTTACCTCAAGTTTACCTCCTTCCTTCACATAGACATATAACATATACAGAGTTACTCCTGTAAAATCAGTTTATTATTTAGCTATGTGATATTTATCTATAGTGTGTAATGCACCTAACTTACCACATTTGTGACAATATTAAATGCACGTGCTTGTGTTTTGGAAATTCTTATAAAAACAAAAAGCCTGTCTTTAATACCTGCCTTTAAAACATGTGTCTACCAGTTTTCCTCCACCCAATACAATGAGGTTACTTGGATTAGAATAGAATTATTTCAGATACAAAAACTTTTGAGCCTATGCACACTGTCAATCTATTGTCAACTGTTGTTGCTTATTACATCTAAGACAATGTTTGAGACCAGGACCAGAAAGCAGAACATGAAAAATATTCAGAGTTCAATACAAGTTAACCTTAATCGACAGCATTTGTGGAATAATATCGATTACCACAAGAAATTATTTTGACTTTCTCCTCCTTTTCTTTAAAAAACACAAAAATCTGGGTTACAGTGCGGCTCTTACAATGGAAGTGAATGGTGGCCAATCTATAAACATTAAAATACCTGCTGTTTCAAAAGATTAGCCACAAGATGTAAACAATATGTGTTAACATGATTTTAGTGTGATAAAAATAAGTTACTAACCTTTTCTGTGTAGTTACAGACAATTTTACAACTTTGTTGCCATGACGATGTGTGATGTCAACAACCCCAAAACAAAAACGTTGCAGCTTAAAGAATACATGCGTTTTGATAGAATAATTCATGTAATTGCTTTTAGAAAATTATTAGCTTCACATTTCTGCATTTACACCCTCCAAAAATTGGTCCCCATTCACATCCATTGTAAATGCCTCACTGTAACCTCAGTTTTTGCTTCTTTTTTTCAAGAAAAGGAAGAATGAGTACAAATATTTTGTTAATTTCCAAGTCTGTTTAGGTATTCTTAAGTATTATCTTTATTAAGTATAATTACAGAGTGATCAGTATTGTATTAAGGCTTTGATGATGTTATTTTCTGTACAGTTATTTGCTAATAAAAATGTGCAGATTGCAAGGTTTCAGATTTGTTGAGGTCTGTGGAAATGCTTACATTCATTTTAACAAACTCATAAAATTCATGTACTTGACTTATTTCCCTTAAAGACTGAAATGACAGCTGATTTATTTTTAAATACTCCATCTGTAATAAATTCAGTTTTGTGAACAATAAAATAAAAATCATATTCTATTCTTTTCTTTTTGCTTATAATTTTTAACCACTAATCCAGTACAGCGACTCAGCTTTGTTATTGCTATGCAAAAATAATGTAGAAGGAGAATCACCAAATCCAATATCACTGCAAAGTGTTTATATATGATTTATTTTTTTTCCCCTCAATCCAAAAAAAAGTTATTTACAAAAGAGGAAGGGCAAGCTCCACCTAATATACTGTAAAGCTAAGAATTAATGTTTAAGAATACCATCAAATATCAAGGTACGTCATGCACACCCATCCCTCTCTTCATCTCAACATATCTGCACATGATATTAAATATGCATCCAACCAACAAACAAACAGTTCATGGTGTAAACAAAAAAATATAATATGGCCATTGTAATACACTGAAAAGCATTGTTCCTCTAGCAAAATGTCAAACTTTATACAATTCATGCTGTCCATGTGTTATCCAAGCTTTTAAAATTACAGTCATTCAGCATTTTCCACATTCCTATTATGGGTGGAGACGGAGATGTCTGCCACTGCCCATAATTTTCCAATTGCTCAGAGGGCCGTGTACGCCAAAACATAAACAATTCTATTGATATCAGGGATGCTAACAACATTTCTGTATCTAAGCGGCCATGCTCTGCTTGACTGAGCATTTTGTTGGATTTCATTAATGAAAAACTTAAGACATTTTCATTTGAGAATCAATATTACTGTTGTCAGAACAAAACAACTATTCCCCAAAATCATTCTTACTTGCTCCAACCCCTTAAAGAAAAAATGGTTAGAAAGTATGTTACATAACATGTTAAAATGAATGCATCATTATCAAGTGACTCTGTCCTCATATTTTAACAACAGATGGGTTGTACTGAAACCCTCACTAATGCTGGGACATGAAACAAGGTTAACCAGTCAAGCAAGATCACAGTATTCATGATGAGGGCATTTTTCTACTCCACCCAAGTTCAAGAAGCCAATAGGCACACATATCTCTGACGTGCTTTCACAGAGCACCAGCCTTAAAATAAAAACTGCCCACTTCTGCTCCATAACATAGATACATTTACACTCACTGGCAGTGCACAAACAACTGGGGACTCCACAAACATGTCTTTCCTTTCAGGCTTTTTGGGTAATAAAGCAGCAGACTCATTTGTGGACCAGGCTGTGGACAAAGCAGGTGAGTCCCACATGCGTGACCTTAAAGAAACCTTAAAACAATTTTTGTGTTGAAAATTCTCTCTGTTTTTGTTTGTTTCTTTCTTGGCTTTGTGTACCAAGACACTTTGTGTCCTCGTTTAACTAGCTAAATTTTGGATTTTACTTTACTTTTCAAATTTAAAGGAGACAAAACTACAAATGTAGACATTTCCTAAAATTTTGCTAAGCAAGTATAAGGACAAAAGTGATAATTAATTGGTCACTTAATTGTAAAACATTATTTTGTTTATACGTTTTATCTGAAAATAGACTCAAGATTGTCGAGATTCTTTCAAGAATCAATAGATGAAAACCTAAAACAAACTTTTTTGGTCACACCTTATTTCAGTGTTTATGTTGCTGTGATTTTGCATAGGCAATTACTGAGTAAGTAAAACTAATTAAATACATGTATTTACAGCTTAATTATTTTTGAGAGCTGCTTGTACTTACATATTGTTATTACTATTTAATAATAGTAACATATGTGTTACACAGACACCTTAAAATAAAGTGTTTCCACTTTTGTTCTTTCTTTTTTCCTAATTAGCTAACCTTTTATTCTTTTAATTTGCAACTGTTTATTATTCAACTCAGTAAGATATATTAAAACATGAAATAAACTTTCCTTTAGGCAAGTCTCATCCAAAAAGTTTTAGCAGTGTTTCACCTACAGTACTTCAAAATGATTTTCTGTTTTTCATCTTATATAAATATGACTGCAATGTTTGTTCCCTAAAAAGGTACTACTTAAAATATTTCTTGAAAATGCAGTCAGTCCTGTAGCCATGCCAGTCTAAGGCCTTAAAAGGAATATGGATGGAATGAGCCTTTGATGTAAGCAAAGTTAAGGTTCCTTGTTCAAGGAAACTTATTTTTAAACAATCTTTAGACATCTAAAAAAAAAATTAGACCCTTTTTGGGCAGGAAAAAAGGCACAATCTGATCTCCCCTGACACTTACAAAAATGTCATGCATCTAAAGTGCCTTGTAATAATGTTCCGGTTTAATTCTCATAGCTACTGTGGCCAAAAGGAAGGTGAAGGAAACAATTACTGGAAAGAAACAAGATCAGCCAGATAAAACAGGGGGCATGGGAGGCCTTTTCCCATCTGAGGGGGACAAGAAACCAAAGGAAAAGACAGGAGGTGGATTGTTTGGTGGCCTCCTTAACACAGAACCAGGAAAAGAGGAGAAGAGCAGTGGAGGAGACAGTAGTGAGTTTACTTACCCTTCCTTGGCAAATAATGAAAAATGACATATTTATGACTCCATATATGACTGTTTATATTTGTTCAAATTCTAGAGATATAAAAGATGGTCAAGCACTATGTCAAAAAGTCAAAGCCTGATATCTTATAAGAAAAAACAACGTAAAGCCACCATGCACAAATATAATAACTAATTTCTATGTTTGTGTTTGATTAGGTTTCAATGATGCACTGGAGGACCTTGCTACTGGGTTTGGAGATAAATGATGATCTGTCAATTGGGGAAAATCTCATCCCTACACAGTTCTCCAGCCAGGATACTCTACCTAACATCAACAGGGTTTTCAGGGACTAAAACAACATAAAAATATATTTTTGTATATTTTGTAAAAGAATTTTGAACGGATGGCCATTCAACATCATCAGCTGGATCACTACTATAAATGACTATAAAACTACATTTATTTTAGCTATTATGTTAATATAACTGTCTTGTATGTTTGTTTTTAATATTATGTGAGAATGTGTTTACTGAATAAAAAATATCTAATTTTAGCCACCTGCTCATTGCGTTTTTATTATTAGTTTGCAAATCAAACATTTTAGGTTTTTTTTATTTAAAAAATCAAAACCAGGTTAATTAGTCAAACTACAGTGCATTCATAAAGTATTCAGACCCCTTCATTTTTTCACATTTTGTTAAGTTGCAACCTTATGCTAGAATTCTTTAAATTATTTATTTATTCACATCAATCTACACTCCATACCCCATAATGACAAAGCAAAAAACAGATTTTTGATAACTTTGCAAATTTGTTAAAAAGGAAAAACTGAAACATCATATTGACATAAGTATTCAGACCTTTAACTCAGAACTTAGTTGAAGCACCTTTGGCAGCTATTACAACCTCAAGTCTTTTTGGATATGATGTGACAAGCTTTGCACACCTGAATTTGGGGATTTTCTGCCATTCTCCTCTCAAGCTCTGTCAGGTTGGATCGGGACCGTCGGTGGACAAACATTTTCAGGTCTCTCCAGAGATGTTAGATTGGGTTAAAGTCCGGGCTCTGGCATCGAAAAACACTGCACCAGGGTCCAAAATAAAACAATTTCAAGAGCCAAATGAGAGTAAAAACAGGCTTTGCTGAGTAACTTTTAAAATTTTTTACTCTCATGCCCAGATGCGTATGACTTTCATCTGCATTACAATGCAAAGATTTTTAGAAGAATATATCCACTCTGTAGGTCCATACAATCCTAGTGAATGGTGACCAGGACCTTTGAAAAACTAAATCATATAAATGCAGCATAATAGTGATCCACATGACTTCAGTGGGTTAATCCATGTTTTCTAAAGCATTCTGGGAGAGAACAGACCAAAATGTAACTCCTTACTGTACACCTGGCCATTGCAGTCACAAGGCATGATGATCATTTGATAAGCTCGATTACACTTCCTAGTGCTTGACGCATGCACAGAACGCTAGATGGCGTTAGGAAGTGTAATAGTTTAAAATCATAATGGTCAAAGCGACTGCTAATGTCCAGATTTATTGTGAAAAAGTAGTTACATTTTGGTCTGTTCTCATCTAAAACTCATTGGATCGATTCAGAAGACATGGATTAAACCATTGGAGTCAAATGGATTACATTTATGCTGCCTTTCCATGCTTTTTGGAGCTTCAAAGTTTTGCTCACCATTAATTTGCATTGTGTGGACCAACAGAGCAAAGATATTCTTCTAAAAAAAATTGCTTTTGTGTTCTGCAGAAGAAAGTCATACACATCTGGGATGGTATGAGGGTAAGTTGTCATGTAAGTGCATAGTAGAGATGATGAAGTGGCAATGCATCTATTGGCAGGCTTTAATGAAGAAGATATAAAACAACATGGCATATCATGAACCAATTAAACAAACTATCACAAATGTTACACAGATGAGAACTGACAGTCAATGAACAAAATAGGAGGGTTTTTATACACAAATGGAACTAATGATGGAATGGAATACAGGTGAGGGTGATGGGGAACAGATGTAAGTGATGAGGGCAGTGCATTATGGGAGATGTAGTCTGGGAGGAAACTTCAAAATAAGAGTCCTTGTAAAACATGAGGGAAACGGACTGTGACATGAGTAAATTAGTACATTTGGGTGAACTATTCCTTTAAGTTAATTCAACATGCTTTAAACCAAACTGAAAGAATGTTGGTTTGACACTTGTTGATGTAAGCGCAATGAGTGAATAAAATTGAAGAGGCTAAAATTTTCTTTCTCCAGAACACTTTGTGGCAACTCATTAGTGGGATATTTCTTGCAGTAAAGATGCACTAATGAATTTTTTCCCCATTATAAAAGTTTTACTCCTAAAGAAATGAATTGTAATTTTGTAAAATATCTATAAAATCATGAGCGCTCACATGAGATGAAGACTCCAGTCATTACAAAAGCTGTTTTATTCTACATGGGGGCTGCCATTTTAGAATCACATGACTACACTGAATACTACACGCTTAATCTCAGTAACTATCTTGGTATTGCACACTTTCATTCATGGATTAAATGAATCATGGCTGATTGTGAATAGTGAATTTCTACAAAGTCATCTGTAACTAAAAACTATTGATATTTAATGATGCTGCACCCACATCACTAGGTGTCACTGAAAGTCCAAGATGACACAAACAAAGAGTTACTGAGTGCACCTTTAAGCCACCAAAATTAATATGAGGGGAAAAAAACTGGCTTCAGAATGCAGTTTAACAGAGAGACAGAGATTGACTTATTTACAGTATGATGTCACTAACAGCTCAATATTCATCTTTAGGAAAAATATTAATAATAATAATAAAAAGAAAAACTGATATGAAGTATTTATGGACCATATAGTTTCTCAATTCACTTGCCATTGGCAGGTGTGGAAAAACATATATTTTGACCCTGCATTGAGCACATGCTTTAATCACAACACATCTCTTGGGTGTGGTTAATGGCTTAGAATTATGTAACATTAAATTGTTTTCCTCGGGATCTCATTTCCAGTTTGGAACAAATGATTGAAAACAGCAATAGCACATGAATAAACAGATGCTGGTCTCTGGTTACCAGATCCCTGTCTTACACAAAAGCAGTAGTTGGGTGTGTAACAGATATGAGTGTCTGTTTGTGTCTATGGTTGGATGATAGAAATGAATGTGCTGGAGGGGACAGTGATAGGAAATATGTTTAATTTCTGTATAGCAGCTAAATAAACCCCTTCAGGGTGATACAAGACCTATCTGCTTCGTGTTGGGGTCCTGATCATCCTGTCATGATATATTTTGAGATAACAATTAACCTTCTGACTGTACTTCATCCCTTACTTATTACAAAGCTCTCTAGAATACTGAATTCTGATTGGTAAATCGTGCCATCTAGCAGTCTGATATCATCTACTTACTCTGGCAGACCGCTCCATTGTGTAAGCCAATCCAGAATGTGCAATGTCCTTTTCAGAACCTCCCTACCGGTAAAACAATAAGAGCCCATGAAGGTCTGGTGGTCTAATTTATACAAATTAAAGCAATACTGATTATGAGAGAAGACAAGAGCTTGTGCACATATGTGTATATGTATGTGTATTTGTACTCACAGCAATCCTGGCCTGAAACTCATAAGTGGGAATGACAGATATGGTTCCACCATGTTTCCCATAGTTTCTTTCTAAAGTCTCCTGGACAGACACTGCCAAAGAATACATTAGGACATGGTGTAGGAGAGTAATGATCAATGCAATGTTTTCCACTACAAAATGCTTCGCTGTGGGTTAACTCAATTATGTGTGCGATTTAGTTACATTTTCTACAATATAAGGGTGCAACAACATTTCTGATAATACCTGTGTGTGTGTATATAACACTTAGCACCACCTGGCACCTATTACTTTATTTTGCCAACAACTGCAGCTAAAAGCTGCTCTCATGGAGCTTTCTGACCCGGAACACTACTAGAGACTAATTTTCAAGAGAGAAAATAAATAATGAAAGATAGATGACATAAAGAAATATAAAATAGTGTATTTTCAACCTTCTTTTAACAACTCTAATATTTAAAGATTGTGTCCCATTTATGGCCATTATAGATGAAAGTCATTACAAAGATATTGCCTCTTTTAAAGAGAAAATAAGGCTTTGACTTCCTAAGTTTACACTTGTGTCCACTTCTAACAACTTGAATGACTTCAGAAGACGATTCCAATAAGGGAACATAGTAAGCAATGATGCTCCATAGTTTTTAACGGTGCATTTTAGGAATTTTTAGGAAGCAAATGTTTCAGTGCACTGGGACAATTTTGCGATTTTGCGATAGAAATGGCTGACCCTCTGACCAGTACCCCGAGTGCTAGTTTTTATTTTGTTTTATATTTTGATTTTCGATTTCAGTTTAGTTTTAGTTTGTTTTAATTGTTCGTTAATAGTTACAGTAAAAGTTTTTTTTTTTTTACATTTGTATCTTTAGAAAATGACAAATTTTTGTTTGGGTGATTCTTTTTGATGAAAAGTCAGGCTTTGGAGAGGAGATTAATTAAATCAGAGCATCCAACATTGCCTGAAAATACAAACACTTAAGTCTTTTTCATTTTATTGAGTTTTGTTCAGATTTTAGAGCACATTTATAGTGTCAGTTTAGTTTTGTTCTTTAAAAATCTCACATTTGTATTTCTATTTTAGTTAATGAAATTAATTTTATCCATTTTCACCATTAGTTTTCATCTTTGTGATAGATAACATGATTATAACCTTACTTTACACAGAAACTACATGAGATAATTGAGGAGTTATAGACAGGTTATTGACTGTCGGTGCTTTCTGTCTGTGTGTTCCCCTCCTGGAACATTTGTACCATGTGACAATTATGTGGCAATTATGAGGCAATTATGTAAGGTCATTCCAGGCCAGACAGAAAGATGGGATAGAGCAAATGTTTGTGTATATGCATGTGTGTGCATAAGCATGGCCAAAAGCTCTTAGTGGTGCACCAATTCCACTGTCTTTGCAGAATAAGGGAGCAGAATAAACAAAGTGAACAACATTACCACATAACCAATTATCCCAGCCTGCCTGTACCATTGACAGTGTAGAGCAATTAGAAGATACTGTTTAGCACTGGAAAACAGGCCCTCGCAGATAACAAAAACAAATGATCTTTTATCCGTAATGCCGGTATCCAATTTATAAACAGTCAAACCGTTTTTACTAGGGATGTCCAAAACTACCAATTTTCATAATTGACTAGTCAGCCGGTTGTTGAAATGACTAGTCGTATGTTAAGGATAATAATGTCTAATTAGGCTCCATTATGTCCATTATCATGTAGCCCTGATCAGACACGTTTCAGAGGGATAAACAGATGGTAAGTATGGGACTACAACATGGTAACTAACAGATATCGAACCAAAATATATCTTTGATCTTCACTGAGCATTAAAAAGTGCAGAACTGCACAATAATGATGCAGATACACATCTAGTTCGGACTGAGGCTGACAAAGGTTGAGGATCCAAGTGCAGTTAACTTTATTTAAACGAATGGAAACAAACAGAGATGAACAAACAAAACTACCACGATGGGCAAAAATGAAAACAAAACACGAAAACACTGGAACTGGGAACACAGGCAACAAAACACGAAAACACTGGAACTGGGAACACAGGCATGTTGAACGAACATCACCTACATACAACCACGTTCACAAACAATCAACGAAAGACAGGGACTGAACCAAAAACCAGGGTATATATACATGAACATAGAACTAAGGGGCCAATGAACAAACAGAACACCAAACAAGATAACAAGATGACAAACAGAAGCAAATGGCAAACTTAACGAGGGCAGGTGAAAACAATGAACAGTGAACACGAGGGCTGACAGGAAGACTATGGAGGTACAAGGGTGACAAAAGTGAAAACTAAGGAATAACAAAAGTGGCAAAATGACAAACAAAGGGCAACAGTGAGACAAGACAGGGTAACCGTTACACTAGATATCCAGCAGTTTAACCCTTTTTTACGACAACGTTTTATTTAAGCAACGCCAGACAGAATCAGCAAAAGAGTTTAATCTCTCCAAAGCACCTCACAAACACAGGAACCTCATTACAGAGATTTTAACAGCTGGAACTGCTCGTCTTGTAATGTATTGTTGATGCGCAGCTTTGATGGCTGAAACAGCAGTGGTGTATAAAAGGACAAAACTTAAAGCATTACAGAGAGGAAACGTCTTGAAGAAGGTTGCTGACTGTGCTGTGCTGACTGTTATTCACTTAGCATAGCAAGGTATAATAACGCAAAAACACTCTCCAAAAAGTGATGTGTCTATAGTAATTTGAAAATGGCATCTCCCTTGAAAACCACAACCGCTAAAATATTAATGTTAGTAGTCGACCTCAATAATCAACTAGTCAGTTGTTAGTCGACCACTGTGGTCTGATTTTAACTAAGGAAATATCTAATAGCAAACACATGGTATATTAATTATGTAGCATTGCTGTTTTACTGCATGGATGTGAGTCCTATTTAAGATCTGTGAAGATATGTGCCGGGTTTTCCGGAAACAAAAGACGAGGAAGGATTCAGGCACAGATGGCGTCTCACCAGCGTGTCTTCGATCTTGTACTAACCAGCTGACACCCATCTTCACACAGATCTAGGAATGGTCCAAAACCCGGTCCCCTCGTGTGTTGAAGCTGATGTGTTGGTGGTATTTCGGTGCGATTGTTTTAAAATTGGCTCTGTTAAAGTCCCCGATAACAATGAACGCGACCTCAGTGTGTGCGGTTTCCTGCTCACTTATGCTCCCATACAGTTCCTTGAGTGCCCGGTCTGTGTCGGCTTGTGGGGGGATGTACACACCTGTGATAATGACCGCTGTGAATTCCCTCGGTAGCCAGAATGGTCGAACCAGAAGCATGAGATATTCCAGAACAGGAGAGCAGAAAGACTTGATAAAATGTATGTTCCTCTGATCACACCACAATTTGTTGATCATAAAACATACACCACCACTGCTTTTACCTGAGAGGTCTTTCACTCTGTCCGCTCAATGCACGTAGAAACCCGCGGGTTCGATGGCCGAGTCTGGAATCTCTGCAGACAGAAAAAAGAGATCTGTGCTCTCAGCTCGCAGAGCTTGTTGTCCAGACTGAACATTTGCTAGTAGTATACTTGGTAGCAGGAGTCGGTTTGCGCGACGTCTTACTCTGATGAGAATGCCGGCTCTTTTTCTCCTTTTCCTTCTGAGTTTCCTCGGCCGGGCAGCCCAGACAAAGGGCTCCGCTGGCGTGTTTGTAACCAGTGGGTCGGCATTGAGGAATTTGAAGTCTGGTGTGTAATTGCAGAACCAATGTCCAAAAGCGTTTGTCTGTCGTATACAATAAGGCAGACAACATCCAAGACAAAAAAACTAAAAACTGTAAACAAAACAAACAATAAACTGCAGTGTTGTGTCGGCGCTCGCAATGCAGCAGCCATACTCTGCGCCATCTTGAGTCCATCACTGGAGCAGTGTGAATTCCCATGCTGCTTCAAACGCTCAATCATTATCCCTGTTGCCCTGACATCTGTGGTCATGAAATCATTTGAGAGACTGGTGTTGGCCCACCTGAAGAGCATCACTGGACCCTTTCTTGATCCCCTTCAATTTGCTTATCGAGCAAACAGGTCTGTGGATGATGCAGTCATCATCTGGACATACCAGGGACATATGCAAGAATACTTTTTGTGGACTTCAGTTCAGCTTTCAACACCATCGTCCCAGCTATACTCCAGGGGGTAATGAAATAAAAAGTCTTAAGCAATCTCTTCTCCGCATGCCACTTAACTATTAGCCCTTTGCACCACCTTGTCGTAAACCTTAGCATAATTGCATGATATCAGTAAGAGAAAGAGCTTGAATGGAGAGATATGTCTAATGTCTTCCAATGT
Organism: Xyrauchen texanus; assembly: GCF_025860055.1. NCBI lineage: Eukaryota > Metazoa > Chordata > Actinopteri > Cypriniformes > Catostomidae > Xyrauchen > Xyrauchen texanus. Next base: position 21,708,863 of record NC_068299.1, on the reverse strand, counting down.
TTACATATATCTAAAAATAATTATCAAATCATGTCCTTATAACCTGTAAAAAAATATTTGTTTTGATATTTTTTTCACTGCAATTTAAGAAAATTGTCCCAATATGTGTAAACTTTAAAAAATAAAAGTTTTCTTTCAGTCCTCTGTTCTTTTAAATTCTTTACCAATATCGATTGAGCCTCTAGAGCACACAGTGGCATGTGCTGAATATTTAAAGTCCTTAGGTAAGCAATCTCAGAATGATGCGTGTCAGCATACACTGAGTGCTGGATCTAATCAGGTAATGTAGAGGGTTTCAAACTGGAATCTGAGTTTAAAATAGAACTTCAAGGGGTTTGTGTGATTTTGACAGAATCTCCCATGAACAATCATGTAAAATATTAATAATAATAAAAATGGCAAATATAATTTTAATTATATTAACAAATTGAATAATAAAAATTATAAAAATAAAACAAGTAAACTTCTATTATATTATACAATTATTTAAATATCAGTCATTCAATTTCAACTATTTTAATAGTTGGTGGTGGCGTAGTGGGCTAAAGCACTGAACTAGTAAGCAGAAGGTTGTAGGTTTGATCCCCAAAGCACCACCATTGTGTCTTTGAGCAAGGCACTTAACTCCAGGTTGCTCAGGGGGGATTGTCCCTGTAATTAGAGCACTGTAAGTTGCTTTTGATAAAAGCGTCTGCCAAAAGCATAAATGTAAATAATCTCAGGTGGTACTTAATTACATATTAATTTATGACATAGTGGTTCGGTTGACAAAAAAACATTGGAAACCCCTGACACAAACAATTACTTGGTCTTGGATTGTGGTTGTGCACAAAACTGAATAACAAATGTCTTATCTCCAAAGCTAGGGGTTAGGCCCAGTTGGCTCATGTAAGCAGCCTCATTGACAAAATTCTCAATTCCATGGAAGACACCATTGCCAGTGGCAGATATGCGACTGTGGATCCCACCTTTGCTGATGGGCTTCCCAGTCACACAGGCATGAGCACTGATATCCTAAGAAAGAAAGAAGAATATATATTTTTTTACAAATTATAATATGTTTTCTGAGCATTTAAAAAAATGTTGTTTGCATTTAAGTGGAATGACCTAAACTTTGACAATAATTAACAACAGAAGTATGAGGTGCAAGGCCAAACACACAAATGATGCAATAAGCTCTCTGAGGCAGCTTATCATGAGAGATGTGAGTATATCACATCAACAAGGTGTTATATACTCATACCTCTCATGTCCTTTAATTCATCTCTCTACAGGCCAGCTTATGAATAGAACAGAACAGAACATCACAGCTACCCAGACAAAGCAACTGACTGCCATGGGAGGGCAAATGGTATTGAAAGAGTTTGTCAGGAGAGGGAGGGAAAATACAGGGGCGCTTTGTTTTCCTGTTCTCATAAACACTGTGCTCTTTGTCAGTGACAGTGAAGGCTCTGGGCACCGACTCACCAACACAGCCACAATCTGTTTGATTGTTGCCTTACAACTCAGTACATTTGACATTGCGTTCATTAACTGCCTTTTATTTCATTGCATTTATTAGTGCCTTCTTACACAACCTAGTTGAATCCTCTCTACAATAACGGCAATATTTTAGTTTGAGCCCAGCCTGTTTTGGCGCGAAACTGTCCACTATAAAAACAAGTGCACAAACACCATTTCCTCAGAATTTTTTCCTCACCACATATGGGTCTAAAATCATCTCTTGTTTAGAAGCCCTCTACCCTTGGCGGTCGATATACACAAGTCAGCGGGTGGAATCTGCATGGCAACGAGAAGACTCTTCACTCCCCTGCAGTGCTCCGGTGAACATAACTCTGTCTCGCCGCTTGACACTTCACTGATAGAAATAGAAATATATGTCCAAGAGATGCCCCTACATGCTAAAATGGAATGCGTTCACTGATTGGTGTCTCTCACATGGCATAAACACAGAAAACTTCCCCATACATGAAATTCTCATATTTCTTCAAGAGCGATTAGACGCAGGACTCACTCCATCAACGCTCAAAGTGTATGTGGTGACTATATCTGCGTATCATGCCCATGAAGCCAGCACCACTATAGGCAAGCATGATTTATTCATAAAGTTCTTAAAGGAGCAAGACGATTAAACCAACCTCGGTAGGCTACAGTCCTGACATGGGACTTAACTTTAGTCCTAAAAGCTCTCGCAGGGGCTCCCTTCGAGCTTTTGGACTCTGTTGATTTGCACATGCTCTCCATTAAGACCGCGCTACTGCTGTCTCTGGCCTCAGTAAAATGTGTTGATGGCCTGCATGCACTATCAATCGACAATTCATGTCTGGAGTTTGGCCCTGGTCTTTCAAAATCCACTGTCCTAGCCACACCCTTCAGAACACATGTGGTTCACCCTCCTCCATTTTATTCAGAAGAGGAACAATCATTGCATTTGTTATGTCCTGTGCGAGCGCTCCACTCATACGTTGAGCATACACACCAGTTCAGACAGTCTGATTAGCTCTTTATATGCTATGGAGGATGCCCGAAAATAATGTCCATCTCCAAGCAAAGACTTTCTCACTGGATTGTCAATGCAATTGCCCTGGCTTATGAGTCACAGGGTAAGACTTGCCCAATTGGTGTTAAAGCACACTCAACTAGAGGCATGGCCTCCTCATGGGCATAGACGAGTTGTGTGTACTTACAAGACATGTGTTTTGAAACAGGATGGTCTTCTCAAAACAAATTCACAAGGTTTTACAACCTAGACGTAAAGTCTCTCTCTTCACAAGTCCTCTCTGTTTGGCCAAATATATCTACTTATACTCCTCCCTTTATGGAGAAGCTCCCCATCTTTTTACACAACTGCCTACATTCAGGCTGTTGTAATTTACCATAAGTCACAAGCACTTAGAATATAAATAAACTCCCTTCCCAACTGAGTTAATTCATACTATATGACTATACAGTATCTGAGTGCTTCCCTCCTGGCCCAACATGACATCACTGCGGCATACTCATGTCGGTCGCCATCCCACGAGACTGCGGAGTCATACTTCCTTTCTGGGAGGTTATGTCGTGTAGTGCAATGCACTCTCAGTCAGAAATTCTGAGGAAAAAGTGCTTGTGCACCTGTTTTTATAGCAGATGGGGCTAAAACACCACAGCCAATATTATTATTGTAGAGAGGTTTCAACTAGTTAGTGTAAGAAGGCACTCCCCATATGCAATAATAAACACAATGTTTTATACCCTTTGTCTCAGTGAACCGAGGTTACGTACGTAAACGAGACATTCTTCTTGGAAGAACACTTTGTCATTATGACACTATTGACACTATTGTCATTATGCTATAAAGTTTAAAAAATTAAGTATTTCTATAATGACAAAGCAGTTAACACACCTCAAATTCTTTAAATGATATAAACTGGTGAGATTTGACACACCCTGTTTCATAACTGTTCTAGGAATACTGTAACAGATGCAGGAAGAGTCAAGAGAGCAGGATCTAAGTGCAGCTTTACTTTAATAAGAAAACAAGTCCAGATACAAAACTTGGAAAACACAGTAACAAAACAAAACTAAAACTCAGGAACTGAACAAACATTACATCCATGGGATAACAGGAAACAACAACTGACAAAGACACAAGCAAACACAAGGACTTTAAATAAATTGGGGCAAACAAGGTAAATGCGAAACAGCTGGGAACAATCATGGCAGGAACCAGGATCAGAGACACAAGGTAAACAAAACTTCAAACTAAAAGTCTCTTAAACAACTAGCAACCTCTGGAGGCCACTAGGGCAAAAGTCTCAGTTGTGTCATAGCCATCCCTTTAAGGAGCGACTACTGGCGCTCCAAAACATAACACCAAAAAACTAATTGGAAATGGGAGGATGTCAGGAAGATGGAGAAAACACAGAGACTTTTATAACAGTGGTACACAAGCTGGCTGAACACTGCAATTTTGGTACATTGAAAGAAGAGCTGATCAGACATCGAATAGTTGATGGGATTAGAGATAGGGGACTATCTGAACGTCTGCAACTAGATCCGGATCTTACATTAGCCAAAGCAATACAGAAAGTACAGCAAAACAAAACAGTAAAAAAACAACAAGCAGTGTTACATGGGGCAGAATCAACGGCTACACATAGCTTGAATTTAGATACAATCAGAGGTAAGAGGATCATCAACAAAACATTCCAACATGACAGACAAAGAAAAACAGACAAAAACATTGACAGAAAAGGGAACAACCAACACAAAAAGACTGTGGCAGATGTGGGGCAAGGCAGGGACATTCTTGGAAAGATTGCACAGTGAAAGACGCAGAGTGCCGAAAATGCAGAAAAAAGGGTCATTTTGCAGCTAAATGTCGCACATACAAAATTTACTCTGTCTCACAACAAGAGATTGAATATGCTGGGGAGGAGGACTATGCATTTCTCAGAGAAATGTTTACAGCTCCGGTTAAAGAATGGACAGAAACTGTTGCAGTGAATGGGGCTCCTGTCAATTTTAAACTTGACACTGGGGCGGCTGTGACTGCTGTACCAGAGACCATTTTCAATGCAAACAAACTTGGTGAGTTAAAGACACCATCAAAAGGCCAGGGCGCAACATCCTGGATGTAAAAGGTGTTTTCAGAGCGTGTTGAGTGCAAAAGGACACAGCTGCAACCAAGAAGTATATGTTGTAAATAAACTCACGAAACCACTCTTGGGATTACCAGCAATAGAGGCACTAAACCTGATTCACCGAATTGAAGAAGTCACAAAACAAGACAATGACAGGTCTAGGGTTGCTACAGGAGCCATATAACATCAAACTGCAGAAGGATGCAACACCATATTCCCTATCAGCACCCCGCCGTGTTCCCATACCTCTAAGAGCAAAAGTGAAGGAGGAACTACACAGAATGGAGAGAATGGGAGTCATTTCAAAGGTGAGCTGCCCTACAGAATGGTGTGCGGGGATGGTGGTTGTGCCCAAGCCAAACGGAAAGATCCGTATATGTGTGGATTTAACAAACCTTAACAAATGGGTTAAACAAGAACGCCACATTCTTCCAGCCGTCGATCAATCCTTAGCCATGCTCTCAGATGCCAAATTATTCACAAAACTAGACTCACGATCAGGTTTCTGGCAGATCCCCCTCACCTATGAGTCACGACCACTCACTGCATTTATCACTCCATTTGGGAGATATGTCTTCAGTCGTCTCCCGTTTGGAATTGTTTCAGCACCCGGATACTTTCAAAGATGAATGTCCCAGCTATTGGAGGATTACAGCATAGTGATTTGTCATGCTGACAATATCCTCGTCTTTGGGCGAGACAAGGCTGAACATGATTACCGCCTGCATAGTGTCTTGAAAAAAATTCAGTCAGTGGGGCTCAGACTAAACGAAAAATGTGAGTTTGCTAAGAGAGAACTGCTTTTTGTGGGCCACAAAATCCCAGCCAATGGCCTTGAGCCCAAGCAAAATCAGTGCTATCCTCCATATGCTCGAACCAAAGTGTGTGGCAAATTTACGCAGAGTACTAGGGATGGCCAACTATCTCGCAAAATGTTTACCACAACTGGCTTCATTCATCATGCCACTGAAAGAACTGCTCAGACAGAAAAATGAATGGGTATGGGATGAACCACAGAGACGTGCCTTTTGCAATCTGAAAGAGGAACTGAGTTCACCAAAAGTGTTGGCTGCTTACTCCCCCAAAAGAGAGACAAAAGTTGCAGCTGATTTATCCTCCTATGGGGTAGGGGGTGTATTGACACAGAAACAAAATGATGGCACATGGAAACCAGCCACATACATATCCAGGAGTCAAACAGACACAGAGAAGCTCTATGCGCAAATTGAAAAAGAGGCACTGGCTGTGACGTGGGCGTGTGAAAGACTGGTTTCATATCTACAAGGTCTACACTTCACTATACTCACAGACCACAAACCTCTTATACCACTGCTGGGGTGCAGAGGACTTGATGAGCTACCACCCAGAGTCCTCAGATTCCGCCTTCGTCTGTTGAGATTCAGTTATGACATCCAACATGTCCCAGGTAAAAATTGAATCACAGCAGACACGCTTTCACATGCACCTCTGAGGGGGGATCCCTCACAAGCAGACCTGCAGTTAGAAAAAGATGTACATGTCTTTGTAGATGCTGTTGTGTCTTCTCTCCCAGTGACAGAAGGCCTTATTGGCAGGTGAGAGCAGAATTGACATTGCCTGACAATCTGCTGTTAAAAGGAGACAGACTTGTAATTCCAGAGCTTCTACAGAAAGAGATGCTGATGAAAATACACGACCAAGGAATAACAAAGTGTCATGCCAGAGCACAGCACTCAGTGTGGTGGCCTGGTATATCAACAGACATTCGCCAGATGGTCGAGCAATGTCACATATGCAATCAACACAGGGTCCTTCACTGTGAACCACTCTTACCTTCTTCAGTTCCAGCACGTCCATGGGAAAAGGTGGGCATGGATCTCTTTGAGTGGGCAGGGAACAAATACCTGCTCATAGTAGACTATTTCTCTAGATATATTGAGGTGGCTCATCTTAAAACTATGTCTTCGGAGGTCATAGTAACAGCAATCAAAGAAGCCTTTGCACGCCATGGCATCCCAGAAGAGGTCATTTCAGACAACGGACCTCAGTTTGTGTCACACACATTCCAAAAGTTTGCAAGCAACCCACATTGTCCCCAAGCAAATGGAGAGGCTGTGAGGGCTGTACGCACAATTAAAGGTCTGTGGGCTAAGGAAAAAGACCACCACAAAGCCCTGCTGACATACAGAGCAACACCTATGGAGCAAGGGTTTTCTCCTTCCCAGTTACTCATGCGAAGATGTCTACGCACCACATTACCTCAAATCACAGGGAAGCTGGAGCCCAGGTGGCCGGACATGCACGAGTTCAGAAAAAAGGATGACAAAGGGAGGAAACGCCAGGCAGTGAATTACAATTACCGCCATAAGTCACATCCCTTACCACAACTTCAGCCTGAACAGAAAGTGTGGCTCGCCACAAAAAAGATATACGGATTGGTCTGCGGACCAGCTCATACACCAAGATCTTACCTGGTGCAGACAGAGAGAGGAATGCTGCGGAGAAACAGAAAACATCTCCGCCCCATTAGAGGTGTCACTAGATTGGGCAGAGTTTACAAACCTCCTGATAGACTAAACCTATAATATAATGAAGGAAAAGGGGAAAAGCTATACAATGCTTTGATGGAAAAAAAACATAAGAAAGTTTTGAAAAAATAAATGAAAAAATGTGGGATGGGATGTGTTAAGAAACTGTTTGTTGAAAGGAAAATGTTAAGAAACTGTTTGTGGAAATGAAAACAAGTTAATGTTAAGATTTAACAGAGTTAATGTTATATTCAAAGTTTCCATAAGTGAAAGTGAATGCATTGCTTAGCTAAAAGGGGGAGGTGTACTGATAGAGACTACAATATCCACAATGCATGGGCAGTGGGGGGCAAAAGGGGAAAAAGATTAATAAAAAGAAGTACGGATGAGACAGACATGTGTGACGGGTCTTCTTGAGTATGATAACAGCTGTAATGATACAATCCTGGCTGTGTGCTTAGGGTCGTTGTCCTGTTGGAAGATGAACCTTTGCCCCATTCTGAGGTCCAGAGCACTCTGGAGCAGGTTTTTATCAAGGATGTCTCTGTACATTGCTGCATTAATCATTCCCTTGATCCTCACTAGTCTCCCAGTTCCTGCCGCTGAAAAACATCCCCACAGCATGATGATGCCACCACCATGCTTCACTGTAGGGATGGTATTGGCCAGATGATGAGCGGTGCCTGGTTTCCTCCAGACATGATGCTTGCAATTCAGGCGGGCTGTCATGTGCCTTTTACTGAGGAGTGGCTTCCATCTGGCCACTCTACCATACAGGCCTGATTGGTGGAGTGCTGCAGAGATGGTTGTTCTTCTGGAAGGTCCTCCTCTCTCCACAGAGAAATGCTGGAGCTCTGTCAGAGTGACCATCGGGTTCTTGGTCACCTCCCTGACTAAGGCCCTTCTCCCCCGATTGCTCAGTTTGGCCCTATCACTATTTCAATTTGTGTAAATATATCTGTCTTAGAAGTGACAAATGTTCATAAAAATGTATAGAATAGAAAGCAACAGTGCTCACCCACTTTTCAGCTGCCCGGGTTCCGGAAGTATTTTTCCTAGTAATTTCTTTAATAGCCTTATAATGAAATCCTTCATAAAAGAGTTGTGAGTCATGAACCAAACCAACTAGCTATGAGATGAATTACAATATTACAAACTTTGAAAATCAGACAAAAAGACAAAAGGAACAAGACTGTGTACCTACCATCTTTCACGAGGGCTCCAACTACAATCTCTTGACGCACTGTGAATGAAGTAATCAAATATGAAATTATGGCTATTTATAAAACTATTGATTTTAACAGTACATAATGGGAGTGGGTGGTTGCTTCTGGGCTTGTTTGACAGGCTTTCTTGGATGGAGTTCTCTGATATGTGCATAATTCTCTGCTGGACCATGGGTAGTGTAATTGTTCGCCAGGTACTAAGGTACTATTAAGCATGATTTTAAAACAATGAAGTTGAAATAACATGGACTGATGGCTTCAAAAGAAGCATATACCACCAATGAACAACCTCAGCACTTATGATTGGTCTATCTTTAAATTTTTGGAAGTTAGTTGATCAGTAAATGTAAATTTGTCTATGGAAAAATGTAATGGGATTTTTACTTCCAGAACCAGACTGTTGTGCTCTAGTACAAGGAATATGACTTGGTGATTTGCTCTAAAGGACACAGTAATTATGACATTATCTATTAGTCTACTCATTATTTTACATTACACACAAGATACAATATATACACATAATGATATACAAATAAATGATATAAAGAATGTAAAAAAATAAATATACAATACCGGACAACAACAATTATTATATACAATAGATTTAGGAGATGCTTTTATCCAATATATATGTTGTGTGTGTGTGTATACAATATACTATATCCACAAACAATATACATAGAATACACATATGGACATGTAATAATGTGGGTAATGAGTGCTAAATGTAGTGAATGTAGTGTATTTTATGTCACATGCCTTTTAATAGGATAATCGTTTTAACATAAAAATACAAAGAGAAAGAAAATATATTCCATTCTTTATTACTAACAAAAAGAGCCTCATAAAAAGAGCTCCTTATGACATTTTTAAAAAGTGCATGTTGAAATGAATGAAATAAACATGAAATCTAACATCAAGACATCAAGTTAACTTTGAGTTGGATTCTAAAAAGAGCAGAATATTTTAAGACAGCAGAGTTCCACCGAGTCACACAAGGAACAATTGTGTCGAGTTTTATGTCTAGTTTCATGCAGTGGACTGTATCAGCAGCAACAATAGAGTGATGGGCTTTGTTCCTTATTGCTGCACATTTTGAAGTTGAACTATTGTGTACTGAAGGGTGAGGGTCAGAAATCCCTTGTCTCTTCAGATATATCAATACATATATACATATATCCTTTTATATCAATATCTATCTATATTCTGTTGCTTAAGTTCTTTAATAAAATGATGAATTAACTATATGCATGATCACATAATCAATTCTATTTTCTTATGCATAACTGAAATATATTTTGAATCATATGTGTGTTAAGAGTTAACTTTTTGCTTTCCTGCACATTTCTCAGAAGCCTTTTTCTCTCTGTCCTGCAGGTAGGTTGAAGGTCTCTTGGGAATAAGCTTAGCTGTGATGAGAGGGGGGCAGGGAGAATACGTTGAATATGTTCCAGATGTATTCTGTGTTTTGATTGTTACCTTTCCTGACTAATTATATGGGTTAAAATCCTATGCAATACTACCTGAATAGTAGAAGTGTGATTTTCTCTTATTATTTCTTTAGGGAAGAAAGGTATGTTATTTCTACCCCTCTCCTCTGCCTGAGGAGTGAAAATTTTATCTCTCTTGTTTTGGCTTAAATGACCTGATAATGTGTGCTCTGGCTCTCCTGTGCCCAGAGAAGAACTGTTGTTCGTCAGTGTTTTGTGTGTGCGTTTGACCTTCTACCCAGGTTTTGAACCCAGGAAGGCACACCAGGCCGACTCGAAGACGCCCGCGATCATCTGCGAGGTCACTTCAGGCTCTGACGACAAGTGCGCTGATTAATGTTGATAGGCCACATAGCTCTCTATATGTTGTGACTTTATGTTCTTTTAGCCAATCAGGAGTAAAATAATGGAATGTACATCCTTGCAAATGGTATAATTGATTTAAGATTTTGTGTAAGGTACGAGTTAGCTTTCGATCACCTCGTGAGGCTTTGCCGCTGGCTCTACCAATTTCACTGCAAACTATTCTTCAGTAAATTTTGGATTCTTTAATTGTACTTCTCGACTCCTGGTCTTCTTTCTTAATATCCTGTCCGGGTCATAACTGTTACACCCCTAACAGTTTGGTGGAGGATGCGGGCAATCACTCTGTGGTGACATCTCTGGCAAATCAGCAAACAAGGTAGGAAGCTTTTATTAATTGTTAGGGCTGTCTGACTGGAAGAGATTTTGAAGGGGAGCGGGAGAGCTTCACTCCGACGAGGCGTGTGAACAGTAATTTAATTATACTATTGAAAGTATAAGAAGTTGCTGAGAGAGCTGTTTAAGGGGCAACAGCAAACAGCGCAAGTGAAACGTGCTCTGTGAGGGGGCCCAGGTGGGCATGGGTGAAGCACCACCCCGGCAGAATGCGTCCCTGGACGGGAGGTCCAGTGGCACCGTAAACCTGCTCAATCTCTTCCACCTCAGATAGGGGTACCCCGAGCTTAGTGAATCAGGCAGTTAGGGCTCAGATATTAGTTATAAAATAAAATAAAATACAATAGGGATTGTTTTGCCAGGGATGCATCAGGAGCGGTCCCAAGTAAATAAATAAATTGTGACCCTAATTGGTATGGATCAGTATATGTGACCAGGATGTTTGTGAAGAATACTTTGTGGTGAAATTGGTAGAAATCCAGTATTGTTGCTGTTATAGTTAATTTATCCGCGTAAAATATTTGCTGCTAAAATCTTTTCGGTAGTGATTTTCAACTGTGACCAAGAAAAATGTCTGATAAAGTGAATTTTCTGAGTAGTTCTGACCAAAACGAGGAGGGCACATGCCGTAAACAGCTCTGCTCTGACGAGCTCAAATCAAAGAAATGTGCACAACTCATTAAAAAAATGGTCAGTCAGGGGTTTGATTCTGATTGGAAAGTCATGCAGCAGATTGACTGGCTGCAGAACAAAAAAAGACGCTGATAGGGCGAAATATTTATCCGTGTTTGCCTATTCATGGATTTGTAAACTGGGTGATATACCGTTAAACCATGAAAAGGCAATTCCAAATGTGATGGACGGATGGTCTAGTTTGATTGCCCAGCGTGATAGAGTGGCAAAAATTATTGGGCAGGAAGTCGGCTGTGATCTGTGTAGTCTGAGTAAGGGTTTCGAGGCTGTTTGTGAAAAAGCAGAAAATACTGCGAAATGTGATAAGATTTTCTGGGAAAAAGTGTGTATGTGTGCTCTCAGCTTGCCTGACAGAAAAACAAATGCAGTTCTATTTTGATAGCAGGGAACACTGAGACACTTTATCAGTGATCAAGGCCAAAGAGCGTTCAGTCTCAGTCACCATTCACTTTCATTGAAAAAAAAAAACACAATGAAAATGAATGTGGTCTGCTGTGAGCAGATGTGGGCCCCTGTGTGAGAGAATGCATTAAAGCGACAGATTGGGCTAAATAAGTGCAAGTGTGAAACACAGCAAAAGTATAGGAGCATTTATGTCAAAATGTGGTCTGAGGTGATCAGTCTCTAGCAATCTTCTTAACATTTCAAAGCTAGTGCTTGGCTGCAATGAAACCATTCGCTTATCTCAGAGTGGCCCCCACCATGAGCAGAGATGTGCAGTGGCTGAACATGCTATTCTAACTGAAACTCGCCCTGAGTGGAAGTTTATAATTTCCAAATTTCCTGAGGTATGGGCAAAAGATAAATATGATTGTGGTTTAGCACAGATTCAGCCACTGAGCATCCCAGGTCCTTTGCATGAAGCCAAAAGACAATATCCTTTGAGAAATGAAGCTCGACGGGGCTGAGACTGTTGTAAATGAATTATGCAAACGGGGGATTGTGATTCCCTGTTCCTCTCCCACTAATTCCCCTATGTGGCCTGTCAAAAAGCCGGATGGGAGCTGGCGTTTGACTATTGATTACACTTCTCTGAATGCAGTGTCTGAGAAAATGCACCCTCTGGTGGCCAACCCCGCAACTATCTTACATGAGATAGGATCTGAACATTGTCTTTTTACTGCTTTAGACATTTCTAACGGTTTTTGGACTTGTCCCCTAGCCAAGGAGGATCAAGGCAGATTTGCTTTCACCAGCAGGGGTCGCCAATGGACATGGAGTCGTTTGCCACAAGGTTTCTGCAACTCACCCACACTGTTTCATCAGGTACTAGCATCCTTCATCGATCCGGTAAGAAAACAAATTGAATATGACGGATCTGTTGTCCTACAATATGTGGATGACATTTTAATTGCTAGTCCAACCAAGTTTAAACATTTGACTGCTGTACAGACTGTTTTGAATGCCCTCCAAAACGGGGGATTCAAGGTTAACTTGAAGAAGGCACAGCTAGCACTGCCTGAAGTGACTTATTTGGGGCAAATTGTGGGTGTGCACGGCAGACGCATCACTCCTGAACGAGTTAAAGCTATCATTGAACTTCCAAAACCAAACACGGTCACTGGTCTAAGGCAAGTAATGGGTCTTTTGAATTATTGCCGCCAGTATGTTTCTGAATACACTGAACTTTCTAAACCACTCACAGAGGTGCTGAAAGGAGGAAAACCTGGATCGGAGCTGATTGACTGGACTGAGGAGATGGAGGAGGCGTTTGTATCAAAGAAACTCTTGCTTCCTCCCCAGCATTACGTCATGCCGATGCCAGCAGGCCGTTCCATCTATGGACATGGGTGGGAACTCGATCCTATTCAGCGGCCCTGGGTCAAAGGGTTCCAGGAAGAAACTCCTATGGGATGGTAGGATATTATTCTGCTCCTATTCCTGTTTCAATGGCAGGACAGCATCCGTGCCTGTTGATATGCGACTGTGCAGAGTGGGCTGTAAAGGTTACAGAGGACATTGTGACTCATCAGAAGGTGATACTGCACACTAGACACCAGATTCTGAAACTGTTAACAAACACTCGTTTAGGCTCTATCTCTAATCAAGACGAGCTAAATGGGAGGCCACTCTCTTGAGTAAAAATGTGGATATAAATATTGACATTGAAACTGCTATCAACCCTGCATCCTTGCTTCCAGAAGAAGGAACTGCACACAACTGTGCCCGACTGATCGAGACGGACAGCCAAAGCCCTCTTCAATCTGAACCACTTTCTGATGCCATGACGTTGTTCGTGGATGGTTCCAGCTTTCATGAACAGGGAAAACGCTTCACTGGCTGGGCTGTTGTAAATGAACATGGTGAAACTGTTGACTGTGGTTCTCTTTCAGGAGGAGGGGCTCAAGTGGCCGAGCTGGTCGCATTGACACGAGCATTGCAGTATGGCCAGGGGAAACGAGTCAATGTTTACACTGACAGCCGTTATGCATATGGTGCTGTTCATGACTTCAGCCCTGTGTGGAGACGCAGAGGATTTCTGATTTCCAAAACCTGGTGGTGGCCCCGACTGAGGGCTTCTTGCAATGATTTTTGTAAGAGATGTCTAGTATGCCTTAAGGTTAATTCTTCTTCTAAGCTGAAAATTCCCTTATGACATGCCCCTCGACCTCAAGGGCCGTGGACACACCTCCAAATTGATTTCATAGGTCCACTTCCCCCTAGTGGAGGTTTTACATACATTCTAATGATTGTTGATCTGTTTTCCAGATGGGTTGAGGCATTTCCACTGAGAAACTGCACCGCAGATGCAACCGCCAAGATTATGTTGAATGAAGTTTTCCCAAGATGGGGTTTGCCCTTACAAATTGATTCAGATCAGGGTACACATTTTACTGGGAAGGTGATGAAAAATGTCATGAGGTTGATGGGGGGTGGGGCAACACTTTCACATTCCATTTAGGCCCCAATCTAGCGGATCTATTGAACGCACTAATCGTACGCTTAAAACTTCATTGAGAAAGAGATTGTTGGCGTGGGGGAAAGGGTGGCATGCAGCTGTCCCAGCGATTTTGTTAAGCATGAGAGCCAGCCCTAACAAGACTACACAGCTCAGCCCTTTTGAGGTAATGACAGGTCGCTACATGCGGCTGCCCTGGGATGCCCCCTTGCAACACGAGGGACCATCCAGGCCTTTGAAAGACACTTTACAAAATTATCTGAAAGCTTTGGATGACAGTCTGCGAGACACACGGGTTAGTGTTAGCACACGACAAGCAGATCGAGATAATGTTGAGCAAAAAGACATGCCTGCTTTGCCTGAAATAGGTGACAATGTAATGTTACAGCGGAGATAGTTTCCCCTTAGTTCCGAAATTTGATGGGCCTTATCAGGTGGTATTGACCACTAACACCTCTGTTCTACTGGACAGGGGGTTTTGGGTACCGTGATGGAGACATTGGTCACAGGTGAAACCACTTGAAAAGTGTAACAACTTACTACCTCGGGATCATTAAATGTCTGTCGTGTATGTTAAAATTCTAGAATTCTAGAACAAATGTTTTATTATTACAGATGGCTGAATCCGACGACATACTGAAGCTACTAATTCTTCAAGAAGAAGTGCATAGTGAGAGACGACTGAAAGTGAAACGAGCTTTCATCCGATTGGTACTTCCGCTCTCGTTGGTATTTTTAATTCTGATCGCTTTATCATTTTTGATGTGGATTCAAATTTCAATTTGGACAGGGAGATTCCATGCGTTTTCAACTCATTGGGATTGTGTGGAGATCGATAACCGTCCATCATGGGTACAATACCCATGTCTAAATTCAACTGAGGGTCTAAATTTAATTCTGACTATGTACCAAAAGGTAAATGATCGTTGTTATCGTCTGGACGGAAATGAGACAGTGACCTATTGGCTTGGTCACTCCCCAAATTATCCCGATACTACCCTCATTATGCAGAAAGGTCGTGGATGAGGAGTGGAGGCGTTGACCTGTTTGAAGGAGATTTCAGTTCAATGAGCTGGATCCCTGAACACATAGCTCGTGAAAACATGAGTGCATGCTCTATACGAATGGATATGGTTAATCGATATTTGTTAAAATCTAGAAAAGGTGAGAGTAGAGCAGAACGAAGGAGGCGTCAGGTAGCAGATGAAACTTCCGTTATACCCAAGTGCTCCTGATCCTCGCCACATCATGTCATACTATCTTCCCAAAGCTAAGAATGAACTTGGTTACAACAAAGTAGTTAAAGATGTAGCCCTAAGCTATATATATAGCAATATTGTGATTAGAGAAGAACCGGGGACTGATGAGTATCAAACAGCCATAAATGATAAGGATTTGATGAGATGGGGAGTGTTAGTCCCAACTAAATGTCACATGATCCGATGGGACATCAATAGGGCTTACGGTGCAGTCTGTGATAGGTTAGGACGGATAGATAAAACTGACAAGGATAAGTTCGATCTGAATGGCAGTAAAAATGGTTTGCCTGTTATTAATGCTTTGTCCCTCTCTTCGCCCAGGTACACTAGATTCGATGACCCTTGGAAGGAGACTGCACATGTAGAGCGTTGTTTAGGTAAAGAAATTCAAAAGTGGTTTGTTAAGATGTTTCCTCCTGGAGATGTTGATAAATGTAAAGAAATTGCTGAGAAGCTCACCGGTGTGAAAATGATGGAGATACCCTGGGAGGTGTGTAATGCTTCTTTTGTTAAGTCAGGTTACACTTGGGCTAGTTTTTCTGATGTGTTACACCAGTATGAGTTTGCTAGGAACCTTGCTAACAAAACTGTTTTCCACATGGATTACTTGCATGATTACCTTGAAGATAAATGTTATAGTCCTACATCGATGGCTTATAATGTGACAGCATGGATGCATTTGCAAGTGTTTAAACTGAATATTGAAATAGTGTATACTCGAGCAAAGACTAGTCTGGTACCTTTGAAGTATGAGGAGCTGTTGTGGGACAATTATAAATCATTTCAGGTGAGGATGTGGCCTCAGTTGTCCGATGTAGCTATTGGAGATGAGTGGTTTGACAGGGCAAAACAATTTAGACAATTTCTGAGTCCAATTCCTTCAGTACAGGAAATCAGAGATCTAGAGTCTAAGACTCCATCAAAGGACTGTGCTAAACACAGGTTGACACACCCCATGGGTCCTGCATGGTGTCCAGTTGATAAGAGTAAGAAAACTAACGAAGCAGAGCTGTCTCTTTGTGTTGCAGAGTTGAAGCAGAAGACTGAATATTTTCCTCGGTTGAAGGCGCAACCAGCTCGGCAGAAATTTATCACTGCATTTCTGGAACAGATAAAAACTAATGATCCATTTGCAGGTTATGAGTATTTGAATTCTGTATGGCTTAAATCTAAGGGCACTCCATGGTATACTGATTCGGAACCTCCGTCTGCTATAGCAGCAGCATTGGTTTTGGCTTTTTCGGTAGGAGCAATATTTACTGACATGACGGAAACAGTGGAGGAATATGTGGAGGAAGCCTGGGAGGAGTTTGTGGCTGCGTCAGAGGATTTGGTCATGGGAGCTGTTAAATATGTGTTATATGCTTTCGGAGCTCTTTTGGGAGTGGGTGTCCTCTGTCTGTGTGTGTGGATGTGTGTTCGTTTCTTTTTTTCTTATGTATGCAGGTCTGCTTGCAGTAACTTGAACCCTTCCGAGGAGGAGAACCGACTGAGAAAACTGACGACACGCTTGGAAGAGAAACTTAAGAAGGATAACATCAATGCCCTGTTGTGAGTGGAAGGGGGGAGAGCCTTTGCGTGGGGACTGGGAATTTTTAGTATCCAGCATGTCCACAATGAGGCAAAGAGACAAGTGTGACCCGTCAGGGGAGCATGCGTCACCACTCCACCTTCCGTAGTGACCTCACTTGGTAGACCAGACGTGGCGGTATTGGACCCCACATTGGTCTAAAACGGGGGACTGAAGGGTGAGGGTCAGAAATCCCTTGTCTCTTCAGATATATCATTACATATATATATATCCTTTTATATCAATATCTATCTATATTCTGTTGCTTAACTTCTTTAATAAAATGATGAATTAACTATATGCATGATCACATAATCAATTCTATTTTCTTATGCATAACTGAAATATATTTTGAATCATATGTGTGTTAAGAGTTAACTTTTTGCTTTCCTGCACATTTCTCAGAAGCCTTTTTCTCTCTGTCCTGCAGGTAGGTTGAAGGTCTCTTGGGAATAAGCTTAGCTGTGATGAGAGGGGGGCAGGGAGAATGTGTTGAATATGTTCCAGATGTATTCTGTGTTTTGATTGTTACCTTTCCTGACTAATTATATGGGTTAAAATCCTATGCAATACTACCTGAATAGTAGAAGTGTGATTTTCTCTTATTATTTCTTTAGGGAAGAAAGGTATGTTATTTCTACCCCTCTCCTCTGCCTGAGGAGTGAAAATTTTATCTCTCTTGTTTTGGCTTAAATGACCTGATAATGTGTGCTCTGGCTCTCCTGTGCCCAGAGAAGAACTGTTGTTCGTCAGTGTTTTGTGTGTGCAGATGTAAATCTCGGGCTCTGACGACAAGTGCGCTGATTAATGTTGATAGGCCGCATAGCTCTCTATATGTTGTGACTTTATGTTCTTTTAGCCAATCAGGAGTAAAATAATGGAATGTACGTCCTTGCAAATGGTATAATTGATGTAAGATTTTGTGTAATGTACGAGTTAGCTTTCGATCTCCTCGTGAGGCTTTGCCGCTGGCTCTACCAATTTCACTGCAAACTATTCTTCAGTAAATTTTGGATTCTTTAATTGTACTTCTCGACTCCTGGTCTTCTTTCTTAATATCTGGTCCGGGTTATAACTGTTACACCCCTAACAGTACCCTGCGAACAGAACCCTTAGAGATGGCATCCACTAGATTCTTTGAAGCAATTAAGTTCAATGTGCGAGCTGCATACCATTGGTGTAATTTCATTCTTAAAAATGAAATTATCTCTGTAGATCCAGTGATTAAATGCTGAGGTAGACCACTCCATCTTCACCTGGCTGGCTTGTAACTTGTATCAGTTCTGAGTGCAATACACACAACCCTCCCCACTCAAAGACTTACCAAACGTTTATCAGAGATGTATAATGATGTAGAATGAAAAATGTAAAAGATTGAAAAAAGAGAAGGATTAGGTCAACCAATCAACTGCTGTTGCCTTGTTAATATGCAATAATTTTATCTATAAAAAAGTTACTGTAGTCTGATTATGAATATTTTTAAATGTATTTTAATCCAATTACAATTACTTGAATGTGTATCTGAGTATATACATTTATAATGTCCTAAGGGTCTGCTGGTCATACAGTTGTCTAGATGTGTTGGTTTGGGAGATGGACTGTACACATAGCTAAGTGGATGACTGAGACTGCACTGCAGTTATCCTTCACTAGTAAACTGCTGAATCTGGGCCAGGTCACAGGGGAATGTATTCCACAATGTAATTGTACAAGGCACAATGTTGATCTGACAACTACTGAGGTTTAACATTTGTACATAAGCATTTTTGTCTGATAACAAGTCAAATGCGGGATGCCATGTCTATTTACAATTTCTCAGATTCTACTCTATTATGTAATGCATGTGCAATTTAGATCTTGTCTAGACCCTCAGCATTTGTACTGTCACACACTCAGCATGCTGTGTACACATTTGTTTGAGAAGCGCCCCCTGTTGGTGTCTCTGCCTCCTCACAAGCCTCAGAATGTGCACTCCGTCCGTCCCCACTGTTCGCCTTGGAGTATTACGCCCGGATACATTGGTTCATGCTCTGCATAGAGTAAAAGAAAGTAATTTATTTATCGGAATGGAACATCATTATTAATCCAATGTGTTTGAGGTAAAATTATATGTACCGTGGCCACTAAATGTATTTGCATACACTTAAAATGTTTGAATGTCATTGTATTCGAATGCTAAATATATATAGGCCTATAGTAATTTCGTTCTGTAATACATTTGAAAACAACATATATACTGTTCATAATAAAGACTAAAAGTACATGAACACTTTCTGGTTGTCAAACTTAGTATGACGTGCCCATTAAAGTATGTACATTTTTAATTGTTAAAATAATTTCTTCTATCTCCACTTAATATGCAGAGACAACTATAAGTAAGCCGTTAATTTTCTTGAAAACTGTAAACACTTTTGTCTCTAAATGTAATTGTTTATTTTGAACAACCCGCTTAGACCCTCCCCAACATCGTTACTCAACCAATGGCTTGAGTTGGGGGGCGGGACTATCTCTTTGTTTGACCAACGGAGGACAGGTAGAGTATTCAGAAAGCTGTTTTGAAAACAAAGTTTATTATTGCGTTTCTGTTGGTGGGCGCTAGTGTCACGGAAATTATACATTTCACCTGTGCTTACTCTCTTAGAACGTGTACATTTGAGGGGAAATGACATTCAAAAAATAAATCACTTTGGGAACCTTTGGTTAAAAGTAATTTCAAAAACTGTAATAAAACTTAGCGCTGAACATTTTAGCATAATTTGTTTGCAAATGCCACTTGGTTTGATAATATTATTTAATGTGATGAGATTCATTCCTTTAAAGGGATAGTTCACCCAAAAATGAAAATTCTCTTATAATTTACTCTACCTCTTACCATCCCAGATGGCAAGATGGTGAGTAATGTTTGATGCTCTCCTTTTTATGTGCTCATTAGGTGATGTAGAACTGAGAGTTAAAAATGCATTCCAGTTCCAGAGCGGTCAATCCCAGGAAGACTTGTTGTTAATAGATGGTAACACACCCTTGGAGAGGATTCTGGATATAGTCTCTGGTGACGTCACTTTCACTGGATGTGGGAAGTGCTTTGTAGAGCTGCAAACTGATGAGAATGGGATCTATAGACCGTTACTCCTGCCTGCCACACACAGGAGTGCAGCGCTACTTTAGGTCTGTTTTTGGATATCCTATAGTGTGTCATTCATTGACATGTAATCAAGTAAATTCTAATTTCTGAAATTATTGAATGGGACTGGCCCCAAAAAATATTCTTACATTTATAGCAAAAGTTCACCCAAAAATGAACATTTTCTAATAATTAACTCACCCTCATGCCACCCCAGATGTGTGAAGTCACCTTCCTTCTGCAGAAATGAAGAAGTGAATGGTAACCAAAACTTTGAAGCTCCAAAAAGCACATAAAGAAAGTTTGCCGTAAACGGCTTAACTGCATAAAAGTAATCCATAAGACTCCAGTGGTTAATCCATGTCTTCTGAAGCAATCAAATCAGTTTTGGGTGAGTACAAACCAAAATATAACTCCTTTTTCACTGTACATTTTGCAAGTGCAGTCTCTAGGCATGATCCTTCAAGACTGATTATATTTCCTAGTGCTTGACTCTTGAATTGTATGCTGCCTTTATGTGCTTTTTTGTGCAGACCGACAGAGCTGAGATATTCTTCTAAAATCTTAATTTGTGCTCCGCAGAAGAAAGTAAGTCATACACATCTGGGATGGCAGGAGGATGAGTCAATTATGAGAGAATTTTCATTTTGGGGGGAACTATTCCTTCAAGCTGCACTTTAAAAATGTTAAATGCAAATTTTATAAAACTTACTTCAGAGCTAACACATTTATATTGTTAATACTGCATTAGTAAAGTACAACTGATTTTAACCAGTTAGCGGATCACTTCTCAGTCTGTTCTCTCTCCTGTTAAACCCTCATAACATGTCTTTCTAGGCCAGTTGTTTTAACTGTGAGAGATGGAGATAGATCTGTGTGCATGTCCCTCCTGCTCTTGTGCAGAAGATCCGAACACTCCCCCAGAAAAGCTGCTTAAGTCCATAGGTGAGGTACTTCCCCTTTTACTTCTCCATCAGAGGCCATTCTCATAACTTCCAGGGGCACGGCTCTGCTGCTGACCCTATACTACACCTGTGTTTGTTTGTTCACTGTACTACTAACTAGTTATTTTTATTTTCTTAAGTGTTTTTTTGCCTGAGGTATTTGCCTGAATGTATTAATTAATTAATAATAAATAAAATTTTGTTGCACTTTTACCCTCAAGTGACAGACAAACATTAATATAATTTTTTTTTACTGTTTTAACAAATGTTATTGTATTTTTTTCTAATGTTGGTCATAAATGATGCAGGTGTGGTCAAAGACTAATTTCAACTGCGGCTGACAATAAAGTTGTATTGTATTATATATTTGGATGGTCAGGTTGGGAGAACAGCTGGCCTCGAAGCTAAACCAAATGAGCGCCAGCTTGAAATATCCAAGACTAGCTTAAAATAGCAAAGACTAGCCAACCAGGTTATAGGTGTTTGTTGTTGTTTTTCTTCTCCAGCAGGGCTAATAGGGCTGCTTCTCTCAAAATAAAGTATGGTATTTAGGCATAAAATGAACTGTGGTGTAATTTGTAATGCAAGTTATAAAAAATCTGGCAATAAATTAGTATTTTTACCATATATTTTTATGCAAGTTCAAACAACGCCTTGTTAACAGATCATAGTCTTGAACTTGTCAATAAGCATTTTTAGGATTTGTATTATTATTATCAGTTAGTTAGACTATTTTATATTTGAGCGGAAGTTTTTAAGCATATACATGTCCCCCTTAACACCAAGCTTAACCACGGAGCTCTGAACGCCCAACATTCAACGGGTGTAGAAAGGAAGTCCCGCCTTACAGTTAAAAGAGCCAATCAACACTGGAAGACGCACGCGTATTAGCTATTAAATGCCGGGGAAATTTTGTTTTTTTAACGTAATATGAGGCATATAATCACAATGAATGTGTTGTCATATTTTATTGCTGGTTTGAAATATTTTATTTGATCGTAATTTTGACTAACCGTTTTTTTAGATTTCGGTCTTTCTCCATTCAATTAGATAGGAGCTGCACTGGCATGACTGGAAATAGCCTCCCGAGAGAGTTCCAAAATGGCCGACAGTGGACTGACTTGCTAGAGAGACTTTTGACACCAATCAAACTTCTTCCAGGGCATCGCGTGATAGAGGAATTCCCCTAGAGTCAGGGGCTTTCCAGGACCCGAGCCTTTCAATTCATGAACGTGTACAGTTGTATGAAGTTGTTTTGAGAGTAAGTACTGAATGACGCTAAAGCATACGTTTCCTTGATGGATGGTATATTTTCGTGTACGATTTGTTAGACTTTTGCTAACATTTTAGCAATTGTTTATTGTCGCCGACGATAAATTGAAACTGCACGAGATTTATAACAAACATCACAGCTATCCAAGGTAAGTTTGATATGTATTATGTGTAACAATATTATCATATGTACGTTTTTGTGATATGTAAGTCTTAGATTAGTAGAGGCCTGTAGAAATATTTTAAAGTAATGACATATCTAAATAGTGCATAGTAAAAATGTTAACGTTAGCAATTGGTTCACATTTAGTTATTTTTTCACACAATTCCTAATGTTCTATGAACGTTCTCTTCAGGTTCATTTTTATAACTATATGTACCAACGTTCTGGGAACCAAAAAATGTTAGCTCGGTTTATACAGGATGACCCTCGTGCATATTTTTTTGCAAAAGAATGATAAAACATAAACCTGGTTTACGAAAATTCAAGTTATTGATTGTACATGTAAGGTTTGTCCTGTCTGTTTTGGTGCTGTTTGTGCTAGTCTGCGGGAAAGTCCCGTCAAATGTCAGATGTACTTTTTGGTGCCGAGTTACTGTACAACAGGGAAATAACAACCCCACAAACACCGTTACTCTTAAAATTTCCATTAATTTCAGACAGAGAGCCCAGAGTCGGTTCGGATGACCCTGCAGAACACAGAATGGCAGGAGCACTCAGGTACATTACACTTTAAATCTAGTGAGCTGCTTATGATGTAGACATAAACTTGATGTATTTGCTAGCAGCTCAGACTGTGCCTACTTCAAAGTACTCCTAAAGGTTTGACATGATTACGTGTTACTTATGGAATTTTAGCTGGTTTCAGCATGCAGTATGCCACTAACTGGAGGATTTTGTTTTGTGCATTTTGCTGAAGCTTGCATTGGTCTCTTGAAAACATTAAATTGCAGTTGCATTACTAGATTCAAAATGTTTCCAGTAAGATTATATTACAGGTACCATTTGTCCATGGTAGAGTCATTGCAGTGGTCAGTGAATAATTACATAGTTCTTTCACATTTCTACATGCATACAAAGAATTTACAGACAAAGTCAGATTTTGTGCATTTTTATCAATGGAGGTGTGAGGTTTATTTGTGGTTGGTCTTCAAGCAGTGCAAACTTGTTTGCCTGAGATTGTTTCTGTTTATGAAACTCCTTTAGCCTGATGAAGCTGTTGTTTTTTTTTTCTTCTTTTTTTAATTTTGGGGATTTTGGGGTTGCTTGCCAGAAGTTAAGATGCTATCATTTCACAGAAGAAGGACAGGATGTGGTTGTGATCCAGAGGAGATTTACTCTCTTTTAAGTGACGTCAGGATTTGCAGTTTCACTCATCATAGTGCCACAATATGAGCTCTGACACCTCAGAAGTAAATACATAGTTTAGTCTTCCACTTGTCCCATGGGTGGGGTGGGGTGGGGGCTTGGGGCATTTGGCACTTTAGAGCAATCTAAGTAAACTCAGTAAGAAACTTCCTCTTTCTTGTCAGTAAAAGTTGAAGAGAACATTTTGTGCAATCCTGTCATCTTGGAAAGCCATGGATAACCAATATTATCAACACTGAAAAATACTCAAATAAAACATAGTTACTTCTAATGCCTATTTCATATTTTATCCTAGTGAACAAGTAAATATAATTAATTATATTATTCAGAGATAGAGTGGAAGTATCTGTGGGCCAACGGATAGGGGAATTCCCCATATTTTTGGGCCGTTCACACGGCATGTGTATTGATGGCACTATCTAGATATCTGACTAATTCGGTTGCTCTTTCAACAAGAAATGCATTCATTATAGTAAATCACTCACAGGTGGATTTCTTTCTGCATGTCATTCTTTGAATCACAAGTCACAGATTTTGCGATTAAATCTTGAAGGAAAAAAATGAATGGGAATCATAATATGAATTTTGTTTAAAAGTACCTTAAAAGGAAGATTAGGGGATTCAACAAAAAAAAGCCTGTGGAAAGTTGAGGAAATTCAGAAATGGGAAGTCTTGATGTCAGGGTGAGAATATGCATGTACCTGCATTTCTCAGGATTTGACATCTATGGCAGCAGAGAGCTGGTATTCTGGGGGCTTTCCTCTGTTTTTTCAGTGCCGTACTTCCTGGAAGTAGCGCGAGCAAGTGAGCAATAAAGGAGGGAGGGGGAGAGAGACAAAAAAATAAATGCATACATCCTTGTTCTGACGCTGAAAGTGAAACATACTGCGCAGGTCGTTTGTGTAAAACTGAGAGCATTTCTTCCTCTGCATTTTGTTTGTCTGGTAGGCTACGTCTACACCTTCCTGTCAGAATACTGCTGTGGGGGAAAAACTGGGGAAATTAATTGTATCTGAGGGGGTTTGCAGCTTAGTTGAATCTAACAGTGTGTTTTGATTCAGCATGGCGACTGTATGACAACAGCTTGCTTGTTACTTAAGCTTTTTAGAGTTGAAAGCTTTCTTCTGAATGAGACGGTCTTAATACGTTTTCTCTGCTTCAACATTACAGGATGGATGATACACAGTATGCAATGAAGTTTGACAGTGAGGTGAGCCACATTATAATGATTATGATATTCAGATTTCTGTTACATTGAATCTTTATCTTTAATCATTTTTTATATCTTTAGCTTTTTTGTCAATCACATTGCACTGTACAGTATGCTAAAGATTTGACTTGTTAAGTTGCCTTTACACACACAAATATATAACCTATTTAATATAACACTACCAACTGTTTGCATATGGCATCTTCAGTCTTTACAGTTTATGGTGGGCCTCCCATATATACAATCACCGTTTGAGGTCAAAACTGAACCCTATGTGCCAGAGACAGGTAAGTTAACAATGTGCCTATATGTCTTGCCGTATTGATTATTTTATTGATGGTTTGCTTTTGTTGTTTATTTAGTTTGCTATGTGGGTTTTCTATATTTCAGTTCATGGACCTTATCTGCAGATAATTGAGGAACCAAAGCAGGTGTGTTCACATAAGTCTTCACACTGTTTTTGACATAACTGTCAACATTAATATATTAATACTTACTTTACAAAAGTAAAGTGTGCTACAAAATTGGGTTGTAGATTTTAGGCGGTTAGATTATATGGTCAAGGGTTCAAAATAGCCCCGAAACGCAAAACACCCATATCACTCATGTTTAATTAGATAATATAAGCTTTTTAATATAATAAGAGTGCCATGGGTATTTTGTTTTTTATGAATTTTTTTATTTTAAATATTAACTCTTTCCCCGCCAGCGTTTTTTAAAAAAAGTTGCCAGCCACCGCCAGGGTTTTTGACGATTTTCGCTAAACTTTAATGGCCCGCAGAATATTTTCTTCCATGAATATATGAAGATGCTATATATCACAATAAAGATCTGAGCCTCTGCTTTTAGGCAAAAAGTTCTTTTTTTATTGCGACTTGAACAGAGGTAGGTTTTGTCAAAAAACAACATTTCAGACAAAAAGCTGAGAAAAAGGCATGTTTATGTCTGATATTTTGAGCTTCTCATACTCCACTTCTTCATGTTTGAGACGATCGCAGTCTGTTTCTTTGATCAAAGAGTTGCGTACTCTTTCAAAACATGCGCAGGGGTCTTCCTTACCGTATAACACCTAAAACACGGAAACCCGGAAAATTCCGTGTTTGGCGGGGAAGCGTTTATTCCGTGTTTGGCGGGGAAAGAGTTAATGTTAAAATCTAAAATGTGTGTATTTCATCGTCATTTTGAATGTAAAAACTCATCACAAATGTCATTGTAATGAGCCATGCTGTATTTACTTTGCAGATGACTTGGGATAATTCCAGAAAGTATGCACTGGAATTCCCCCAAAGTCATGTTTTATCTGTAAGATATTATGGTAATGATAATGTGTGTTGCAGAGGGGATTCAGATTTCGTTATGAATGTGAGGGCCCATCCCACGGAGGCTTGCCTGGTGCCTCCAGCGAGAGAAACCGAAGGACATATCCCACAGTCAAGGTTGGTTATGTTACATGGTCATTGCCATTCAATGAATATGAAATGATAATATATATATATATATGATAAACAGCCCAGCACACTCAGATGCTTTTCTACATCTAAAGGTGTCAAACTATGCGGGCCATGCTCGTGTAGAAGTACAGTTAGTGACGCACACAGACCCCCCTCGTGTCCATGCACACAGCCTTGTGGGACGCCAGTGTAACGACAGCGGTATATGCACCATTGATGTGGGGCCCAACGATCTCACAGCACAGTGAGTGAAATACCCTTTACACAACTACTAATGATCATTCTCATATGTTCTCTTTCCTTGTTATTATGATTGAAGTGAATTGCGTAAGGCATATTAAGTTTATCATCATGTGATGTTTTTGATTTGAGTCATATGATTGTATGTGACAATACAATGCTTACTGTAAATCAGTGAAATCTTTATTCATCCCGACCAATATGGGTTATTCAGTGGCCGATAGCTGACATAATACCGATATACAGTATACACACCACACTTTAATGTTATCAAATGAAATGTAAGTACATTTCTTAAATGAAACAAACTCTTGTTTTACAACATATTTACTCCAAATTCACTTAAAGAGTTTGAATTCAGCAATTAAATAAATTAATTTAATTGACAAGGCTATCGGTTGACTTTGAACTGACAATTGGCAGAATAACCACTTTTGTTAATTGGCTGATTTGGCCCACTGGTAATCAGCCAATGACGATAATCTTTGAATGTCCAAGGACCAGCTTAGACATAACATGGTCTGTCGCTAATTCTGGCATCCTCTTTGACTAGATTCAGCAATTTAGGCATTCTCCATGTCACTAAGAGAGGTGTGGTTGAAATATTAACAAAAAGGTTAAGAGAAGAGAAGCGAAGAATGAAAACGCCTGGATATAAGTTTACTGGTAAGACAGTGATTTAATTATCAAACTGAATTATTGAATCAACCATTTTCCACTTCTTATGTTGTTTTGCTCTTTTTCACTGCCCTGTGAAATCATACAGATGCAGAGGAACAGGCTATTTTTCAAGAGGCCAAGGAACTGGGCAAAGCCATGGATCTAAACATCGTAAGATTAAAATTTACAGCTTATCTTCAGGACAGCAATGGGGGTTTCACCAGAGCCCTGAAGCATGTTGTCTCCAACCCCATCTATGATAGTAGTAAGTCCCATATATCATAAGAATGAATGGAATTCATGAAAAAAAAAAAATAATGTTGGTAAAAAAAAAAAAAAGACTTGCACATCTACCACAAACTGAGGTCAGTCTTGAAGTTTGGAGGGGAAGAAACAGTCAAATCTGGTTACCAAAAGAAACCAATTTCATTAGGCACTGTGATTTAAAAGAAAAACAAAATTAAATACTTTTTCCATACTGTAAGTAAAAGAGCAATTTTTCTATGTATTGAAAAAATTAATTTTAACTTGCTAATTTAGGCAGCGTTGGTAAATTAAAGAGATTGTAAATTAATTAAAAGCCTTAAAGGAATGTCAGTAACATGCTGTCAATTTACATGTGCTGATTATTAAAATTGGAATGAAGAAAAGAATGGCAAATGCAGTGTTCTTATTATAACTAATGTGAAAACTCTTTTTATCTAGAATCACCAAATGCTTCCAATCTGAAGATTTCCCGCATGGATAAAACCTCTGGATCAGTGCTGGGAGGAGAAGAGGTCTTTCTTCTCTGTGATAAAGTTCAAAAAGGTTATTCTCATTTTTCAACCTCCAAAAAGATTTGCAGAACTTCACAAACTTTTATTTACATCAAATTACATTTATACTTGTTCATTTCCAGATGATATTGACATTCGTTTTTATGAGGAGGAAGAGGATGGAGGATGGGAGGCATTTGGAGACTTCTCCCCCACTGATGTTCACAAACAGGTGAGTTACAAGCTATATGATTCTCAATCCTTGTATGATTGATTGCCCTTATTAGGTCAGTCACTGGCCATTGGATGCAATTAAGTCTTTTAAAAACATCAACCCTAATATTCTTTTTCATCGCTTAGTATGCAATCGTGTTTAAGACACCACCGTACCGCTGCACAGATATCACACGCCCTGTCACGGTGTTCCTGCAACTCAAGAGGAAGAAGGGTGGTGACTGCAGTGAACCCAAGCAGTTCACATATATTCCACACAATCAAGGTTAGTAGTGGTGACCAAAACATCAGTCCTTATGACTTTATATACGATTCTGAAACAACAGAATGAAATGCAAGCCTAATATACAGTACATGTTGCTACATTTCATATTGCATTGAATGTTTTATTCTTCAACAGTAGAAAAGTGTTAGCCATGATGGCTTCATGTTATTAACATGTGAGAGCGCTTTTATTTTTTTTTCCCTAGACAAAGAAGAAGTTCAGAGGAAGAGGTTGAAGGCCCTTCCTCAGCCATATGATCATTGGCGGGGAGGACCTCAAGGAGGAGCAGGGGGCTTTGGCGGTCCTGGAGCTGGAACAGGAGGAGGTGGAGGTGGAATGGGAGGAAGTGAGAGACTCTACATGTGGATTGTACTAATTAAATCAGTCTAAATTTATTCTGTTGTTCAAACATTAAAATTATTAATTATGCATATAGGTTTTCAATATAACCATACAATGGATGGTTCAGGGTTTTATGCTGGTGGATGTGGTGGATTTGGGGGAGGGGCACAGATGTCAGGCTCCACTCCACAGACGGATAGATCTCCCAATCAGCCAACAAACACACAAACCCAGCCTGGTTCTCCAATGCAACAGCAGCTCATTCAGATTGGTAAGTATCAGGAAACACAAATTGGTACCTAAATCTAAAGTCTTGTCTGATTTTTAAACTACACAATCTTTAAAGTGTTACTTCACCTAAAATAAAAATTCTCTCATCATTTACTCACCCTTATGCCATCCCAGATTCTGCAGAACCAGGGATCCAATGTGTCCTGGAAAACCAGAAATTTTGTAATGCATTTTTTACAGTCATGGAAATGTCATGCAAAATTAGAAAAATACATAAATGCCCTGGAAAATATTTTAGTATAATAAAACGGTTTGACTGTGTCGCTAGCAAGGATATTGTTACATGTACAAAAACATGGTAAAGTCCGGGACTCTGAATAGGAGTCATCATTGTCACTACCGGCTGCTGTGCATTGTAAAACAACGTCAAAGGTTAAGGGTGCTTACACCCTTGTGATTGATTATAGCAGAGGCCAATCGTGTGCTTGGCAATTGCGGTCCAACCGAGTCAGATGGCTTGATTGGTTACAGCAGCGCATTCACAGTGAGAAGCAGCACTCTCATTCATATTCCATATACAATATACATTCTCATTCATAAACAAACTGAATAACCTAGTTTATGTACCGGCCGACTGAATGAGAGGGGCATGTTGTTTGTTTACTTCAGCATCAGCATGTGAGTCTACCTTGTTTTTCTCTGAGAGAATAGGGCGGAAGAGCTATTAATGCAATAAAGTATCTGATTTTTATATACTTTGAGGGGCAATCACATGAATACATTGAAGTCTATGAAGTGACGTGTCAGTGCAACCTTGGCTCAAACTTCACACCAATGTGTTTTTCACACATGTTTTTGCCTCACAAATGATGTCTTTGAAAGTACAAAGCTACAAGAAATATTTTTTATCGGTCCAAATTTATGAAGAGATATTGAATTTATTTAAATTATTACCTTATTGTTTCCAAATATCCAGAGACCCCAGTTATTGAACTACAGTAATTACATTTTCCAAAATTGACGTTGATGCCTCGACTCAACTCATGTGAAATGTCCTTTACAGTGACGAAAGAACATTATTGAAACTCAAAATGATTATTATTAGGCTATTACTGTTGTCTTTTCGGACAAAAGTCATGCTCAGCATTTTAAATGCTGTAGATTTCCGGTACATGTGCTTTGTTCTTATAATGCTTAAACATTCTACTGAAGTCAGTAGATTTGACATGCAAATTTTAATAGAGACGGTAAAGACGTAATTAATACTCATTAATATTGTTAGACTATTATTGTTGTCTTTTTGAATGAAAAGTCATGCTTGGCAGTTCACAAACTGAGTGGAATTTATAGATCTGCTTTGTTCTTATAATGTTTAAAGTCTCTTGGCAGATTTCAGTCTTGAACATCTCAAAATGATTCAATGACTTTTAAATTGCACATAAGATGCTCATTTGTCACCACATAGTGGCATCTCCAGATGTGGCCACTAAACTAATCAATTAATTAAACTGAACACATTTGTGAAATCGAAGCAAGGCACAACAAATTACCCTTTATTTGTGCAGCTAATTCTGCACAATTATGCAGATTATTTGCTATACTTGAAACATTAAAATGGCTTAAATTGGTGCTTTTAATTTATTCCCCGGAAAACATGTTTGTGAACCAGTGATTGTCTCACCATCCCTGTGAGTTATCCATTTTAGACAACAATGACAGTTGGACCACAGATATTTTTAAATTAATTTACACTGTGTTGGTAGCATGGTGATATGGCCTTAATACTTTGGGATGTAAATTAATAAAAAAAAAATTTAACTATTGAAGTCAGCTTATACCGCAGTTACCACACGTAGTTCGCGTAAAACAAAGAATCTAGTCATAAGAATGGCATTAGCAATAAAACGTAGAATGTCATGGAATATGATGTATTTGGGTGAAAATGTATGTACAGTTAATCAAATTAAAATTTGAATATGTCCTTGTGTGATAATTAAACAAAAAAAAAATTGAATTTAATTGAATAAATAAATAATCTGCAAGTGATGCGCGTTTCAAAATGAATGTGTAGAGATGGCTGCTCATTCATACATTGAAAACACCTCATCCTAATCAGAGACAGAGAGCACTCTGAAGTGCACAGCACATACAGACTATGTAGTTGTTTAATTAAATCACAGCTTTAAGGGGATTGATAATCACACTGGGCATGGAGCAAACTGTCTGGAGGTGAGAAACTAACATCAAAAACAAACAGAAATGCCAAAATGCTTGATTTAAATGGACACGTGTTTCTGCTAAAATATTACACTTGTTGGGTGTAAATGTCCTGTTGAAATGTTGTTAAAATGTCTTTGAAAATTGTACCTTGAAAAGAGTGGGAAGCCTGAGAACACAAATTCTTATTTTTAGGAGAATATTTCATCTCTGTATATCCATACAATGCAAGTGAATATTAGCCAGACCTTTTGACTCCAATGGATTAATCAAAGTGTTTTGAAGTGATCCAGACAATTTTGGGTGAGAACAGGCCAAAATGTAACTTATTTTTCACTGTACATCTTGCTATTACAATCTACAGTATGCACAATCTTGATTTCAAGCTAGATGGTGCTATAGGAAGTGTAATCGAGCTTGAAATCATGATCGCCAAGGAGACTGCAATCAAGGTCTACAGTATAGTGAAAAATCTGTTGCATTTTGGTCTGTTCTCACCCAAAACCGATTGGATCGCTTCAGAAGACATTGATAAATCCATTGGAGTCTTATGGATTACTTTAAAGCTACCTTTATGTGCTTTTTGGTGCTTCAAAGGTCTGGCCACCATTCACTTACATTGTATGGACCTACAGAGCTGAGATATTCCTCTAAAATTCTTTGATTGTGTTCTGCAGAAGAAAGTCAATCATACACCTCTTCGATAGCATTAGGGTGAGTTAATGATAATGATTTTTGGTTGAACTATCCCTTTAAGTTAACCCAGTTCTCAGCTGCCTTGAAACTGACACATAATGTACAAGTCATTCAGATTTTAGATGCTTATGCACTCAATAATGTTTCCAGCCACAGCTCTGCAGAATCACGCCACTTTGACTGCAAAGTGCACTGCTCGTGCTTTGTTAGAATACTGCAGCACGGGGGATGTACGGCCCCTGGTGTTTCTGCAGAGACATCTATGTGGAGTGCAAGATGAGAACGGAGACACGTAAGGGTTTTTTCACATTTCTGCATTTCAGTATGTACACAGTCTTTATGAATTAGGCTGGGTTTCCCAACTAGGTGTTTGTAATAGTTGAGATTGTGATGGAAATGGCAATGCAAATTTAAATTGAATAAAAATGTACCACTTGCAATTATAAATGTATAAAATAAAAACTATGAAAATAGAACGTTTACATGATTGTATAAAATTTACACAATTACATGTGAAAATGTTGTGAAATTTAGATTTACTGCATTCAAAAAGCACATCAAGGAAATGTTTTGCATCATAGGGGTACAGCTAACAAAAAGGTTGTGGGTACCCCTGCCTTAAAGTACTGTGTCCAATCAGTTACTTTCTATGCAATATGTGTGCTACCTCTTAAACCTTTATTACTGAGTAGTTAGTGTTCAATTATGAGGAATTCCTTTTTTCTTTTTCCCAATTTGTAAGTTGCTTTGGATTAAAGCGTCTTAATGAATACATTTACTTATTTCCCTATAGGCCTCTACACCTTGCTATAATCCACCAGCAACCTGTTGTGGTGCAACAGCTCATTCAAGCCATGATGAAAACGCCTCAGCAGAAGTTCATCAACAAAATCAATAACCTCAGTCAGGTAACTCGACATCTATTTGCTGTGAAAGTACTCTTTTAATTTTATCTAATCCTCTCAATCAAATTATAAATGTTTATTTTATAGGTATCATATGCAAACACTAAATATTCTTTCCCTCTCTAGACTCCATTGCATCTGGCTGTAATCACAAAGCAAACTAAGTTAGTTGAGATGTTGATGAAAACTGGTGCAGACCCGAGCCTGCTAGACCTAGACGGGCGGACAGCACTTCACCTGGCCGCTTACACTGGAGATGAGACCTTACTACAAGTGGTCTTAGGCCTGCTGGGAGAGTGCTATGCCCATCTAGTAAACTGTGCTGACTTCTCAGGTGAGAGATAATCATTAAAACTGAACTCATTTTCCTACTCTAAATTTTTTTGTCTTGTTTTTCAGTAAAAATATCTATACATCTTTAAAGTCACCCCGAAGTGCCTTGACACAAGTGCTGTTCGGTTTGCTTTTTTGATTGAACAAATTTTTTATCAAATATTAAGAGGGCAAGCCATTTATTTAAGAAAACGTGCACAGATGCTTTTATAATAAAAACAACAACATCCAATAAGAAAATAAGAATTGTCAATTTTGAATTCATGGTGACCAAAACAAGATACATTTATTTTAGAAGTAAAATGGTATGAGCTCTTACAAAATGTAGTGAGGCTTGTTCTTAAAACAAGAAATAACTATTTACCAATGGGGTTGGAAATAAAGGTAAAAGAAGTTTATATTTCTGGCCCCAAATAGTTATTTTTCTTCACAAAATGTTGTTATAGTTCTCTGAAAACACTTGTAAATGTAACTTGTTAAGGATGTCTTGATATTTTTACTAGAAAACAAGGCAAAAATACTGAGTAAGAAATAGTTTTGGAGTGAAAATTTTACAACATTGCATGTAGAATTTTACATGGAGGCAATAGCATGCTGAGATTTTTTTCCCTCTTCTTCCCTTTCTCAGGTCAATATCCAGTCCATCTTGCTGTGAGGAAAGACAGAGAACGCTGTCTTCAGTTGTTGGTCGATGCTGGAGCAAAGATTAACATGCCTGAGCAGAAAAGTGGCTGCACAGCACTGCATCTGGCAGTGAGGGACAACCTTTTAAAAGTGGCCTGTAGTCTTATTACTGAGGTAAAATTAGCTGTTGCTAGAACTGTGCTTTAGCTTGCAGACATCAGAAATGTTTCATATTCAGGAAAACAGTTTGTCTTCTAATTTCTGTTACAGCTGAAAGCTGACGTGAATGCATGTACTTATGGAGGCAACAGTCCTCTTCACTTTGCTGTCAGTCAGGGATCTCCACCTCTCTGCTCCATGTTGATTGCTGCAGGTAACAAAGAGACCTCATTTCCTAAATTTAATACAGTGATATCTGTGAGGGTCTGGAGGCACCACATTGACAGTCATAAAGGATATATACTGCACTTACAGTTTATAAATGTACTGTATGTATATGTAAATTCACATTGATTTTGCATATCTTGATCACATTCACATGAAATGAATAGACTTTGTAAACACAGTCATGGTAAACCTGGAAATATCGGGGAATTTCCAGGCCTGGAAAAGTCATGCAAATTAAATAAATTCATGGGGATTTCTACAGTGAATATACTGTATTTTTTGTAGTGTGAAAAATTAGATTTAAAAAAATTGGGGGATCAATAAATTGTGAATAATTTACTGCAATTGCTTGATTAGTATATAGTCATGTAATCCATAAAGTATTTAGTAAAATATTTTAAAATGTAATTTAATCGAATTACTAAGTACTTGATTTTTGTAACCTGATTACACAATACATATTACATGTGATCCGTTACCTTATATTAGTTGGATTAACCATCTCCCGTTGTCTTCATTTCTAGGTGCTGATAAACGCTTGGAGAACGATGAGCCTCTTTTCTTCAGCTCTTCTTCCTCTGATGAAGATGAGGAGTATGAAATGAATAATGTTTCCGACAGGCAGCCTCAAGATGACGTCGTTCAGCAAGTTCAGTGCATGTCAATATCATCTGAGAGAGGTGCATTTAACCTGCGCAAGAGACCTGCTGCTGGACACACACCATTTGACCTGGCCAAATGCCAAAAGGTTTTATACTTAACAGTTTTTGTATATCATAATAACAGATAGTGTTTGTTTTGGGGGTGGATGAATAAGTAAATATACTGTATGCAATAGATTTAACCTTTTGTAATACCATTGTCTTCCACAGGTTAGAGATCTATTAGATGGCAGAAAAGGTCCCAAGTCCAGTTCACACTCCCCCAAGAGGACCAAAATATGCACAGATGAAGGTAATGAGGCATAGGCCGATGTTCTCAAACCCATAGCTTCTGGCATATATAGTAGTTGGGCTCAGACTGATTTGTACTGCCCTTCCTGCAGTGAGCCACGGTTTGGACAGTGAGGTGCTCACAAAACTGTGTAGTATTCTTATTCAAGACCATGTACCCTGGAAAGAGCTGGCAGAAAAACTGGGCATGCTCACACTTACTCACCTGTACCAGGAGAGTCCATCACCCTGCCAGAAGCTTCTCGAGAACTATCAGGTAAGAGACTATTTCATGTTATGTCTTAATCTTTTCACCATACTATATACTATTTCTGCAGTATTTAGTATGTATATGCAAATTATCTTGATTCCTGAATAACCAGATTTTATTGCAAGTTTTAAAAAAAATAAATTATAATTGACCAAATTAAACATGCAAAATATGATACTACTGATTGAACCATTTATTGTTGCATAATGTGTTCTGTTAGACATATGCCTACTATTTTTTAAGAAAAAGTAGGCAGTGTGCAGTCTGTACTGTTCAGTATTAAAGGGATAGTTCACCCAAAAATGAAAATTCTATCATTTACTCACCCTCATGCCATCCCAGATGTGTAAGACTTTCTTTCTTCTGCAGAACACAAATTAAGATTTAAAAAGAGTATTTATGGTCTGTAGGTCCATACAATGCAAGTAAATGGGTGCTAGAAATTTGACGCTCCAAAAAGCACATTAAAGGATCATAAAAGTAATCAGTTTGACTCCAGTGTTTTAATCCATATTTTCAGAAGTGATATCATGTGTGGGTGAGAAACAGATCAATATTTAGGTAGTTTTTTTGCTAGAAATTATTTTCCCTGCCCAGCAGGGGGTGGTATGCACGAAGAATATGAATCACCAAAAACACAAGAAGAAGAATGTAAAAGTGATCTGTTTCTCACCCAAACCAATCATATCACTTCTGAAGAGATTGCTTTAACCACTGGCGTTTTATGGATTACTTTTATGCTGACTTTTGTGATTGTTGGCGCTTCAAAATTTTGACACACATTCACTTACATTGTACAGTATGGACCAAAAGAGCTGAGAAATTCTTCTAAAAATCTTCATTTGAGTTAAGCAGATGAAAGAAAGTCATACATATCTGGGATAGCAGAAGACAATTTTGTGAGAATTTTCATCTCTCTCTCTCTCTCTCTCTCTCTCTTTTTTTTTTAAATGGATTGTAGTAAAGGTTGAAATGCTGTTGAATTCTAAGCCTATTGCCTGTCAGCTTCAGATAGGAATGGTTTAAGTGTTTATGTTTGTGCTCAGCTAAGTGGTGGTCCTGTGGACGGCCTGGTGGAGGCGCTGCAGTCACTGGGTGTGAGTGAAGGAGTGAGACTGCTAAGAGACAGCCAACCCAAAGAGGACAAGCAGAGCACAGGTATACACACACAGCTGGTGAAAGAAGAGTCTAAATATGAAATGATTGTGAACAATTACATCAATCTTTCACTGAGAAACTTGCCAATACAAGACAAGTTTTTACACTATATGCAAACTTTGGGCAGTAAATTGCAAATAAAACACACCTATCACCTTTTTCTTTCTCCCAGATTCTACAGAGGACAGCGGCTTTGGGAGTCAGTCCATCGGAGAGGATATAGCAAATCCTGCAGTGGCCAATCACTGATTAGCCGGACATGTTAATTGAGAATAACTTGGCACTTTATCTGGCAGCCTCTACTCGGACCGATTTTTATTTTGCAAACTAATGGATTAGGCTGTTCATCATCTCAATCAAGTGGAATTACAGTGCTTTTTTCATCACAGAGAAAGATTGTAAAGGATTTTTCTGAGGTCAAAAGCCCTCAGTGGTATTGCATAACTGAGTAAGAAAACATTACAAAGGAGATCAGTTG
This sequence comes from Xyrauchen texanus, assembly GCF_025860055.1. Classification (NCBI taxonomy): domain Eukaryota; kingdom Metazoa; phylum Chordata; class Actinopteri; order Cypriniformes; family Catostomidae; genus Xyrauchen; species Xyrauchen texanus. Next base: position 21,671,797 of record NC_068299.1, on the reverse strand, counting down.
CTTTGAGACACAGATTCCCCAAGGTTTGAAGTGAAGCTGTAGTTTTATTGCAGACATTTCAGCACTTGTACCTTAAGAGCAACTCTCGAACAGTGACTTAACAGAAATGCACTTGTCATTTCCATAGCACAACTGTAACCTTGGAATATATCTGCGAAATGTTCTAATAAGGATGAAGTAAGCTCTTTTTTTGATAAATGCAAAATAAAATGCAAATCTCATTGTGATGCTTGTCAAATCTATTTAGTTCAGTTCATTTTCTGATACTTCTAAAGACCTCTATACGATAATGTTTATTTATGTGTACTTGTGGTTGCAGTTATGTGCTTGTGCAGTGGATGAGTAAATATGTTTGTTTGTTTGTTTGTTTTAATAAAGCTATTATTTCGTTATTCAGTGCCTATACCATTTTATACCTCGTTGTACACCTTGTAAATTCATATCTTTATATAATTACAAAACATGCATATAGACATGTTTTAGACTAAAGAAATGTATTTTGAAAAAGCTATCCTTTCAAAACTGATTTATTTTGTCTATACCTGCAAAACATACAACATTATAGCATTATTCTTGCCGAGCAGTAACATAATATTCATATTATATACAGCTAGAATGGACAACAACCCAAACAAAAAAGCTATAGAAATATGTTACAAGTACAATAAAATCTTTGGGTGACACCAAACTACTTTGAGTGGTTGAGTGTTCCCTATAAAATCTTGTATATAAACCCTTATGTCAATATGCTTCAGTCATAAACAAATTCTCAAGACAGATAATAAAACTTAAAAATATATAAATAGCTCTTTTCATTAAATACACCTATTACCCATAGTGCAGAGGAGCAGAACACTTTTGAAATGCCACCAGAGTTTGGGTCCCAGATCCATATAATAATCTGTTGATAAAAATACTTCTTAATTTGTTTTGTGTATTTTATTTTCTCAGTGTCTGAATTTGATCTGTATGCTGGCAGTGATAACAGTCAGTTTAGATCTTCACAACCTGGATTTGCACTGGTGTGTTTTTTTTACAATAAATGTTTTACAATTTCTTGGATTCTTCGTGTTAATTAATGAGGTGATGATAAGCGGAATAAAAGCTTCTTTTTGTTGTTGTCAACAAAGCAATACCACACAGGAATTCATTGGATCATAAGAAAATAACATTTGACCATCAGTTATTAAACAGGTACTAGTATTTCTGACCAAATGACACTTCTTTGAAAAAAATCTCTCAATGCAATTGAGGTATTATAGTGTACGTAGCTATACAGAACAAACCAGCTGTTAGTGCCCTCTCTGGTGGCAGAATGTGTCGCCGTAGCACATTCTGAATCAAATTTGAATACGAGTGCCTGAGAATGAAATGGCTTGGCCATGATCAAATGGTTTTGACACAAAGATTTGAATCACATCATTCTCAAGCTCAGTACATATTTAACATACACAATTCTCTTACATTATACCAAATAATACAATGGGGTCAATTACGATGATCATTTATAATGATCATTTCACAAAGAGATTTGGTCATTTTGTTAGTGTGCACGGAGCAAATTCATTTGCATAATTCTGACAAGAAAAATGCCCAGTGTCATAATCACTAGTCAATAGTCATGGTATAACCAAATAAACACATTCATATTCTCAGTAATTGTACCAAACAAGGAACTGATTGTCTTCAACCATTGGCATGCTTTGACACATGCTTTAAGAACATAAAGGACCGTACAAACTAAATTCTCAGATTTTCTTTTAAAGCTACATGTCTTGATTAGCCTCCAATAAAGAAACTGCAGTCTAAAAAGCTAAATCTACAATGCTTTAAATATATAAGGTGAACAACATATGTTCATTTGATAAAGAGGTTTCCTTCTCTTTTGGTTATCGCTCCCAGGGGCCACCAGAAATAAATAAAGCGACTGGAAAAAAACGGCACACAAGTGCTATGATTTTAACCAACATTAAACAAGCATAATGTACAAGATAAACTGAACAGGTCTGTGGCAAAAACAAAGACTGACAGAAATACCATGAGGTTGGTGCTCCTCCTCATCTGGCCCCACTTGCAGATTTGGGCTTGTGGTTATTGGCTAGAAATGCATGCTTTACCAGTTCTCGGAGCCAGTGGCCATATATGGGTAAGCTATTGTGGTCATTTCTCCAGATTTTAGCAACCCCTACCAAGCACAGTATATAATTCAAAATGACTTGAGAGGAATCATCAGAGTAATCTCCAGGTGTCCTGGACCAGTTACACTCTTCATTCATCCCCTGAATAGAGATATATTATACCTGATGGGATAAGTGGCCCACTTGCTACATGATGTCTCATTGTTTGACAGCCTGTCTGTAGCTGTGTCTATGAGCATCTGTGCGCTTGCTTCTCTTGGTGCTGCTGCTGCGGGCGGCACTGCTGCTGCTCCTGCTAGACTCTTCATTGCTTCTGGCATGGCTGTTGTCCTGGGGTAGAGTGGGGCTGGAGTGAGCCCTCTGCAGGCCACCGTCGTCAAACAAACGGGACTCAAATGCAACCAGGTCTGTTACCCCTGTTCGGATTTTAGCCCTCAAAAGCATTGCGTATGTTCCGTAGCGTGTTTTCTACAAGACAAATAAATTAATAAATACACCCACAAATAAAAATTCTCTTATCATTTAGTCACCGTCATGCCATCGCAAACTTGTATAACTTTCTTCTAAGAAAAACAAATAAAGATATTTAGAAGAATAGATATTTAGATATTTAAAGGTCTTTCTGTCCATACAATGCAAGTCAATAGGGTCCAAACTTTCAAGCTCTAAAAAGGATATAAAGGCATAGTGCAGCTTCAAGACGATGATTCTTTGAAGCTGCATGCGATTACCAGGTAATTCACTGTGGTATCATTATATATCAATAAGATGTTGTAATTTAATTTTCTTGTGTTTGTCAACCTTTTGGTGATTGTGGCACATTTGAAAAATATCCTGAAAAACTTTTTTTCAGAATTCAAGTATTTATCATTTTAACTGACATCTGCATTTTCAAAAAAAAAACATCTAGGCGTGAAAACCGCAAACCTGGCAACACTGTGTATGGCACTCTGCGCATGTGTAACCTGTCCTGCTCGACCCTCTCCAAGCGGGATGCCGTCATGGGAGGCGAGCATGCTTACAAGGAGGCTAAAGGCTACAGCTACTGTGTCAGTCGCAAATGCGCCTCTTGAGGCCAGGGGAGTGAGGTTTACCCACACCACACAGCTATTACATACCAGCTGGCTCCCGTTACACTCACTCCCCTAAACCTCACTCCCATCCGGGTCACGGCACCAGTGTCACCGGTCCTACTTGACCCACCCCGAGCAGGTTTTGAAACGGCAATCCCTGGCAAGGGAGCAAGATGCACTAGCAAGGAGGCTATAAAAGCCATGACCTTTAGCCTTGGTCACTAGTGGGTGTTTTAAAGTAGGAGAGTGACGTTTACACAGTGCACAGCTATCACATACCAAGGGCTACTGTTACACATGCATCAAGCGAGAGTAACTTTATGAACGAACCTCTCTCGTGAATGTGCCAAGGAGACTACGGATGTCAAATTTATAGTGACTAAGGACATAAATGTTGTTTGGTTTCTCACCCAAAGCAATCATGTCACCACAGATAATGTACATTAAACCACTCAAGTCATATGGATTACTTTTATGCTGCCTTTAAATCCTTTTTGGGGCTTGAAAATTTTGGACCCCATTGACTTGCATGTATATGGACAAAAACTCATAATATATTCTTTAAAATATTTTCACTAGTGTTCCGCAGAATGAAGAAAGTAAAATAAGTTTGGGATGGCATGAGGGTAAGTAAATGATGAGAACATGTTCAGTTTTGAGTGAACTATTCATTTAAATTGAGAACTGCTGTGACTGGATCACTGAGTCTGTGAGCTGAACCAGATGGTCACTATAAAATGTTGTTGCAAAAAACCTGTGTGAAGACTCTATTCAATTCTAAAATAGCATAATAGTTACCTGAGGGTAATGCCTCATGATAGTCATGCTTGGATTTCACATCAAAATACTGACTCAGAGCTAACAAAGCCACCAGGGGTTTGGGGGGAAGGGTGTAAAATGTGAAGTATTGTACCTCAAAGTCCAGATACTCTTCCCTTTGCTTGTACTCTTCTAGGTCCCTGCTTTTGGTCTTGCGGTCTTGAGAAGAAGAGCGCAGATCATGGAGCTCAGCAGAAATGGCTCGAAACCGTGTCTCATGAGACTTAAGCTGTTCTTCCTGACAATACAAAGTATGATTTAATGAGTGTCTGTAAGGAGCAGAGGGGTTGATATCAAGATATGGCTTGTTAGCATGTCCCAGTTAATCCCAGCTAGTAGATTATTTTAACTACACCACTTGAAGTGTCTTTCTCAATCTATGGTCTTTCAAATGTAGCCATGTATTTTAACAGAATAAAAACAACTAAATAACATATCGTGGATTATTAGGTAGATATGAGTAGAGAATAATAAATCCTGTACCAACTGCCACTGATATTACTGGACCTGTTTGAGATTTATGGGCAGATTAACCAGCTTTGTCCAGGTTTTATAAGATATTATGAACCTGAATGAGAGAGAGGGAAATGTTGGATACCTGTGAGAGCTTGGTGCTTGAGCCTGGCAGAAGAGGGCGGCTAAACTTCTTCTGTGAGCCAATGGCTGCTGGGAAGGGAGGGGCAGAGAACATGGCTGCCACTGTGTTGATGCGGGTGATCCAGGACTGCATTTGCTCTGCATTGCTGAGAGTGAAAAGCAGGAACAATGGTCAGCAAAATATAAAGATTCAGAAGATGGATCAAAGTATCTTGAGTTTCATTAAAAAGATGTTTTTTTTTCTCTCTGCTCAAAGAAGCTGTGCTCTTTATGTTTAATCCAGTTAACACAGCTTGGAAAACTGAGCAATTAGCAGCCAGCTGTTTGCAGAAGAGTTCCAGTGGGACAGATGGAGCAGAATGAAAGAGTGAGTTCCAGTGTCTATCTGGGACAGATGGAATAGCTGAAAAGTATCCATCCTCTTGGGAGATTCATGTCGAGTCATTCATCTGAGATGAGAACACTTTGACAAGGGCGTTACCAGTCCTGCATTTAATCAACAGCCAACCAGTTCATTGAGTTCTCTCAGGTGTGTGTGTGTGTGTGTGTGTGTGTGTGTGTGTGTGTGTGTGTGTGTGTGTGTGTGTGTGTGTGTGTGACAGATAGAGAGAGAGAATTTGAATTTGTGTATTTTTGCTCTGGTCTGTTTCCAAACCACAAAGCAGCCTCAGCTAATCAATAATACTCACTGTCAAACTTTCCTGTCAAAGTTCTGTAGAAGTTACTAAACACTGCTTCAAAATTGTTGATGAAATTTGAATGTGGATGCAGAATCCAGAAACCTTTAAGTGAAAATATATTTATTTTAAGATCATTTAATTAAAGGGATAGTTCAACCAAATTTTTTTATTCTCTCATCGTTTACTCACCCTCATGCCATCCCAGGTGTGTATGATTTACTTTCTTCTGCAGAGCACAAATTAAGATTTTTAGAAGAATATCTCAGCTCTGTTGGTCCATACAATGCAAGTGAATGGTGACCACGTCTTCAGAAGCTATATAATGGGTGTGGATGAGAAACAGATAAATATTTAAGCCCTTCTTTACTGTAAATCTACACTTCACTTTCTCCTCCACATTCTGGTGTTGAAGTCACTTTCACCTTTAAATTCTGCTGTTGGGGCTGGTCAAAGCGGGAGATTTATAGTAAAAAAGGACTTAAATATTTATCTATTTCTCAACCAAACCTATTATGCTCCTGAATATATGGATTTAACCACTGGAGTCATATGGATTACCTTTATGCTGCTTTTACGGCCTTTTTAGACCGTATTTAGTCTGATTTCTAGTCATCATTCACTGAATGTACCAACAGAGCTGAAATATTCTTAATTTTTTTTTTTTTTTTTGGTGTTCTGCAGAAAAAACACATCTGGGATGGCATGAGGGTGCATAAATGATGAGGTTTTTGGATGAACTATTCCTTTAATGATGGATATAGTGTTCATATTACTTACATGATGTTGTTTGACTCTTTATGGATAAATATCACATATTTGGGTCATATTTCACACAAGAAAAAAAAAACATTTTGCAAAAAGAAAATAATTTTAGGGACATTAAAAATGTTCCCTCACTTTAATGCACAAAAAATAAAACCTCATTATCATTACTGTGATGTGAAACAATTATCGTTCATATTACTGTAATAGAGTAGTAGAAATTATCTTTTTTTTTGTCAAGACACAAATCAGAATAAATAAAATTCTATACAGTAAATGGAAGCGCAGCGTAGTTCTAGCGGGAAGACTAGCAGCTGTAAATCATCGCACCATTAGCTGGTTAATTCCCAGCCAGTCGAATGTAAGCCATTGGTTTATAAGTCTGCTCACAATCTATCACATTGCTGCTTCAGTGTGCTAACACGGCAACCTCCACCACCCCACCAGCACCAGTTGAGCCCCATCCTGCACGGGGGTAGGCTCCTCGCCCCTGCCTCCTATCTCCGGCAGGATGTGATGGTTCCGAGTACAACTCCCTCGGACCGCCAGAGAGAGACATTACTTTTCTGTTTTACATTCATCAAATAAATGGCATCTTAAACCTCACTCAAGCCTGCGTGTCTTCCCGATAGAAATACTAGTATGATCCTTAATTGTACTTTACAAATTTAATTGTATTTTACAAATCTACTTTTGAATAATATGTCATTATTTTTTGGCATTACAGTAGGTTAATGAGCAATGTAGGAAAAGTTATTTAAATGTGCTCAATTGAAAATATGAAAATAATACCCTCAGCACCGATAAAAATAGACTTAATTTTCTTCAACAATAAAAATTTAAATTAAACGTTCCAAAAAGACTTTTTTTGCAGCAGTGCTACAGAAGAACCATATGTGGGTCCCCAAAACCTTATGTGAAAGGTTGCTAAAAGAATAGTTTTATTGCTCAAAAAGAATAATTATTTTTAAGGTTATTCAAATTTCTTATGATTTTGGGGTAAAATATATTTAAATAAAATATCGCCAGACATTTCTCAACAGATTCACCCATGTAGAACAGACAAGGTAAGGAGACTTACAGGGCCTGAAAGAGAAAGACTCTCCAGTCTGCAGTGCGAAGGTAAAACACGTTGGGCCGCTTGCTGTAGTCTGCTGCCCGCATGGCTAAAGAATGATGGATTGATACTGCATTCTTCAAGTCCTCATCAGACAGCTGTTTATCTGGATGATATTCATCCTACAGACCAATCACAGAGGAAAGACAAATCACAATGTTCAATTAAAAGACTTAAAGCAATCGTCCACATAGCATGAGAAATCAGAGTGATCACTGAACAATCCGGTGGGAAAATAAATCTACCTTTTGCAGATAGAGAATCAGTCCCTTAAGGATGGTATAGAATGTCTTCCAACCTCTTTTACCTCGTGGAGCTTAAAGAAAAATAAACACTTAAACATACAATAGTTCAAGTTAAACATTCTACAACAAGGAAATTATATTTATAAGTGACAATATTTATAAAATACACTGAAAATTAGTATTTTTGTATTGTTTTCCAGTACATCTCTTTACGTCCTTTAAACAAGACATTTATTTGAGATTAAAAATTGTATACGATCATTTGACATTTTTTATTTTTTGAGATATTTTTTTTTCCCATTGGCAAATAGTTTTTTCTTGTTTTGTTTTAAACATAAACCTCACTATTTTTGTTAGATTTATGCATAAAACAAGAAAAAAATATTATCCAATGTGGTAAAAAATATCAAATTAATTCAAGATACATTCTCTCCAAAGAAACATTTCGCTTATCATCCAAATGTATCTTTTTTTCAGGATGTTTACATATTTTTTTTAATAGAAAACAGGAAAAAATATTGATGTTTTTGTAGTGAAAGGGCAGAATTCTTGTCTTATTTTCTATGCTCTAGGCTGCATTAAACAGAAATGGTAAGGACATTGTGTCAGCAACAGGATATAAAAGGCTGTATTTGAAGCATGGCATACTCTTTTTGCCATCGGGATCAGCATGAACTTTGCGCACAAGAACGCCATTCTTGTAGACCTGAGTGTTGGACAGCTGCACGACACTGACTAGGGGGTTTCCTCCACTGCTGTTCCGCTTCATGGTGTGCGACGCAGAGTCTTTCCTGCCGTCCAGCTCAGAGAAAGATTTCCGTAGTTCCTCCTCATCGCTGTGGAGTACACACACAAGAGCACTGTTAATAAGGGAAGTCTGCATTCTCATATAGCCACAAAGCATAAAACTTGCATCTCCAAATCTTTACGTTCAATTGATGCTTCACTTTTTTGCATTAAAATACACATAGGCCTACTTTTTTATATGCAAGCATCAAGACAAAATAAACTGAAATTGAACTGCAATGGTGAGGTTACTTGACATTTAACAGAAACTTCTTGCTAATTACGCCGATCAGTCACAACATTAAAACCACCAGCCTAATATTGTGTAGGTCCCCCTCATGCTGCCAAAACAGCACCAACCCGCATCTCAGAATAGCATTCTGAGATGATACTCTTCTCACCACAATTGTACAGAGTGGTTATCCGAGTTACTGCAGTCTGGCCATTCTCTGTTGAACTCTCTCATCAACAAGACATTTCCGTCCACAGAACTGCTGCTCAGTGGATGTTTTTTGTTTTTGGCCCCATTCTGAGTAAATTCTAGAGACTGTTGTGTGTGAAAATCCCAGAAGATCAGCAGTTACAGAAATACTCAAACCAAATGACTGTTGGTGCCAGACGGGCTGGTTTGAGTATTTCTGTACAATTATAGTGAGATGCGGTTTGCGTTCTTTTGGCAGCACGAAGGGAACCAACACAATATTAGGCAGGTCGTTTTCATTTTGTGGTTGATGGATGTATGGGGCTTGCTTAAAAAAACCGTGATCAAACAAATCCGTTATCTCTTTCAGTATCCTTGATTAGTGCTGCTTGGATATGAATCGTTAACCTTTATATCTGCCCTAATGTTAACCTGTTGATACGCACCCCCTTTTTAAGCACAAACCATGAAAATTACATACCTGAACTTAAATGGTTGTATTTACTGGACCCTTTGGAGTATGGACATATTTGTAGTATATTTTGAAAGAAGACACATTGGGCTTTATCCCCAAAGTTTCGGAATTTATATATGTTGTTATTTTTTAAAGTTAGAGAAGCTGAAGTTTCAAATATTTTGTGCTGAACATGTTTTTATAATCTATAAAAACAATAATAAAAGTACCAAGACAACCCAGAAATGCAATGTTCTCAAAGTCACAAGTCTAAAGACGTTACGTTTCAAATTAGAAGATGATCTAACAAATAATGAGGTTCCTGCAAGCTTTTTTCTCTGTAAAATCGCTGGAAGCATACAGAGCAAAATCCACTTTCAAGACGACACAAAATCTGACTGCACTGCTTGGCTATTATGAATAAAACTACGCCCCATTTTAAAACATAGACTTCAGAGACAGGCTTGTTTTGTTTATGAGACTCTAATATATAAGATAATATACAGTTTTACAACAAGAACGATGATGAAGTGTAATTTTTTCAGGCAGGATCTCATGTAAACAATAGAGAATATATCAACATTTATGGACAAAAAGTGCTATTGGATGTTTTTCAATGAACGCCTGTCATGGACAATTGACCCAAGTGTGGCAAACTGGATTCATCTGGCGAACGCGTTTTCATAACAAAATAACTAAATAACTAAATTGCTGTTTCTGGAGCATTGCTTTCATGAAACAGAGATCGGATATCAATGTTGAACTCTTAGACCTTTGAAAAGATGTATAATTTGTTAACATTAATGACATTTATAGATGGTAAATTCTATATTAAATGTAAGCAGAGTGACGTCACCACCGCATGCGGGCGATTGCATATCAACAGGTTAAACATGTGACTACCATCATCAAGTAGCTTTCAAACCCAGTACTTCTGTAATATCACCCTTAATCAAGTATTTGATTAAAGGTGAAGTGTATTTTTTTTTTTCAGTGTTAAAATACTTCCCCCTATTCCGGCTTAATCAATATGCAGAGACAACTCTAAGAAAACCATTTGTTAATTGATTGATTCCCCTGAAAGTCTAAACACTGTAGCACTATCAACACATTGCTCTGTTTGTTTAAGCATCCCAACGAGCCTGACATCCGAGTGTGCTTGAAAACTTGGTTTGAAATGAAAGTACAGTACATCACGGAAGTGTATAACTATTTTTGAAGTGTAATTTGCATATTTGCATGCACCCTCTCGCACTTATTATAGTATAATGCTGCTTTTCTCTGAATACATTTTCTTCAGAGAGAAAAAAGGCTGATAAAAGTCAGTGATGGGGTCTTAAAAAACAATCTCTAGTATGTACACATCTCCAGCTGAGTGACAGATGTGCATGGAGTGCAGTCAAGACACCCTGGAGAGTGCCAGAGGCTTGGACCTTTAAACATTCCTCACTAACTGCTACAGTACAGCACATAGCCTTTGCCTTCACATGATAATGCTCTCATCTGTTGCTTAGTAACTACTGGCCTCCACACTGGTAACCAAGAGAGCCAGCAGAGAAGATGGAGCACCATATGGGAGAGAGAGAAAGCACGAGAGAGGGAGAAAAAGCAGGAACATAAAAAATAGTGGCTTTGATTCATACAGTGAATTATGTCCTTTAGCTGAGAATCACACAATACTAAATAAATGAATGTGCAATGAGGTGAATCAAACTCAGAGATAGATGGAGTGCGAAAGTGAGGGGAGAGAGGAAAAAAGAAATAGTGAGCGTGGAGGAGAACTGAAGGGAGAGCGTGGGGACGCTGGGATGGTTGAAGATGAAAGATCTTCTGGTGGTTGAAAGAGAATAAAACAATCTCTCATCCTTTTCTCATTCATACATAAACAAGGCTACTGCAGCAATATATATACAGCAATATATATACAGAACAAGGGTGTGTTAGCCAAACTATGAAGAGGCAACTTGCCGTAACCATGGCAACAAAAATCAATAAATCTAAAGCAATTTAATGACTTTAATGACATTTTAAAGGATAGTTCACCCAAAATGAAAATTCATCATTCATCAAAAGTCATTATTTATTTACCCTGATGTTGTTCCAAACCCACATAAAAAATTTTTTTTTAGTGGAACACAAAAGGAGATGTTAAGAAGAATGGAAGGGACTGACAGCCTCAGTCACTATCCACTTTCATGTTTTTTCCCATACAGTGAAAGTGAATGGTGACTAAGATCATGGAAGAAAGTCATCCGGGTTTGGAACAAAATAAGTGGGAGTAAATGATGACAGAATTAACATTTTTGGCTGCTATATCCTTTTAAATCAATAACTAAACACATTTAGAGGCATCTAATCACTCTAAAATAATTTGTATGACATTGAATTAAAGATGCATTGCAAAGGATCTGACTTACATTGTCCACTGCAGTTTTTCATTTTTGATAGAGTTGTAAAGAGCCTGTTAAAAAAAGAAAAAGAAACACCATTAATAACAAAAACCCATCAATATTCACTCTGTGAGTATATATGTGTGCGTGTACTCAAACATCCCACTGATGTCACTAAAAATAAAACTGAAAGTTTACAATTACCATGAACCAGGTATTGCAGACCACAGTATTGTGACTCTTGTAATCTCATGGATAAAAACTCAAACAATCTTAGATGCAGAAGGAAAACCATTAGCCCATCAATTCTTCTTCACTCGCTGATTATTTTATCTTTCCATCTAAATTACCATGGGCAAATCATGTAATTCACCTGTAATTTCCCCAAAACTTTACCTTTTCTTTTTTCTTGCGGGTTTGTGGGTGATTCTGGCCATCTTGCACTTTGCCCAGCAGATCGGGGAAGGCTAGGGGCTTTAAGGAGCGAGAGCGGGGGGCTTTGGTGTAGCGGAATGGGTCCATCACACTGAAATCCCGCCCACATCGCACCGAGCACAGGGAACGAGAACGGAGACGGCCGGCAGAGTGAATACTATTTACACTGATCATGATTTTATTAGCTAAGTGGTACAGCGGCTTTTAAGAAATCCACAAATGAGGAAACAAAACAATTCGAAGTTTAAAAATATAGTCCAAATTCAAACAGAGTCTTATAGGGATCCACAGAAGTGATGGCTGAAGATTAAACTGATGGAACCCAAATTCTCTTAAAAGAAGCTCCACAAGTGGAGTAAAATCTCCAAGGCAGACAGGTAGAAAAGATGAGTTCAAAGAACATGTCAGATGACACAGTGGCAGATCTGAAGTCTTTGGCAGTGGTGAAGCTCTTGAGGAGATCCTTGAGAGTGTCACATGGGCATCAGGCCTTCAACTCTTGCATTATGGATCCATTCCTATACATTATGAATGTAAAAACATTCCACCAGTCCCACTTTGCATAAAACTTTCTGCTTTGAGTAAGAAGCCAAAGATGATCAAGGAAGATCTGCAGGATCTGCTGCCAACATCCAGTTGTTTCCTTGTAGTCATCCTTGGGTTGAACACACCTACATGCATTCACCAACGCATGCTGACATATTCGCAGGTGTGTTGCAGATGGCTCGAGAGGACTGAGACGATGGTGGAAGAAGATCATTTGAGAGAAGAGCGCAGATGGAAAAATATTGCCATCGCTGAAGCTCATGTAGGGAACAGACTGAAAGTGTTTGACTTCCGCCCACTCTCAAATTGGCATCCCAAAATTTCCAGCAACTATGACGTCACCAGATGTCCCCCTCTGGGACAGAAAAATAGACAGATGTGTGAGAGACAGAGAGACAAAGAGACAGAAAGAGCGTAATGCAGAAAATTAGCAAAAAAGCAAGATAATCCTGTTGCTTTGTGCTGTTTTCTCTATTCCATGCTAAAACGTTGAATGTATTAGAAGTTGTCCACAATTCTCTTTCATCTATCCCTTCCTCTTTGTTCCTGTATCCTCACACCCCGTTATCCAATTTGCTGAATCTTTCACACCTTTGTGTGACTGCCCTCTTTGCATCTATTTTTCGCTTCCACAAAACATAGCTTTGCTGCACAGCTGAAGGAACAATTGAGGTTTGGCGTCGGAGCCCTTGTTCTGTGCTCCCCTTCTTCTTCAGTTCAAAGTCTTATGCCTCCTCCGTGATGCAGATTTAAAAAAATGGGCTGTGCGGTGAGAATGAGATCTTGGAAGGGAGGAGAGCTTGCCCTCCCTTCTCGTTCTTGCATTCACAATCTCGTCTGATCTCTCTCTCTCTCTCTCTCTCTCTCTCTCTCTCTCTCTCTCTCTCTCTCTTTCTCACTCATTCTACTTCTTAATTGTACCCTTCTCTCATCATGACTGACAAGTCATGGCACTTGAATATTTGGTGATCCCACCTTCTGGTGAATATCAATACATTTTCAGGGCTCTCAAACATGCAAATCCTCACATGCATTATGCATTACTGACACACACTCTCATTTTTGGTTCACAGACTATAAAATAGGTTTGTTGAACATGCAATACATTCATAATCAGCCTGTTAAGTATTAAGTATATAAGTAATACGTTATTATCAAATGTAAGTTCATCAACAGTATTGTTTATCACATTCCACTAATCACAGTCCAATTACTTTGTCTTAAAGCATTAAGGAACAAATCCCATGTCTTTTGTTGTGAGGACTATTAGATATGTTAGATAAACAGTTTTTTGTAATACTTTACAAAAAGATTATTTTTGATAACATAAGTAAATGCATAAGGCATAATGAACAAACAATGAACAATATATTTTTTACAGAATTTATTAATCTTGGTTAATGATAATTTATAAAAATAGAATGGTTCATTGTGAGTTCATGTTAGTTCGTGAAGCATTAACTAACATTAGTATATACAAATTTTTTTTCTCTCCTTTTTCTCCACAATTTGGAATGCCCAGTTCCCAATGCGCTCTAAGTCCTCATGGTGGCATAGTGACTCGCCTCAATCTGGGTGGTGGAGGATGAATATCAGCTGCCTCTGTGTCTGAGACCTTCAGTCTGTGCATCTTATCACGTGGCTTGTTTAGTGCATTACTGCAGAGACATAGTGCGTGTGGAGGCTTTACGCTATTCTCTGCGGCATCCACGAACAACTCACCACACCCCCCACTGAGATCGAACCACATTATAGCGACCATGAGGAGGTTACCCCATGTGACTCTACCCTCCCTAGCAACCAGTACGATTTGGTTGCTTAGGAGACCTGTCTGGAGTCACTCAGCACACCCTGAATTTGAACTCATGACACCAGGGGTGGTAGTCAGCATCTTTACTCGCTGAGGTACCCAAGCCCCAAATAAATACAACTTTTATTTAAAAAACAATATGAGTATATGTAAAAATAAAAGCTTGGAAATGGAATATATCCATGAGCAAAGGCAGCTACAATATACAGTAAATGGTGAATGAAGGACATTAATGAAGGACATTAATGAAGGAGTTACAGTTTAAAGTACCAGTCCAGAATACTAATTGATGTAATAGTATCTGACGTGTAATTAATAGCAGAAAGTTATTATATGGGTGTCTGGCAGTGCTATGCGCAGTAAAACATAGTTTTGTGTCATATTGTTTACTATAACCTAAACTACAGTATACTGTATAAGGATAGTTCTGATCTTTTATGCATATAAGCTAAAAAGTGTTGTTAAGCAACCAATCCCTTTAGCCCTGACAATATTCATAATATAGCACAGTCTTAAGTACCGTATTGCTTTTATTCTATGTAACTATCCATTTTAACAGATCCTTTTCACATTTCTGAGTTTGGAAAACAAAGGTAAAATATAGCGTGGTAAACTACTACAGAGGTACATGGTAGACCAAATATTATTTTTGCATTCTCACATCCTCACTATACAACATTCTTCACAACTGCCTAAAACTTTTTTTCTGTGCAACATATATATCAAAATAGATTTGTGTTGCTAAATAACAAAGTCTATGAAAAGGGACCATAAATAATACAGGTATAGTAAAATGTACTGTGTACTGTATATCACTGCACAGCACCCATAGAATAATGTTCTGTTATTATTTACATGTAAGGAACTATATCATCAATTTTCTAATAAAATACAATTTTGATGGAAATTTGTGAGCTTATTATTTCATTATATGGTAACAATTTAATAAAAGCAATAAGGCACGTGAGGCTGTGCTATTTTGTGAATACAGTCATTGCAGGCAATGTGTGTCATGTCTAACAACATGCTTTAGTCATGACTACGTTTACAATATAGCACGGCCTCACATACCTGATTGCTTAATTAAGATAAAATGTTGTTCACAAAGAAAATGACTCCTGGTGAAAATCAATAGAATTTACACAGATTCTGTAAAAAACTGTTACTGATTATGATGCCAATGCCAAACAGCATTTTGCAGTTCTGCACTGTAAGTGGAGTAGTGACCAGTGGGAGGAACATAATACAGTTTGCAGTGATGCAAATGCACATACTCATTAATTTCAACCTGGGAGATAAAAAGGAATTATGTTGTTCACACAATTGCATGAAAAAAAACAGGAAAATTATTTGCGAATTGAAAGACAGGAAACAAAAGAGAGAGGAGAGACAGAGAGTGAGCAATTCGTAACACATTTATGAAAATACCATGCCAAACCCTAATTTCAGTGGAAAGTTGTGTGGCAGCCAAATTCCCATTTGTCCTCCTTGCCACCCTGCTGTTGCTGGCATAAGACACGCTTCACACAGGTTTTTCACTGCCCTTAACATTCATGAACCACACAGGCACTGAGAGCCTAACCTGTTGGCTTCTAGATATCTCTCAGCTGCCATCTCTCTCTCTCTCTATGGTATATTTAATCCCAAAACCTGTAGTTATTTTGGGCAGAAAAGATGATGAAAAATAAGGCTAAAAGAACCGAAATATGGGAAGGGATATCTGAACAACTCGTGACAGCATGTAAAAAAATCTTTTAATTTCTCTTTCTGTGAAACATAAAAGTTTTTTTGGAGATAATCCTGGCCACTCTATTCTATTTAATGAAAATGGAAGGGAAAAAGCTCCAACATGCCAGAAAATAGCACCATAAAATATATTCAAATAGTAGTCCAAACAACTTGAGTGCCATGTATTCTACACTTCCTGGACAAAAGTTTATGGGCATAATATGTGCTTGATGAACATTTAGTTTCAAAACCATAGGGATCAATTCTCCATTTGCCACAATAACAGTTTCCATTCTTCTGAGAATACTTACCACTAAACTCTATAAAGTAACATGGCAGCAGGACTTTGCTCCCATTCAGACAACTGGCAAAACTTGTACTCAATTTAGAGCTTTAGGTTATTTTTCAGTTCCTCACACAAACCTGTCAAATGACTTGAGAAGACTTAGAATAAAATTCATATGGAATCCGTTTGTGATCATTTTATGATAGTTTCTTGTCATTATTGACAGACCCAGTCCTTTTCTCTTTCTTTATATGGTAAAGTGTTTCAAAGATATTCTTAAAAAATTAAACTTTTGTTTTCCACAGAAGAGAGAAAGTCAAACCAGTTCGTAGCAACATAAGCGTGAGAAAATAATAATAGTTTTTGTTTTTGGGTGAACTTTTACTGATATCAGCACTTCATTCTCAGAACCATGTTAGGTAGACTGTCTTTTACTCAGCAACTGCATGGCCCTCACACACTCACATAGTGGTTGGAGGAGAGAAAAAGAACTAAGAAGCAGAGACTAAGAAAAAAGAAGGATGCCATTTGTCAGAAAAAGGCTGAGATAGGGAGGATTATATAGATATGGAAATAACCTAGAAAGACAGGGGCTAAGTACAGTTCTGCAGAGTTACAAAGAGCAAGATGGAATATAATTAAATAGCTAGAGAGAGAGAGGAGGGAGGGAAGGGAAGGTGATGGAATAGAGCAAGGCACAGAGTGAGAGGGTTGAGGAGAGAATGACGGATGGCCAGAGGAGAGAGAGAGAGAGAGAGAGAGAGAGAGAGAGAGAGGCAGAGTGAGAGGACCACACACTTGAAAGGCTCTATGTGATTGTAAAGCACATATCAGCAGAGTGGTTCTGGTGCGGTCATCATGTGGCTATTATTCTTGTGCAGTGTGCCCTGTAATCCTAGAGGAGGGAATAAAATAGATAAAGCTGGAGCACCAGCACACTGGAACAGGGCAGGTTCACTGACTTTAGCAGCAAATGTAATCCCCTTAATTACTGATTTTATTTGAACTGTGTTGCTTTGGAGGTGAACACCACAGTGACAATAAATCATTAAATACATATATGCATTTAGTGCAATATTATGGTGGGATTGTGATGCTATGGTCTGTGATCAAGATTCTACTACAACTTAAAAGTACAAGAGAGCATTTCTCCAAACATTTCTACAATATAAATTGTATTTCTATTCTCTTACAATATTTCAAACCTATCATATTCTATTGTATTATTTTGGACTGAATTTATTGTTATTTTTCATTCTGTGATTTATGTCTAATGCTGTAATGCCTCAATTTCTCCTTGAGGATTAATAATCCTATCCTATCCTATCCTATTCTATTCTATTCTATCCTGTCCTGTATTATCCCGTTCTGTCCTGTCCTGTCCCGCCCATCCCATCCTATCCTCTCCTGTCCTATCCTATCATGTTTTATCTTGTATTATCCTATCCTGTCCTTTCCTGTCTCATCCCTGTCCTTTCCAATCCCACCCTATCCAATCCCATCCCATCCCATTCTATCCTATGCTGTCCTGTCCTACCCTACCCAATTCTATTCTGTTTTATCCCATCCCATCCTGTCCAGTCCTGTCCTGTACTATCCTATCCTGTCCTATCCTATCCTCTCATCTCCTAACTATCATATCATATCCTATCCTATCCTATCCTATCCTAACTATCCTATCCTATCCTATCCTATCCTATCCTATCCTATCCTATCCTATCCTCTCATCTCCTAACTATCATATCATATCCTATCCTATCCTATACTAACTATCCTATCCTATCCTATCCTATCCTATCCTATCCTATCCTATCCTATCCTATCCTATCCTCTCCTATCCTATCCTATCCTATCCTATCCTATCCTATCCTATCCTATCCTATCCTGTCCAATCATGTATTATCCTGTATATCTTATCCTGTCCTTTCCTGTCCCATCCCTGTCCTTTCCTGACCCATCCTATCCTATCCTATCCCATCCCATCCAATCCCATCCTATCCTATGCTGTCCTGTCTTACCCTACCCTACCCTATCCAATCCAATTATATCCTGTCTTCTCCTATCCTGTCATGTCATGTCCAGTCCTGCCCTGCCCTGTCCTATCCTATCCTATCCTATCCTATCCTATCCTATCCTATCCTATCCTATCCTATCCTATCCATTCCTGTCCTGTCCTGTCCTATCCTATCCTATTCTATCCTATCCTATCCATTCCTGTCCTGTCCTGTCCTATCCTATCCTAACCTAACTATCATATCCTAACTATCAAATCCTATCCAATCCTATCCATTCCTGTCCTGTCCTGTCCTGTCCCTATCCTATCCTAACCTAACTATCATATCCTAACTATCAAATCCTATCCTATCCTATCCTATCCATTCCTGTCCTGTCCTGTCCTATCCTATCCTATCCTAGCACATCCTGTCTTGTCCTGTCCTGTCCTGTCCTGTCCTGTCCTGTTCTATTCTAATCTAATCTATTCTATTCTATTCTATTCAATTTTATTCTATTCTGCTACAGGACCCAGATTTTACATTGAATATCAAGTGGGAACCCAACACAGTACTACATTTTTTTATTGTACTAAAGTAAACAATAAAATAATATGAAATGTATTATTATTATTATTATTATTTACTTTTAAGACAATAATTTACTGCACAAAGCACCCTGTGGTTGATACAGTATATACCATATTTATCCTGCAAGTGATCCCTTATTTAATATTGTCTGGGTCAAATGTCCTTTTATGTTTACTACATTATTATGTCCATGTTGGCATTTGGCCTCTGCCTGGCTAGCTTCCAGAAGTGAAAGGTGAATATATGTGAAAATTCATAGACTTTGATTGGACACAGGCTTCGATGTCCACAACAAAAGATGGGAAGTGCTTATTCGACCCTTTTACAAGTTGATTTTTATTCCTATTAATTTTTGTTATCCCACATATCATTATTTGGATTTAGCATTGATTTTACATGTTATTCATGGCTATATTAGAGCAGACCTGCGACCCTCCAGTTGAAAAACACTGCTTTACATGGATTGAGACACACACAGGCCTTCTCATGTGTAAATGCCTTAAAAACTCTACAAACCTTGAGAAGATCTTTCGGAAAGTTTTGGCCATCATTCAACCCCTCCAGGTTACTAATAAACTGTGTGCAGGTCATCCTCTTTCCTATGTTCTGAGGAAGAAAAAGATGACAGCATGAAAATTCACTATCAGCTGATGCACTGACATATTTCACAGTCTCTGTGCACACAACAACAATTACAAAACCATTAAAGGTCTTTAATGGGGCATTAAAGGTCTTAATATTCTATGCAACAAATAATGGTCCTTCCCCTGAGAAAAGTTCTAACAATGAAATTTATGGATAAATTATATTCTTATTTCTAACTGTAAAACTGGCACTCCTCCTCATACACTCAGGGTGGTGAGCAGCACAGGGGGTATATATATATATATATAAAGTTTGGAATAATGTACAGATTTTGCTGTTTCGGAAGGAAATTAGTATTTTAATTCACCAAAGTGGCATTCAGCTGATCACAATGTATACTCAGGACATTACTGATGTAAAAAAACAGCAACATCACTATTTGAAAAAAATATTTTTTATCAAATCTAGACAGGCCCCCTTTCAGGCAGCCATCACTCCAACACCTTGTCCTTGAGTAATCATGATAAATTGCTAATTTGGTACTTAAAATTCACTTGTCAATATATAAAACACAGTTGAAAGCTATTTGGTTCGTTAAATGAAGCTTAACGTTGTCTTTGTCTTTGTGTTTGTTTTTGAGTTGCCACATTATACAATAGACTGACATGTCTTAAGGTCAATAATGGCAAAGAAAAAGAAAGAAAAAGAAACAGCTTTCTCTAGAAACTCATCAGTCAATCATTGTTTTGAGGAATGAAGGCGATACATTGCTTGAAATTGCCAAATAACTGAAGATTTAATTCAAAGGTGTACACTACAGTCTTCAAAGACAAATGACAACTGGCTCTAACAAGGACAGAAAGAGATGTGGAAGGCCAGATGTACAACTAAACAACAGGATAAGTACATCAGAGACTCTAGTTTGAGAAATAGACACCTGGACAGCTTCATTGAATTCTACCTGCTCAACACCAGTTTCATGTACAACATTAAAGAGAAGACCGGTGTAAAGGCCTTATGGGAAGAATTGGAAAGAAAAAGCCACTTTTGAAACAGAAAAACTGTTTTTCTGCCCACAGTAAACAGTTTAGAGTGGGCAAAGAAACACAGATATTGGACAACAGATAATTGGAAAAGAGTGTTATGGACCTTATCCCCATTGAGATTTTGTGGGATCAGCTAGACTGTAAGGTGCGTGAGAAGTGCCGACAAGCCAGCTACATCTATGGCAAGTGCTACAGGAAGCGTGGGGTGAAATGTCACCTGAGTATCTGGACAAAATGACAGCTAGAATGCATGTGGAGGATTTTTTTTAAGAGAACACCTTGTAGTGGTTTAAGAAGCTCTCAAAATTATTTCAAATCGTTATAGTACTTTGACATTATTCATGTACTGACTATACATTGTGATGCCACTTTGGTGAATAAAGTATAATATATATATTCATAGTTTGTTATGTATTTATAACAGATCAAATGTACAGCACATTTCCCACACTCACATGTCCATGCAGATCAGTGTTGAGCAGCATCACGGCACAAGTCAATGTGTGAACACTGTCTGAAACAGAAACACAGACCTCCAGTTAGTTCACACCAAAACAGAGCAAGAGCACCATCTAGTGTTACTAATTCAAATAAACTTCAGGTGCAAAACAAATGCACATTCATTCACAGACTTTTCTGGTACTGGTACTGTATGTATGGATGGATTACCTTCATTTGGTATCATGTTTGGGTTGCACTGGAGATATCTTCTAGAGAAATGGGACAGTACTCTCTCCCTCTCCTGTGTCTCACCCATTAGGGCAAACTCTCTCAAAAACACTCTGAGAGACAAAAAGTGAAAAACAGACAGCAGGTAAAAAGAAAACAAATATGTAGACCATGAGAACTGAGGGCAAATGTTTACATAACTAAAAAAATTTCAATAGAACTCATTTTGGGCTCTCCAAGTTCTCACCTCAGTGCCTGAACCACTGTCATCCCTGAGAGGTTGAAATAACTCAGATACTCCTCTGCTACCATGTGACTGAAATCATTGCTACACAAGTACATTGAAAAGAAAAAAGCATTAGAAACAGGGGCTTTTGATAATCATATACTGTTCAGTGGGGTTCAAATGTCTTGTGAGACTTTTTGAAAATCTGAGATACAAAATCAAATTTGAAAGTATTGTATTTAGAATTTTGAAAATGAAAAAAGTCAAATGAATAAGAAATATAAACAATTCTTTAGTATATCTACGTAATTTATAATATAAGCCAAAATGCCATACTGTCATACTGCCATAACGTTAACACCCTTGTACAAAAGTTCTGATTTTCTTGCTTATATTGAAATATTCAATATGCTCTTTAGAACATTCTTAATTCATGCTGGCATATCATCAGGTTTTGTGCAAACCTGAGTTCATGCAAGCTTGAATGAACGCTGTAATTAAAGCAAAAATGTGGCAGGCCAGTTTCTAAGAATAAAAAACTGCATTAAATCAGAAAAATGATTTGCATTTTTACAAGAGCAATCACACACTTTACATTTGTGTTTACTATTATCCAAAAGAAGTAGAGAAATTGGCACCACGGGGGATGAACCATGAAAGAGCAATGAACCAACATGAATGTAAACTGAAGAAGATAATGAATATTTATTAATGATTAAAATGATCCTCACTTCTTGCTCAGGTGTCGTGCCACGTCTGACTTTTTAAATCCATCGAGATTGTACAAGCGTTTGGCCAGCCGTTTAGCAGCCTGGAGGTCAGCTTTACTGCCATTGGTCAGAGTTTCAGTGCTACCTAGAGCCAATCGTTCAGCCACATCTGGATCAGAATCAGCCACAGGCCGTGATGGCCTCTCTCTGGAAGAAAAGTACAGTATGACAACTAAATGAAAAAAAGTCATGTATGTCAATAAAAAGCTTCTGTTACTGTTTGTTATTTCTAGCGACACAAATGTATCCTTATTATGTATGAATACTGACTGTTTGTCAAACCAGTCAAATCATGAGGTTAAATTTGTTTACCTGCCATCTCTTATCTCTTAATCAGTATTGCTGGGAAATGCCATAGACCTCCTGATTTGATATTACAACAATATTTTCATGCCGATTCAATATGTATTGCAACTTTTTAAGTACTGCAATTCTGTAAGTATTGCAATTTGATGTTTTTATATATTTAGCTGAGTTAGCTCCTTTTTCTCAGGAAGAAATGTCTATAGAAGAACTGTTGTGTCTGAAATTACTTTTGTTTCACCCTGTAATACAGAATTTGCAGGTAGGGATGTGAAAACTACCAATTTAAAACGACTAATTGACCAGTCTGTGCATTGTCTGAGCTATTAGTTGACTAATCAGTTTTAAGGAACGCATGCAATTAGGCTGCATTATTTGTCCACATTACCCAATCAGATTTGATTCATAAGGACACATAGAAGCAAGTATAGCAATGTAATAGCTAAACTAACAGATATTCAACTATTAAATAGTCTAAATAACTATAACCTCTTATCCCACAAAACTACTAAAGTAAAGTAAAAAAAGCTCCACGGCACAAAAAACGCTTATGCGCATTCCAGACGCTGAATGACGCGCTTCAATGCGCTTTTGCGCATCCCGACTCTGATGACACGCTTCAAGTAACCGGAGAACTTGAAGTCACATGGTGATCGACTCCGTGTTCTGCAGTGCACACAGCTGGTGTAAATATTGCGTGGGCGCGACACGTTGTTCACAACATTCAAAAGTTTGATAAGCCTTTATACAGCTAAACTATTTATAAAAGCATTGTCAGACTGAATCTGTAGCATGATTCCTGACAAATATAAACAAGTATTTGTTAGACTTTAATCACTAAAACATGACGCATGGAAAAGTGTTGTGAATGCAGTAAAAAAAAAAAAAAAAAAACTTTTGCCGCTCTGTGTATTATACAGAGGGACAAATTAAAACCTAAAGCAAATAATACATAACTTGTCATACATGGGTCATGTATATATATATATATACACACGGCATGTGTACACAAACATCAAGGACATCGGCTTGTATTCATATTAACATAGCAAGAGGAAAGAAAGATGCAATATGACTTCATTATGACTTATTATTTACAAATATTACATGTACACATTTCATTCAGTCTAGAATAGTGTAAACAACTAAAGTGTAAACTTAAAGCCTAACTTTGACATTCTAATTCCGACAAAACAAAACAAGAGCTGCCTTCTCAAAAAAGGGATTAAAAAGCATACTACTCTACCTCAGTGACCCAACTCTGCCTTTAAACCACCACATTCCAATGTTAGTTAGATGTATGTAAGAGCACCATAAAGCTCCTGCCACAGATCACCCCTCTGTATCACAGAAGTTCTCCATTTCCAAACTCCTCCAACAGGATAGTTCACAAATAAGGCAGGGGAGGAGACTTGAAGACTGAACGTTATGACAGACTGTTCTTCAAACAATGGACAGATAGAACCATGAAGGACAATCCAGGAAGACAAATAAAGAACATTTCCAGCTAGAATGTTGAACGTTCTACTACAAAGTGACAGTGACTAACAAAGACACCTTTTCATAATCATTGTTGAATGGCATATTTAGATACATTTTCCTGAACAGTTAAATGTAGGCTATGCACAGTAATTATTAAAATAATATGACAAGCATATCATAACACCCAGATCATAACTTGTTTGGTGTGGAAACATGAGAGAAATATGCAA